>NC_140780.1:134292447-134917447 GCF_044657685.1 Stegodyphus dumicola
GTTAACACGGATTATGGATCATTCCGGATTATGGGTGTCCGAATTAACGACTTTTGACTGTACTGTGTAATTTCATGCATTTTGTTTCTCTTAACACGAAAAGATATCCTTTCTGGAAATGAACAAAATACAGAAAACACTGGCATTGCTGGCGAGATTTAAGTGGGGTGTGAAATGAAAGAGAGGTGGTTTCACATGTTTCGTAGAAAAGAGGCTAATTTGACTTTGAAATACCCTCGGAATAGCCTGTGACACGAGCCACTTTTGTTTATCTACGGACTTTCGCCTTCCACGTCTACAAACGCCACACAAACATCTCATCTCTCATCAATTAGCTTTGGAATTAAGTGATCATGGCAGTGTGAGTAAAAATTAGTGAGTTTGGCTCATATGTTGCACTGCATAGAATTCAGCGACTCCAAGGTTGAATGAAAATTATTTTCGTTACACACGATTCTCAAAAGTATCAGATTCTTTGGCTCCGAAAGAAATGGAGAAGTAGGATATTGAAACTGAGCTGACACTTAATGAAATGTTTGAGAAAGTTTCTGTATTAATGAACTGTCCTACTGTACTATCGGAAGAACATATGAAAGATCTCCCCGAAGTTTTTTTATTATTATTAAAGGAAGCAGGGCTAACTGTTAATGCATAACAATGTAAGTTCGTAACGAAATAATGACGATATTCGGGGTAGAAAATTTAGACTGAGGATTCTAAAATAAAAATAAAAATTATCCTCCGCCAAATAAGGCAAAGAAACTGTCATCTTTTCTTGGCATGTGCTCGTATTACCGTTCTTTTATCCAAAATTTGACCAATATTGTTGAACCTTTATTAGTGTTAAAACGGAAGAAATCAAAGTTTGCGTGGATAGCGGAAGCAACACGGCTTTTGAACAATTAAACACAGCTGAAATTAATGCCCTAGTGTTCAAATTCATGGAAGGGGACGAGAGGTTGGAGATCGTGGCTGATGCTTCAGATTACGCCGTGGGTTCGGTTTTAATGCAAAAAAAGACATCACTTGGCATTTTTTAGCGAAACGTTAAACGATACACGACGAAATTATACAGCGGCCGAACAAGAAACGTCAGCCATGTTAATGGCAGTTCAGAAGTCCAGGGTTTATTTCGGAAAAGCGCCCGTTACTGTCTATTCAGATAATGCGGTCTTAGGTAGACTATATTCTGGAAAGAATTTAACTCCCAGATTAATTAGATGAACCTTAAAGTTACAAGAGTACAACTTAATCAAGTTAATTTGAATTTCAATTTTTATTCTTTCTGAAAAATTGGTTCTAAAGTTCTTTCTTTATATATTTACTGATCAATTTTTAGCAGCATAATGCACAAAAATTTTTGGAAGGATTATAAATTTTCCTTTTAAAAAATTATTTTCATATACATAGTCCAAACACATCTGTATACAGTTTAACGCGAAATATCGGTTAACACGGATTAGGGATCATTCCGGATTATGGGTGTCCGAATTAACGACTTTTGACTGTACTATGTAATTTCATGCATTTTGTTTCTCTTAACACGAAAAGATATCCTTTCTGGAAATGAACAAAATACAGAAAACACTGGCATTGCTGGCGAGATTTAAGTGGGGTGTGAAATGAAAGAGAGGTGGTTTCACATGTTTCGTAGAAAAGAGGCTAATTTGACTTTGAAATACCCTCGGAATAGCCTGTGACACGAGCCAGTTTTGTTTATCTACGGACTTTCGCCTTCCACGTCTACAAACGCCACACAAACATCTCATCTCTCATCAATTAGCTTTGGAATTAAGTGATCATGGCAGTGTGAGTAAAAATTAGTGAGTTTGGCTCATATGTTGCACTGCATAGAATTCGGCGACTCCAAGGTTGAATGAAAATTATTTTCGTTACACACGATTCTCAAAAGTATCAGATTCTTTGGCTCCGAAAGAAATGGAGAAGTAGGATATTGAAACTGAGCTGACACTTAATGAAATGTTTGAGAAAGTTTCTGTATTAATGAACTGTCCTACTGTACTATCGGAAGAACATATGAAAGATCTCCCCGAAGTTTTTTTATTATTATTAAAGGAAGCAGGGCTAACTGTTAATGCATAACAATGTAAGTTCGTAACGAAATAATGACGATATTCGGGGTAGAAAATTTAGACTGAGGATTCTAAAATAAAAATAAAAATTATCCTCCGCCAAATAAGGCAAAGAAACTGTCATCTTTTCTTGGCATGTGCTCGTATTACCGTTCTTTTATCCAAAATTTGACCAATATTGTTGAACCTTTATTAGTGTTAAAACGGAAGAAATCAAAGTTTGCGTGGATAGCGGAAGCAACACGGCTTTTGAACAATTAAACACAGCTGAAATTAATGCCCTAGTGTTCAAATTCATGGAAGGGGACGAGAGGTTGGAGATCGTGGCTGATGCTTCAGATTACGCCGTGGGTTCGGTTTTAATGCAAAAAAAGACATCACTTGGCATTTTTTAGCGAAACGTTAAACGATACACGACGAAATTATACAGCGGCCGAACAAGACACGTCAGCCATGTTAATGGCAGTTCAGAAGTCCAGGGTTTATTTCGGAAAAGCGCCCGTTACTGTCTATTCAGATAATGCGGTCTTAGGTAGACTATATTCTGGAAAGAATTTAACTCCCAGATTAATTAGATGAACCTTAAAGTTACAAGAGTACAACTTAATCAAGTTAATTTGAATTTCAATTTTTATTCTTTCTGAAAAATTGGTTCTAAATTTCTTTCTTTATATATTTACTGATCAATTTTTAGCAGCATAATGCACAAAAATTTTTGGAAGGATTATAAATTTTCCTTTTAAAAAATTATTTTCATATACATAGTCCAAACACATCTGTATACAGTTTAACGCGAAATATCGGTTAACACGGATTATGGATCATTCCGGATTATGGGTGTCCGAATTAACGACTTTTGACTGTACTATGTAATTTCATGCATTTTGTTTCTCTTAACACGAAAAATATCCTTTCTGGAAATGAACAAAATACAGAAAACACTGGCATTGCTGGCGAGATTTAAGTGGGGTGTGAAATGAAAGAGAGGTGGTTTCACATGTTTCGTAGAAAAGAGGCTAATTTGACTTTGAAATACCCTCGGAATAGCCTGTGACACGAGCCAGTTTTGTTTATCTACGGACTTTCGCCTTCCACGTCTACAAACGCCACACAAACATCTCATCTCTCATCAATTAGCTTTGGAATTAAGTGATCATGGCAGTGTGAGTAAAAATTAGTGAGTTTGGCTCATATGTTGCACTGCATAGAATTCAGCGACTCCAAGGTTGAATGAAAATTATTTTCGTTACACACGATTCTCAAAAGTATCAGATTCTTTGGCTCCGAAAGAAATGGAGAAGTAGGATATTGAAACTGAGCTGACACTTAATGAAATGTTTGAGAAAGTTTCTGTATTAATGAACTGTCCTACTGTACTATCGGAAGAACATATGAAAGATCTCCCCGAAGTTTTTTTATTATTATTAAAGGAAGCAGGGCTAACTGTTAATGCATAACAATGTAAGTTCGTAACGAAATAATGACGATATTCGGGGTAGAAAATTTAGACTGAGGATTCTAAAATAAAAATAAAAATTATCCTCCGCCAAATAAGGCAAAGAAACTGTCATCTTTTCTTGGCATGTGCTCGTATTACCGTTCTTTTATCCAAAATTTGACCAATATTGTTGAACCTTTATTAGTGTTAAAACGGAAGAAATCAAAGTTTGCGTGGATAGCGGAAGCAACACGGCTTTTGAACAATTAAACACAGCTGAAATTAATGCCCTAGTGTTCAAATTCATGGAAGGGGACGAGAGGTTGGAGATCGTGGCTGATGCTTCAGATTACGCCGTGGGTTCGGTTTTAATGCAAAAAAAGACATCACTTGGCATTTTTTAGCGAAACGTTAAACAATACACGACGAAATTATACAGCGGCCGAACAAGAAACGTCAGCCATGTTAATGGCAGTTCAGAAGTCCAGGGTTTATTTCGGAAAAGCGCCCGTTACTGTCTATTCAGATAATGCGGTCTTAGGTAGACTATATTCTGGAAAGAATTTAACTCCCAGATTAATTAGATGAACCTTAAAGTTACAAGAGTACAACTTAATCAAGTTAATTTGAATTTCAATTTTTATTCTTTCTGAAAAATTGGTTCTAAATTTCTTTCTTTATATATTTACTGATCAATTTTTAGCAGCATAATGCACAAAAATTTTTGGAAGGATTATAAATTTTCCTTTTAAAAAATTATTTTCATATACATAGTCCAAACACATCTGTATACAGTTTAACGCGAAATATCGGTTAACACGGATTATGGATCATTCCGGATTATGGGTGTCCGAATTAACGACTTTTGACTGTACTATGTAATTTCATGCATTTTGTTTCTTTTAACACGAAAAGATATCCTTTCTGGAAATGAACAAAATACAGAAATCACTGGCATTGCTGGCGAGATTTAAGTGGGGTGTGAAATGAAAGAGAGGTGGTTTCACATGTTTCGTAGAAAAGAGGCTAATTTGACTTTGAAATACCCTCGGAATAGCCTGTGACACGAGCCAGTTTTGTTTATCTACGGACTTTCGCCTTCCACGTCTACAAACGCCACACAAACATCTCATCTCTCATCAATTAGCTTTGGAATTAAGTGATCATGGCAGTGTGAGTAAAAATTAGTGAGTTTGGCTCATATGTTGCACTGCATAGAATTCAGCGACTCCAAGGTTGAATGAAAATTATTTTCGTTACACACGATTCTCAAAAGTATCAGATTCTTTGGCTCCGAAAGAAATGGAGAAGTAGGATATTGAAACTGAGCTGACACTTAATGAAATGTTTGAGAAAGTTTCTGTATTAATGAACTGTCCTACTGTACTATCGGAAGAACATATGAAAGATCTCCCCGAAGTTTTTTTATTATTATTAAAGGAAGCAGGGCTAACTGTTAATGCATAACAATGTAAGTTCGTAACGAAATAATGACGATATTCGGGGTAGAAAATTTAGACTGAGGATTCTAAAATAAAAATAAAAATTATCCTCCGCCAAATAAGGCAAAGAAACTGTCATCTTTTCTTGGCATGTGCTCGTATTACCGTTCTTTTATCCAAAATTTGACCAATATTGTTGAACCTTTATTAGTGTTAAAACGGAAGAAATCAAAGTTTGCGTGGATAGCGGAAGCAACACGGCTTTTGAACAATTAAACACAGCTGAAATTAATGCCCTAGTGTTCAAATTCATGGAAGGGGATGAGAGGTTGGAGATCGTGGCTGATGCTTCAGATTACGCCGTGGGTTCGGTTTTAATGCAAAAAAAGACATCACTTGGCATTTTTTAGCGAAACGTTAAACGATACACGACGAAATTATACAGCGGCCGAACAAGAAACATCAGCCATGTTAATGGCAGTTCAGAAGTCCAGGGTTTATTTCGGAAAAGCGCCCGTTACTGTCTATTCAGATAATGCGGTCTTAGGTAGACTATATTCTGGAAAGAATTTAACTCCCAGATTAATTAGATGAACCTTAAAGTTACAAGAGTACAACTTAATCAAGTTAATTTGAATTTCAATTTTTATTCTTTCTGAAAAATTGGTTCTAAATTTCTTTCTTTATATATTTACTGATCAATTTTTAGCAGCATAATGCACAAAAATTTTTGGAAGGATTATAAATTTTCCTTTTAAAAAATTATTTTCATATACATAGTCCAAACACATCTGTATACAGTTTAACGCGAAATATCGGTTAACACGGATTATGGATCATTCCGGATTATGGGTGTCCGAATTAACGACTTTTGACTGTACTATGTAATTTCATGCATTTTGTTTCTCTTAACACGAAAAATATCCTTTCTGGAAATGAACAAAATAGAGAAAACACTGGCATTGCTGGCGAGATTTAAGTGGGGTGTGAAATGAAAGAGAGGTGGTTTCACATGTTTCGTAGAAAAGAGGCTAATTTGACTTTGAAATACCCTCGGAATAGCCTGTGACACGAGCCAGTTTTGTTTATCTACGGACTTTCGCCTTCCACGTCTACAAACGCCACACAAACATCTCATCTCTCATCAATTAGCTTTGGAATTAAGTGATCATGGCAGTGTGAGTAAAAATTAGTGAGTTTGGCTCATATGTTGCACTGCATAGAATTCAGCGACTCCAAGGTTGAATGAAAATTATTTTCGTTACACACGATTCTCAAAAGTATCAGATTCTTTGGCTCCGAAAGAAATGGAGAAGTAGGATATTGAAACTGAGCTGACACTTAATGAAATGTTTGAGAAAGTTTCTGTATTAATGAACTGTCCTACTGTACTATCGGAAGAACATATGAAAGATCTCCCCGAAGTTTTTTTATTATTATTAAAGGAAGCAGGGCTAACTGTTAATGCATAACAATGTAAGTTCGTAACGAAATAATGACGATATTCGGGGTAGAAAATTTAGACTGAGGATTCTAAAATAAAAATAAAAATTATCCTCCGCCAAATAAGGCAAAGAAACTGTCATCTTTTCTTGGCATGTGCTCGTATTACCGTTCTTTTATCCAAAATTTGACCAATATTGTTGAACCTTTATTAGTGTTAAAACGGAAGAAATCAAAGTTTGCGTGGATAGCGGAAGCAACACGGCTTTTGAACAATTAAACACAGCTGAAATTAATGCCCTAGTGTTCAAATTCATGGAAGGGGACGAGAGGTTGGAGATCGTGGCTGATGCTTCAGATTACGCCGTGGGTTCGGTTTTAATGCAAAAAAAGACATCACTTGGCATTTTTTAGCGAAACGTTAAACGATACACGACGAAATTATACAGCGGCCGAACAAGAAACGTCAGCCATGTTAATGGCAGTTCAGAAGTCCAGGGTTTATTTCGGAAAAGCGCCCGTTACTGTCTATTCAGATAATGCGGTCTTAGGTAGACTATATTCTGGAAAGAATTTAACTCCCAGATTAATTAGATGAACCTTAAAGTTACAAGAGTACAACTTAATCAAGTTAATTTGAATTTCAATTTTTATTCTTTCTGAAAAATTGGTTCTAAATTTCTTTCTTTATATATTTACTGATCAATTTTTAGCAGCATAATGCACAAAAATTTTTGGAAGGATTATAAATTTTCCTTTTAAAAAATTATTTTCATATACATAGTCCAAACACATCTGTATACAGTTTAACGCGAAATATCGGTTAACACGGATTATGGATCATTCCGGATTATGGGTGTCCGAATTAACGACTTTTGACTGTACTGTGTAATTTCATGCATTTTGTTTCTCTTAACACGAAAAGATATCCTTTCTGGAAATGAACAAAATACAGAAAACACTGGCATTGCTGGCGAGATTTAAGTGGGGTGTGAAATGAAAGAGAGGTGGTTTCACATGTTTCGTAGAAAAGAGGCTAATTTGACTTTGAAATACCCTCGGAATAGCCTGTGACACGAGCCAGTTTTGTTTATCTACGGACTTTCGCCTTCCACGTCTACAAACGCCACACAAACATCTCATCTCTCATCAATTAGCTTTGGAATTAAGTGATCATGGCAGTGTGAGTAAAAATTAGTGAGTTTGGCTCATATGTTGCACTGCATAGAATTCAGCGACTCCAAGGTTGAATGAAAATTATTTTCGTTACACACGATTCTCAAAAGTATCAGATTCTTTGGCTCCGAAAGAAATGGAGAAGTAGGATATTGAAACTGAGCTGACACTTAATGAAATGTTTGAGAAAGTTTCTGTATTAATGAACTGTCCTACTGTACTATCGGAAGAACATATGAAAGATCTCCCCGAAGTTTTTTTATTATTATTAAAGGAAGCAGGGCTAACTGTTAATGCATAACAATGTAAGTTCGTAACGAAATAATGACGATATTCGGGGTAGAAAATTTAGACTGAGGATTCTAAAATAAAAATAAAAATTATCCTCCGCCAAATAAGGCAAAGAAACTGTCATCTTTTCTTGGCATGTGCTCGTATTACCGTTCTTTTATCCAAAATTTGACCAATATTGTTGAACCTTTATTAGTGTTAAAACGGAAGAAATCAAAGTTTGCGTGGATAGCGGAAGCAACACGGCTTTTGAACAATTAAACACAGCTGAAATTAATGCCCTAGTGTTCAAATTCATGGAAGGGGACGAGAGGTTGGAGATCGTGGCTGATGCTTCAGATTACGCCGTGGGTTCGGTTTTAATGCAAAAAAAGACATCACTTGGCATTTTTTAGCGAAACGTTAAACGATACACGACGAAATTATACAGCGGCCGAACAAGAAACGTCAGCCATGTTAATGGCAGTTCAGAAGTCCAGGGTTTATTTCGGAAAAGCGCCCGTTACTGTCTATTCAGATAATGCGGTCTTAGGTAGACTATATTCTGGAAAGAATTTAACTCCCAGATTAATTAGATGAACCTTAAAGTTACAAGAGTACAACTTAATCAAGTTAATTTGAATTTCAATTTTTATTCTTTCTGAAAAATTGGTTCTAAATTTCTTTCTTTATATATTTACTGATCAATTTTTAGCAGCATAATGCACAAAAATTTTTGGAAGGATTATAAATTTTCCTTTTAAAAAATTATTTTCATATACATAGTCCAAACACATCTGTATACAGTTTAACGCGAAATATCGGTTAACACGGATTATGGATCATTCCGGATTATGGGTGTCTGAATTAACGACTTTTGACTGTACTATGTAATTTCATGCATTTTGTTTCTCTTAACACGAAAAGATATCCTTTCTGGAAATGAACAAAATACAGAAAACACTGGCATTGCTGGCGAGATTTAAGTGGGGTGTGAAATGAAAGAGAGGTGGTTTCACATGTTTCGTAGAAAAGAGGCTAATTTGACTTTGAAATACCCTCGGAATAGCCTGTGACACGAGCCAGTTTTGTTTATCTACGGACTTTCGCCTTCCACGTCTACAAACGCCACACAAACATCTCATCTCTCATCAATTAGCTTTGGAATTAAGTGATCATGGCAGTGTGAGTAAAAATTAGTGAGTTTGGCTCATATGTTGCACTGCATAGAATTCAGCGACTCCAAGGTTGAATGAAAATTATTTTCGTTACACACGATTCTCAAAAGTATCAGATTCTTTGGCTCCGAAAGAAATGGAGAAGTAGGATATTGAAACTGAGCTGACACTTAATGAAATGTTTGAGAAAGTTTCTGTATTAATGAACTGTCCTACTGTACTATCGGAAGAACATATGAAAGATCTCCCCGAAGTTTTTTTATTATTATTAAAGGAAGCAGGGCTAACTGTTAATGCATAACAATGTAAGTTCGTAACGAAATAATGACGATATTCGGGGTAGAAAATTTAGACTGAGGATTCTAAAATAAAAATAAAAATTATCCTCCGCCAAATAAGGCAAAGAAACTGTCATCTTTTCTTGGCATGTGCTCGTATTACCGTTCTTTTATCCAAAATTTGACCAATATTGTTGAACCTTTATTAGTGTTAAAACGGAAGAAATCAAAGTTTGCGTGGATAGCGGAAGCAACACGGCTTTTGAACAATTAAACACAGCTGAAATTAATGCCCTAGTGTTCAAATTCATGGAAGGGGATGAGAGGTTGGAGATCGTGGCTGATGCTTCAGATTACGCCGTGGGTTCGGTTTTAATGCAAAAAAAGACATCACTTGGCATTTTTTAGCGAAACGTTAAACGATACACGACGAAATTATACAGCGGCCGAACAAGAAACATCAGCCATGTTAATGGCAGTTCAGAAGTCCAGGGTTTATTTCGGAAAAGCGCCCGTTACTGTCTATTCAGATAATGCGGTCTTAGGTAGACTATATTCTGGAAAGAATTTAACTCCCAGATTAATTAGATGAACCTTAAAGTTACAAGAGTACAACTTAATCAAGTTAATTTGAATTTCAATTTTTATTCTTTCTGAAAAATTGGTTCTAAATTTCTTTCTTTATATATTTACTGATCAATTTTTAGCAGCATAATGCACAAAAATTTTTGGAAGGATTATAAATTTTCCTTTTAAAAAATTATTTTCATATACATAGTCCAAACACATCTGTATACAGTTTAACGCGAAATATCGGTTAACACGGATTATGGATCATTCCGGATTATGGGTGTCCGAATTAACGACTTTTGACTGTACTATGTAATTTCATGCATTTTGTTTCTCTTAACACGAAAAATATCCTTTCTGGAAATGAACAAAATACAGAAAACACTGGCATTGCTGGCGAGATTTAAGTGGGGTGTGAAATGAAAGAGAGGTGGTTTCACATGTTTCGTAGAAAAGAGGCTAATTTGACTTTGAAATACCCTCGGAATAGCCTGTGACACGAGCCAGTTTTGTTTATCTACGGACTTTCGCCTTCCACGTTTACAAACGCCACACAAACATCTCATCTCTCATCAATTAGCTTTGGAATTAAGTGATCATGGCAGTGTGAGTAAAAATTAGTGAGTTTGGCTCATATGTTGCACTGCATAGAATTCAGCGACTCCAAGGTTGAATGAAAATTATTTTCGTTACACACGATTCTCAAAAGTATCAGATTCTTTGGCTCCGAAAGAAATGGAGAAGTAGGATATTGAAACTGAGCTGACACTTAATGAAATGTTTGAGAAAGTTTCTGTATTAATGAACTGTCCTACTGTACTATCGGAAGAACATATGAAAGATCTCCCCGAAGTTTTTTTATTATTATTAAAGGAAGCAGGGCTAACTGTTAATGCATAACAATGTAAGTTCGTAACGAAATAATGACGATATTCGGGGTAGAAAATTTAGACTGAGGATTCTAAAATAAAAATAAAAATTATCCTCCGCCAAATAAGGCAAAGAAACTGTCATCTTTTCTTGGCATGTGCTCGTATTACCGTTCTTTTATCCAAAATTTGACCAATATTGTTGAACCTTTATTAGTGTTAAAACGGAAGAAATCAAAGTTTGCGTGGATAGCGGAAGCAACACGGCTTTTGAACAATTAAACACAGCTGAAATTAATGCCCTAGTGTTCAAATTCATGGAAGGGGACGAGAGGTTGGAGATCGTGGCTGATGCTTCAGATTACGCCGTGGGTTCGGTTTTAATGCAAAAAAAGACATCACTTGGCATTTTTTAGCGAAACGTTAAACGATACACGACGAAATTATACAGCGGCCGAACAAGAAACGTCAGCCATGTTAATGGCAGTTCAGAAGTCCAGGGTTTATTTCGGAAAAGCGCCCGTTACTGTCTATTCAGATAATGCGGTCTTAGGTAGACTATATTCTGGAAAGAATTTAACTCCCAGATTAATTAGATGAACCTTAAAGTTACAAGAGTACAACTTAATCAAGTTAATTTGAATTTCAATTTTTATTCTTTCTGAAAAATTGGTTCTAAATTTCTTTCTTTATATATTTACTGATCAATTTTTAGCAGCATAATGCACAAAAATTTTTGGAAGGATTATAAATTTTCCTTTTAAAAAATTATTTTCATATACATAGTCCAAACACATCTGTATACAGTTTAACGCGAAATATCGGTTAACACGGATTATGGATCATTCCGGATTATGGGTGTCCGAATTAACGACTTTTGACTGTACTATGT
The DNA here is from genome assembly GCF_044657685.1 of Stegodyphus dumicola. NCBI lineage: Eukaryota > Metazoa > Arthropoda > Arachnida > Araneae > Eresidae > Stegodyphus > Stegodyphus dumicola. Next base: position 134,304,097 of record NC_140780.1, read on the forward strand.
AATTTCATGCATTTTGTTTCTCTTAACACGAAAAGATATCCTTTCTGGAAATGAACAAAATACAGAAAACACTGGCATTGCTGGCGAGATTTAAGTGGGGTGTGAAATGAAAGAGAGGTGGTTTCACATGTTTCGTAGAAAAGAGGCTAATTTGACTTTGAAATACCCTCGGAATAGCCTGTGACACGAGCCAGTTTTGTTTATCTACGGACTTTCGCCTTCCACGTCTACAAACGCCACACAAACATCTCATCTCTCATCAATTAGCTTTGGAATTAAGTGATCATGGCAGTGTGAGTAAAAATTAGTGAGTTTGGCTCATATGTTGCACTGCATAGAATTCAGCGACTCCAAGGTTGAATGAAAATTATTTTCGTTACACACGATTCTCAAAAGTATCAGATTCTTTGGCTCCGAAAGAAATGGAGAAGTAGGATATTGAAACTGAGCTGACACTTAATGAAATGTTTGAGAAAGTTTCTGTATTAATGAACTGTCCTACTGTACTATCGGAAGAACATATGAAAGATCTCCCCGAAGTTTTTTTATTATTATTAAAGGAAGCAGGGCTAACTGTTAATGCATAACAATGTAAGTTCGTAACGAAATAATGACGATATTCGGGGTAGAAAATTTAGACTGAGGATTCTAAAATAAAAATAAAAATTATCCTCCGCCAAATAAGGCAAAGAAACTGTCATCTTTTCTTGGCATGTGCTCGTATTACCGTTCTTTTATCCAAAATTTGACCAATATTGTTGAACCTTTATTAGTGTTAAAACGGAAGAAATCAAAGTTTGCGTGGATAGCGGAAGCAACACGGCTTTTGAACAATTAAACACAGCTGAAATTAATGCCCTAGTGTTCAAATTCATGGAAGGGGATGAGAGGTTGGAGATCGTGGCTGATGCTTCAGATTACGCCGTGGGTTCGGTTTTAATGCAAAAAAAGACATCACTTGGCATTTTTTAGCGAAACGTTAAACGATACACGACGAAATTATACAGCGGCCGAACAAGAAACATCAGCCATGTTAATGGCAGTTCAGAAGTCCAGGGTTTATTTCGGAAAAGCGCCCGTTACTGTCTATTCAGATAATGCGGTCTTAGGTAGACTATATTCTGGAAAGAATTTAACTCCCAGATTAATTAGATGAACCTTAAAGTTACAAGAGTACAACTTAATCAAGTTAATTTGAATTTCAATTTTTATTCTTTCTGAAAAATTGGTTCTAAATTTCTTTCTTTATATATTTACAGATCAATTTTTAGCAGCATAATGCACAAAAATTTTTGGAAGGATTATAAATTTTCCTTTTAAAAAATTATTTTCATATACATAGTCCAAACACATCTGTATACAGTTTAACGCGAAATATCGGTTAACACGGATTATGGATCATTCCGGATTATGGGTGTCCGAATTAACGACTTTTGACTGTACTATGTAATTTCATGCATTTTGTTTCTCTTAACACGAAAAATATCCTTTCTGGAAATGAACAAAATACAGAAAACACTGGCATTGCTGGCGAGATTTAAGTGGGGTGTGAAATGAAAGAGAGGTGGTTTCACATGTTTCGTAGAAAAGAGGCTAATTTGACTTTGAAATACCCTCGGAATAGCCTGTGACACGAGCCAGTTTTGTTTATCTACGGACTTTCGCCTTCCACGTCTACAAACGCCACACAAACATCTCATCTCTCATCAATTAGCTTTGGAATTAAGTGATCATGGCAGTGTGAGTAAAAATTAGTGAGTTTGGCTCATATGTTGCACTGCATAGAATTCAGCGACTCCAAGGTTGAATGAAAATTATTTTCGTTACACACGATTCTCAAAAGTATCAGATTCTTTGGCTCCGAAAGAAATGGAGAAGTAGGATATTGAAACTGAGCTGACACTTAATGAAATGTTTGAGAAAGTTTCTGTATTAATGAACTGTCCTACTGTACTATCGGAAGAACATATGAAAGATCTCCCCGAAGTTTTTTTATTATTATTAAAGGAAGCAGGGCTAACTGTTAATGCATAACAATGTAAGTTCGTAACGAAATAATGACGATATTCGGGGTAGAAAATTTAGACTGAGGATTCTAAAATAAAAATAAAAATTATCCTCCGCCAAATAAGGCAAAGAAACTGTCATCTTTTCTTGGCATGTGCTCGTATTACCGTTCTTTTATCCAAAATTTGACCAATATTGTTGAACCTTTATTAGTGTTAAAACGGAAGAAATCAAAGTTTGCGTGGATAGCGGAAGCAACACGGCTTTTGAACAATTAAACACAGCTGAAATTAATGCCCTAGTGTTCAAATTCATGGAAGGGGACGAGAGGTTGGAGATCGTGGCTGATGCTTCAGATTACGCCGTGGGTTCGGTTTTAATGCAAAAAAAGACATCACTTGGCATTTTTTAGCGAAACGTTAAACGATACACGACGAAATTATACAGCGGCCGAACAAGAAACGTCAGCCATGTTAATGGCAGTTCAGAAGTCCAGGGTTTATTTCGGAAAAGCGCCCGTTACTGTCTATTCAGATAATGCGGTCTTAGGTAGACTATATTCTGGAAAGAATTTAACTCCCAGATTAATTAGATGAACCTTAAAGTTACAAGAGTACAACTTAATCAAGTTAATTTGAATTTCAATTTTTATTCTTTCTGAAAAATTGGTTCTAAATTTCTTTCTTTATATATTTACTGATCAATTTTTAGCAGCATAATGCACAAAAATTTTTGGAAGGATTATAAATTTTCCTTTTAAAAAATTATTTTCATATACATAGTCCAAACACATCTGTATACAGTTTAACGCGAAATATCGGTTAACACGGATTATGGATCATTCCGGATTATGGGTGTCCGAATTAACGACTTTTGACTGTACTATGTAATTTCATGCATTTTGTTTCTCTTAACACGAAAAATATCCTTTCTGGAAATGAACAAAATACAGAAAACACTGGCATTGCTGGCGAGATTTAAGTGGGGTGTGAAATGAAAGAGAGGTGGTTTCACATGTTTCGTAGAAAAGAGGCTAATTTGACTTTGAAATACCCTCGGAATAGCCTGTGACACGAGCCAGTTTTGTTTATCTACGGACTTTCGCCTTCCACGTCTACAAACGCCACACAAACATCTCATCTCTCATCAATTAGCTTTGGAATTAAGTGATCATGGCAGTGTGAGTAAAAATTAGTGAGTTTGGCTCATATGTTGCACTGCATAGAATTCAGCGACTCCAAGGTTGAATGAAAATTATTTTCGTTACACACGATTCTCAAAAGTATCAGATTCTTTGGCTCCGAAAGAAATGGAGAAGTAGGATATTGAAACTGAGCTGACACTTAATGAAATGTTTGAGAAAGTTTCTGTATTAATGAACTGTCCTACTGTACTATCGGAAGAACATATGAAAGATCTCCCCGAAGTTTTTTTATTATTATTAAAGGAAGCAGGGCTAACTGTTAATGCATAACAATGTAAGTTCGTAACGAAATAATGACGATATTCGGGGTAGAAAATTTAGACTGAGGATTCTAAAATAAAAATAAAAATTATCCTCCGCCAAATAAGGCAAAGAAACTGTCATCTTTTCTTGGCATGTGCTCGTATTACCGTTCTTTTATCCAAAATTTGACCAATATTGTTGAACCTTTATTAGTGTTAAAACGGAAGAAATCAAAGTTTGCGTGGATAGCGGAAGCAACACGGCTTTTGAACAATTAAACACAGCTGAAATTAATGCCCTAGTGTTCAAATTCATGGAAGGGGATGAGAGGTTGGAGATCGTGGCTGATGCTTCAGATTACGCCGTGGGTTCGGTTTTAATGCAAAAAAAGATATCACTTGGCATTTTTTAGCGAAACGTTAAACGATACACGACGAAATTATACAGCGGCCGAACAAGAAACATCAGCCATGTTAATGGCAGTTCAGAAGTCCAGGGTTTATTTCGGAAAAGCGCCCGTTACTGTCTATTCAGATAATGCGGTCTTAGGTAGACTATATTCTGGAAAGAATTTAACTCCCAGATTAATTAGATGAACCTTAAAGTTACAAGAGTACAACTTAATCAAGTTAATTTGAATTTCAATTTTTATTCTTTCTGAAAAATTGGTTCTAAATTTCTTTCTTTATATATTTACTGATCAATTTTTAGCAGCATAATGCACAAAAATTTTTGGAAGGATTATAAATTTTCCTTTTAAAAAATTATTTTCATATACATAGTCCAAACACATCTGTATACAGTTTAACGCGAAATATCGGTTAACACGGATTATGGATCATTCCGGATTATGGGTGTCCGAATTAACGACTTTTGACTGTACTATGTAATTTCATGCATTTTGTTTCTCTTAACACGAAAAATATCCTTTCTGGAAATGAACAAAATACAGAAAACACTGGCATTGCTGGCGAGATTTAAGTGGGGTGTGAAATGAAAGAGAGGTGGTTTCACATGTTTCGTAGAAAAGAGGCTAATTTGACTTTGAAATACCCTCGGAATAGCCTGTGACACGAGCCAGTTTTGTTTATCTACGGACTTTCGCCTTCCACGTCTACAAACGCCACACAAACATCTCATCTCTCATCAATTAGCTTTGGAATTAAGTGATCATGGCAGTGTGAGTAAAAATTAGTGAGTTTGGCTCATATGTTGCACTGCATAGAATTCAGCGACTCCAAGGTTGAATGAAAATTATTTTCGTTACACACGATTCTCAAAAGTATCAGATTCTTTGGCTCCGAAAGAAATGGAGAAGTAGGATATTGAAACTGAGCTGACACTTAATGAAATGTTTGAGAAAGTTTCTGTATTAATGAACTGTCCTACTGTACTATCGGAAGAACATATGAAAGATCTCCCCGAAGTTTTTTTATTATTATTAAAGGAAGCAGGGCTAACTGTTAATGCATAACAATGTAAGTTCGTAACGAAATAATGACGATATTCGGGGTAGAAAATTTAGACTGAGGATTCTAAAATAAAAATAAAAATTATCCTCCGCCAAATAAGGCAAAGAAACTGTCATCTTTTCTTGGCATGTGCTCGTATTACCGTTCTTTTATCCAAAATTTGACCAATATTGTTGAACCTTTATTAGTGTTAAAACGGAAGAAATCAAAGTTTGCGTGGATAGCGGAAGCAACACGGCTTTTGAACAATTAAACACAGCTGAAATTAATGCCCTAGTGTTCAAATTCATGGAAGGGGACGAGAGGTTGGAGATCGTGGCTGATGCTTCAGATTACGCCGTGGGTTCGGTTTTAATGCAAAAAAAGACATCACTTGGTATTTTTTAGCGAAACGTTAAACGATACACGACGAAATTATACAGCGGCCGAACAAGAAACGTCAGCCATGTTAATGGCAGTTCAGAAGTCCAGGGTTTATTTCGGAAAAGCGCCCGTTACTGTCTATTCAGATAATGCGGTCTTAGGTAGACTATATTCTGGAAAGAATTTAACTCCCAGATTAATTAGATGAACCTTAAAGTTACAAGAGTACAACTTAATCAAGTTAATTTGAATTTCAATTTTTATTCTTTCTGAAAAATTGGTTCTAAATTTCTTTCTTTATATATTTACTGATCAATTTTTAGCAGCATAATGCACAAAAATTTTTGGAAGGATTATAAATTTTCCTTTTAAAAAATTATTTTCATATACATAGTCCAAACACATCTGTATACAGTTTAACGCGAAATATCGGTTAACACGGATTATGGATCATTCCGGATTATGGGTGTCCGAATTAACGACTTTTGACTGTACTGTGTAATTTCATGCATTTTGTTTCTCTTAACACGAAAAGATATCCTTTCTGGAAATGAACAAAATACAGAAAACACTGGCATTGCTGGCGAGATTTAAGTGGGGTGTGAAATGAAAGAGAGGTGGTTTCACATGTTTCGTAGAAAAGAGGCTAATTTGACTTTGAAATACCCTCGGAATAGCCTGTGACACGAGCCAGTTTTGTTTATCTACGGACTTTCGCCTTCCACGTCTACAAACGCCACACAAACATCTCATCTCTCATCAATTAGCTTTGGAATTAAGTGATCATGGCAGTGTGAGTAAAAATTAGTGAGTTTGGCTCATATGTTGCACTGCATAGAATTCAGCGACTCCAAGGTTGAATGAAAATTATTTTCGTTACACACGATTCTCAAAAGTATCAGATTCTTTGGCTCCGAAAGAAATGGAGAAGTAGGATATTGAAACTGAGCTGACACTTAATGAAATGTTTGAGAAAGTTTCTGTATTAATGAACTGTCCTACTGTACTATCGGAAGAACATATGAAAGATCTCCCCGAAGTTTTTTTATTATTATTAAAGGAAGCAGGGCTAACTGTTAATGCATAACAATGTAAGTTCGTAACGAAATAATGACGATATTCGGGGTAGAAAATTTAGACTGAGGATTCTAAAATAAAAATAAAAATTATCCTCCGCCAAATAAGGCAAAGAAACTGTCATCTTTTCTTGGCATGTGCTCGTATTACCGTTCTTTTATCCAAAATTTGACCAATATTGTTGAACCTTTATTAGTGTTAAAACGGAAGAAATCAAAGTTTGCGTGGATAGCGGAAGCAACACGGCTTTTGAACAATTAAACACAGCTGAAATTAATGCCCTAGTGTTCAAATTCATGGAAGGGGATGAGAGGTTGGAGATCGTGGCTGATGCTTCAGATTACGCCGTGGGTTCGGTTTTAATGCAAAAAAAGACATCACTTGGCATTTTTTAGCGAAACGTTAAACGATACACGACGAAATTATACAGCGGCCGAACAAGAAACATCAGCCATGTTAATGGCAGTTCAGAAGTCCAGGGTTTATTTCGGAAAAGCGCCCGTTACTGTCTATTCAGATAATGCGGTCTTAGGTAGACTATATTCTGGAAAGAATTTAACTCCCAGATTAATTAGATGAACCTTAAAGTTACAAGAGTACAACTTAATCAAGTTAATTTGAATTTCAATTTTTATTCTTTCTGAAAAATTGGTTCTAAATTTCTTTCTTTATATATTTACTGATCAATTTTTAGCAGCATAATGCACAAAAATTTTTGGAAGGATTATAAATTTTCCTTTTAAAAAATTATTTTCATATACATAGTCCAAACACATCTGTATACAGTTTAACGCGAAATATCGGTTAACACGGATTATGGATCATTCCGGATTATGGGTGTCCGAATTAACGACTTTTGACTGTACTATGTAATTTCATGCATTTTGTTTCTCTTAACACGAAAAGATATCCTTTCTGGAAATGAACAAAATACAGAAAACACTGGCATTGCTGGCGAGATTTAAGTGGGGTGTGAAATGAAAGAGAGGTGGTTTCACATGTTTCGTAGAAAAGAGGCTAATTTGACTTTGAAATACCCTCGGAATAGCCTGTGACACGAGCCAGTTTTGTTTATCTACGGACTTTCGCCTTCCACGTCTACAAACGCCACACAAACATCTCATCTCTCATCAATTAGCTTTGGAATTAAGTGATCATGGCAGTGTGAGTAAAAATTAGTGAGTTTGGCTCATATGTTGCACTGCATAGAATTCAGCGACTCCAAGGTTGAATGAAAATTATTTTCGTTACACACGATTCTCAAAAGTATCAGATTCTTTGGCTCCGAAAGAAATGGAGAAGTAGGATATTGAAACTGAGCTGACACTTAATGAAATGTTTGAGAAAGTTTCTGTATTAATGAACTGTCCTACTGTACTATCGGAAGAACATATGAAAGATCTCCCCGAAGTTTTTTTATTATTATTAAAGGAAGCAGGGCTAACTGTTAATGCATAACAATGTAAGTTCGTAACGAAATAATGACGATATTCGGGGTAGAAAATTTAGACTGAGGATTCTAAAATAAAAATAAAAATTATCCTCCGCCAAATAAGGCAAAGAAACTGTCATCTTTTCTTGGCATGTGCTCGTATTACCGTTCTTTTATCCAAAATTTGACCAATATTGTTGAACCTTTATTAGTGTTAAAACGGAAGAAATCAAAGTTTGCGTGGATAGCGGAAGCAACACGGCTTTTGAACAATTAAACACAGCTGAAATTAATGCCCTAGTGTTCAAATTCATGGAAGGGGACGAGAGGTTGGAGATCGTGGCTGATGCTTCAGATTACGCCGTGGGTTCGGTTTTAATGCAAAAAAAGACATCACTTGGCATTTTTTAGCGAAACGTTAAACGATACACGACGAAATTATACAGCGGCCGAACAAGAAACGTCAGCCATGTTAATGGCAGTTCAGAAGTCCAGGGTTTATTTCGGAAAAGCGCCCGTTACTGTCTATTCAGATAATGCGGTCTTAGGTAGACTATATTCTGGAAAGAATTTAACTCCCAGATTAATTAGATGAACCTTAAAGTTACAAGAGTACAACTTAATCAAGTTAATTTGAATTTCAATTTTTATTCTTTCTGAAAAATTGGTTCTAAATTTCTTTCTTTATATATTTACTGATCAATTTTTAGCAGCATAATGCACAAAAATTTTTGGAAGGATTATAAATTTTCCTTTTAAAAAATTATTTTCATATACATAGTCCAAACACATCTGTATACAGTTTAACGCGAAATATCGGTTAACACGGATTATGGATCATTCCGGATTATGGGTGTCTGAATTAACGACTTTTGACTGTACTATGTAATTTCATGCATTTTGTTTCTCTTAACACGAAAAGATATCCTTTCTGGAAATGAACAAAATACAGAAAACACTGGCATTGCTGGCGAGATTTAAGTGGGGTGTGAAATGAAAGAGAGGTGGTTTCACATGTTTCGTAGAAAAGAGGCTAATTTGACTTTGAAATACCCTCGGAATAGCCTGTGACACGAGCCAGTTTTGTTTATCTACGGACTTTCGCCTTCCACGTCTACAAACGCCACACAAACATCTCATCTCTCATCAATTAGCTTTGGAATTAAGTGATCATGGCAGTGTGAGTAAAAATTAGTGAGTTTGGCTCATATGTTGCACTGCATAGAATTCAGCGACTCCAAGGTTGAATGAAAATTATTTTCGTTACACACGATTCTCAAAAGTATCAGATTCTTTGGCTCCGAAAGAAATGGAGAAGTAGGATATTGAAACTGAGCTGACACTTAATGAAATGTTTGAGAAAGTTTCTGTATTAATGAACTGTCCTACTGTACTATCGGAAGAACATATGAAAGATCTCCCCGAAGTTTTTTTATTATTATTAAAGGAAGCAGGGCTAACTGTTAATGCATAACAATGTAAGTTCGTAACGAAATAATGACGATATTCGGGGTAGAAAATTTAGACTGAGGATTCTAAAATAAAAATAAAAATTATCCTCCGCCAAATAAGGCAAAGAAACTGTCATCTTTTCTTGGCATGTGCTCGTATTACCGTTCTTTTATCCAAAATTTGACCAATATTGTTGAACCTTTATTAGTGTTAAAACGGAAGAAATCAAAGTTTGCGTGGATAGCGGAAGCAACACGGCTTTTGAACAATTAAACACAGCTGAAATTAATGCCCTAGTGTTCAAATTCATGGAAGGGGACGAGAGGTTGGAGATCGTGGCTGATGCTTCATATTACGCCGTGGGTTCGGTTTTAATGCAAAAAAAGACATCACTTGGCATTTTTTAGCGAAACGTTAAACGATACACGACGAAATTATACAGCGGCCGAACAAGAAACGTCAGCCATGTTAATGGCAGTTCAGAAGTCCAGGGTTTATTTCGGAAAAGCGCCCGTTACTGTCTATTCAGATAATGCGGTCTTAGGTAGACTATATTCTGGAAAGAATTTAACTCCCAGATTAATTAGATGAACCTTAAAGTTACAAGAGTACAACTTAATCAAGTTAATTTGAATTTCAATTTTTATTCTTTCTGAAAAATTGGTTCTAAATTTCTTTCTTTATATATTTACTGATCAATTTTTAGCAGCATAATGCACAAAAATTTTTGGAAGGATTATAAATTTTCCTTTTAAAAAATTATTTTCATATACATAGTCCAAACACATCTGTATACAGTTTAACGCGAAATATCGGTTAACACGGATTATGGATCATTCCGGATTATGGGTGTCCGAATTAACGACTTTTGACTGTACTGTGTAATTTCATGCATTTTGTTTCTCTTAACACGAAAAGATATCCTTTCTGGAAATGAACAAAATACAGAAAACACTGGCATTGCTGGCGAGATTTAAGTGGGGTGTGAAATGAAAGAGAGGTGGTTTCACATGTTTCGTAGAAAAGAGGCTAATTTGACTTTGAAATACCCTCGGAATAGCCTGTGACACGAGCCACTTTTGTTTATCTACGGACTTTCGCCTTCCACGTCTACAAACGCCACACAAACATCTCATCTCTCATCAATTAGCTTTGGAATTAAGTGATCATGGCAGTGTGAGTAAAAATTAGTGAGTTTGGCTCATATGTTGCACTGCATAGAATTCAGCGACTCCAAGGTTGAATGAAAATTATTTTCGTTACACACGATTCTCAAAAGTATCAGATTCTTTGGCTCCGAAAGAAATGGAGAAGTAGGATATTGAAACTGAGCTGACACTTAATGAAATGTTTGAGAAAGTTTCTGTATTAATGAACTGTCCTACTGTACTATCGGAAGAACATATGAAAGATCTCCCCGAAGTTTTTTTATTATTATTAAAGGAAGCAGGGCTAACTGTTAATGCATAACAATGTAAGTTCGTAACGAAATAATGACGATATTCGGGGTAGAAAATTTAGACTGAGGATTCTAAAATAAAAATAAAAATTATCCTCCGCCAAATAAGGCAAAGAAACTGTCATCTTTTCTTGGCATGTGCTCGTATTACCGTTCTTTTATCCAAAATTTGACCAATATTGTTGAACCTTTATTAGTGTTAAAACGGAAGAAATCAAAGTTTGCGTGGATAGCGGAAGCAACACGGCTTTTGAACAATTAAACACAGCTGAAATTAATGCCCTAGTGTTCAAATTCATGGAAGGGGATGAGAGGTTGGAGATCGTGGCTGATGCTTCAGATTACGCCGTGGGTTCGGTTTTAATGCAAAAAAAGACATCACTTGGCATTTTTTAGCGAAACGTTAAACGATACACGACGAAATTATACAGCGGCCGAACAAGAAACATCAGCCATGTTAATGGCAGTTCAGAAGTCCAGGGTTTATTTCGGAAAAGCGCCCGTTACTGTCTATTCAGATAATGCGGTCTTAGGTAGACTATATTCTGGAAAGAATTTAACTCCCAGATTAATTAGATGAACCTTAAAGTTACAAGAGTACAACTTAATCAAGTTAATTTGAATTTCAATTTTTATTCTTTCTGAAAAATTGGTTCTAAATTTCTTTCTTTATATATTTACTGATCAATTTTTAGCAGCATAATGCACAAAAATTTTTGGAAGGATTATAAATTTTCCTTTTAAAAAATTATTTTCATATACATAGTCCAAACACATCTGTATACAGTTTAACGCGAAATATCGGTTAACACGGATTATGGATCATTCCGGATTATGGGTGTCCGAATTAACGACTTTTGACTGTACTATGTAATTTCATGCATTTTGTTTCTCTTAACACGAAAAATATCCTTTCTGGAAATGAACAAAATACAGAAAACACTGGCATTGCTGGCGAGATTTAAGTGGGGTGTGAAATGAAAGAGAGGTGGTTTCACATGTTTCGTAGAAAAGAGGCTAATTTGACTTTGAAATACCCTCGGAATAGCCTGTGACACGAGCCAGTTTTGTTTATCTACGGACTTTCGCCTTCCACGTCTACAAACGCCACACAAACATCTCATCTCTCATCAATTAGCTTTGGAATTAAGTGATCATGGCAGTGTGAGTAAAAATTAGTGAGTTTGGCTCATATGTTGCACTGCATAGAATTCAGCGACTCCAAGGTTGAATGAAAATTATTTTCGTTACACACGATTCTCAAAAGTATCAGATTCTTTGGCTCCGAAAGAAATGGAGAAGTAGGATATTGAAACTGAGCTGACACTTAATGAAATGTTTGAGAAAGTTTCTGTATTAATGAACTGTCCTACTGTACTATCGGAAGAACATATGAAAGATCTCCCCGAAGTTTTTTTATTATTATTAAAGGAAGCAGGGCTAACTGTTAATGCATAACAATGTAAGTTCGTAACGAAATAATGACGATATTCGGGGTAGAAAATTTAGACTGAGGATTCTAAAATAAAAATAAAAATTATCCTCCGCCAAATAAGGCAAAGAAACTGTCATCTTTTCTTGGCATGTGCTCGTATTACCGTTCTTTTATCCAAAATTTGACCAATATTGTTGAACCTTTATTAGTGTTAAAACGGAAGAAATCAAAGTTTGCGTGGATAGCGGAAGCAACACGGCTTTTGAACAATTAAACACAGCTGAAATTAATGCCCTAGTGTTCAAATTCATGGAAGGGGACGAGAGGTTGGAGATCGTGGCTGATGCTTCAGATTACGCCGTGGGTTCGGTTTTAATGCAAAAAAAGACATCACTTGGCATTTTTTAGCGAAACGTTAAACGATACACGACGAAATTATACAGCGGCCGAACAAGAAACGTCAGCCATGTTAATGGCAGTTCAGAAGTCCAGGGTTTATTTCGGAAAAGCGCCCGTTACTGTCTATTCAGATAATGCGGTCTTAGGTAGACTATATTCTGGAAAGAATTTAACTCCCAGATTAATTAGATGAACCTTAAAGTTACAAGAGTACAACTTAATCAAGTTAATTTGAATTTCAATTTTTATTCTTTCTGAAAAATTGGTTCTAAATTTCTTTCTTTATATATTTACTGATCAATTTTTAGCAGCATAATGCACAAAAATTTTTGGAAGGATTATAAATTTTCCTTTTAAAAAATTATTTTCATATACATAGTCCAAACACATCTGTATACAGTTTAACGCGAAATATCGGTTAACACGGATTATGGATCATTCCGGATTATGGGTGTCTGAATTAACGACTTTTGACTGTACTATGTAATTTCATGCATTTTGTTTCTCTTAACACGAAAAGATATCCTTTCTGGAAATGAACAAAATACAGAAAACACTGGCATTGCTGGCGAGATTTAAGTGGGGTGTGAAATGAAAGAGAGGTGGTTTCACATGTTTCGTAGAAAAGAGGCTAATTTGACTTTGAAATACCCTCGGAATAGCCTGTGACACGAGCCAGTTTTGTTTATCTACGGACTTTCGCCTTCCACGTCTACAAACGCCACACAAACATCTCATCTCTCATCAATTAGCTTTGGAATTAAGTGATCATGGCAGTGTGAGTAAAAATTAGTGAGTTTGGCTCATATGTTGCACTGCATAGAATTCAGCGACTCCAAGGTTGAATGAAAATTATTTTCGTTACACACGATTCTCAAAAGTATCAGATTCTTTGGCTCCGAAAGAAATGGAGAAGTAGGATATTGAAACTGAGCTGACACTTAATGAAATGTTTGAGAAAGTTTCTGTATTAATGAACTGTCCTACTGTACTATCGGAAGAACATATGAAAGATCTCCCCGAAGTATTTTTATTATTATTAAAGGAAGCAGGGCTAACTGTTAATGCATAACAATGTAAGTTCGTAACGAAATAATGACGATATTCGGGGTAGAAAATTTAGACTGAGGATTCTAAAATAAAAATAAAAATTATCCTCCGCCAAATAAGGCAAAGAAACTGTCATCTTTTCTTGGCATGTGCTCGTATTACCGTTCTTTTATCCAAAATTTGACCAATATTGTTGAACCTTTATTAGTGTTAAAACGGAAGAAATCAAAGTTTGCGTGGATAGCGGAAGCAACACGGCTTTTGAACAATTAAACACAGCTGAAATTAATGCCCTAGTGTTCAAATTCATGGAAGGGGATGAGAGGTTGGAGATCGTGGCTGATGCTTCAGATTACGCCGTGGGTTCGGTTTTAATGCAAAAAAAGACATCACTTGGCATTTTTTAGCGAAACGTTAAACGATACACGACGAAATTATACAGCGGCCGAACAAGAAACATCAGCCATGTTAATGGCAGTTCAGAAGTCCAGGGTTTATTTCGGAAAAGCGCCCGTTACTGTCTATTCAGATAATGCGGTCTTAGGTAGACTATATTCTGGAAAGAATTTAACTCCCAGATTAATTAGATGAACCTTAAAGTTACAAGAGTACAACTTAATCAAGTTAATTTGAATTTCAATTTTTATTCTTTCTGAAAAATTGGTTCTAAATGTCTTTCTTTATATATTTACTGATCAATTTTTAGCAGCATAATGCACAAAAAGTTTTGGAAGGATTATAAATTTTCCTTTTAAAAAATTATTTTCATATACATAGTCCAAACACATCTGTATACAGTTTAACGCGAAATATCGGTTAACACGGATTATGGATCATTCCGGATTATGGGTGTCCGAATTAACGACTTTTGACTGTACTATGTAATTTCATGCATTTTGTTTCTCTTAACACGAAAAATATCCTTTCTGGAAATGAACAAAATACAGAAAACACTGGCATTGCTGGCGAGATTTAAGTGGGGTGTGAAATGAAAGAGAGGTGGTTTCACATGTTTCGTAGAAAAGAGGCTAATTTGACTTTGAAATACCCTCGGAATAGCCTGTGACACGAGCCAGTTTTGTTTATCTACGGACTTTCGCCTTCCACGTCTACAAACGCCACACAAACATCTCATCTCTCATCAATTAGCTTTGGAATTAAGTGATCATGGCAGTGTGAGTAAAAATTAGTGAGTTTGGCTCATATGTTGCACTGCATAGAATTCAGCGACTCCAAGGTTGAATGAAAATTATTTTCGTTACACACGATTCTCAAAAGTATCAGATTCTTTGGCTCCGAAAGAAATGGAGAAGTAGGATATTGAAACTGAGCTGACACTTAATGAAATGTTTGAGAAAGTTTCTGTATTAATGAACTGTCCTACTGTACTATCGGAAGAACATATGAAAGATCTCTTCGAAGTTTTTTTATTATTATTAAAGGAAGCAGGGCTAACTGTTAATGCATAACAATGTAAGTTCGTAACGAAATAATGACGATATTCGGGGTAGAAAATTTAGACTGAGGATTCTAAAATAAAAATAAAAATTATCCTCCGCCAAATAAGGCAAAGAAACTGTCATCTTTTCTTGGCATGTGCTCGTATTACCGTTCTTTTATCCAAAATTTGACCAATATTGTTGAACCTTTATTAGTGTTAAAACGGAAGAAATCAAAGTTTGCGTGGATAGCGGAAGCAACACGGCTTTTGAACAATTAAACACAGCTGAAATTAATGCCCTAGTGTTCAAATTCATGGAAGGGGACGAGAGGTTGGAGATCGTGGCTGATGCTTCAGATTACGCCGTGGGTTCGGTTTTAATGCAAAAAAAGACATCACTTGGCATTTTTTAGCGAAACGTTAAACGATACACGACGAAATTATACAGCGGCCGAACAAGAAACGTCAGCCATGTTAATGGCAGTTCAGAAGTCCAGGGTTTATTTCGGAAAAGCGCCCGTTACTGTCTATTCAGATAATGCGGTCTTAGGTAGACTATATTCTGGAAAGAATTTAACTCCCAGATTAATTAGATGAACCTTAAAGTTACAAAAGTACAACTTAATCAAGTTAATTTGAATTTCAATTTTTATTCTTTCTGAAAAATTGGTTCTAAATTTCTTTCTTTATATATTTACTGATCAATTTTTAGCAGCATAATGCACAAAAATTTTTGGAAGGATTATAAATTTTCCTTTTAAAAAATTATTTTCATATACATAGTCCAAACACATCTGTATACAGTTTAACGCGAAATATCGGTTAACACGGATTATGGATCATTCCGGATTATGGGTGTCCGAATTAACGACTTTTGACTGTACTGTGTAATTTCATGCATTTTGTTTCTCTTAACACGAAAAGATATCCTTTCTGGAAATGAACAAAATACAGAAAACACTGGCATTGCTGGCGAGATTTAAGTGGGGTGTGAAATGAAAGAGAGGTGGTTTCACATGTTTCGTAGAAAAGAGGCTAATTTGACTTTGAAATACCCTCGGAATAGCCTGTGACACGAGCCAGTTTTGTTTATCTACGGACTTTCGCCTTCCACGTCTACAAACGCCACACAAACATCTCATCTCTCATCAATTAGCTTTGGAATTAAGTGATCATGGCAGTGTGAGTAAAAATTAGTGAGTTTGGCTCATATGTTGCACTGCATAGAATTCAGCGACTCCAAGGTTGAATGAAAATTATTTTCGTTACACACGATTCTCAAAAGTATCAGATTCTTTGGCTCCGAAAGAAATGGAGAAGTAGGATATTGAAACTGAGCTGACACTTAATGAAATGTTTGAGAAAGTTTCTGTATTAATGAACTGTCCTACTGTACTATCGGAAGAACATATGAAAGATCTCCCCGAAGTTTTTTTATTATTATTAAAGGAAGCAGGGCTAACTGTTAATGCATAACAATGTAAGTTCGTAACGAAATAATGACGATATTCGGGGTAGAAAATTTAGACTGAGGATTCTAAAATAAAAATAAAAATTATCCTCCGCCAAATAAGGCAAAGAAACTGTCATCTTTTCTTGGCATGTGCTCGTATTACCGTTCTTTTATCCAAAATTTGACCAATATTGTTGAACCTTTATTAGTGTTAAAACGGAAGAAATCAAAGTTTGCGTTGATAGCGGAAGCAACACGGCTTTTGAACAATTAAACACAGCTGAAATTAATGCCCTAGTGTTCAAATTCATGGAAGGGGACGAGAGGTTGGAGATCGTGGCTGATGCTTCAGATTACGCCGTGGGTTCGGTTTTAATGCAAAAAAAGACATCACTTGGCATTTTTTAGCGAAACGTTAAACGATACACGACGAAATTATACAGCGGCCGAACAAGAAACGTCAGCCATGTTAATGGCAGTTCAGAAGTCCAGGGTTTATTTCGGAAAAGCGCCCGTTACTGTCTATTCAGATAATGCGGTCTTAGGTAGACTATATTCTGGAAAGAATTTAACTCCCAGATTAATTAGATGAACCTTAAAGTTACAAGAGTACAACTTAATCAAGTTAATTTGAATTTCAATTTTTATTCTTTCTGAAAAATTGGTTCTAAATTTCTTTCTTTATATATTTACTGATCAATTTTTAGCAGCATAATGCACAAAAATTTTTGGAAGGATTATAAATTTTCCTTTTAAAAAATTATTTTCATATACATAGTCCAAACACATCTGTATACAGTTTAACGCGAAATATCGGTTAACACGGATTATGGATCATTCCGGATTATGGGTGTCCGAATTAACGACTTTTGACTGTACTATGTAATTTCATGCATTTTGTTTCTCTTAACACGAAAAGATATCCTTTCTGGAAATGAACAAAATACAGAAAACACTGGCATTGCTGGCGAGATTTAAGTGGGGTGTGAAATGAAAGAGAGGTGGTTTCACATGTTTCGTAGAAAAGAGGCTAATTTGACTTTGAAATACCCTCGGAATAGCCTGTGACACGAGCCAGTTTTGTTTATCTACGGACTTTCGCCTTCCACGTCTACAAACGCCACACAAACATCTCATCTCTCATCAATTAGCTTTGGAATTAAGTGATCATGGCAGTGTGAGTAAAAATTAGTGAGTTTGGCTCATATGTTGCACTGCATAGAATTCAGCGACTCCAAGGTTGAATGAAAATTATTTTCGTTACACACGATTCTCAAAAGTATCAGATTCTTTGGCTCCGAAAGAAATGGAGAAGTAGGATATTGAAACTGAGCTGACACTTAATGAAATGTTTGAGAAAGTTTCTGTATTAATGAACTGTCCTACTGTACTATCGGAAGAACATATGAAAGATCTCCCCGAAGTTTTTTTATTATTATTAAAGGAAGCAGGGCTAACTGTTAATGCATAACAATGTAAGTTCGTAACGAAATAATGACGATATTCGGGGTAGAAAATTTAGACTGAGGATTCTAAAATAAAAATAAAAATTATCCTCCGCCAAATAAGGCAAAGAAACTGTCATCTTTTCTTGGCATGTGCTCGTATTACCGTTCTTTTATCCAAAATTTGACCAATATTGTTGAACCTTTATTAGTGTTAAAACGGAAGAAATCAAAGTTTGCGTGGATAGCGGAAGCAACACGGCTTTTGAACAATTAAACACAGCTGAAATTAATGCCCTAGTGTTCAAATTCATGGAAGGGGATGAGAGGTTGGAGATCGTGGCTGATGCTTCAGATTACGCCGTGGGTTCGGTTTTAATGCAAAAAAAGACATCACTTGGCATTTTTTAGCGAAACGTTAAACGATACACGACGAAATTATACAGCGGCCGAACAAGAAACGTCAGCCATGTTAATGGCAGTTCAGAAGTCCAGGGTTTATTTCGGAAAAGCGCCCGTTACTGTCTATTCAGATAATGCGGTCTTAGGTAGACTATATTCTGGAAAGAATTTAACTCCCAGATTAATTAGATGAACCTTAAAGTTACAAGAGTACAACTTAATCAAGTTAATTTGAATTTCAATTTTTATTCTTTCTGAAAAATTGGTTCTAAATTTCTTTCTTTATATATTTACTGATCAATTTTTAGCAGCATAATGCACAAAAATTTTTGGAAGGATTATAAATTTTCCTTTTAAAAAATTATTTTCATATACATAGTCCAAACACATCTGTATACAGTTTAACGCGAAATATCGGTTAACACGGATTATGGATCATTCCGGATTATGGGTGTCCGAATTAACGACTTTTGACTGTACTATGTAATTTCATGCATTTTGTTTCTCTTAACACGAAAAATATCCTTTCTGGAAATGAACAAAATACAGAAAACACTGGCATTGCTGGCGAGATTTAAGTGGGGTGTGAAATGAAAGAGAGGTGGTTTCACATGTTTCGTAGAAAAGAGGCTAATTTGACTTTGAAATACCCTCGGAATAGCCTGTGACACGAGCCAGTTTTGTTTATCTACGGACTTTCGCCTTCCACGTCTACAAACGCCACACAAACATCTCATCTCTCATCAATTAGCTTTGGAATTAAGTGATCATGGCAGTGTGAGTAAAAATTAGTGAGTTTGGCTCATATGTTGCACTGCATAGAATTCAGCGACTCCAAGGTTGAATGAAAATTATTTTCGTTACACACGATTCTCAAAAGTATCAGATTCTTTGGCTCCGAAAGAAATGGAGAAGTAGGATATTGAAACTGAGCTGACACTTAATGAAATGTTTGAGAAAGTTTCTGTATTAATGAACTGTCCTACTGTACTATCGGAAGAACATATGAAAGATCTCCCCGAAGTTTTTTTATTATTATTAAAGGAAGCAGGGCTAACTGTTAATGCATAACAATGTAAGTTCGTAACGAAATAATGACGATATTCGGGGTAGAAAATTTAGACTGAGGATTCTAAAATAAAAATAAAAATTATCCTCCGCCAAATAAGGCAAAGAAACTGTCATCTTTTCTTGGCATGTGCTCGTATTACCGTTCTTTTATCCAAAATTTGACCAATATTGTTGAACCTTTATTAGTGTTAAAACGGAAGAAATCAAAGTTTGCGTGGATAGCGGAAGCAACACGGCTTTTGAACAATTAAACACAGCTGAAATTAATGCCCTAGTGTTCAAATTCATGGAAGGGGACGAGAGGTTGGAGATCGTGGCTGATGCTTCAGATTACGCCGTGGGTTCGGTTTTAATGCAAAAAAAGACATCACTTGGCATTTTTTAGCGAAACGTTAAACGATACACGACGAAATTATACAGCGGCCGAACAAGAAACGTCAGCCATGTTAATGGCAGTTCAGAAGTCCAGGGTTTATTTCGGAAAAGCGCCCGTTACTGTCTATTCAGATAATGCGGTCTTAGGTAGACTATATTCTGGAAAGAATTTAACTCCCAGATTAATTAGATGAACCTTAAAGTTACAAGAGTACAACTTAATCAAGTTAATTTGAATTTCAATTTTTATTCTTTCTGAAAAATTGGTTCTAAATTTCTTTCTTTATATATTTACTGATCAATTTTTAGCAGCATAATGCACAAAAATTTTTGGAAGGATTATAAATTTTCCTTTTAAAAAATTATTTTCATATACATAGTCCAAACACACCTGTATACAGTTTAACGCGAAATATCGGTTAACACGGATTAGGGATCATTCCGGATTATGGGTGTCCGAATTAACGACTTTTGACTGTACTATGTAATTTCATGCATTTTGTTTCTCTTAACACGAAAAGATATCCTTTCTGGAAATGAACAAAATACAGAAAACACTGGCATTGCTGGCGAGATTTAAGTGGGGTGTGAAATGAAAGAGAGGTGGTTTCACATGTTTCGTAGAAAAGAGGCTAATTTGACTTTGAAATACCCTCGGAATAGCCTGTGACACGAGCCAGTTTTGTTTATCTACGGACTTTCGCCTTCCACGTCTACAAACGCCACACAAACATCTCATCTCTCATCAATTAGCTTTGGAATTAAGTGATCATGGCAGTGTGAGTAAAAATTAGTGAGTTTGGCTCATATGTTGCACTGCATAGAATTCAGCGACTCCAAGGTTGAATGAAAATTATTTTCGTTACACACGATTCTCAAAAGTATCAGATTCTTTGGCTCCGAAAGAAATGGAGAAGTAGGATATTGAAACTGAGCTGACACTTAATGAAATGTTTGAGAAAGTTTCTGTATTAATGAACTGTCCTACTGTACTATCGGAAGAACATATGAAAGATCTCCCCGAAGTTTTTTTATTATTATTAAAGGAAGCAGGGCTAACTGTTAATGCATAACAATGTAAGTTCGTAACGAAATAATGACGATATTCGGGGTAGAAAATTTAGACTGAGGATTCTAAAATAAAAATAAAAATTATCCTCCGCCAAATAAGGCAAAGAAACTGTCATCTTTTCTTGGCATGTGCTCGTATTACCGTTCTTTTATCCAAAATTTGACCAATATTGTTGAACCTTTATTAGTGTTAAAACGGAAGAAATCAAAGTTTGCGTGGATAGCGGAAGCAACACGGCTTTTGAACAATTAAACACAGCTGAAATTAATGCCCTAGTGTTCAAATTCATGGAAGGGGATGAGAGGTTGGAGATCGTGGCTGATGCTTCAGATTACGCCGTGGGTTCGGTTTTAATGCAAAAAAAGACATCACTTGGCATTTTTTAGCGAAACGTTAAACGATACACGACGAAATTATACAGCGGCCGAACAAGAAACGTCAGCCATGTTAATGGCAGTTCAGAAGTCCAGGGTTTATTTCGGAAAAGCGCCCGTTACTGTCTATTCAGATAATGCGGTCTTAGGTAGACTATATTCTGGAAAGAATTTAACTCCCAGATTAATTAGATGAACCTTAAAGTTACAAGAGTACAACTTAATCAAGTTAATTTGAATTTCAATTTTTATTCTTTCTGAAAAATTGGTTCTAAATTTCTTTCTTTATATATTTACTGATCAATTTTTAGCAGCATAATGCACAAAAATTTTTGGAAGGATTATAAATTTTCCTTTTAAAAAATTATTTTCATATACATAGTCCAAACACACCTGTATACAGTTTAACGCGAAATATCGGTTAACACGGATTAGGGATCATTCCGGATTATGGGTGTCCGAATTAACGACTTTTGACTGTACTATGTAATTTCATGCATTTTGTTTCTCTTAACACGAAAAGATATCCTTTCTGGAAATGAACAAAATACAGAAAACACTGGCATTGCTGGCGAGATTTAAGTGGGGTGTGAAATGAAAGAGAGGTGGTTTCACATGTTTCGTAGAAAAGAGGCTAATTTGACTTTGAAATACCCTCGGAATAGCCTGTGACACGAGCCAGTTTTGTTTATCTACGGACTTTCGCCTTCCACGTCTACAAACGCCACACAAACATCTCATCTCTCATCAATTAGCTTTGGAATTAAGTGATCATGGCAGTGTGAGTAAAAATTAGTGAGTTTGGCTCATATGTTGCACTGCATAGAATTCAGCGACTCCAAGGTTGAATGAAAATTATTTTCGTTACACACGATTCTCAAAAGTATCAGATTCTTTGGCTCCGAAAGAAATGGAGAAGTAGGATATTGAAACTGAGCTGACACTTAATGAAATGTTTGAGAAAGTTTCTGTATTAATGAACTGTCCTACTGTACTATCGGAAGAACATATGAAAGATCTCCCCGAAGTTTTTTTATTATTATTAAAGGAAGCAGGGCTAACTGTTAATGCATAACAATGTAAGTTCGTAACGAAATAATGACGATATTCGGGGTAGAAAATTTAGACTGAGGATTCTAAAATAAAAATAAAAATTATCCTCCGCCAAATAAGGCAAAGAAACTGTCATCTTTTCTTGGCATGTGCTCGTATTACCGTTCTTTTATCCAAAATTTGACCAATATTGTTGAACCTTTATTAGTGTTAAAACGGAAGAAATCAAAGTTTGCGTGGATAGCGGAAGCAACACGGCTTTTGAACAATTAAACACAGCTGAAATTAATGCCCTAGTGTTCAAATTCATGGAAGGGGACGAGAGGTTGGAGATCGTGGCTGATGCTTCAGATTACGCCGTGGGTTCGGTTTTAATGCAAAAAAAGACATCACTTGGCATTTTTTAGCGAAACGTTAAACGATACACGACGAAATTATACAGCGGCCGAACAAGAAACGTCAGCCATGTTAATGGCAGTTCAGAAGTCCAGGGTTTATTTCGGAAAAGCGCCCGTTACTGTCTATTCAGATAATGCGGTCTTAGGTAGACTATATTCTGGAAAGAATTTAACTCCCAGATTAATTAGATGAACCTTAAAGTTACAAGAGTACAACTTAATCAAGTTAATTTGAATTTCAATTTTTATTCTTTCTGAAAAATTGGTTCTAAATTTCTTTCTTTATATATTTACTGATCAATTTTTAGCAGCATAATGCACAAAAATTTTTGGAAGGATTATAAATTTTCCTTTTAAAAAATTATTTTCATATACATAGTCCAAACACATCTGTATACAGTTTAACGCGAAATATCGGTTAACACGGATTAGGGATCATTCCGGATTATGGGTGTCCGAATTAACGACTTTTGACTGTACTATGTAATTTCATGCATTTTGTTTCTCTTAACACGAAAAGATATCCTTTCTGGAAATGAACAAAATACAGAAAACACTGGCATTGCTGGCGAGATTTAAGTGGGGTGTGAAATGAAAGAGAGGTGGTTTCACATGTTTCGTAGAAAAGAGGCTAATTTGACTTTGAAATACCCTCGGAATAGCCTGTGACACGAGCCAGTTTTGTTTATCTACGGACTTTCGCCTTCCACGTCTACAAACGCCACACAAACATCTCATCTCTCATCAATTAGCTTTGGAATTAAGTGATCATGGCAGTGTGAGTAAAAATTAGTGAGTTTGGCTCATATGTTGCACTGCATAGAATTCAGCGACTCCAAGGTTGAATGAAAATTATTTTCGTTACACACGATTCTCAAAAGTATCAGATTCTTTGGCTCCGAAAGAAATGGAGAAGTAGGATATTGAAACTGAGCTGACACTTAATGAAATGTTTGAGAAAGTTTCTGTATTAATGAACTGTCCTACTGTACTATCGGAAGAACATATGAAAGATCTCCCCGAAGTTTTTTTATTATTATTAAAGGAAGCAGGGCTAACTGTTAATGCATAACAATGTAAGTTCGTAACGAAATAATGACGATATTCGGGGTAGAAAATTTAGACTGAGGATTCTAAAATAAAAATAAAAATTATCCTCCGCCAAATAAGGCAAAGAAACTGTCATCTTTTCTTGGCATGTGCTCGTATTACCGTTCTTTTATCCAAAATTTGACCAATATTGTTGAACCTTTATTAGTGTTAAAACGGAAGAAATCAAAGTTTGCGTGGATAGCGGAAGCAACACGGCTTTTGAACAATTAAACACAGCTGAAATTAATGCCCTAGTGTTCAAATTCATGGAAGGGGATGAGAGGTTGGAGATCGTGGCTGATGCTTCAGATTACGCCGTGGGTTCTGTTTTAATGCAAAAAAAGACATCACTTGGCATTTTTTAGCGAAACGTTAAACGATACACGACGAAATTATACAGCGGCCGAACAAGAAACGTCAGCCATGTTAATGGCAGTTCAGAAGTCCAGGGTTTATTTCGGAAAAGCGCCCGTTACTGTCTATTCAGATAATGCGGTCTTAGGTAGACTATATTCTGGAAAGAATTTAACTCCCAGATTAATTAGATGAACCTTAAAGTTACAAGAGTACAACTTAATCAAGTTAATTTGAATTTCAATTTTTATTCTTTCTGAAAAATTGGTTCTAAATTTCTTTCTTTATATATTTACTGATCAATTTTTAGCAGCATAATGCACAAAAATTTTTGGAAGGATTATAAATTTTCCTTTTAAAAAATTATTTTCATATACATAGTCCAAACACATCTGTATACAGTTTAACGCGAAATATCGGTTAACACGGATTATGGATCATTCCGGATTATGGGTGTCCGAATTAACGACTTTTGACTGTACTATGTAATTTCATGCATTTTGTTTCTCTTAACACGAAAAATATCTTTTCTGGAAATGAACAAAATACAGAAAACACTGGCATTGCTGGCGAGATTTAAGTGGGATGTGAAATGAAAGAGAGGTGGTTTCACATGTTTCGTAGAAAAGAGGCTAATTTGACTTTGAAATACCCTCGGAATAGCCTGTGACACGAGCCAGTTTTGTTTATCTACGGACTTTCGCCTTCCACGTCTACAAACGCCACACAAACATCTCATCTCTCATCAATTAGCTTTGGAATTAAGTGATCATGGCAGTGTGAGTAAAAATTAGTGAGTTTGGCTCATATGTTGCACTGCATAGAATTCAGCGACTCCAAGGTTGAATGAAAATTATTTTCGTTACACACGATTCTCAAAAGTATCAGATTCTTTGGCTCCGAAAGAAATGGAGAAGTAGGATATTGAAACTGAGCTGACACTTAATGAAATGTTTGAGAAAGTTTCTGTATTAATGAACTGTCCTACTGTACTATCGGAAGAACATATGAAAGATCTCCCCGAAGTTTTTTTATTATTATTAAAGGAAGCAGGGCTAACTGTTAATGCATAACAATGTAAGTTCGTAACGAAATAATGACGATATTCGGGGTAGAAAATTTAGACTGAGGATTCTAAAATAAAAATAAAAATTATCCTCCGCCAAATAAGGCAAAGAAACTGTCATCTTTTCTTGGCATGTGCTCGTATTACCGTTCTTTTATCCAAAATTTGACCAATATTGTTGAACCTTTATTAGTGTTAAAACGGAAGAAATCAAAGTTTGCGTGGATAGCGGAAGCAACACGGCTTTTGAACAATTAAACACAGCTGAAATTAATGCCCTAGTGTTCAAATTCATGGAAGGGGACGAGAGGTTGGAGATCGTGGCTGATGCTTCAGATTACGCCGTGGGTTCGGTTTTAATGCAAAAAAAGACATCACTTGGCATTTTTTAGCGAAACGTTAAACGATACACGACGAAATTATACAGCGGCCGAACAAGAAACGTCAGCCATGTTAATGGCAGTTCAGAAGTCCAGGGTTTATTTCGGAAAAGCGCCCGTTACTGTCTATTCAGATAATGCGGTCTTAGGTAGACTATATTCTGGAAAGAATTTAACTCCCAGATTAATTAGATGAACCTTAAAGTTACAAGAGTACAACTTAATCAAGTTAATTTGAATTTCAATTTTTATTCTTTCTGAAAAATTGGTTCTAAATTTCTTTCTTTATATATTTACTGATCAATTTTTAGCAGCATAATGCACAAAAATGTTTGGAAGGATTATAAATTTTCCTTTTAAAAAATTATTTTCATATACATAGTCCAAACACATCTGTATACAGTTTAACGCGAAATATCGGTTAACACGGATTAGGGATCATTCCGGATTATGGGTGTCCGAATTAACGACTTTTGACTGTACTATGTAATTTCATGCATTTTGTTTCTCTTAACACGAAAAGATATCCTTTCTGGAAATGAACAAAATACAGAAAACACTGGCATTGCTGGCGAGATTTAAGTGGGGTGTGAAATGAAAGAGAGGTGGTTTCACATGTTTCGTAGAAAAGAGGCTAATTTGACTTTGAAATACCCTCGGAATAGCCTGTGACACGAGCCAGTTTTGTTTATCTACGGACTTTCGCCTTCCACGTCTACAAACGCCACACAAACATCTCATCTCTCATCAATTAGCTTTGGAATTAAGTGATCATGGCAGTGTGAGTAAAAATTAGTGAGTTTGGCTCATATGTTGCACTGCATAGAATTCAGCGACTCCAAGGTTGAATGAAAATTATTTTCGTTACACACGATTCTCAAAAGTATCAGATTCTTTGGCTCCGAAAGAAATGGAGAAGTAGGATATTGAAACTGAGCTGACACTTAATGAAATGTTTGAGAAAGTTTCTGTATTAATGAACTGTCCTACTGTACTATCGGAAGAACATATGAAAGATCTCCCCGAAGTTTTTTTATTATTATTAAAGGAAGCAGGGCTAACTGTTAATGCATAACAATGTAAGTTCGTAACGAAATAATGACGATATTCGGGGTAGAAAATTTAGACTGAGGATTCTAAAATAAAAATAAAAATTATCCTCCGCCAAATAAGGCAAAGAAACTGTCATCTTTTCTTGGCATGTGCTCGTATTACCGTTCTTTTATCCAAAATTTGACCAATATTGTTGAACCTTTATTAGTGTTAAAACGGAAGAAATCAAAGTTTGCGTGGATAGCGGAAGCAACACGGCTTTTGAACAATTAAACACAGCTGAAATTAATGCCCTAGTGTTCAAATTCATGGAAGGGGACGAGAGGTTGGAGATCGTGGCTGATGCTTCAGATTACGCCGTGGGTTCGGTTTTAATGCAAAAAAAGACATCACTTGGCATTTTTTAGCGAAACGTTAAACGATACACGACGAAATTATACAGCGGCCGAACAAGAAACGTCAGCCATGTTAATGGCAGTTCAGAAGTCCAGGGTTTATTTCGGAAAAGCGCCCGTTACTGTCTATTCAGATAATGCGGTCTTAGGTAGACTATATTCTGGAAAGAATTTAACTCCCAGATTAATTAGATGAACCTTAAAGTTACAAGAGTACAACTTAATCAAGTTAATTTGAATTTCAATTTTTATTCTTTCTGAAAAATTGGTTCTAAATTTCTTTCTTTATATATTTACTGATCAATTTTTAGCAGCATAATGCACAAAAATTTTTGGAAGGATTATAAATTTTCCTTTTAAAAAATTATTTTCATATACATAGTCCAAACACATCTGTATACAGTTTAACGCGAAATATCGGTTAACACGGATTATGGATCATTCCGGATTATGGGTGTCCGAATTAACGACTTTTGACTGTACTATGTAATTTCATGCATTTTGTTTCTCTTAACACGAAAAGATATCCTTTCTGGAAATGAACAAAATACAGAAAACACTGGCATTGCTGGCGAGATTTAAGTGGGGTGTGAAATGAAAGAGAGGTGGTTTCACATGTTTCGTAGAAAAGAGGCTAATTTGACTTTGAAATACCCTCGGAATAGCCTGTGACACGAGCCAGTTTTGTTTATCTACGGACTTTCGCCTTCCACGTCTACAAACGCCACACAAACATCTCATCTCTCATCAATTAGCTTTGGAATTAAGTGATCATGGCAGTGTGAGTAAAACTTAGTGAGTTTGGCTCATATGTTGCACTGCATAGAATTCAGCGACTCCAAGGTTGAATGAAAATTATTTTCGTTACACACGATTCTCAAAAGTATCAGATTCTTTGGCTCCGAAAGAAATGGAGAAGTAGGATATTGAAACTGAGCTGACACTTAATGAAATGTTTGAGAAAGTTTCTGTATTAATGAACTGTCCTACTGTACTATCGGAAGAACATATGAAAGATCTCCCCGAAGTTTTTTTATTATTATTAAAGGAAGCAGGGCTAACTGTTAATGCATAACAATGTAAGTTCGTAACGAAATAATGACGATATTCGGGGTAGAAAATTTAGACTGAGGATTCTAAAATAAAAATAAAAATTATCCTCCGCCAAATAAGGCAAAGAAACTGTCATCTTTTCTTGGCATGTGCTCGTATTACCGTTCTTTTATCCAAAATTTGACCAATATTGTTGAACCTTTATTAGTGTTAAAACGGAAGAAATCAAAGTTTGCGTGGATAGCGGAAGCAACACGGCTTTTGAACAATTAAACACAGCTGAAATTAATGCCCTAGTGTTCAAATTCATGGAAGGGGATGAGAGGTTGGAGATCGTGGCTGATGCTTCAGATTACGCCGTGGGTTCGGTTTTAATGCAAAAAAAGACATCACTTGGCATTTTTTAGCGAAACGTTAAACGATACACGACGAAATTATACAGCGGCCGAACAAGAAACGTCAGCCATGTTAATGGCAGTTCAGAAGTCCAGGGTTTATTTCGGAAAAGCGCCCGTTACTGTCTATTCAGATAATGCGGTCTTAGGTAGACTATATTCTGGAAAGAATTTAACTCCCAGATTAATTAGATGAACCTTAAATTTACAAGAGTACAACTTAATCAAGTTAATTTGAATTTCAATTTTTATTCTTTCTGAAAAATTGGTTCTAAATTTCTTTCTTTATATATTTACTGATCAATTTTTAGCAGCATAATGCACAAAAATTTTTGGAAGGATTATAAATTTTCCTTTTAAAAAATTATTTTCATATACATAGTCCAAACACATCTGTATACAGTTTAACGCGAAATATCGGTTAACACGGATTATGGATCATTCCGGATTATGGGTGTCCGAATTAACGACTTTTGACTGTACTGTGTAATTTCATGCATTTTGTTTCTCTTAACACGAAAAGATATCCTTTCTGGAAATGAACAAAATACAGAAAACACTGGCATTGCTGGCGAGATTTAAGTGGGGTGTGAAATGAAAGAGAGGTGGTTTCACATGTTTCGTAGAAAAGAGGCTAATTTGACTTTGAAATACCCTCGGAATAGCCTGTGACACGAGCCAGTTTTGTTTATCTACGGACTTTCGCCTTCCACGTCTACAAACGCCACACAAACATCTCATCTCTCATCAATTAGCTTTGGAATTAAGTGATCATGGCAGTGTGAGTAAAAATTAGTGAGTTTGGCTCATATGTTGCACTGCATAGAATTCAGCGACTCCAAGGTTGAATGAAAATTATTCTCGTTACACACGATTCTCAAAAGTATCAGATTCTTTGGCTCCGAAAGAAATGGAGAAGTAGGATATTGAAACTGAGCTGACACTTAATGAAATGTTTGAGAAAGTTTCTGTATTAATGAACTGTCCTACTGTACTATCGGAAGAACATATGAAAGATCTCCCCGAAGTTTTTTTATTATTATTAAAGGAAGCAGGGCTAACTGTTAATGCATAACAATGTAAGTTCGTAACGAAATAATGACGATATTCGGGGTAGAAAATTTAGACTGAGGATTCTAAAATAAAAATAAAAATTATCCTCCGCCAAATAAGGCAAAGAAACTGTCATCTTTTCTTGGCATGTGCTCGTATTACCGTTCTTTTATCCAAAATTTGACCAATATTGTTGAACCTTTATTAGTGTTAAAACGGAAGAAATCAAAGTTTGCGTGGATAGCGGAAGCAACACGGCTTTTGAACAATTAAACACAGCTGAAATTAATGCCCTAGTGTTCAAATTCATGGAAGGGGACGAGAGGTTGGAGATCGTGGCTGATGCTTCAGATTACGCCGTGGGTTCGGTTTTAATGCAAAAAAAGACATCACTTGGCATTTTTTAGCGAAACGTTAAACGATACACGACGAAATTATACAGCGGCCGAACAAGAAACGTCAGCCATGTTAATGGCAGTTCAGAAGTCCAGGGTTTATTTCGGAAAAGCGCCCGTTACTGTCTATTCAGATAATGCGGTCTTAGGTAGACTATATTCTGGAAAGAATTTAACTCCCAGATTAATTAGATGAACCTTAAAGTTACAAGAGTACAACTTAATCAAGTTAATTTGAATTTCAATTTTTATTCTTTCTGAAAAATTGGTTCTAAATTTCTTTCTTTATATATTTACTGATCAATTTTTAGCAGCATAATGCACAAAAATTTTTGGAAGGATTATAAATTTTCCTTTTAAAAAATTATTTTCATATACATAGTCCAAACACATCTGTATACAGTTTAACGCGAAATATCGGTTAACACGGATTATGGATCATTCCGGATTATGGGTGTCCGAATTAACGACTTTTGACTGTACTATGTAATTTCATGCATTTTGTTTCTCTTAACACGAAAAGATATCCTTTCTGGAAATGAACAAAATACAGAAAACACTGGCATTGCTGGCGAGATTTAAGTGGGGTGTGAAATGAAAGAGAGGTGGTTTCACATGTTTCGTAGAAAAGAGGCTAATTTGACTTTGAAATACCCTCGGAATAGCCTGTGACACGAGCCAGTTTTGTTTATCTACGGACTTTCGCCTTCCACGTCTACAAACGCCACACAAACATCTCATCTCTCATCAATTAGCTTTGGAATTAAGTGATCATGGCAGTGTGAGTAAAAATTAGTGAGTTTGGCTCATATGTTGCACTGCATAGAATTCAGCGACTCCAAGGTTGAATGAAAATTATTTTCGTTACACACGATTCTCAAAAGTATCAGATTCTTTGGCTCCGAAAGAAATGGAGAAGTAGGATATTGAAACTGAGCTGACACTTAATGAAATGTTTGAGAAAGTTTCTGTATTAATGAACTGTCCTACTGTACTATCGGAAGAACATATGAAAGATCTCCCCGAAGTTTTTTTATTATTATTAAAGGAAGCAGGGCTAACTGTTAATGCATAACAATGTAAGTTCGTAACGAAATAATGACGATATTCGGGGTAGAAAATTTAGACTGAGGATTCTAAAATAAAAATAAAAATTATCCTCCGCCAAATAAGGCAAAGAAACTGTCATCTTTTCTTGGCATGTGCTCGTATTACCGTTCTTTTATCCAAAATTTGACCAATATTGTTGAACCTTTATTAGTGTTAAAACGGAAGAAATCAAAGTTTGCGTGGATAGCGGAAGCAACACGGCTTTTGAACAATTAAACACAGCTGAAATTAATGCCCTAGTGTTCAAATTCATGGAAGGGGATGAGAGGTTGGAGATCGTGGCTGATGCTTCAGATTACGCCGTGGGTTCGGTTTTAATGCAAAAAAGACATCACTTGGCAATTTTAGCGAAACGTTAAACGATACACGACGAAATTATACAGCGGCCGAACAAGAAACGTCAGCCATGTTAATGGCAGTTCAGAAGTCCAGGGTTTATTTCGGAAAAGCGCCCGTTACTGTCTATTCAGATAATGCGGTCTTAGGTAGACTATATTCTGGAAAGAATTTAACTCCCAGATTAATTAGATGAACCTTAAAGTTACAAGAGTACAACTTAATCAAGTTAATTTGAATTTCAATTTTTATTCTTTCTGAAAAATTGGTTCTAAATTTCTTTCTTTATATATTTACTGATCAATTTTTAGCAGCATAATGCACAAAAATTTTTGGAAGGATTATAAATTTTCCTTTTAAAAAATTATTTTCATATACATAGTCCAAACACATCTGTATACAGTTTAACGCGAAATATCGGTTAACACGGATTATGGATCATTCCGGATTATGGGTGTCCGAATTAACGACTTTTGACTGTACTATGTAATTTCATGCATTTTGTTTCTCTTAACACGAAAAGATATCCTTTCTGGAAATGAACAAAATACAGAAAACACTGGCATTGCTGGCGAGATTTAAGTGGGGTGTGAAATGAAAGAGAGGTGGTTTCACATGTTTCGTAGAAAAGAGTGTAATTTGACTTTGAAATACCCTCGGAATAGCCTGTGACACGAGCCAGTTTTGTTTATCTACGGACTTTCGCCTTCCACGTCTACAAACGCCACACAAACATCTCATCTCTCATCAATTAGCTTTGGAATTAAGTGATCATGGCAGTGTGAGTAAAAATTAGTGAGTTTGGCTCATATGTTGCACTGCATAGAATTCAGCGACTCCAAGGTTGAATGAAAATTATTTTCGTTACACACGATTCTCAAAAGTATCAGATTCTTTGGCTCCGAAAGAAATGGAGAAGTAGGATATTGAAACTGAGCTGACACTTAATGAAATGTTTGAGAAAGTTTCTGTATTAATGAACTGTCCTACTGTACTATCGGAAGAACATATGAAAGATCTCCCCGAAGTTTTTTTATTATTATTAAAGGAAGCAGGGCTAACTGTTAATGCATAACAATGTAAGTTCGTAACGAAATAATGACGATATTCGGGGTAGAAAATTTAGACTGAGGATTCTAAAATAAAAATAAAAATTATCCTCCGCCAAATAAGGCAAAGAAACTGTCATCTTTTATTGGCATGTGCTCGTATTACCGTTCTTTTATCCAAAATTTGACCAATATTGTTGAACCTTTATTAGTGTTAAAACGGAAGAAATCAAAGTTTGCGTGGATAGCGGAAGCAACACGGCTTTTGAACAATTAAACACAGCTGAAATTAATGCCCTAGTGTTCAAATTCATGGAAGGGGATGAGAGGTTGGAGATCGTGGCTGATGCTTCAGATTACGCCGTGGGTTCGGTTTTAATGCAAAAAAAGACATCACTTGGCATTTTTTAGCGAAACGTTAAACGATACACGACGAAATTATACAGCGGCCGAACAAGAAACGTCAGCCATGTTAATGGCAGTTCAGAAGTCCAGGGTTTATTTCGGAAAAGCGCCCGTTACTGTCTATTCAGATAATGCGGTCTTAGGTAGACTATATTCTGGAAAGAATTTAACTCCCAGATTAATTAGATGAACCTTAAAGTTACAAGAGTACAACTTAATCAAGTTAATTTGAATTTCAATTTTTATTCTTTCTGAAAAATTGGTTCTAAATTTCTTTCTTTATATATTTACTGATCAATTTTTAGCAGCATAATGCACAAAAATTTTTGGAAGGATTATAAATTTTCCTTTTAAAAAATTATTTTCATATACATAGTCCAAACACATCTGTATACAGTTTAACGCGAAATATCGGTTAACACGGATTATGGATCATTCCGGATTATGGGTGTCCGAATTAACGACTTTTGACTGTACTATGTAATTTCATGCATTTTGTTTCTCTTAACACGAAAAGATATCCTTTCTGGAAATGAACAAAATACAGAAAACACTGGCATTGCTGGCGAGATTTAAGTGGGGTGTGAAATGAAAGAGAGGTGGTTTCACATGTTTCGTAGAAAAGAGGCTAATTTGACTTTGAAATACCCTCGGAATAGCCTGTGACACGAGCCAGTTTTGTTTATCTACGGACTTTCGCCTTCCACGTCTACAAACGCCACACAAACATCTCATCTCTCATCAATTAGCTTAAAAAAAAGACATCACTTGGAATTAAGTGATCATGGCAGTGTGAGTAAAAATTAGTGAGTTTGGCTCATATGTTGCACTGCATAGAATTCAGCGACTCCAAGGTTGAATGAAAATTATTTTCGTTACACACGATTCTCAAAAGTATCAGATTCTTTGGCTCCGAAAGAAATGGAGAAGTAGGATATTGAAACTGAGCTGACACTTAATGAAATGTTTGAGAAAGTTTCTGTATTAATGAACTGTCCTACTGTACTATCGGAAGAACATATGAAAGATCTCCCCGAAGTTTTTTTATTATTATTAAAGGAAGCAGGGCTAACTGTTAATGCATAACAATGTAAGTTCGTAACGAAATAATGACGATATTCGGGGTAGAAAATTTAGACTGAGGATTCTAAAATAAAAATAAAAATTATCCTCCGCCAAATAAGGCAAAGAAACTGTCATCTTTTATTGGCATGTGCTCGTATTACCGTTCTTTTATCCAAAATTTGACCAATATTGTTGAACCTTTATTAGTGTTAAAACGGAAGAAATCAAAGTTTGCGTGGATAGCGGAAGCAACACGGCTTTTGAACAATTAAACACAGCTGAAATTAATGCCCTAGTGTTCAAATTCATGGAAGGGGACGAGAGGTTGGAGATCGTGGCTGATGCTTCAGATTACGCCGTGGGTTCGGTTTTAATGCAAAAAAAGACATCACTTGGCATTTTTTAGCGAAACGTTAAACGATACACGACGAAATTATACAGCGGCCGAACAAGAAACGTCAGCCATGTTAATGGCAGTTCAGAAGTCCAGGGTTTATTTCGGAAAAGCGCCCGTTACTGTCTATTCAGATAATGCGGTCTTAGGTAGACTATATTCTGGAAAGAATTTAACTCCCAGATTAATTAGATGAACCTTAAAGTTACAAGAGTACAACTTAATCAAGTTAATTTGAATTTCAATTTTTATTCTTTCTGAAAAATTGGTTCTAAATTTCTTTCTTTATATATTTACTGATCAATTTTTAGCAGCATAATGCACAAAAATTTTTGGAAGGATTATAAATTTTCCTTTTAAAAAATTATTTTCATATACATAGTCCAAACACATCTGTATACAGTTTAACGCGAAATATCGGTTAACACGGATTATGGATCATTCCGGATTATGGGTGTCCGAATTAACGACTTTTGACTGTACTATGTAATTTCATGCATTTTGTTTCTCTTAACACGAAAAGATATCCTTTCTGGAAATGAACAAAATACAGAAAACACTGGCATTGCTGGCGAGATTTAAGTGGGGTGTGAAATGAAAGAGAGGTGGTTTCACATGTTTCGTAGAAAAGAGGCTAATTTGACTTTGAAATACCCTCGGAATAGCCTGTGACACGAGCCAGTTTTGTTTATCTACGGACTTTCGCCTTCCACGTCTACAAACGCCACACAAACATCTCATCTCTCATCAATTAGCTTTGGAATTAAGTGATCATGGCAGTGTGAGTAAAAATTAGTGAGTTTGGCTCATATGTTGCACTGCATAGAATTCAGCGACTCCAAGGTTGAATGAAAATTATTTTCGTTACACACGATTCTCAAAAGTATCAGATTCTTTGGCTCCGAAAGAAATGGAGAAGTAGGATATTGAAACTGAGCTGACACTTAATGAAATGTTTGAGAAAGTTTCTGTATTAATGAACTGTCCTACTGTACTATCGGAAGAACATATGAAAGATCTCCCCGAAGTTTTTTTATTATTATTAAAGGAAGCAGGGCTAACTGTTAATGCATAGCAATGTAAGTTCGTAACGAAATAATGACGATATTCGGGGTAGAAAATTTAGACTGAGGATTCTAAAATAAAAATAAAAATTATCCTCCGCCAAATAAGGCAAAGAAACTGTCATCTTTTCTTGGCATGTGCTCGTATTACCGTTCTTTTATCCAAAATTTGACCAATATTGTTGAACCTTTATTAGTGTTAAAACGGAAGAAATCAAAGTTTGCGTGGATAGCGGAAGCAACACGGCTTTTGAACAATTAAACACAGCTGAAATTAATGCCCTAGTGTTCAAATTCATGGAAGGGGACGAGAGGTTGGAGATCGTGGCTGATGCTTCAGATTACGCCGTGGGTTCGGTTTTAATGCAAAAAAAGACATCACTTGGCATTTTTTAGCGAAACGTTAAACGATACACGACGAAATTATACAGCGGCCGAACAAGAAACGTCAGCCATGTTAATGGCAGTTCAGAAGTGCAGGGTTTATTTCGGAAAAGCGCCCGTTACTGTCTATTCAGATAATGCGGTCTTAGGTAGACTATATTCTGGAAAGAATTTAACTCCCAGATTAATTAGATGAACCTTAAAGTTACAAGAGTACAACTTAATCAAGTTAATTTGAATTTCAATTTTTATTCTTTCTGAAAAATTGGTTCTAAATTTCTTTCTTTATATATTTACTGATCAATTTTTAGCAGCATAATGCACAAAAATTTTTGGAAGGATTATAAATTTTCCTTTTAAAAAATTATTTTCATATACATAGTCCAAACACATCTGTATACAGTTTAACGCGAAATATCGGTTAACACGGATTATGGATCATTCCGGATTATGGGTGTCCGAATTAACGACTTCTGACTGTACTATGTAATTTCATGCATTTTGTTTCTCTTAACACGAAAAGATATCCTTTCTGGAAATGAACAAAATACAGAAAACACTGGCATTGCTGGCGAGATTTAAGTGGGGTGTGAAATGAAAGAGAGGTGGTTTCACATGTTTCGTAGAAAAGAGGCTAATTTGACTTTGAAATACCCTCGGAATAGCCTGTGACACGAGCCAGTTTTGTTTATCTACGGACTTTCGCCTTCCACGTCTACAAACGCCACACAAACATCTCATCTCTCATCAATTAGCTTTGGAATTAAGTGATCATGGCAGTGTGAGTAAAAATTAGTGAGTTTGGCTCATATGTTGCACTGCATAGAATTCAGCGACTCCAAGGTTGAATGAAAATTATTTTCGTTACACACGATTCTCAAAAGTATCAGATTCTTTGGCTCCGAAAGAAATGGAGAAGTAGGATATTGAAACTGAGCTGACACTTAATGAAATGTTTGAGAAAGTTTCTGTATTAATGAACTGTCCTACTGTACTATCGGAAGAACATATGAAAGAACTCCCCGAAGTTTTTTTATTATTATTAAAGGAAGCAGGGCTAACTGTTAATGCATAGCAATGTAAGTTCGTAACGAAATAATGACGATATTCGGGGTAGAAAATTTAGACTGAGGATTCTAAAATAAAAATAAAAATTATCCTCCGCCTAATAAGGCAAAGAAACTGTCATCTTTTCTTGGCATGTGCTCGTATTACCGTTCTTTTATCCAAAATTTGACCAATATTGTTGAACCTTTATTAGTGTTAAAACGGAAGAAATCAAAGTTTGCGTGGATAGCGGAAGCAACACGGCTTTTGAACAATTAAACACAGCTGAAATTAATGCCCTAGTGTTCAAATTCATGGAAGGGGACGAGAGGTTGGAGATCGTGGCTGATGCTTCAGATTACGCCGTGGGTTCGGTTTTAATGCAAAAAAAGACATCACTTGGCATTTTTTAGCGAAACGTTAAACGATACACGACGAAATTATACAGCGGCCGAACAAGAAACGTCAGCCATGTTAATGGCAGTTCAGAAGTCCAGGGTTTATTTCGGAAAAGCGCCCGTTACTGTCTATTCAGATAATGCGGTCTTAGGTAGACTATATTCTGGAAAGAATTTAACTCCCAGATTAATTAGATGAACCTTAAAGTTACAAGAGTACAACTTAATCAAGTTAATTTGAATTTCAATTTTTATTCTTTCTGAAAAATTGGTTCTAAATTTCTTTCTTTATATATTTACTGATCAATTTTTAGCAGCATAATGCACAAAAATTTTTGGAAGGATTATAAATTTTCCTTTTAAAAAATTATTTTCATATACATAGTCCAAACACATCTGTATACAGTTTAACGCGAAATATCGGTTAACACGGATTATGGATCATTCCGGATTATGGGTGTCCGAATTAACGACTTTTGACTGTACTATGTAATTTCATGCATTTTGTTTCTCTTAACACGAAAAGATATCCTTTCTGGAAATGAACAAAATACAGAAAACACTGGCATTGCTGGCGAGATTTAAGTGGGGTGTGAAATGAAAGAGAGGTGGTTTCACATGTTTCGTAGAAAAGAGGCTAATTTGACTTTGAAATACCCTCGGAATAGCCTGTGACACGAGCCAGTTTTGTTTATCTACGGACTTTCGCCTTCCACGTCTACAAACGCCACACAAACATCTCATCTCTCATCAATTAGCTTTGGAATTAAGTGATCATGGCAGTGTGAGTAAAAATTAGTGAGTTTGGCTCATATGTTGCACTGCATAGAATTCAGCGACTCCAAGGTTGAATGAAAATTATTTTCGTTACACACGATTCTCAAAAGTATCAGATTCTTTGGCTCCGAAAGAAATGGAGAAGTAGGATATTGAAACTGAGCTGACACTTAATGAAATGTTTGAG
Organism: Stegodyphus dumicola; assembly: GCF_044657685.1. Taxonomy (NCBI): domain Eukaryota; kingdom Metazoa; phylum Arthropoda; class Arachnida; order Araneae; family Eresidae; genus Stegodyphus; species Stegodyphus dumicola. The sequence continues at coordinate 134,342,226 of NC_140780.1, forward strand.
AAAGTTTCTGTATTAATGAACTGTCCTACTGTACTATCGGAAGAACATATGAAAGATCTCCCCGAAGTTTTTTTATTATTATTAAAGGAAGCAGGGCTAACTGTTAATGCATAACAATGTAAGTTCGTAACGAAATAATGACGATATTCGGGGTAGAAAATTTAGACTGAGGATTCTAAAATAAAAATAAAAATTATCCTCCGCCAAATAAGGCAAAGAAACTGTCATCTTTTCTTGGCATGTGCTCGTATTACCGTTCTTTTATCCAAAATTTGACCAATATTGTTGAACCTTTATTAGTGTTAAAACGGAAGAAATCAAAGTTTGCGTGGATAGCGGAAGCAACACGGCTTTTGAACAATTAAACACAGCTGAAATTAATGCCCTAGTGTTCAAATTCATGGAAGGGGATGAGAGGTTGGAGATCGTGGCTGATGCTTCAGATTACGCCGTGGGTTCGGTTTTAATGCAAAAAAGACATCACTTGGCAATTTTAGCGAAACGTTAAACGATACACGACGAAATTATACAGCGGCCGAACAAGAAACGTCAGCCATGTTAATGGCAGTTCAGAAGTCCAGGGTTTATTTCGGAAAAGCGCCCGTTACTGTCTATTCAGATAATGCGGTCTTAGGTAGACTATATTCTGGAAAGAATTTAACTCCCAGATTAATTAGATGAACCTTAAAGTTACAAGAGTACAACTTAATCAAGTTAATTTGAATTTCAATTTTTATTCTTTCTGAAAAATTGGTTCTAAATTTCTTTCTTTATATATTTACTGATCAATTTTTAGCAGCATAATGCACAAAAATTTTTGGAAGGATTATAAATTTTCCTTTTAAAAAATTATTTTCATATACATAGTCCAAACACATCTGTATACAGTTTAACGCGAAATATCGGTTAACACGGATTATGGATCATTCCGGATTATGGGTGTCCGAATTAACGACTTTTGACTGTACTATGTAATTTCATGCATTTTGTTTCTCTTAACACGAAAAGATATCCTTTCTGGAAATGAACAAAATACAGAAAACACTGGCATTGCTGGCGAGATTTAAGTGGGGTGTGAAATGAAAGAGAGGTGGTTTCACATGTTTCGTAGAAAAGAGTGTAATTTGACTTTGAAATACCCTCGGAATAGCCTGTGACACGAGCCAGTTTTGTTTATCTACGGACTTTCGCCTTCCACGTCTACAAACGCCACACAAACATCTCATCTCTCATCAATTAGCTTTGGAATTAAGTGATCATGGCAGTGTGAGTAAAAATTAGTGAGTTTGGCTCATATGTTGCACTGCATAGAATTCAGCGACTCCAAGGTTGAATGAAAATTATTTTCGTTACACACGATTCTCAAAAGTATCAGATTCTTTGGCTCCGAAAGAAATGGAGAAGTAGGATATTGAAACTGAGCTGACACTTAATGAAATGTTTGAGAAAGTTTCTGTATTAATGAACTGTCCTACTGTACTATCGGAAGAACATATGAAAGATCTCCCCGAAGTTTTTTTATTATTATTAAAGGAAGCAGGGCTAACTGTTAATGCATAACAATGTAAGTTCGTAACGAAATAATGACGATATTCGGGGTAGAAAATTTAGACTGAGGATTCTAAAATAAAAATAAAAATTATCCTCCGCCAAATAAGGCAAAGAAACTGTCATCTTTTATTGGCATGTGCTCGTATTACCGTTCTTTTATCCAAAATTTGACCAATATTGTTGAACCTTTATTAGTGTTAAAACGGAAGAAATCAAAGTTTGCGTGGATAGCGGAAGCAACACGGCTTTTGAACAATTAAACACAGCTGAAATTAATGCCCTAGTGTTCAAATTCATGGAAGGGGACGAGAGGTTGGAGATCGTGGCTGATGCTTCAGATTACGCCGTGGGTTCGGTTTTAATGCAAAAAAAGACATCACTTGGCATTTTTTAGCGAAACGTTAAACGATACACGACGAAATTATACAGCGGCCGAACAAGAAACGTCAGCCATGTTAATGGCAGTTCAGAAGTCCAGGGTTTATTTCGGAAAAGCGCCCGTTACTGTCTATTCAGATAATGCGGTCTTAGGTAGACTATATTCTGGAAAGAATTTAACTCCCAGATTAATTAGATGAACCTTAAAGTTACAAGAGTACAACTTAATCAAGTCAATTTGAATTTCAATTTTTATTCTTTCTGAAAAATTGGTTCTAAATTTCTTTCTTTATATATTTACTGATCAATTTTTAGCAGCATAATGCACAAAAATTTTTGGAAGGATTATAAATTTTCCTTTTAAAAAATTATTTTCATATACATAGTCCAAACACATCTGTATACAGTTTAACGCGAAATATCGGTTAACACGGATTATGGATCATTCCGGATTATGGGTGTCCGAATTAACGACTTTTGACTGTACTATGTAATTTCATGCATTTTGTTTCTCTTAACACGAAAAGATATCCTTTCTGGAAATGAACAAAATACAGAAAACACTGGCATTGCTGGCGAGATTTAAGTGGGGTGTGAAATGAAAGAGAGGTGGTTTCACATGTTTCGTAGAAAAGAGGCTAATTTGACTTTGAAATACCCTCGGAATAGCCTGTGACACGAGCCAGTTTTGTTTATCTACGGACTTTCGCCTTCCACGTCTACAAACGCCACACAAACATCTCATCTCTCATCAATTAGCTTTGGAATTAAGTGATCATGGCAGTGTGAGTAAAAATTAGTGAGTTTGGCTCATATGTTGCACTGCATAGAATTCAGCGACTCCAAGGTTGAATGAAAATTATTTTCGTTACACACGATTCTCAAAAGTATCAGATTCTTTGGCTCCGAAAGAAATGGAGAAGTAGGATATTGAAACTGAGCTGACACTTAATGAAATGTTTGAGAAAGTTTCTGTATTAATGAACTGTCCTACTGTACTATCGGAAGAACATATGAAAGATCTCCCCGAAGTTTTTTTATTATTATTAAAGGAAGCAGGGCTAACTGTTAATGCATAGCAATGTAAGTTCGTAACGAAATAATGACGATATTCGGGGTAGAAAATTTAGACTGAGGATTCTAAAATAAAAATAAAAATTATCCTCCGCCAAATAAGGCAAAGAAACTGTCATCTTTTCTTGGCATGTGCTCGTATTACCGTTCTTTTATCCAAAATTTGACCAATATTGTTGAACCTTTATTAGTGTTAAAACGGAAGAAATCAAAGTTTGCGTGGATAGCGGAAGCAACACGGCTTTTGAACAATTAAACACAGCTGAAATTAATGCCCTAGTGTTCAAATTCATGGAAGGGGACGAGAGGTTGGAGATCGTGGCTGATGCTTCAGATTACGCCGTGGGTTCGGTTTTAATGCAAAAAAAGACATCACTTGGCATTTTTTAGCGAAACGTTAAACGATACACGACGAAATTATACAGCGGCCGAACAAGAAACGTCAGCCATGTTAATGGCAGTTCAGAAGTCCAGGGTTTATTTCGGAAAAGCGCCCGTTACTGTCTATTCAGATAATGCGGTCTTAGGTAGACTATATTCTGGAAAGAATTTAACTCCCAGATTAATTAGATGAACCTTAAAGTTACAAGAGTACAACTTAATCAAGTCAATTTGAATTTCAATTTTTATTCTTTCTGAAAAATTGGTTCTAAATTTCTTTCTTTATATATTTACTGATCAATTTTTAGCAGCATAATGCACAAAAATTTTTGGAAGGATTATAAATTTTCCTTTTAAAAAATTATTTTCATATACATAGTCCAAACACATCTGTATACAGTTTAACGCGAAATATCGGTTAACACGGATTATGGATCATTCCGGATTATGGGTGTCCGAATTAACGACTTTTGACTGTACTATGTAATTTCATGCATTTTGTTTCTCTTAACACGAAAAGATATCCTTTCTGGAAATGAACAAAATACAGAAAACACTGGCATTGCTGGCGAGATTTAAGTGGGGTGTGAAATGAAAGAGAGGTGGTTTCACATGTTTCGTAGAAAAGAGGCTAATTTGACTTTGAAATACCCTCGGAATAGCCTGTGACACGAGCCAGTTTTGTTTATCTACGGACTTTCGCCTTCCACGTCTACAAACGCCACACAAACATCTCATCTCTCATCAATTAGCTTTGGAATTAAGTGATCATGGCAGTGTGAGTAAAAATTAGTGAGTTTGGCTCATATGTTGCACTGCATAGAATTCAGCGACTCCAAGGTTGAATGAAAATTATTTTCGTTACACACGATTCTCAAAAGTATCAGATTCTTTGGCTCCGAAAGAAATGGAGAAGTAGGATATTGAAACTGAGCTGACACTTAATGAAATGTTTGAGAAAGTTTCTGTATTAATGAACTGTCCTACTGTACTATCGGAAGAACATATGAAAGATCTCCCCGAAGTTTTTTTATTATTATTAAAGGAAGCAGGGCTAACTGTTAATGCATAGCAATGTAAGTTCGTAACGAAATAATGACGATATTCGGGGTAGAAAATTTAGACTGAGGATTCTAAAATAAAAATAAAAATTATCCTCCGCCAAATAAGGCAAAGAAACTGTCATCTTTTCTTGGCATGTGCTCGTATTACCGTTCTTTTATCCAAAATTTGACCAATATTGTTGAACCTTTATTAGTGTTAAAACGGAAGAAATCAAAGTTTGCGTGGATAGCGGAAGCAACACGGCTTTTGAACAATTAAACACAGCTGAAATTAATGCCCTAGTGTTCAAATTCATGGAAGGGGACGAGAGGTTGGAGATCGTGGCTGATGCTTCAGATTACGCCGTGGGTTCGGTTTTAATGCAAAAAAAGACATCACTTGGCATTTTTTAGCGAAACGTTAAACGATACACGACGAAATTATACAGCGGCCGAACAAGAAACGTCAGCCATGTTAATGGCAGTTCAGAAGTGCAGGGTTTATTTCGGAAAAGCGCCCGTTACTGTCTATTCAGATAATGCGGTCTTAGGTAGACTATATTCTGGAAAGAATTTAACTCCCAGATTAATTAGATGAACCTTAAAGTTACAAGAGTACAACTTAATCAAGTTAATTTGAATTTCAATTTTTATTCTTTCTGAAAAATTGGTTCTAAATTTCTTTCTTTATATATTTACTGATCAATTTTTAGCAGCATAATGCACAAAAATTTTTGGAAGGATTATAAATTTTCCTTTTAAAAAATTATTTTCATATACATAGTCCAAACACATCTGTATACAGTTTAACGCGAAATATCGGTTAACACGGATTATGGATCATTCCGGATTATGGGTGTCCGAATTAACGACTTCTGACTGTACTATGTAATTTCATGCATTTTGTTTCTCTTAACACGAAAAGATATCCTTTCTGGAAATGAACAAAATACAGAAAACACTGGCATTGCTGGCGAGATTTAAGTGGGGTGTGAAATGAAAGAGAGGTGGTTTCACATGTTTCGTAGAAAAGAGGCTAATTTGACTTTGAAATACCCTCGGAATAGCCTGTGACACGAGCCAGTTTTGTTTATCTACGGACTTTCGCCTTCCACGTCTACAAACGCCACACAAACATCTCATCTCTCATCAATTAGCTTTGGAATTAAGTGATCATGGCAGTGTGAGTAAAAATTAGTGAGTTTGGCTCATATGTTGCACTGCATAGAATTCAGCGACTCCAAGGTTGAATGAAAATTATTTTCGTTACACACGATTCTCAAAAGTATCAGATTCTTTGGCTCCGAAAGAAATGGAGAAGTAGGATATTGAAACTGAGCTGACACTTAATGAAATGTTTGAGAAAGTTTCTGTATTAATGAACTGTCCTACTGTACTATCGGAAGAACATATGAAAGAACTCCCCGAAGTTTTTTTATTATTATTAAAGGAAGCAGGGCTAACTGTTAATGCATAGCAATGTAAGTTCGTAACGAAATAATGACGATATTCGGGGTAGAAAATTTAGACTGAGGATTCTAAAATAAAAATAAAAATTATCCTCCGCCTAATAAGGCAAAGAAACTGTCATCTTTTCTTGGCATGTGCTCGTATTACCGTTCTTTTATCCAAAATTTGACAAATGTTGTTGAACCCTTATTAGTGTTAAAGCGGAAGAAATCAAAGTTTGCGTGGATAGCGGAAGCAACACGGCTTTTGAACAATTAAACACAGCTGAAATTAATGCCCTAGTGTTCAAATTCATGGAAGGGGACGAGAGGTTGGAGATCGTGGCTGATGCTTCAGATTACGCCGTGGGTTCGGTTTTAATGCAAAAAAAGACATCACTTGGCATTTTTTAGCGAAACGTTAAACGATACACGACGAAATTATACAGCGGCCGAACAAGAAACGTCAGCCATGTTAATGGCAGTTCAGAAGTCCAGGGTTTATTTCGGAAAAGCGCCCGTTACTGTCTATTCAGATAATGCGGTCTTAGGTAGACTATATTCTGGAAAGAATTAAACTCCCAGATTAATTAGATGAACCTTAAAGTTAAAGAGTACAACGTAATCAAGTTAATTTGAATTTCAATTTTTATTCTTTCTGAAAAATTGGTTCTAAATTTCTTTCTTTATATATTTACTGATCAATTTTTAGCAGCATAATGCACAAAAATTTTTGGAAGGATTATAAATTTTCCTTTTAAAAAATTATTTTCATATACATAGTCCAAACACATCTGTATACAGTTTAACGCGAAATATCGGTTAACACGGATTATGGATCATTCCGGATTATGGGTGTCCGAATTAACGACTTTTGACTGTACTATGTAATTTCATGCATTTTGTTTCTCTTAACACGAAAAGATATCCTTTCTGGAAATGAACAAAATACAGAAAACACTGGCATTGCTGGCGAGATTTAAGTGGGGTGTGAAATGAAAGAGAGGTGGTTTCACATGTTTCGTAGAAAAGAGTGTAATTTGACTTTGAAATACCCTCGGAATAGCCTGTGACACGAGCCAGTTTTGTTTATCTACGGACTTTCGCCTTCCACGTCTACAAACGCCACACAAACATCTCATCTCTCATCAATTAGCTTTGGAATTAAGTGATCATGGCAGTGTGAGTAAAAATTAGTGAGTTTGGCTCATATGTTGCACTGCATAGAATTCAGCGACTCCAAGGTTGAATGAAAATTATTTTCGTTACACACGATTCTCAAAAGTATCAGATTCTTTGGCTCCGAAAGAAATGGAGAAGTAGGATATTGAAACTGAGCTGACACTTAATGAAATGTTTGAGAAAGTTTCTGTATTAATGAACTGTCCTACTGTACTATCGGAAGAACATATGAAAGATCTCCCCGAAGTTTTTTTATTATTATTAAAGGAAGCAGGGCTAACTGTTAATGCATAACAATGTAAGTTCGTAACGAAATAATGACGATATTCGGGGTAGAAAATTTAGACTGAGGATTCTAAAATAAAAATAAAAATTATCCTCCGCCAAATAAGGCAAAGAAACTGTCATCTTTTATTGGCATGTGCTCGTATTACCGTTCTTTTATCCAAAATTTGACCAATATTGTTGAACCTTTATTAGTGTTAAAACGGAAGAAATCAAAGTTTGCGTGGATAGCGGAAGCAACACGGCTTTTGAACAATTAAACACAGCTGAAATTAATGCCCTAGTGTTCAAATTCATGGAAGGGGATGAGAGGTTGGAGATCGTGGCTGATGCTTCAGATTACGCCGTGGGTTCGGTTTTAATGCAAAAAAAGACATCACTTGGCATTTTTTAGCGAAACGTTAAACGATACACGACGAAATTATACAGCGGCCGAACAAGAAACGTCAGCCATGTTAATGGCAGTTCAGAAGTCCAGGGTTTATTTCGGAAAAGCGCCCGTTACTGTCTATTCAGATAATGCGGTCTTAGGTAGACTATATTCTGGAAAGAATTAAACTCCCAGATTAATTAGATGAACCTTAAAGTTACAAGAGTACAACTTAATCAAGTTAATTTGAATTTCAATTTTTATTCTTTCTGAAAAATTGGTTCTAAATTTCTTTCTTTATATATTTACTGATCAATTTTTAGCAGCATAATGCACAAAAATTTTTGGAAGGATTATAAATTTTCCTTTTAAAAAATTATTTTCATATACATAGTCCAAACACATCTGTATACAGTTTAACGCGAAATATCGGTTAACACGGATTATGGATCATTCCGGATTATGGGTGTCCGAATTAACGACTTTTGACTGTACTATGTAATTTCATGCATTTTGTTTCTCTTAACACGAAAAGATATCCTTTCTGGAAATGAACAAAATACAGAAAACACTGGCATTGCTGGCGAGATTTAAGTGGGGTGTGAAATGAAAGAGAGGTGGTTTCACATGTTTCGTAGAAAAGAGGCTAATTTGACTTTGAAATACCCTCGGAATAGCCTGTGACACGAGCCAGTTTTGTTTATCTACGGACTTTCGCCTTCCACGTCTACAAACGCCACACAAACATCTCATCTCTCATCAATTAGCTTTGGAATTAAGTGATCATGGCAGTGTGAGTAAAAATTAGTGAGTTTGGCTCATATGTTGCACTGCATAGAATTCAGCGACTCCAAGGTTGAATGAAAATTATTTTCGTTACACACGATTCTCAAAAGTATCAGATTCTTTGGCTCCGAAAGAAATGGAGAAGTAGGATATTGAAACTGAGCTGACACTTAATGAAATGTTTGAGAAAGTTTCTGTATTAATGAACTGTCCTACTGTACTATCGGAAGAACATATGAAAGATCTCCCCGAAGTTTTTTTATTATTATTAAAGGAAGCAGGGCTAACTGTTAATGCATAACAATGTAAGTTCGTAACGAAATAATGACGATATTCGGGGTAGAAAATTTAGACTGAGGATTCTAAAATAAAAATAAAAATTATCCTCCGCCAAATAAGGCAAAGAAACTGTCATCTTTTATTGGCATGTGCTCGTATTACCGTTCTTTTATCCAAAATTTGACCAATATTGTTGAACCTTTATTAGTGTTAAAACGGAAGAAATCAAAGTTTGCGTGGATAGCGGAAGCAACACGGCTTTTGAACAATTAAACACAGCTGAAATTAATGCCCTAGTGTTCAAATTCATGGAAGGGGACGAGAGGTTGGAGATCGTGGCTGATGCTTCAGATTACGCCGTGGGTTCGGTTTTAATGCAAAAAAAGACATCACTTGGCATTTTTTAGCGAAACGTTAAACGATACACGACGAAATTATACAGCGGCCGAACAAGAAACGTCAGCCATGTTAATGGCAGTTCAGAAGTCCAGGGTTTATTTCGGAAAAGCGCCCGTTACTGTCTATTCAGATAATGCGGTCTTAGGTAGACTATATTCTGGAAAGAATTTAACTCCCAGATTAATTAGATGAACCTTAAAGTTACAAGAGTACAACTTAATCAAGTTAATTTGAATTTCAATTTTTATTCTTTCTGAAAAATTGGTTCTAAATTTCTTTCTTTATATATTTACTGATCAATTTTTAGCAGCATAATGCACAAAAATTTTTGGAAGGATTATAAATTTTCCTTTTAAAAAATTATTTTCATATACATAGTCCAAACACATCTGTATACAGTTTAACGCGAAATATCGGTTAACACGGATTATGGATCATTCCGGATTATGGGTGTCCGAATTAACGACTTTTGACTGTACTATGTAATTTCATGCATTTTGTTTCTCTTAACACGAAAAGATATCCTTTCTGGAAATGAACAAAATACAGAAAACACTGGCATTGCTGGCGAGATTTAAGTGGGGTGTGAAATGAAAGAGAGGTGGTTTCACATGTTTCGTAGAAAAGAGGCTAATTTGACTTTGAAATACCCTCGGAATAGCCTGTGACACGAGCCAGTTTTGTTTATCTACGGACTTTCGCCTTCCACGTCTACAAACGCCACACAAACATCTCATCTCTCATCAATTAGCTTTGGAATTAAGTGATCATGGCAGTGTGAGTAAAAATTAGTGAGTTTGGCTCATATGTTGCACTGCATAGAATTCAGCGACTCCAAGGTTGAATGAAAATTATTTTCGTTACACACGATTCTCAAAAGTATCAGATTCTTTGGCTCCGAAAGAAATGGAGAAGTAGGATATTGAAACTGAGCTGACACTTAATGAAATGTTTGAGAAAGTTTCTGTATTAATGAACTGTCCTACTGTACTATCGGAAGAACATATGAAAGATCTCCCCGAAGTTTTTTTATTATTATTAAAGGAAGCAGGGCTAACTGTTAATGCATAGCAATGTAAGTTCGTAACGAAATAATGACGATATTCGGGGTAGAAAATTTAGACTGAGGATTCTAAAATAAAAATAAAAATTATCCTCCGCCAAATAAGGCAAAGAAACTGTCATCTTTTCTTGGCATGTGCTCGTATTACCGTTCTTTTATCCAAAATTTGACCAATATTGTTGAACCTTTATTAGTGTTAAAACGGAAGAAATCAAAGTTTGCGTGGATAGCGGAAGCAACACGGCTTTTGAACAATTAAACACAGCTGAAATTAATGCCCTAGTGTTCAAATTCATGGAAGGGGACGAGAGGTTGGAGATCGTGGCTGATGCTTCAGATTACGCCGTGGGTTCGGTTTTAATGCAAAAAAAGACATCACTTGGCATTTTTTAGCGAAACGTTAAACGATACACGACGAAATTATACAGCGGCCGAACAAGAAACGTCAGCCATGTTAATGGCAGTTCAGAAGTGCAGGGTTTATTTCGGAAAAGCGCCCGTTACTGTCTATTCAGATAATGCGGTCTTAGGTAGACTATATTCTGGAAAGAATTTAACTCCCAGATTAATTAGATGAACCTTAAAGTTACAAGAGTACAACTTAATCAAGTTAATTTGAATTTCAATTTTTATTCTTTCTGAAAAATTGGTTCTAAATTTCTTTCTTTATATATTTACTGATCAATTTTTAGCAGCATAATGCACAAAAATTTTTGGAAGGATTATAAATTTTCCTTTTAAAAAATTATTTTCATATACATAGTCCAAACACATCTGTATACAGTTTAACGCGAAATATCGGTTAACACGGATTATGGATCATTCCGGATTATGGGTGTCCGAATTAACGACTTCTGACTGTACTATGTAATTTCATGCATTTTGTTTCTCTTAACACGAAAAGATATCCTTTCTGGAAATGAACAAAATACAGAAAACACTGGCATTGCTGGCGAGATTTAAGTGGGGTGTGAAATGAAAGAGAGGTGGTTTCACATGTTTCGTAGAAAAGAGGCTAATTTGACTTTGAAATACCCTCGGAATAGCCTGTGACACGAGCCAGTTTTGTTTATCTACGGACTTTCGCCTTCCACGTCTACAAACGCCACACAAACATCTCATCTCTCATCAATTAGCTTTGGAATTAAGTGATCATGGCAGTGTGAGTAAAAATTAGTGAGTTTGGCTCATATGTTGCACTGCATAGAATTCAGCGACTCCAAGGTTGAATGAAAATTATTTTCGTTACACACGATTCTCAAAAGTATCAGATTCTTTGGCTCCGAAAGAAATGGAGAAGTAGGATATTGAAACTGAGCTGACACTTAATGAAATGTTTGAGAAAGTTTCTGTATTAATGAACTGTCCTACTGTACTATCGGAAGAACATATGAAAGAACTCCCCGAAGTTTTTTTATTATTATTAAAGGAAGCAGGGCTAACTGTTAATGCATAGCAATATAAGTTCGTAACGAAATAATGACGATATTCGGGGTAGAAAATTTAGACTGAGGATTCTAAAATAAAAATAAAAATTATCCTCCGCCTAATAAGGCAAAGAAACTGTCATCTTTTCTTGGCATGTGCTCGTATTACCGTTCTTTTATCCAAAATTTGACAAATGTTGTTGAACCCTTATTAGTGTTAAAGCGGAAGAAATCAAAGTTTGCGTGGATAGCGGAAGCAACACGGCTTTTGAACAATTAAACACAGCTGAAATTAATGCCCTAGTGTTCAAATTCATGGAAGGGGACGAGAGGTTGGAGATCGTGGCTGATGCTTCAGATTACGCCGTGGGTTCGGTTTTAATGCAAAAAAAGACATCACTTGGCATTTTTTAGCGAAACGTTAAACGATACACGACGAAATTATACAGCGGCCGAACAAGAAACGTCAGCCATGTTAATGGCAGTTCAGAAGTCCAGGGTTTATTTCGGAAAAGCGCCCGTTACTGTCTATTCAGATAATGCGGTCTTAGGTAGACTATATTCTGGAAAGAATTAAACTCCCAGATTAATTAGATGAACCTTAAAGTTAAAGAGTACAACGTAATCAAGTTAATTTGAATTTCAATTTTTATTCTTTCTGAAAAATTGGTTCTAAATTTCTTTCTTTATATATTTACTGATCAATTTTTAGCAGCATAATGCACAAAAATTTTTGGAAGGATTATAAATTTTCCTTTTAAAAAATTATTTTCATATACATAGTCCAAACACATCTGTATACAGTTTAACGCGAAATATCGGTTAACACGGATTATGGATCATTCCGGATTATGGGTGTCCGAATTAACGACTTTTGACTGTACTATGTAATTTCATGCATTTTGTTTCTCTTAACACGAAAAGATATCCTTTCTGGAAATGAACAAAATACAGAAAACACTGGCATTGCTGGCGAGATTTAAGTGGGGTGTGAAATGAAAGAGAGGTGGTTTCACATGTTTCGTAGAAAAGAGGCTAATTTGACTTTGAAATACCCTCGGAATAGCCTGTGACACGAGCCAGTTTTGTTTATCTACGGACTTTCGCCTTCCACGTCTACAAACGCCACACAAACATCTCATCTCTCATCAATTAGCTTTGGAATTAAGTGATCATGGCAGTGTGAGTAAAAATTAGTGAGTTTGGCTCATATGTTGCACTGCATAGAATTCAGCGACTCCAAGGTTGAATGAAAATTATTTTCGTTACACACGATTCTCAAAAGTATCAGATTCTTTGGCTCCGAAAGAAATGGAGAAGTAGGATATTGAAACTGAGCTGACACTTAATGAAATGTTTGAGAAAGTTTCTGTATTAATGAACTGTCCTACTGTACTATCGGAAGAACATATGAAAGATCTCCCCGAAGTTTTTTTATTATTATTAAAGGAAGCAGGGCTAACTGTTAATGCATAACAATGTAAGTTCGTAACGAAATAATGACGATATTCGGGGTAGAAAATTTAGACTGAGGATTCTAAAATAAAAATAAAAATTATCCTCCGCCAAATAAGGCAAAGAAACTGTCATCTTTTCTTGGCATGTGCTCGTATTACCGTTCTTTTATCCAAAATTTGACCAATATTGTTGAACCTTTATTAGTGTTAAAACGGAAGAAATCAAAGTTTGCGTGGATAGCGGAAGCAACACGGCTTTTGAACAATTAAACACAGCTGAAATTAATGCCCTAGTGTTCAAATTCATGGAAGGGGATGAGAGGTTGGAGATCGTGGCTGATGCTTCAGATTACGCCGTGGGTTCGGTTTTAATGCAAAAAAGACATCACTTGGCAATTTTAGCGAAACGTTAAACGATACACGACGAAATTATACAGCGGCCGAACAAGAAACGTCAGCCATGTTAATGGCAGTTCAGAAGTCCAGGGTTTATTTCGGAAAAGCGCCCGTTACTGTCTATTCAGATAATGCGGTCTTAGGTAGACTATATTCTGGAAAGAATTTAACTCCCAGATTAATTAGATGAACCTTAAAGTTACAAGAGTACAACTTAATCAAGTTAATTTGAATTTCAATTTTTATTCTTTCTGAAAAATTGGTTCTAAATTTCTTTCTTTATATATTTACTGATCAATTTTTAGCAGCATAATGCACAAAAATTTTTGGAAGGATTATAAATTTTCCTTTTAAAAAATTATTTTCATATACATAGTCCAAACACATCTGTATACAGTTTAACGCGAAATATCGGTTAACACGGATTAGGGATCATTCCGGATTATGGGTGTCCGAATTAACGACTTTTGACTGTACTATGTAATTTCATGCATTTTGTTTCTCTTAACACGAAAAGATATCCTTTCTGGAAATGAACAAAATACAGAAAACACTGGCATTGCTGGCGAGATTTAAGTGGGGTGTGAAATGAAAGAGAGGTGGTTTCACATGTTTCGTAGAAAAGAGGCTAATTTGACTTTGAAATACTCTCGGAATAGCCTGTGACACGAGCCAGTTTTGTTTATCTACGGACTTTCGCCTTCCACGTCTACAAACGCCACACAAACATCTCATCTCTCATCAATTAGCTTTGGAATTAAGTGATCATGGCAGTGTGAGTAAAAATTAGTGAGTTTGGCTCATATGTTGCACTGCATAGAATTCAGCGACTCCAAGGTTGAATGAAAATTATTTTCGTTACACACGATTCTCAAAAGTATCAGATTCTTTGGCTCCGAAAGAAATGGAGAAGTAGGATATTGAAACTGAGCTGACACTTAATGAAATGTTTGAGAAAGTTTCTGTATTAATGAACTGTCCTACTGTACTATCGGAAGAACACATGAAAGATCTCCCCGAAGTTTTTTTATTATTATTAAAGGAAGCAGGGCTAACTGTTAATGCATAACAATGTAAGTTCGTAACGAAATAATGACGATATTCGGGGTAGAAAATTTAGACTGAGGATTCTAAAATAAAAATAAAAATTATCCTCCGCCAAATAAGGCAAAGAAACTGTCATCTTTTCTTGGCATGTGCTCGTATTACCGTTCTTTTATCCAAAATTTGACCAATATTGTTGAACCTTTATTAGTGTTAAAACGGAAGAAATCAAAGTTTGCGTGGATAGCGGAAGCAACACGGCTTTTGAACAATTAAACACAGCTGAAATTAATGCCCTAGTGTTCAAATTCATGGAAGGGGATGAGAGGTTGGAGATCGTGGCTGATGCTTCAGATTACGCCGTGGGTTCGGTTTTAATGCAAAAAAGACATCACTTGGCAATTTTAGCGAAACGTTAAACGATACACGACGAAATTATACAGCGGCCGAACAAGAAACGTCAGCCATGTTAATGGCAGTTCAGAAGTCCAGGGTTTATTTCGGAAAAGCGCCCGTTACTGTCTATTCAGATAATGCGGTCTTAGGTAGACTATATTCTGGAAAGAATTTAACTCCCAGATTAATTAGATGAACCTTAAAGTTACAAGAGTACAACTTAATCAAGTTAATTTGAATTTCAATTTTTATTCTTTCTGAAAAATTGGTTCTAAATTTCTTTCTTTATATATTTACTGATCAATTTTTAGCAGCATAATGCACAAAAATTTTTGGAAGGATTATAAATTTTCCTTTTAAAAAATTATTTTCATATACATAGTCCAAACACATCTGTATACAGTTTAACGCGAAATATCGGTTAACACGGATTAGGGATCATTCCGGATTATGGGTGTCCGAATTAACGACTTTTGACTGTACTATGTAATTTCATGCATTTTGTTTCTCTTAACACGAAAAGATATCCTTTCTGGAAATGAACAAAATACAGAAAACACTGGCATTGCTGGCGAGATTTAAGTGGGGTGTGAAATGAAAGAGAGGTGGTTTCACATGTTTCGTAGAAAAGAGGCTAATTTGACTTTGAAATACTCTCGGAATAGCCTGTGACACGAGCCAGTTTTGTTTATCTACGGACTTTCGCCTTCCACGTCTACAAACGCCACACAAACATCTCATCTCTCATCAATTAGCTTTGGAATTAAGTGATCATGGCAGTGTGAGTAAAAATTAGTGAGTTTGGCTCATATGTTGCACTGCATAGAATTCAGCGACTCCAAGGTTGAATGAAAATTATTTTCGTTACACACGATTCTCAAAAGTATCAGATTCTTTGGCTCCGAAAGAAATGGAGAAGTAGGATATTGAAACTGAGCTGACACTTAATGAAATGTTTGAGAAAGTTTCTGTATTAATGAACTGTCCTACTGTACTATCGGAAGAACACATGAAAAATCTCCCCGAAGTTTTTTTATTATTATTAAAGGAAGCAGGGCTAACTGTTAATGCATAACAATGTAAGTTCGTAACGAAATAATGACGATATTCGGGGTAGAAAATTTAGACTGAGGATTCTAAAATAAAAATAAAAATTATCCTCCGCCAAATAAGGCAAAGAAACTGTCATCTTTTCTTGGCATGTGCTCGTATTACCGTTCTTTTATCCAAAATTTGACCAATATTGTTGAACCTTTATTAGTGTTAAAACGGAAGAAATCAAAGTTTGCGTGGATAGCGGAAGCAACACGGCTTTTGAACAATTAAACACAGCTGAAATTAATGCCCTAGTGTTCAAATTCATGGAAGGGGATGAGAGGTTGGAGATCGTGGCTGATGCTTCAGATTACGCCGTGGGTTCGGTTTTAATGCAAAAAAAGACATCACTTGGTATTTTTTAGCGAAACGTTAAACGATACACGACGAAATTATACAGCGGCCGAACAAGAAACGTCAGCCATGTTAATGGCAGTTCAGAAGTCCAGGGTTTATTTCAGAAAAGCGCCCGTTACTGTCTATTCAGATAATGCGGTCTTAGGTAGACTATATTCTGGAAAGAATTTAACTCCCAGATTAATTAGATGAACCTTAAAGTTACAAGAGTACAACTTAATCAAGTTAATTTGAATTTCAATTTTTATTCTTTCTGAAAAATTGGTTCTAAATTTCTTTCTTTATATATTTACTGATCAATTTTTAGCAGCATAATGCACAAAAATTTTTGGAAGGATTATAAATTTTCCTTTTAAAAAATTATTTTCATATACATAGTCCAAACACATCTGTATACAGTTTAACGCGAAATATCGGTTAACACGGATTATGGATCATTCCGGATTATGGGTGTCCGAATTAACGACTTTTGACTGTACTATGTAATTTCATGCATTTTGTTTCTCTTAACACGAAAAGATATCCTTTCTGGAAATGAACAAAATACAGAAAACACTGGCATTGCTGGCGAGATTTAAGTGGGGTGTGAAATGAAAGAGAGGTGGTTTCACATGTTTCGTAGAAAAGAGGCTAATTTGACTTTGAAATACCCTCGGAATAGCCTGTGACACGAGCCAGTTTTGTTTATCTACGGACTTTCGCCTTCCACGTCTACAAACGCCACACAAACATCTCATCTCTCATCAATTAGCTTTGGAATTAAGTGATCATGGCAGTGTGAGTAAAAATTAGTGAGTTTGGCTCATATGTTGCACTGCATAGAATTCAGCGACTCCAAGGTTGAATGAAAATTATTTTCGTTACACACGATTCTCAAAAGTATCAGATTCTTTGGCTCCGAAAGAAATGGAGAAGTAGGATATTGAAACTGAGCTGACACTTAATGAAATGTTTGAGAAAGTTTCTGTATTAATGAACTGTCCTACTGTACTATCGGAAGAACATATGAAAGATCTCCCCGAAGTTTTTTTATTATTATTAAAGGAAGCAGGGCTAACTGTTAATGCATAACAATGTAAGTTCGTAACGAAATAATGACGATATTCGGGGTAGAAAATTTAGACTGAGGATTCTAAAATAAAAATAAAAATTATCCTCCGCCAAATAAGGCAAAGAAACTGTCATCTTTTCTTGGCATGTGCTCGTATTACCGTTCTTTTATCCAAAATTTGACCAATATTGTTGAACCTTTATTAGTGTTAAAACGGAAGAAATCAAAGTTTGCGTGGATAGCGGAAGCAACACGGCTTTTGAACAATTAAACACAGCTGAAATTAATGCCCTAGTGTTCAAATTCATGGAAGGGGATGAGAGGTTGGAGATCGTGGCTGATGCTTCAGATTACGCCGTGGGTTCGGTTTTAATGCAAAAAAAGACATCACTTGGCATTTTTTAGCGAAACGTTAAACGATACACGACGAAATTATACAGCGGCCGAACAAGAAACGTCAGCCATGTTAATGGCAGTTCAGAAGTCCAGGGTTTATTTCGGAAAAGCGCCCGTTTCTGTCTATTCAGATAATGCGGTCTTAGGTAGACTATATTCTGGAAAGAATTTAACTCCCAGATTAATTAGATGAACCTTAAAGTTACAAGAGTACAACTTAATCAAGTTAATTTGAATTTCAATTTTTATTCTTTCTGAAAAATTGGTTCTAAATTTCTTTCTTTATATATTTACTGATCAATTTTTAGCAGCATAATGCACAAAAATTTTTGGAAGGATTATAAATTTTCCTTTTAAAAAATTATTTTCATATACATAGTCCAAACACATCTGTATACAGTTTAACGCGAAATATCGGTTAACACGGATTATGGATCATTCCGGATTATGGGTGTCCGAATTAACGACTTTTGACTGTACTATGTAATTTCATGCATTTTGTTTCTCTTAACACGAAAAGATATCCTTTCTGGAAATGAACAAAATACAGAAAACACTGGCATTGCTGGCGAGATTTAAGTGGGGTGTGAAATGAAAGAGAGGTGGTTTCACATGTTTCGTAGAAAAGAGGCTAATTTGACTTTGAAATACCCTCGGAATAGCCTGTGACACGAGCCAGTTTTGTTTATCTACGGACTTTCGCCTTCCACGTCTACAAACGCCACACAAACATCTCATCTCTCATCAATTAGCTTTGGAATTAAGTGATCATGGCAGTGTGAGTAAAAATTAGTGAGTTTGGCTCATATGTTGCACTGCATAGAATTCAGCGACTCCAAGGTTGAATGAAAATTATTTTCGTTACACACGATTCTCAAAAGTATCAGATTCTTTGGCTCCGAAAGAAATGGAGAAGTAGGATATTGAAACTGAGCTGACACTTAATGAAATGTTTGAGAAAGTTTCTGTATTAATGAACTGTCCTACTGTACTATCGGAAGAACATATGAAAGATCTCCCCGAAGTTTTTTTATTATTATTAAAGGAAGCAGGGCTAACTGTTAATGCATAACAATGTAAGTTCGTAACGAAATAATGACGATATTCGGGGTAGAAAATTTAGACTGAGGATTCTAAAATAAAAATAAAAATTATCCTCCGCCAAATAAGGCAAAGAAACTGTCATCTTTTCTTGGCATGTGCTCGTATTACCGTTCTTTTATCCAAAATTTGACCAATATTGTTGAACCTTTATTAGTGTTAAAACGGAAGAAATCAAAGTTTGCGTGGATAGCGGAAGCAACACGGCTTTTGAACAATTAAACACAGCTGAAATTAATGCCCTAGTGTTCAAATTCATGGAAGGGGACGAGAGGTTGGAGATCGTGGCTGATGCTTCAGATTACGCCGTGGGTTCGGTTTTAATGCAAAAAAAGACATCACTTGGCATTTTTTAGCGAAACGTTAAACGATACACGACGAAATTATACAGCGGCCGAACAAGAAACGTCAGCCATGTTAATGGCAGTTCAGAAGTCCAGGGTTTATTTCGGAAAAGCGCCCGTTACTGTCTATTCAGATAATGCGGTCTTAGGTAGACTATATTCTGGAAAGAATTAAACTCCCAGATTAATTAGATGAACCTTAAAGTTACAAGAGTACAACGTAATCAAGTTAATTTGAATTTCAATTTTTATTCTTTCTGAAAAATTGGTTCTAAATTTCTTTCTTTATATATTTACTGATCAATTTTTAGCAGCATAATGCACAAAAATTTTTGGAAGGATTATAAATTTTCCTTTTAAAAAATTATTTTCATATACATAGTCCAAACACATCTGTATACAGTTTAACGCGAAATATCGGTTAACACGGATTATGGATCATTCCGGATTATGGGTGTCCGAATTAACGACTTTTGACTGTACTATGTAATTTCATGCATTTTGTTTCTCTTAACACGAAAAGATATCCTTTCTGGAAATGAACAAAATACAGAAAACACTGGCATTGCTGGCGAGATTTAAGTGGGGTGTGAAATGAAAGAGAGGTGGTTTCACATGTTTCGTAGAAAAGAGGCTAATTTGACTTTGAAATACCCTCGGAATAGCCTGTGACACGAGCCAGTTTTGTTTATCTACGGACTTTCGCCTTCCACGTCTACAAACGCCACACAAACATCTCATCTCTCATCAATTAGCTTTGGAATTAAGTGATCATGGCAGTGTGAGTAAAAATTAGTGAGTTTGGCTCATATGTTGCACTGCATAGAATTCAGCGACTCCAAGGTTGAATGAAAATTATTTTCGTTACACACGATTCTCAAAAGTATCAGATTCTTTGGCTCCGAAAGAAATGGAGAAGTAGGATATTGAAACTGAGCTGACACTTAATGAAATGTTTGAGAAAGTTTCTGTATTAATGAACTGTCCTACTGTACTATCGGAAGAACATATGAAAGATCTCCCCGAAGTTTTTTTATTATTATTAAAGGAAGCAGGGCTAACTGTTAATGCATAACAATGTAAGTTCGTAACGAAATAATGACGATATTCGGGGTAGAAAATTTAGACTGAGGATTCTAAAATAAAAATAAAAATTATCCTCCGCCAAATAAGGCAAAGAAACTGTCATCTTTTCTTGGCATGTGCTCGTATTACCGTTCTTTTATCCAAAATTTGACCAATATTGTTGAACCTTTATTAGTGTTAAAACGGAAGAAATCAAAGTTTGCGTGGATAGCGGAAGCAACACGGCTTTTGAACAATTAAACACAGCTGAAATTAATGCCCTAGTGTTCAAATTCATGGAAGGGGACGAGAGGTTGGAGATCGTGGCTGATGCTTCAGATTACGCCGTGGGTTCGGTTTTAATGCAAAAAAAGACATCACTTGGCATTTTTTAGCGAAACGTTAAACGATACACGACGAAATTATACAGCGGCCGAACAAGAAACGTCAGCCATGTTAATGGCAGTTCAGAAGTCCAGGGTTTATTTCGGAAAAGCGCCCGTTTCTGTCTATTCAGATAATGCGGTCTTAGGTAGACTATATTCTGGAAAGAATTTAACTCCCAGATTAATTAGATGAACCTTAAAGTTACAAGAGTACAACTTAATCAAGTTAATTTGAATTTCAATTTTTATTCTTTCTGAAAAATTGGTTCTAAATTTCTTTCTTTATATATTTACTGATCAATTTTTAGCAGCATAATGCACAAAAATTTTTGGAAGGATTATAAATTTTCCTTTTAAAAAATTATTTTCATATACATAGTCCAAACACATCTGTATACAGTTTAACGCGAAATATCGGTTAACACGGATTATGGATCATTCCGGATTATGGGTGTCCGAATTAACGACTTTTGACTGTACTATGTAATTTCATGCATTTTGTTTCTCTTAACACGAAAAGATATCCTTTCTGGAAATGAACAAAATACAGAAAACACTGGCATTGCTGGCGAGATTTAAGTGGGGTGTGAAATGAAAGAGAGGTGGTTTCACATGTTTCGTAGAAAAGAGGCTAATTTGACTTTGAAATACCCTCGGAATAGCCTGTGACACGAGCCAGTTTTGTTTATCTACGGACTTTCGCCTTCCACGTCTACAAACGCCACACAAACATCTCATCTCTCATCAATTAGCTTTGGAATTAAGTGATCATGGCAGTGTGAGTAAAAATTAGTGAGTTTGGCTCATATGTTGCACTGCATAGAATTCAGCGACTCCAAGGTTGAATGAAAATTATTTTCGTTACACACGATTCTCAAAAGTATCAGATTCTTTGGCTCCGAAAGAAATGGAGAAGTAGGATATTGAAACTGAGCTGACACTTAATGAAATGTTTGAGAAAGTTTCTGTATTAATGAACTGTCCTACTGTACTATCGGAAGAACACATGAAAGATCTCCCCGAAGTTTTTTTATTATAATTAAAGGAAGCAGGGCTAACTGTTAATGCATAACAATGTAAGTTCGTAACGAAATAATGACGATATTCGGGGTAGAAAATTTAGACTGAGGATTCTAAAATAAAAATAAAAATTATCCTCCGCCAAATAAGGCAAAGAAACTCTCATCTTTTCTTGGCATGTGCTCGTATTACCGTTCTTTTATCCAAAATTTGACCAATATTGTTGAACCTTTATTAGTGTTAAAACGGAAGAAATCAAAGTTTGCGTGGATAGCGGAAGCAACACGGCTTTTGAACAATTAAACACAGCTGAAATTAATGCCCTAGTGTTCAAATTCATGGAAGGGGACGAGAGGTTGGAGATCGTGGCTGATGCTTCAGATTACGCCGTGGGTTCGGTTTTAATGCAAAAAAAGACATCACTTGGCATTTTTTAGCGAAACGTTAAACGATACACGACGAAATTATACAGCGGCCGAACAAGAAACGTCAGCCATGTTAATGGCAGTTCAGAAGTCCAGGGTTTATTTCGGAAAAGCGCCCGTTACTGTCTATTCAGATAATGCGGTCTTAGGTAGACTATATTCTGGAAAGAATTAAACTCCCAGATTAATTAGATGAACCTTAAAGTTACAAGAGTACAACGTAATCAAGTTAATTTGAATTTCAATTTTTATTCTTTCTGAAAAATTGGTTCTAAATTTCTTTCTTTATATATTTACTGATCAATTTTTAGCAGCATAATGCACAAAAATTTTTGGAAGGATTATAAATTTTCCTTTTAAAAAATTATTTTCATATACATAGTCCAAACACATCTGTATACAGTTTAACGCGAAATATCGGTTAACACGGATTATGGATCATTCCGGATTATGGGTGTCCGAATTAACGACTTTTGACTGTACTATGTAATTTCATGCATTTTGTTTCTCTTAACACGAAAAGATATCCTTTCTGGAAATGAACAAAATACAGAAAACACTGGCATTGCTGGCGAGATTTAAGTGGGGTGTGAAATGAAAGAGAGGTGGTTTCACATGTTTCGTAGAAAAGAGGCTAATTTGACTTTGAAATACCCTCGGAATAGCCTGTGACACGAGCCAGTTTTGTTTATCTACGGACTTTCGCCTTCCACGTCTACAAACGCCACACAAACATCTCATCTCTCATCAATTAGCTTTGGAATTAAGTGATCATGGCAGTGTGAGTAAAAATTAGTGAGTTTAGCTCATATGTTGCACTGCATAGAATTCAGCGACTCCAAGGTTGAATGAAAATTATTTTCGTTACACACGATTCTCAAAAGTATCAGATTCTTTGGCTCCGAAAGAAATGGAGAAGTAGGATATTGAAACTGAGCTGACACTTAATGAAATGTTTGAGAAAGTTTCTGTATTAATGAACTGTCCTACTGTACTATCGGAAGAACACATGAAAGATCTCCCCGAAGTTTTTTTATTATTATTAAAGGAAGCAGGGCTAACTGTTAATGCATAACAATGTAAGTTCGTAACGAAATAATGACGATATTCGGGGTAGAAAATTTAGACTGAGGATTCTAAAATAAAAATAAAAATTATCCTCCGCCAAATAAGGCAAAGAAACTCTCATCTTTTCTTGGCATGTGCTCGTATTACCGTTCTTTTATCCAAAATTTGACCAATATTGTTGAACCTTTATTAGTGTTAAAACGGAAGAAATCAAAGTTTGCGTGGATAGCGGAAGCAACACGGCTTTTGAACAATTAAACACAGCTGAAATTAATGCCCTAGTGTTCAAATTCATGGAAGGGGACGAGAGGTTGGAGATCGTGGCTGATGCTTCAGATTACGCCGTGGGTTCGGTTTTAATGCAAAAAAAGACATCACTTGGCATTTTTTAGCGAAACGTTAAACGATACACGACGAAATTATACAGCGGCCGAACAAGAAACGTCAGCCATGTTAATGGCAGTTCAGAAGTCCAGGGTTTATTTCGGAAAAGCGCCCGTTACTGTCTATTCAGATAATGCGGTCTTAGGTAGACTATATTCTGGAAAGAATTAAACTCCCAGATTAATTAGATGAACCTTAAAGTTACAAGAGTACAACGTAATCAAGTTAATTTGAATTTCAATTTTTATTCTTTCTGAAAAATTGGTTCTAAATTTCTTTCTTTATATATTTACTGATCAATTTTTAGCAGCATAATGCACAAAAATTTTTGGAAGGATTATAAATTTTCCTTTTAAAAAATTATTTTCATATACATAGTCCAAACACATCTGTATACAGTTTAACGCGAAATATCGGTTAACACGGATTATGGATCATTCCGGATTATGGGTGTCCGAATTAACGACTTTTGACTGTACTATGTAATTTCATGCATTTTGTTTCTCTTAACACGAAAAGATATCCTTTCTGGAAATGAACAAAATACAGAAAACACTGGCATTGCTGGCGAGATTTAAGTGGGGTGTGAAATGAAAGAGAGGTGGTTTCACATGTTTCGTAGAAAAGAGGCTAATTTGACTTTGAAATACCCTCGGAATAGCCTGTGACACGAGCCAGTTTTGTTTATCTACGGACTTTCGCCTTCCACGTCTACAAACGCCACACAAACATCTCATCTCTCATCAATTAGCTTTGGAATTAAGTGATCATGGCAGTGTGAGTAAAAATTAGTGAGTTTGGCTCATATGTTGCACTGCATAGAATTCAGCGACTCCAAGGTTGAATGAAAATTATTTTCGTTACACACGATTCTCAAAAGTATCAGATTCTTTGGCTCCGAAAGAAATGGAGAAGTAGGATATTGAAACTGAGCTGACACTTAATGAAATGTTTGAGAAAGTTTCTGTATTAATGAACTGTCCTACTGTACTATCGGAAGAACACATGAAAGATCTCCCCGAAGTTTTTTTATTATTATTAAAGGAAGCAGGGCTAACTGTTAATGCATAACAATGTAAGTTCGTAACGAAATAATGACGATATTCGGGGTAGAAAATTTAGACTGAGGATTCTAAAATAAAAATAAAAATTATCCTCCGCCAAATAAGGCAAAGAAACTCTCATCTTTTCTTGGCATGTGCTCGTATTACCGTTCTTTTATCCAAAATTTGACCAATATTGTTGAACCTTTATTAGTGTTAAAACGGAAGAAATCAAAGTTTGCGTGGATAGCGGAAGCAACACGGCTTTTGAACAATTAAACACAGCTGAAATTAATGCCCTAGTGTTCAAATTCATGGAAGGGGATGAGAGGTTGGAGATCGTGGCTGATGCTTCAGATTACGCCGTGGGTTCGGTTTTAATGCAAAAAAAGATATCACTTGGCATTTTTTAGCGAAACGTTAAACGATACACGACGAAATTATACAGCGGCCGAACAAGAAACGTCAGCCATGTTAGTGGCAGTTCAGAAGTCCAGGGTTTATTTCGGAAAAGCGGCCGTTACTGTCTATTCAGATAATGCGGTCTTAGGTAGACTATATTCTGGAAAGAATTTAACTCCCAGATTAATTAGATGAACCTTAAAGTTACAAGAGTACAACTTAATCAAGTTAATTTGAATTTCAATTTTTATTCTTTCTGAAAAATTGGTTCTAAATTTCTTTCTTTATATATTTACTGATCAATTTTTAGCAGCATAATGCACAAAAATTTTTGGAAGGATTATAAATTTTCCTTTTAAAAAATTATTTTCATATACATAGTCCAAACACATCTGTATACAGTTTAACGCGAAATATCGGTTAACACGGATTATGGATCATTCCGGATTATGGGTGTCCGAATTAACGACTTTTGACTGTACTATGTAATTTCATGCATTTTGTTTCTCTTAACACGAAAAGATATCCTTTCTGGAAATGAACAAAATACAGAAAACACTGGCATTGCTGGCGAGATTTAAGTGGGGTGTGAAATGAAAGAGAGGTGGTTTCACATGTTTCGTAGAAAAGAGGCTAATTTGACTTTGAAATACCCTCGGAATAGCCTGTGACACGAGCCAGTTTTGTTTATCTACGGACTTTCGCCTTCCACGTCTACAAACGCCACACAAACATCTCATCTCTCATCAATTAGCTTTGGAATTAAGTGATCATGGCAGTGTGAGTAAAAATTAGTGAGTTTGGCTCATATGTTGCACTGCATAGAATTCAGCGACTCCAAGGTTGAATGAAAATTATTTTCGTTACACACGATTCTCAAAAGTATCAGATTCTTTGGCTCCGAAAGAAATGGAGAAGTAGGATATTGAAACTGAGCTGACACTTAATGAAATGTTTGAGAAAGTTTCTGTATTAATGAACTGTCCTACTGTACTATCGGAAGAACATATGAAAGATCTCCCCGAAGTTTTTTTATTATTATTAAAGGAAGCAGGGCTAACTGTTAATGCATAACAATGTAAGTTCTTAACGAAATAATGACGATATTCGGGGTAGAAAATTTAGACTGAGGATTCTAAAATAAAAATAAAAATTATCCTCCGCCAAATAAGGCAAAGAAACTGTCATCTTTTCTTGGCATGTGCTCGTATTACCGTTCTTTTATCCAAAATTTGACCAATATTGTTGAACCTTTATTAGTGTTAAAACGGAAGAAATCAAAGTTTGCGTGGATAGCGGAAGCAACACGGCTTTTGAACAATTAAACACAGCTGAAATTAATGCCCTAGTGTTCAAATTCATGGAAGGGGACGAGAGGTTGGAGATCGTGGCTGATGCTTCAGATTACGCCGTGGGTTCGGTTTTAATGCAAAAAAAGACATCACTTGGCATTTTTTAGCGAAACGTTAAACGATACACGACGAAATTATACAGCGGCCGAACAAGAAACGTCAGCCATGTTAATGGCAGTTCAGAAGTCCAGGGTTTATTTCGGAAAAGCGCCCGTTACTGTCTATTCAGATAATGCGGTCTTAGGTAGACTATATTCTGGAAAGAATTAAACTCCCAGATTAATTAGATGAACCTTAAAGTTACAAGAGTACAACGTAATCAAGTTAATTTGAATTTGAATTTTTATTCTTTCTGAAAAATTGGTTCTAAATTTCTTTCTTTATATATTTACTGATCAATTTTTAGCAGCATAATGCACAAAAATTTTTGGAAGGATTATAAATTTTCCTTTTAAAAAATTATTTTCATATACATAGTCCAAACACATCTGTATACAGTTTAACGCGAAATATCGGTTAACACGGATTATGGATCATTCCGGATTATGGGTGTCCGAATTAACGACTTTTGACTGTACTATGTAATTTCATGCATTTTGTTTCTCTTAACACGAAAAGATATCCTTTCTGGAAATGAACAAAATACAGAAAACACTGGCATTGCTGGCGAGATTTAAGTGGGGTGTGAAATGAAAGAGAGGTGGTTTCACATGTTTCGTAGAAAAGAGGCTAATTTGACTTTGAAATACCCTCGGAATAGCCTGTGACACGAGCCAGTTTTGTTTATCTACGGACTTTCGCCTTCCACGTCTACAAACGCCACACAAACATCTCATCTCTCATCAATTAGCTTTGGAATTAAGTGATCATGGCAGTGTGAGTAAAAATTAGTGAGTTTGGCTCATATGTTGCACTGCATAGAATTCAGCGACTCCAAGGTTGAATGAAAATTATTTTCGTTACACACGATTCTCAAAAGTATCAGATTCTTTGGCTCCGAAAGAAATGGAGAAGTAGGATATTGAAACTGAGCTGACACTTAATGAAATGTTTGAGAAAGTTTCTGTATTAATGAACTGTCCTACTGTACTATCGGAAGAACACATGAAAGATCTCCCCGAAGTTTTTTTATTATTATTAAAGGAAGCAGGGCTAACTGTTAATGCATAACAATGTAAGTTCGTAACGAAATAATAACGATATTCGGGGTAGAAAATTTAGACTGAGGATTCTAAAATAAAAATAAAAATTATCCTCCGCCAAATAAGGCAAAGAAACTGTCATCTTTTCTTGGCATGTGCTCGTATTACCGTTCTTTTATCCAAAATTTGACCAATATTGTTGAACCTTTATTAGTGTTAAAACGGAAGAAATCAAAGTTTGCGTGGATAGCGGAAGCAACACGGCTTTTGAACAATTAAACACAGCTGAAATTAATGCCCTAGTGTTCAAATTCATGGAAGGGGATGAGAGGTTGGAGATCGTGGCTGATGCTTCAGATTACGCCGTGGGTTCGCTTTTAATGCAAAAAAAGACATCACTTGGCATTTTTTAGCGAAACGTTAAACGATACACGACGAAATTATACAGCGGCCGAACAAGAAACGTCAGCCATGTTAATGGCAGTTCAGAAGTCCAGGGTTTATTTCGGAAAAGCGCCCGTTACTGTCTATTCAGATAATGCGGTCTTAGGTAGACTATATTCTGGAAAGAATTTAACTCCCAGATTAATTAGATGAACCTTAAAGTTACAAGAGTACAACTTAATCAAGTTAATTTGAATTTCAATTTTTATTCTTTCTGAAAAATTGGTTCTAAATTTCTTTCTTTATATATTTACTGATCAATTTTTAGCAGCATAATGCACAAAAATTTTTGGAAGGATTATAAATTTTCCTTTTAAAAAATTATTTTCATATACATAGTCCAAACACATCTGTATACAGTTTAACGCGAAATATCGGTTAACACGGATTATGGATCATTCCGGATTATGGGTGTCCGAATTAACGACTTTTGACTGTACTATGTAATTTCATGCATTTTGTTTCTCTTAACACGAAAAGATATCCTTTCTGGAAATGAACAAAATACAGAAAACACTGGCATTGCTGGCGAGATTTAAGTGGGGTGTGAAATGAAAGAGAGGTGGTTTCACATGTTTCGTAGAAAAGAGGCTAATTTGACTTTGAAATACCCTCGGAATAGCCTGTGACACGAGCCAGTTTTGTTTATCTACGGACTTTCGCCTTCCACGTCTACAAACGCCACACAAACATCTCATCTCTCATCAATTAGCTTTGGAATTAAGTGATCATGGCAGTGTGAGTAAAAATTAGTGAGTTTGGCTCATATGTTGCACTGCATAGAATTCAGCGACTCCAAGGTTGAATGAAAATTATTTTCGTTACACACGATTCTCAAAAGTATCAGATTCTTTGGCTCCGAAAGAAATGGAGAAGTAGGATATTGAAACTGAGCTGACACTTAATGAAATGTTTGAGAAAGTTTCTGTATTAATGAACTGTCCTACTGTACTATCGGAAGAACATATGAAAGATCTCCCCGAAGTTTTTTTATTATTATTAAAGGAAGCAGGGCTAACTGTTAATGCATAACAATGTAAGTTCGTAACGAAATAATGACGATATTCGGGGTAGAAAATTTAGACTGAGGATTCTAAAATAAAAATAAAAATTATCCTCCGCCAAATAAGGCAAAGAAACTGTCATCTTTTCTTGGCATGTGCTCGTATTACCGTTCTTTTATCCAAAATTTGACCAATATTGTTGAACCTTTATTAGTGTTAAAACGGAAGAAATCAAAGTTTGCGTGGATAGCGGAAGCAACACGGCTTTTGAACAATTAAACACAGCTGAAATTAATGCCCTAGTGTTCAAATTCATGGAAGGGGATGAGAGGTTGGAGATCGTGGCTGATGCTTCAGATTACGCCGTGGGTTCGGTTTTAATGCAAAAAAAGACATCACTTGGCATTTTTTAGCGAAACGTTAAACGATACACGACGAAATTATACAGCGGCCGAACAAGAAACGTCAGCCATGTTAATGGCAGTTCAGAAGTCCAGGGTTTATTTCGGAAAAGCGCCCGTTACTGTCTATTCAGATAATGCGGTCTTAGGTAGACTATATTCTGGAAAGAATTTAACTCCCAGATTAATTAGATGAACCTTAAAGTTACAAGAGTACAACTTAATCAAGTTAATTTGAATTTCAATTTTTATTCTTTCTGAAAAATTGGTTCTAAATTTCTTTCTTTATATATTTACTGATCAATTTTTAGCAGCATAATGCACAAAAATTTTTGGAAGGATTATAAATTTTCCTTTTAAAAAATTATTTTCATATACATAGTCCAAACACATCTGTATACAGTTTAACGCGAAATATCGGTTAACACGGATTATGGATCATTCCGGATTATGGGTGTCCGAATTAACGACTTTTGACTGTACTATGTAATTTCATGCATTTTGTTTCTCTTAACACGAAAAGATATCCTTTCTGGAAATGAACAAAATACAGAAAACACTGGCATTGCTGGCGAGATTTAAGTGGGGTGTGAAATGAAAGAGAGGTGGTTTCACATGTTTCGTAGAAAAGAGGCTAATTTGACTTTGAAATACCCTCGGAATAGCCTGTGACACGAGCCAGTTTTGTTTATCTACGGACTTTCGCCTTCCACGTCTACAAACGCCACACAAACATCTCATCTCTCATCAATTAGCTTTGGAATTAAGTGATCATGGCAGTGTGAGTAAAAATTAGTGAGTTTGGCTCATATGTTGCACTGCATAGAATTCAGCGACTCCAAGGTTGAATGAAAATTATTTTCGTTACACACGATTCTCAAAAGTATCAGATTCTTTGGCTCCGAAAGAAATGGAGAAGTAGGATATTGAAACTGAGCTGACACTTAATGAAATGTTTGAGAAAGTTTCTGTATTAATGAACTGTCCTACTGTACTATCGGAAGAACATATGAAAGATCTCCCCGAAGTTTTTTTATTATTATTAAAGGAAGCAGGGCTAACTGTTAATGCATAACAATGTAAGTTCGTAACGAAATAATGACGATATTCGGGGTAGAAAATTTAGACTGAGGATTCTAAAATAAAAATAAAAATTATCCTCCGCCAAATAAGGCAAAGAAACTGTCATCTTTTCTTGGCATGTGCTCGTGTTACCGTTCTTTTATCCAAAATTTGACCAATATTGTTGAACCTTTATTAGTGTTAAAACGGAAGAAATCAAAGTTTGCGTGGATAGCGGAAGCAACACGGCTTTTGAACAATTAAACACAGCTGAAATTAATGCCCTAGTGTTCAAATTCATGGAAGGGGACGAGAGGTTGGAGATCGTGGCTGATGCTTCAGATTACGCCGTGGGTTCTGTTTTAATGCAAAAAAAGACATCACTTGGCATTTTTTAGCGAAACGTTAAACGATACACGACGAAATTATACAGCGGCCGAACAAGAAACGTCAGCCATGTTAATGGCAGTTCAGAAGTCCAGGGTTTATTTCGGAAAAGTGCCCGTTACTGTCTATTCAGATAATGCGGTCTTAGGTAGACTATATTCTGGAAAGAATTAAACTCCCAGATTAATTAGATGAACCTTAAAGTTACAAGAGTACAACTTAATCAAGTTAATTTGAATTTCAATTTTTATTCTTTCTGAAAAATTGGTTCTAAATTTCTTTCTTTATATATTTACTGATCAATTTTTAGCAGCATAATGCACAAAAATTTTTGGAAGGATTATAAATTTTCCTTTTAAAAAATTATTTTCATATACATAGTCCAAACACATCTGTATACAGTTTAACGCGAAATATCGGTTAACACGGATTATGGATCATTCCGGATTATGGGTGTCCGAATTAACGACTTTTGACTGTACTATGTAATTTCATGCATTTTGTTTCTCTTAACACGAAAAGATATCCTTTCTGGAAATGAACAAAATACAGAAAACACTGGCATTGCTGGCGAGATTTAAGTGGGGTGTGAAATGAAAGAGAGGTGGTTTCACATGTTTCGTAGAAAAGAGGCTAATTTGACTTTGAAATACCCTCGGAATAGCCTGTGACACGAGCCAGTTTTGTTTATCTACGGACTTTCGCCTTCCACGTCTACAAACGCCACACAAACATCTCATCTCTCATCAATTAGCTTTGGAATTAAGTGATCATGGCAGTGTGAGTAAAAATTAGTGAGTTTGGCTCATATGTTGCACTGCATAGAATTCAGCGACTCCAAGGTTGAATGAAAATTATTTTCGTTACACACGATTCTCAAAAGTATCAGATTCTTTGGCTCCGAAAGAAATGGAGAAGTAGGATATTGAAACTGAGCTGACACTTAATGAAATGTTTGAGAAAGTTTCTGTATTAATGAACTGTCCTACTGTACTATCGGAAGAACATATGAAAGATCTCCCCGAAGTTTTTTTATTATTATTAAAGGAAGCAGGGCTAACTGTTAATGCATAACAATGTAAGTTCGTAACGAAATAATGACGATATTCGGGGTAGAAAATTTAGACTGAGGATTCTAAAATAAAAATAAAAATTATCCTCCGCCAAATAAGGCAAAGAAACTGTCATCTTTTCTTGGCATGTGCTCGTATTACCGTTCTTTTATCCAAAATTTGACCAATATTGTTGAACCTTTATTAGTGTTAAAACGGAAGAAATCAAAGTTTGCGTGGATAGCGGAAGCAACACGGCTTTTGAACAATTAAACACAGCTGAAATTAATGCCCTAGTGTTCAAATTCATGGAAGGGGATGAGAGGTTGGAGATCGTGGCTGATGCTTCAGATTACGCCGTGGGTTCGGTTTTAATGCAAAAAAAGACATCACTTGGCATTTTTTAGCGAAACGTTAAACGATACACGACGAAATTATACAGCGGCCGAACAAGAAACGTCAGCCATGTTAATGGCAGTTCAGAAGTCCAGGGTTTATTTCGGAAAAGCGCCCGTTACTGTCTATTCAGATAATGCGGTCTTAGGTAGACTATATTCTGGAAAGAATTTAACTCCCAGATTAATTAGATGAACCTTAAAGTTACAAGAGTACAACTTAATCAAGTTAATTTGAATTTCAATTTTTATTCTTTCTGAAAAATTGGTTC
This sequence comes from Stegodyphus dumicola, assembly GCF_044657685.1. Taxonomy (NCBI): domain Eukaryota; kingdom Metazoa; phylum Arthropoda; class Arachnida; order Araneae; family Eresidae; genus Stegodyphus; species Stegodyphus dumicola. Next base: position 134,374,833 of record NC_140780.1, read on the forward strand.
TAAATTTCTTTCTTTATATATTTACTGATCAATTTTTAGCAGCATAATGCACAAAAATTTTTGGAAGGATTATAAATTTTCCTTTTAAAAAATTATTTTCATATACATAGTCCAAACACATCTGTATACAGTTTAACGCGAAATATCGGTTAACACGGATTATGGATCATCCCGGATTATGGGTGTCCGAATTAACGACTTCTGACTGTACTATGTAATTTCATGCATTTTGTTTCTCTTAACACGAAAAGATATCCTTTCTGGAAATGAACAAAATACAGAAAACACTGGCATTGCTGGCGAGATTTAAGTGGGGTGTGAAATGAAAGAGAGGTGGTTTCACATGTTTCGTAGAAAAGAGGCTAATTTGACTTTGAAATACCCTCGGAATAGCCTGTGACACGAGCCAGTTTTGTTTATCTACGGACTTTCGCCTTCCACGTCTACAAACGCCACACAAACATCTCATCTCTCATCAATTAGCTTTGGAATTAAGTGATCATGGCAGTGTGAGTAAAAATTAGTGAGTTTGGCTCATATGTTGCACTGCATAGAATTCAGCGACTCCAAGGTTGAATGAAAATTATTTTCGTTACACACGATTCTCAAAAGTATCAGATTCTTTGGCTCCGAAAGAAATGGAGAAGTAGGATATTGAAACTGAGCTGACACTTAATGAAATGTTTGAGAAAGTTTCTGTATTAATGAACTGTCCTACTGTACTATCGGAAGAACATATGAAAGATCTCCCCGAAGTTTTTTTATTATTATTAAAGGAAGCAGGGCTAACTGTTAATGCAGAGCAATGTAAGTTCGTAACGAAATAATGACGATATTCGGGGTAGAAAATTTAGACTGAGGATTCTAAAATAAAAATAAAAATTATCCTCCGCCAAATAAGGCAAAGAAACTGTCATCTTTTCTTGGCATGTGCTCGTATTACCGTTCTTTTATCCAAAATTTGACCAATATTGTTGAACCTTTATTAGTGTTAAAACGGAAGAAATCAAAGTTTGCGTGGATAGCGGAAGCAACACGGCTTTTGAACAATTAAACACAGCTGAAATTAATGCCCTAGTGTTCAAATTCATGGAAGGGGACGAGAGGTTGGAGATCGTGGCTGATGCTTCAGATTACGCCGTGGGTTCGGTTTTAATGCAAAAAAAGACATCACTTGGCATTTTTTAGCGAAACGTTAAACGATACACGACGAAATTATACAGCGGCCGAACAAGAAACGTCAGCCATGTTAATGGCAGTTCAGAAGTTCAGGGTTTATTTCGGAAAAGCGCCCGTTACTGTCTATTCAGATAATGCGGTCTTAGGTAGACTATATTCTGGAAAGAATTTAACTCCCAGATTAATTAGATGAACCTTAAAGTTACAAGAGTACAACTTAATCAAGTTAATTTGAATTTCAATTTTTATTCTTTCTGAAAAATTGGTTCTAAATTTCTTTCTTTATATATTTACTGATCAATTTTTAGCAGCATAATGCACAAAAATTTTTGGAAGGATTATAAATTTTCCTTTTAAAAAATTATTTTCATATACATAGTCCAAACACATCTGTATACAGTTTAACGCGAAATATCGGTTAACACGGATTATGGATCATTCCGGATTATGGGTGTCCGAATTAACGACTTTTGACTGTACTATGTAATTTCATGCATTTTGTTTCTCTTAACACGAAAAGATATCCTTTCTGGAAATGAACAAAATACAGAAAACACTGGCATTGCTGGCGAGATTTAAGTGGGGTGTGAAATGAAAGAGAGGTGGTTTCACATGTTTCGTAGAAAAGAGGCTAATTTGACTTTGAAATACCCTCGGAATAGCCTGTGACACGAGCCAGTTTTGTTTATCTACGGACTTTCGCCTTCCACGTCTACAAACGCCACACAAACATCTCATCTCTCATCAATTAGCTTTGGAATTAAGTGATCATGGCAGTGTGAGTAAAAATTAGTGAGTTTGGCTCATATGTTGCACTGCATAGAATTCAGCGACTCCAAGGTTGAATGAAAATTATTTTCGTTACACACGATTCTCAAAAGTATCAGATTCTTTGGCTCCGAAAGAAATGGAGAAGTAGGATATTGAAACTGAGCTGACACTTAATGAAATGTTTGAGAAAGTTTCTGTATTAATGAACTGTCCTACTGTACTATCGGAAGAACATATGAAAGATCTCCCCGAAGTTTTTTTATTATTATTAAAGGAAGCAGGGCTAACTGTTAATGCATAACAATGTAAGTTCGTAACGAAATAATGACGATATTCGGGGTAGAAAATTTAGACTGAGGATTCTAAAATAAAAATAAAAATTATCCTCCGCCAAATAAGGCAAAGAAACTGTCATCTTTTCTTGGCATGTGCTCGTATTACCGTTCTTTTATCCAAAATTTGACCAATATTGTTGAACCTTTATTAGTGTTAAAACGGAAGAAATCAAAGTTTGCGTGGATAGCGGAAGCAACACGGCTTTTGAACAATTAAACACAGCTGAAATTAATGCCCTAGTGTTCAAATTCATGGAAGGGGATGAGAGGTTGGAGATCGTGGCTGATGCTTCAGATTACGCCGTGGGTTCGGTTTTAATGCAAAAAAAGACATCACTTGGCATTTTTTAGCGAAACGTTAAACGATACACGACGAAATTATACAGCGGCCGAACAAGAAACGTCAGCCATGTTAATGGCAGTTCAGAAGTCCAGGGTTTATTTCGGAAAAGCGCCCGTTACTGTCTATTCAGATAATGCGGTCTTAGGTAGACTATATTCTGGAAAGAATTTAACTCCCAGATTAATTAGATGAACCTTAAAGTTACAAGAGTACAACTTAATCAAGTTAATTTGAATTTCAATTTTTATTCTTTCTGAAAAATTGGTTCTAAATTTCTTTCTTTATATATTTACTGATCAATTTTTAGCAGCATAATGCACAAAAATTTTTGGAAGGATTATAAATTTTCCTTTTAAAAAATTATTTTCATATACATAGTCCAAACACATCTGTATACAGTTTAACGCGAAATATCGGTTAACACGGATTATGGATCATTCCGGATTATGGGTGTCCGAATTAACGACTTCTGACTGTACTATGTAATTTCATGCATTTTGTTTCTCTTAACACGAAAAGATATCCTTTCTGGAAATGAACAAAATACAGAAAACACTGGCATTGCTGGCGAGATTTAAGTGGGGTGTGAAATGAAAGAGAGGTGGTTTCACATGTTTCGTAGAAAAGAGGCTAATTTGACTTTGAAATACCCTCGGAATAGCCTGTGACACGAGCCAGTTTTGTTTATCTACGGACTTTCGCCTTCCACGTCTACAAACGCCACACAAACATCTCATCTCTCATCAATTAGCTTTGGAATTAAGTGATCATGGCAGTGTGAGTAAAAATTAGTGAGTTTGGCTCATATGTTGCACTGCATAGAATTCAGCGACTCCAAGGTTGAATGAAAATTATTTTCGTTACACACGATTCTCAAAAGTATCAGATTCTTTGGCTCCGAAAGAAATGGAGAAGTAGGATATTGAAACTGAGCTGACACTTAATGAAATGTTTGAGAAAGTTTCTGTATTAATGAACTGTCCTACTGTACTATCGGAAGAACATATGAAAGATCTCCCCGAAGTTTTTTTATTATTATTAAAGGAAGCAGGGCTAACTGTTAATGCAGAGCAATGTAAGTTCGTAACGAAATAATGACGATATTCGGGGTAGAAAATTTAGACTGAGGATTCTAAAATAAAAATAAAAATTATCCTCCGCCAAATAAGGCAAAGAAACTGTCATCTTTTCTTGGCATGTGCTCGTATTACCGTTCTTTTATCCAAAATTTGACCAATATTGTTGAACCTTTATTAGTGTTAAAACGGAAGAAATCAAAGTTTGCGTGGATAGCGGAAGCAACACGGCTTTTGAACAATTAAACACAGCTGAAATTAATGCCCTAGTGTTCAAATTCATGGAAGGGGACGAGAGGTTGGAGATCGTGGCTGATGCTTCAGATTACGCCGTGGGTTCGGTTTTAATGCAAAAAAAGACATCACTTGGCATTTTTTAGCGAAACGTTAAACGATACACGACGAAATTATACAGCGGCCGAACAAGAAACGTCAGCCATGTTAATGGCAGTTCAGAAGTTCAGGGTTTATTTCGGAAAAGCGCCCGTTACTGTCTATTCAGATAATGCGGTCTTAGGTAGACTATATTCTGGAAAGAATTTAACTCCCAGATTAATTAGATGAACCTTAAAGTTACAAGAGTACAACTTAATCAAGTTAATTTGAATTTGAATTTTTATTCTTTCTGAAAAATTGGTTCTAAATTTCTTTCTTTATATATTTACTGATCAATTTTTAGCAGCATAATGCACAAAAATTTTTGGAAGGATTATAAATTTTCCTTTTAAAAAATTATTTTCATATACATAGTCCAAACACATCTGTATACAGTTTAACGCGAAATATCGGTTAACACGGATTATGGATCATTCCGGATTATGGGTGTCCGAATTAACGACTTTTGACTGTACTATGTAATTTCATGCATTTTGTTTCTCTTAACACGAAAAGATATCCTTTCTGGAAATGAACAAAATACAGAAAACACTGGCATTGCTGGCGAGATTTAAGTGGGGTGTGAAATGAAAGAGAGGTGGTTTCACATGTTTCGTAGAAAAGAGGCTAATTTGACTTTGAAATACCCTCGGAATAGCCTGTGACACGAGCCAGTTTTGTTTATCTACGGACTTTCGCCTTCCACGTCTACAAACGCCACACAAACATCTCATCTCTCATCAATTAGCTTTGGAATTAAGTGATCATGGCAGTGTGAGTAAAAATTAGTGAGTTTGGCTCATATGTTGCACTGCATAGAATTCAGCGACTCCAAGGTTGAATGAAAATTATTTTCGTTACACACGATTCTCAAAAGTATCAGATTCTTTGGCTCCGAAAGAAATGGAGAAGTAGGATATTGAAACTGAGCTGACACTTAATGAAATGTTTGAGAAAGTTTCTGTATTAATGAACTGTCCTACTGTACTATCGGAAGAACATATGAAAGATCTCCCCGAAGTTTTTTTATTATTATTAAAGGAAGCAGGGCTAACTGTTAATGCATAGCAATGTAAGTTCGTAACGAAATAATGACGATATTCGGGGTAGAAAATTTAGACTGAGGATTCTAAAATAAAAATAAAAATTATCCTCCGCCAAATAAGGCAAAGAAACTGTCATCTTTTCTTGGCATGTGCTCGTATTACCGTTCTTTTATCCAAAATTTGACCAATATTGTTGAACCTTTATTAGTGTTAAAACGGAAGAAATCAAAGTTTGCGTGGATAGCGGAAGCAACACGGCTTTTGAACAATTAAACACAGCTGAAATTAATGCCCTAGTGTTCAAATTCATGGAAGGGGACGAGAGGTTGGAGATCGTGGCTGATGCTTCAGATTACGCCGTGGGTTCGGTTTTAATGCAAAAAAAGACATCACTTGGCATTTTTTAGCGAAACGTTAAACGATACACGACGAAATTATACAGCGGCCGAACAAGAAACGTCAGCCATGTTAATGGCAGTTCAGAAGTCCAGGGTTTATTTCGGAAAAGCGCCCGTTACTGTCTATTCAGATAATGCGGTCTTAGGTAGACTATATTCTGGAAAGAATTTAACTCCCAGATTAATTAGATGAACCTTAAAGTTACAAGAGTACAACTTAATCAAGTTAATTTGAATTTCAATTTTTATTCTTTCTGAAAAATTGGTTCTAAATTTCTTTCTTTATATATTTACTGATCAATTTTTAGCAGCATAATGCACAAAAATTTTTGGAAGGATTATAAATTTTCCTTTTAAAAAATTATTTTCATATACATAGTCCAAACACATCTGTATACAGTTTAACGCGAAATATCGGTTAACACGGATTATGGATCATTCCGGATTATGGGTGTCCGAATTAACGACTTCTGACTGTACTATGTAATTTCATGCATTTTGTTTCTCTTAACACGAAAAGATATCCTTTCTGGAAATGAACAAAATACAGAAAACACTGGCATTGCTGGCGAGATTTAAGTGGGGTGTGAAATGAAAGAGAGGTGGTTTCACATGTTTCGTAGAAAAGAGGCTAATTTGACTTTGAAATACCCTCGGAATAGCCTGTGACACGAGCCAGTTTTGTTTATCTACGGACTTTCGCCTTCCACGTCTACAAACGCCACACAAACATCTCATCTCTCATCAATTAGCTTTGGAATTAAGTGATCATGGCAGTGTGAGTAAAAATTAGTGAGTTTGGCTCATATGTTGCACTGCATAGAATTCAGCGACTCCAAGGTTGAATGAAAATTATTTTCGTTACACACGATTCTCAAAAGTATCAGATTCTTTGGCTCCGAAAGAAATGGAGAAGTAGGATATTGAAACTGAGCTGACACTTAATGAAATGTTTGAGAAAGTTTCTGTATTAATGAACTGTCCTACTGTACTATCCGAAGAACATATGAAAGAACTCCCCGAAGTTTTTTTATTATTATTAGAGGAAGCAGGGCTAACTGTTAATGCATAGCAATGTAAGTTCGTAACGAAATAATGACGATATTCGGGGTAGAAAATTTAGACTGAGGATTCTAAAATAAAAATAAAAATTATCCTCCGCCAAATAAGGCAAAGAAACTGTCATCTTTTCTTGGCATGTGCTCGTGTTACCGTTCTTTTATCCAAAATTTGACCAATATTGTTGAACCTTTATTAGTGTTAAAACGGAAGAAATCAAAGTTTGCGTGGATAGCGGAAGCAACACGGCTTTTGAACAATTAAACACAGCTGAAATTAATGCCCTAGTGTTCAAATTCATGGAAGGGGACGAGAGGTTGGAGATCGTGGCTGATGCTTCAGATTACGCCGTGGGTTCTGTTTTAATGCAAAAAAAGACATCACTTGGCATTTTTTAGCGAAACGTTAAACGATACACGACGAAATTATACAGCGGCCGAACAAGAAACGTCAGCCATGTTAATGGCAGTTCAGAAGTCCAGGGTTTATTTCGGAAAAGTGCCCGTTACTGTCTATTCAGATAATGCGGTCTTAGGTAGACTATATTCTGGAAAGAATTAAACTCCCAGATTAATTAGATGAACCTTAAAGTTACAAGAGTACAACTTAATCAAGTTAATTTGAATTTCAATTTTTATTCTTTCTGAAAAATTGGTTCTAAATTTCTTTCTTTATATATTTACTGATCAATTTTTAGCAGCATAATGCACAAAAATTTTTGGAAGGATTATAAATTTTCCTTTTAAAAAATTATTTTCATATACATAGTCCAAACACATCTGTATACAGTTTAACGCGAAATGTCGGTTAACACGGATTATATATCATTCCGGATTATGGGTGTCCGAATTAACGACTTTTGACTGTACTATGTAATTTCATGCATTTTGTTTCTCTTAACACGAAAAGATATCCTTTCTGGAAATGAACAAAATACAGAAAACACTGGCATTGCTGGCGAGATTTAAGTGGGGTGTGAAATGAAAGAGAGGTGGTTTCACATGTTTCGTAGAAAAGAGGCTAATTTGACTTTGAAATACCCTCGGAATAGCCTGTGACACGAGCCAGTTTTGTTTATCTACGGACTTTCGCCTTCCACGTCTACAAACGCCACACAAACATCTCATCTCTCATCAGTTAGCTTTGGAAGTAAGTGATCATGGCAGTGTGAGTAAAAATTAGTGAGTTTGGCTCATATGTTGCACTGCATAGAATTCAGCGACTCCAAGGTTGAATGAAAATTATTTTCGTTACACACGATTCTCAAAAGTATCAGATTCTTTGGCTCCGAAAGAAATGGAGAAGTAGGATATTGAAACTGAGCTGACACTTAATGAAATGTTTGAGAAAGTTTCTGTATTAATGAACTGTCCTACTGTACTATCGGAAGAACATATGAAAGATCTCCCCGAAGTTTTTTTATTATTATTAAAGGAAGCAGGGCTAACTGTTAATGCATAACAATGTAAGTTCGTAACGAAATAATGACGATATTCGGGGTAGAAAATTTAGACTGAGGATTCTAAAATAAAAATAAAAATTATCCTCCGCCAAATAAGGCAAAGAAACTGTCATCTTTTCTTGGCATGTGCTCGTATTACCGTTCTTTTATCCAAAATTTGACCAATATTGTTGAACCTTTATTAGTGTTAAAACGGAAGAAATCAAAGTTTGCGTGGATAGCGGAAGCAACACGGCTTTTGAACAATTAAACACAGCTGAAATTAATGCCCTAGTGTTCAAATTCATGGAAGGGGACGAGAGGTTGGAGATCGTGGCTGATGCTTCAGATTACGCCGTGGGTTCGGTTTTAATGCAAAAAAAGACATCACTTGGCATTTTTTAGCGAAACGTTAAACGATACACGACGAAATTATACAGCGGCCGAACAAGAAACGTCAGCCATGTTAATGGCAGTTCAGAAGTCCAGGGTTTATTTCGGAAAAGCGCCCGTTACTGTCTATTCAGATAATGCGGTCTTAGGTAGACTATATTCTGGAAAGAATTTAACTCCCAGATTAATTAGATGAACCTTAAAGTTACAAGAGTACAACTTAATCAAGTTAATTTGAATTTCAATTTTTATTCTTTCTGAAAAATTGGTTCTAAATTTCTTTCTTTATATATTTACTGATCAATTTTTAGCAGCATAATGCACAAAAATTTTTGGAAGGATTATAAATTTTCCTTTTAAAAAATTATTTTCATATACATAGTCCAAACACATCTGTATACAGTTTAACGCGAAATATCGGTTAACACGGATTATGGATCATTCCGGATTATGGGTGTCCGAATTAACGACTTTTGACTGTACTATGTAATTTCATGCATTTTGTTTCTCTTAACACGAAAAGATATCCTTTCTGGAAATGAACAAAATACAGAAAACACTGGCATTGCTGGCGAGATTTAAGTGGGGTGTGAAATGAAAGAGAGGTGGTTTCACATGTTTCGTAGAAAAGAGGCTAATTTGACTTTGAAATACCCTCGGAATAGCCTGTGACACGAGCCAGTTTTGTTTATCTACGGACTTTCGCCTTCCACGTCTACAAACGCCACACAAACATCTCATCTCTCATCAATTAGCTTTGGAATTAAGTGATCATGGCAGTGTGAGTAAAAATTAGTGAGTTTGGCTCATATGTTGCACTGCATAGAATTCAGCGACTCCAAGGTTGAATGAAAATTATTTTCGTTACACACGATTCTCAAAAGTATCAGATTCTTTGGCTCCGAAAGAAATGGAGAAGTAGGATATTGAAACTGAGCTGACACTTAATGAAATGTTTGAGAAAGTTTCTGTATTAATGAACTGTCCTACTGTACTATCGGAAGAACATATGAAAGATCTCCCCGAAGTTTTTTTATTATTATTAAAGGAAGCAGGGCTAACTGTTAATGCATAACAATGTAAGTTCGTAACGAAATAATGACGATATTCGGGGTAGAAAATTTAGACTGAGGATTCTAAAATAAAAATAAAAATTATCCTCCGCCAAATAAGGCAAAGAAACTGTCATCTTTTCTTGGCATGTGCTCGTATTACCGTTCTTTTATCCAAAATTTGACCAATATTGTTGAACCTTTATTAGTGTTAAAACGGAAGAAATCAAAGTTTGCGTGGATAGCGGAAGCAACACGGCTTTTGAACAATTAAACACAGCTGAAATTAATGCCCTAGTGTTCAAATTCATGGAAGGGGACGAGAGGTTGGAGATCGTGGCTGATGCTTCAGATTACGCCGTGGGTTCGGTTTTAATGCAAAAAAAGACATCACTTGGCATTTTTTAGCGAAACGTTAAACGATACACGACGAAATTATACAGCGGCCGAACAAGAAACGTCAGCCATGTTAATGGCAGTTCAGAAGTCCAGGGTTTATTTCGGAAAAGCGCCCGTTACTGTCTATTCAGATAATGCGGTCTTAGGTAGACTATATTCTGGAAAGAATTTAACTCCCAGATTAATTAGATGAACCTTAAAGTTACAAGAGTACAACTTAATCAAGTTAATTTGAATTTCAATTTTTATTCTTTCTGAAAAATTGGTTCTAAATTTCTTTCTTTATATATTTACTGATCAATTTTTAGCAGCATAATGCACAAAAATTTTTGGAAGGATTATAAATTTTCCTTTTAAAAAATTATTTTCATATACATAGTCCAAACACATCTGTATACAGTTTAACGCGAAATATCGGTTAACACGGATTATGGATCATTCCGGATTATGGGTGTCCGAATTAACGACTTTTGACTGTACTATGTAATTTCATGCATTTTGTTTCTCTTAACACGAAAAGATATCCTTTCTGGAAATGAACAAAATACAGAAAACACTGGCATTGCTGGCGAGATTTAAGTGGGGTGTGAAATGAAAGAGAGGTGGTTTCACATGTTTCGTAGAAAAGAGGCTAATTTGACTTTGAAATACCCTCGGAATAGCCTGTGACACGAGCCAGTTTTGTTTATCTACGGACTTTCGCCTTCCACGTCTACAAACGCCACACAAACATCTCATCTCTCATCAATTAGCTTTGGAATTAAGTGATCATGGCAGTGTGAGTAAAAATTAGTGAGTTTGGCTCATATGTTGCACTGCATAGAATTCAGCGACTCCAAGGTTGAATGAAAATTATTTTCGTTACACACGATTCTCAAAAGTATCAGATTCTTTGGCTCCGAAAGAAATGGAGAAGTAGGATATTGAAACTGAGCTGACACTTAATGAAATGTTTGAGAAAGTTTCTGTATTAATGAACTGTCCTACTGTACTATCGGAAGAACATATGAAAGATCTCCCCGAAGTTTTTTTATTATTATTAAAGGAAGCAGGGCTAACTGTTAATGCATAGCAATGTAAGTTCGTAACGAAATAATGACGATATTCGGGGTAGAAAATTTAGACTGAGGATTCTAAAATAAAAATAAAAATTATCCTCCGCCAAATAAGGCAAAGAAACTGTCATCTTTTCTTGGCATGTGCTCGTATTACTGTTCTTTTATCCAAAATTTGACCAATATTGTTGAACCTTTATTAGTGTTAAAACGGAAGAAATCAAAGTTTGCGTGGATAGCGGAAGCAACACGGCTTTTGAACAATTAAACACAGCTGAAATTAATGCCCTAGTGTTCAAATTCATGGAAGGGGACGAGAGGTTGGAGATCGTGGCTGATGCTTCAGATTACGCCGTGGGTTCGGTTTTAATGCAAAAAAAGACATCACTTGGCATTTTTTAGCGAAACGTTAAACGATACACGACGAAATTATACAGCGGCCGAACAAGAAACGTCAGCCATGTTAATGGCAGTTCAGAAGTCCAGGGTTTATTTCGGAAAAGCGCCCGTTACTGTCTATTCAGATAATGCGGTCTTAGGTAGACTATATTCTGGAAAGAATTTAACTCCCAGATTAATTAGATGAACCTTAAAGTTACAAGAGTACAACTTAATCAAGTTAATTTGAATTTCAATTTTTATTCTTTCTGAAAAATTGGTTCTAAATTTCTTTCTTTATATATTTACTGATCAATTTTTAGCAGCATAATGCACAAAAATTTTTGGAAGGATTATAAATTTTCCTTTTAAAAAATTATTTTCATATACATAGTCCAAACACATCTGTATACAGTTTAACGCGAAATATCGGTTAACACGGATTATGGATCATTCCGGATTATGGGTGTCCGAATTAACGACTTCTGACTGTACTATGTAATTTCATGCATTTTGTTTCTCTTAACACGAAAAGATATCCTTTCTGGAAATGAACAAAATACAGAAAACACTGGCATTGCTGGCGAGATTTAAGTGGGGTGTGAAATGAAAGAGAGGTGGTTTCACATGTTTCGTAGAAAAGAGGCTAATTTGACTTTGAAATACCCTCGGAATAGCCTGTGACACGAGCCAGTTTTGTTTATCTACGGACTTTCGCCTTCCACGTCTACAAACGCCACACAAACATCTCATCTCTCATCAATTAGCTTTGGAATTAAGTGATCATGGCAGTGTGAGTAAAAATTAGTGAGTTTGGCTCATATGTTGCACTGCATAGAATTCAGCGACTCCAAGGTTGAATGAAAATTATTTTCGTTACACACGATTCTCAAAAGTATCAGATTCTTTGGCTCCGAAAGAAATGGAGAAGTAGGATATTGAAACTGAGCTGACACTTAATGAAATGTTTGAGAAAGTTTCTGTATTAATGAACTGTCCTACTGTACTATCGGAAGAACATATGAAAGAACTCCCCGAAGTTTTTTTATTATTATTAGAGGAAGCAGGGCTAACTGTTAATGCATAGCAATGTAAGTTCGTAACGAAATAATGACGATATTCGGGGTAGAAAATTTAGACTGAGGATTCTAAAATAAAAATAAAAATTATCCTCCGCCAAATAAGGCAAAGAAACTGTCATCTTTTCTTGGCATGTGCTCGTGTTACCGTTCTTTTATCCAAAATTTGACCAATATTGTTGAACCTTTATTAGTGTTAAAACGGAAGAAATCAAAGTTTGCGTGGATAGCGGAAGCAACACGGCTTTTGAACAATTAAACACAGCTGAAATTAATGCCCTAGTGTTCAAATTCATGGAAGGGGACGAGAGGTTGGAGATCGTGGCTGATGCTTCAGATTACGCCGTGGGTTCTGTTTTAATGCAAAAAAAGACATCACTTGGCATTTTTTAGCGAAACGTTAAACGATACACGACGAAATTATACAGCGGCCGAACAAGAAACGTCAGCCATGTTACTGGCAGTTCAGAAGTCCAGGGTTTATTTCGGAAAAGTGCCCGTTACTGTCTATTCAGATAATGCGGTCTTAGGTAGACTATATTCTGGAAAGAATTAAACTCCCAGATTAATTAGATGAACCTTAAAGTTACAAGAGTACAACTTAATCAAGTTAATTTGAATTTCAATTTTTATTCTTTCTGAAAAATTGGTTCTAAATTTCTTTCTTTATATATTTACTGATCAATTTTTAGCAGCATAATGCACAAAAATTTTTGGAAGGATTATAAATTTTCCTTTTAAAAAATTATTTTCATATACATAGTCCAAACACATCTGTATACAGTTTAACGCGAAATATCGGTTAACACGGATTATGGATCATTCCGGATTATGGGTGTCCGAATTAACGACTTTTGACTGTACTATGTAATTTCATGCATTTTGTTTCTCTTAACACGAAAAGATATCCTTTCTGGAAATGAACAAAATACAGAAAACACTGGCATTGCTGGCGAGATTTAAGTGGGGTGTGAAATGAAAGAGAGGTGGTTTCACATGTTTCGTAGAAAAGAGGCTAATTTGACTTTGAAATACCCTCGGAATAGCCTGTGACACGAGCCAGTTTTGTTTATCTACGGACTTTCGCCTTCCACGTCTACAAACGCCACACAAACATCTCATCTCTCATCAGTTAGCTTTGGAAGTAAGTGATCATGGCAGTGTGAGTAAAAATTAGTGAGTTTGGCTCATATGTTGCACTGCATAGAATTCAGCGACTCCAAGGTTGAATGAAAATTATTTTCGTTACACACGATTCTCAAAAGTATCAGATTCTTTGGCTCCGAAAGAAATGGAGAAGTAGGATATTGAAACTGAGCTGACACTTAATGAAATGTTTGAGAAAGTTTCTGTATTAATGAACTGTCCTACTGTACTATCGGAAGAACATATGAAAGATCTCCCCGAAGTTTTTTTATTATTATTAAAGGAAGCAGGGCTAACTGTTAATGCATAACAATGTAAGTTCGTAACGAAATAATGACGATATTCGGGGTAGAAAATTTAGACTGAGGATTCTAAAATAAAAATAAAAATTATCCTCCGCCAAATAAGGCAAAGAAACTGTCATCTTTTCTTGGCATGTGCTCGTATTACCGTTCTTTTATCCAAAATTTGACCAATATTGTTGAACCTTTATTAGTGTTAAAACGGAAGAAATCAAAGTTTGCGTGGATAGCGGAAGCAACACGGCTTTTGAACAATTAAACACAGCTGAAATTAATGCCCTAGTGTTCAAATTCATGGAAGGGGACGAGAGGTTGGAGATCGTGGCTGATGCTTCAGATTACGCCGTGGGTTCGGTTTTAATGCAAAAAAAGACATCACTTGGCATTTTTTAGCGAAACGTTAAACGATACACGACGAAATTATACAGCGGCCGAACAAGAAACGTCAGCCATGTTAATGGCAGTTCAGAAGTCCAGGGTTTATTTCGGAAAAGCGCCCGTTACTGTCTATTCAGATAATGCGGTCTTAGGTAGACTATATTCTGGAAAGAATTTAACTCCCAGATTAATTAGATGAACCTTAAAGTTACAAGAGTACAACTTAATCAAGTTAATTTGAATTTCAATTTTTATTCTTTCTGAAAAATTGGTTCTAAATTTCTTTCTTTATATATTTACTGATCAATTTTTAGCAGCATAATGCACAAAAATTTTTGGAAGGATTATAAATTTTCCTTTTAAAAAATTATTTTCATATACATAGTCCAAACACATCTGTATACAGTTTAACGCGAAATATCGGTTAACACGGATTATGGATCATTCCGGATTATGGGTGTCCGAATTAACGACTTTTGACTGTACTATGTAATTTCATGCATTTTGTTTCTCTTAACACGAAAAGATATCCTTTCTGGAAATGAACAAAATACAGAAAACACTGGCATTGCTGGCGAGATTTAAGTGGGGTGTGAAATGAAAGAGAGGTGGTTTCACATGTTTCGTAGAAAAGAGGCTAATTTGACTTTGAAATACCCTCGGAATAGCCTGTGACACGAGCCAGTTTTGTTTATCTACGGACTTTCGCCTTCCACGTCTACAAACGCCACACAAACATCTCATCTCTCATCAATTAGCTTTGGAATTAAGTGATCATGGCAGTGTGAGTAAAAATTAGTGAGTTTGGCTCATATGTTGCACTGCATAGAATTCAGCGACTCCAAGGTTGAATGAAAATTATTTTCGTTACACACGATTCTCAAAAGTATCAGATTCTTTGGCTCCGAAAGAAATGGAGAAGTAGGATATTGAAACTGAGCTGACACTTAATGAAATGTTTGAGAAAGTTTCTGTATTAATGAACTGTCCTACTGTACTATCGGAAGAACATATGAAAGATCTCCCCGAAGTTTTTTTATTATTATTAAAGGAAGCAGGGCTAACTGTTAATGCATAACAATGTAAGTTCGTAACGAAATAATGACGATATTCGGGGTAGAAAATTTAGACTGAGGATTCTAAAATAAAAATAAAAATTATCCTCCGCCAAATAAGGCAAAGAAACTGTCATCTTTTCTTGGCATGTGCTCGTATTACCGTTCTTTTATCCAAAATTTGACCAATATTGTTGAACCTTTATTAGTGTTAAAACGGAAGAAATCAAAGTTTGCGTGGATAGCGGAAGCAACACGGCTTTTGAACAATTAAACACAGCTGAAATTAATGCCCTAGTGTTCAAATTCATGGAAGGGGACGAGAGGTTGGAGATCGTGGCTGATGCTTCAGATTACGCCGTGGGTTCGGTTTTAATGCAAAAAAAGACATCACTTGGCATTTTTTAGCGAAACGTTAAACGATACACGACGAAATTATACAGCGGCCGAACAAGAAACGTCAGCCATGTTAATGGCAGTTCAGAAGTCCAGGGTTTATTTCGGAAAAGCGCCCGTTACTGTCTATTCAGATAATGCGGTCTTAGGTAGACTATATTCTGGAAAGAATTTAACTCCCAGATTAATTAGATGAACCTTAAAGTTACAAGAGTACAACTTAATCAAGTTAATTTGAATTTCAATTTTTATTCTTTCTGAAAAATTGGTTCTAAATTTCTTTCTTTATATATTTACTGATCAATTTTTAGCAGCATAATGCACAAAAATTTTTGGAAGGATTATAAATTTTCCTTTTAAAAAATTATTTTCATATACATAGTCCAAACACATCTGTATACAGTTTAACGCGAAATATCGGTTAACACGGATTATGGATCATTCCGGATTATGGGTGTCCGAATTAACGACTTTTGACTGTACTATGTAATTTCATGCATTTTGTTTCTCTTAACACGAAAAGATATCCTTTCTGGAAATGAACAAAATACAGAAAACACTGGCATTGCTGGCGAGATTTAAGTGGGGTGTGAAATGAAAGAGAGGTGGTTTCACATGTTTCGTAGAAAAGAGGCTAATTTGACTTTGAAATACCCTCGGAATAGCCTGTGACACGAGCCAGTTTTGTTTATCTACGGACTTTCGCCTTCCACGTCTACAAACGCCACACAAACATCTCATCTCTCATCAATTAGCTTTGGAATTAAGTGATCATGGCAGTGTGAGTAAAAATTAGTGAGTTTGGCTCATATGTTGCACTGCATAGAATTCAGCGACTCCAAGGTTGAATGAAAATTATTTTCGTTACACACGATTCTCAAAAGTATCAGATTCTTTGGCTCCGAAAGAAATGGAGAAGTAGGATATTGAAACTGAGCTGACACTTAATGAAATGTTTGAGAAAGTTTCTGTATTAATGAACTGTCCTACTGTACTATCGGAAGAACATATGAAAGATCTCCCCGAAGTTTTTTTATTATTATTAAAGGAAGCAGGGCTAACTGTTAATGCAGATCAATGTAAGTTCGTAACGAAATAATGACGATATTCGGGGTAGAAAATTTAGACTGAGGATTCTAAAATAAAAATAAAAATTATCCTCCGCCAAATAAGGCAAAGAAACTGTCATCTTTTCTTGGCATGTGCTCGTATTACCGTTCTTTTATCCAAAATTTGACCAATATTGTTGAACCTTTATTAGTGTTAAAACGGAAGAAATCAAAGTTTGCGTGGATAGCGGAAGCAACACGGCTTTTGAACAATTAAACACAGCTGAAATTAATGCCCTAGTGTTCAAATTCATGGAAGGGGACGAGAGGTTGGAGATCGTGGCTGATGCTTCAGATTACGCCGTGGGTTCGGTTTTAATGCAAAAAAAGACATCACTTGGCATTTTTTAGCGAAACGTTAAACGATACACGACGAAATTATACAGCGGCCGAACAAGAAACGTCAGCCATGTTAATGGCAGTTCAGAAGTCCAGGGTTTATTTCGGAAAAGCGCCCGTTACTGTCTATTCAGATAATGCGGTCTTAGGTAGACTATATTCTGGAAAGAATTTAACTCCCAGATTAATTAGATGAACCTTAAAGTTACAAGAGTACAACTTAATCAAGTTAATTTGAATTTCAATTTTTATTCTTTCTGAAAAATTGGTTCTAAATTTCTTTCTTTATATATTTACTGATCAATTTTTAGCAGCATAATGCACAAAAATTTTTGGAAGGATTATAAATTTTCCTTTTAAAAAATTATTTTCATATACATAGTCCAAACACATCTGTATACAGTTTAACGCGAAATATCGGTTAACACGGATTATGGATCATTCCGGATTATGGGTGTCCGAATTAACGACTTTTGACTGTACTATGTAATTTCATGCATTTTGTTTCTCTTAACACGAAAAGATATCCTTTCTGGAAATGAACAAAATACAGAAAACACTGGCATTGCTGGCGAGATTTAAGTGGGGTGTGAAATGAAAGAGAGGTGGTTTCACATGTTTCGTAGAAAAGAGGCTAATTTGACTTTGAAATACCCTCGGAATAGCCTGTGACACGTGCCAGTTTTGTTTATCTACGGACTTTCGCCTTCCACGTCTACAAACGCCACACAAACATCTCATCTCTCATCAATTAGCTTTGGAATTAAGTGATCATGGCAGTGTGAGTAAAAATTAGTGAGTTTGGCTCATATGTTGCACTGCATAGAATTCAGCGACTCCAAGGTTGAATGAAAATTATTTTCGTTACACACGATTCTCAAAAGTATCAGATTCTTTGGCTCCGAAAGAAATGGAGAAGTAGGATATTGAAACTGAGCTGACACTTAATGAAATGTTTGAGAAAGTTTCTGTATTAATGAACTGTCCTACTGTACTATCGGAAGAACATATGAAAGATCTCCCCGAAGTTTTTTTATTATTATTAAAGGAAGCAGGGCTAACTGTTAATGCAGAGCAATGTAAGTTCGTAACGAAATAATGACGATATTCGGGGTAGAAAATTTAGACTGAGGATTCTAAAATAAAAATAAAAATTATCCTCCGCCAAATAAGGCAAAGAAACTGTCATCTTTTCTTGGCATGTGCTCGTATTACCGTTCTTTTATCCAAAATTTGACCAATATTGTTGAACCTTTATTAGTGTTAAAACGGAAGAAATCAAAGTTTGCGTGGATAGCGGAAGCAACACGGCTTTTGAACAATTAAACACAGCTGAAATTAATGCCCTAGTGTTCAAATTCATGGAAGGGGACGAGAGGTTGGAGATCGTGGCTGATGCTTCAGATTACGCCGTGGGTTCGGTTTTAATGCAAAAAAAGACATCACTTGGCATTTTTTAGCGAAACGTTAAACGATACACGACGAAATTATACAGCGGCCGAACAAGAAACGTCAGCCATGTTAATGGCAGTTCAGAAGTCCAGGGTTTATTTCGGAAAAGCGCCCGTTACTGTCTATTCAGATAATGCGGTCTTAGGTAGACTATATTCTGGAAAGAATTTAACTCCCAGATTAATTAGATGAACCTTAAAGTTACAAGAGTACAACTTAATCAAGTTAATTTGAATTTCAATTTTTATTCTTTCTGAAAAATTGGTTCTAAATTTCTTTCTTTATATATTTACTGATCAATTTTTAGCAGCATAATGCACAAAAATTTTTGGAAGGATTATAAATTTTCCTTTTAAAAAATTATTTTCATATACATAGTCCAAACACATCTGTATACAGTTTAACGCGAAATATCGGTTAACACGGATTATGGATCATTCCGGATTATGGGTGTCCGAATTAACGACTTTTGACTGTACTATGTAATTTCATGCATTTTGTTTCTCTTAACACGAAAAGATATCCTTTCTGGAAATGAACAAAATACAGAAAACACTGGCATTGCTGGCGAGATTTAAGTGGGGTGTGAAATGAAAGAGAGGTGGTTTCACATGTTTCGTAGAAAAGAGGCTAATTTGACTTTGAAATACCCTCGGAATAGCCTGTGACACGAGCCAGTTTTGTTTATCTACGGACTTTCGCCTTCCACGTCTACAAACGCCACACAAACATCTCATCTCTCATCAATTAGCTTTGGAATTAAGTGATCATGGCAGTGTGAGTAAAAATTAGTGAGTTTGGCTCATATGTTGCACTGCATAGAATTCAGCGACTCCAAGGTTGAATGAAAATTATTTTCGTTACACACGATTCTCAAAAGTATCAGATTCTTTGGCTCCGAAAGAAATGGAGAAGTAGGATATTGAAACTGAGCTGACACTTAATGAAATGTTTGAGAAAGTTTCTGTATTAATGAACTGTCCTACTGTACTATCGGAAGAACATATGAAAGATCTCCCCGAAGTTTTTTTATTATTATTAAAGGAAGCAGGGCTAACTGTTAATGCAGAGCAATGTAAGTTCGTAACGAAATAATGACGATATTCGGGGTAGAAAATTTAGACTGAGGATTCTAAAATAAAAATAAAAATTATCCTCCGCCAAATAAGGCAAAGAAACTGTCATCTTTTCTTGGCATGTGCTCGTATTACCGTTCTTTTATCCAAAATTTGACCAATATTGTTGAACCTTTATTAGTGTTAAAACGGAAGAAATCAAAGTTTGCGTGGATAGCGGAAGCAACACGGCTTTTGAACAATTAAACACAGCTGAAATTAATGCCCTAGTGTTCAAATTCATGGAAGGGGATGAGAGGTTGGAGATCGTGGCTGATGCTTCAGATTACGCCGTGGGTTCGGTTTTAATGCAAAAAAAGACATCACTTGGCATTTTTTAGCGAAACGTTAAACGATACACGACGAAATTATACAGCGGCCGAACAAGAAACGTCAGCCATGTTAATGGCAGTTCAGAAGTCCAGGGTTTATTTCGGAAAAGCGCCCGTTACTGTCTATTCAGATAATGCGGTCTTAGGTAGACTATATTCTGGAAAGAATTTAACTCCCAGATTAATTAGATGAACCTTAAAGTTACAAGAGTACAACTTAATCAAGTTAATTTGAATTTCAATTTTTATTCTTTCTGAAAAATTGGTTCTAAATTTCTTTCTTTATATATTTACTGATCAATTTTTAGCAGCATAATGCACAAAAATTTTTGGAAGGATTATAAATTTTCCTTTTAAAAAATTATTTTCATATACATAGTCCAAACACATCTGTATACAGTTTAACGCGAAATATCGGTTAACACGGATTATGGATCATTCCGGATTATGGGTGTCCGAATTAACGACTTTTGACTGTACTATGTAATTTCATGCATTTTGTTTCTCTTAACACGAAAAGATATCCTTTCTGGAAATGAACAAAATACAGAAAACACTGGCATTGCTGGCGAGATTTAAGTGGGGTGTGAAATGAAAGAGAGGTGGTTTCACATGTTTCGTAGAAAAGAGGCTAATTTGACTTTGAAATACCCTCGGAATAGCCTGTGACACGAGCCAGTTTTGTTTATCTACGGACTTTCGCCTTCCACGTCTACAAACGCCACACAAACATCTCATCTCTCATCAATTAGCTTTGGAATTAAGTGATCATGGCAGTGTGAGTAAAAATTAGTGAGTTTGGCTCATA
This sequence comes from Stegodyphus dumicola, assembly GCF_044657685.1. Lineage (NCBI taxonomy): Eukaryota > Metazoa > Arthropoda > Arachnida > Araneae > Eresidae > Stegodyphus > Stegodyphus dumicola. The sequence goes on from NC_140780.1 coordinate 134,395,644, forward strand.
TGTTGCACTGCATAGAATTCAGCGACTCCAAGGTTGAATGAAAATTATTTTCGTTACACACGATTCTCAAAAGTATCAGATTCTTTGGCTCCGAAAGAAATGGAGAAGTAGGATATTGAAACTGAGCTGACACTTAATGAAATGTTTGAGAAAGTTTCTGTATTAATGAACTGTCCTACTGTACTATCGGAAGAACATATGAAAGATCTCCCCGAAGTTTTTTTATTATTATTAAAGGAAGCAGGGCTAACTGTTAATGCATAACAATGTAAGTTCGTAACGAAATAATGACGATATTCGGGGTAGAAAATTTAGACTGAGGATTCTAAAATAAAAATAAAAATTATCCTCCGCCAAATAAGGCAAAGAAACTGTCATCTTTTCTTGGCATGTGCTCGTATTACCGTTCTTTTATCCAAAATTTGACCAATATTGTTGAACCTTTATTAGTGTTAAAACGGAAGAAATCAAAGTTTGCGTGGATAGCGGAAGCAACACGGCTTTTGAACAATTAAACACAGCTGAAATTAATGCCCTAGTGTTCAAATTCATGGAAGGGGACGAGAGGTTGGAGATCGTGGCTGATGCTTCAGATTACGCCGTGGGTTCGGTTTCAATGCAAAAAAAGACATCACTTGGCATTTTTTAGCGAAACGTTAAACGATACACGACGAAATTATACAGCGGCCGAACAAGAAACGTCAGCCATGTTAATGGCAGTTCAGAAGTCCAGGGTTTATTTCGGAAAAGCGCCCGTTACTGTCTATTCAGATAATGCGGTCTTAGGTAGACTATATTCTGGAAAGAATTTAACTCCCAGATTAATTAGATGAACCTTAAAGTTACAAGAGTACAACTTAATCAAGTTAATTTGAATTTCAATTTTTATTCTTTCTGAAAAATTGGTTCTAAATTTCTTTCTTTATATATTTACTGATCAATTTTTAGCAGCATAATGCACAAAAATTTTTGGAAGGATTATAAATTTTCCTTTTAAAAAATTATTTTCATATACATAGTCCAAACACATCTGTATACAGTTTAACGCGAAATATCGGTTAACACGGATTATGGATCATTCCGGATTATGGGTGTCCGAATTAACGACTTTTGACTGTACTATGTAATTTCATGCATTTTGTTTCTCTTAACACGAAAAGATATCCTTTCTGGAAATGAACAAAATACAGAAAACACTGGCATTGCTGGCGAGATTTAAGTGGGGTGTGAAATGAAAGAGAGGTGGTTTCACATGTTTCGTAGAAAAGAGGCTAATTTGACTTTGAAATACCCTCGGAATAGCCTGTGACACGAGCCAGTTTTGTTTATCTACGGACTTTCGCCTTCCACGTCTACAAACGCCACACAAACATCTCATCTCTCATCAATTAGCTTTGGAATTAAGTGATCATGGCAGTGTGAGTAAAAATTAGTGAGTTTGGCTCATATGTTGCACTGCATAGAATTCAGCGACTCCAAGGTTGAATGAAAATTATTTTCGTTACACACGATTCTCAAAAGTATCAGATTCTTTGGCTCCGAAAGAAATGGAGAAGTAGGATATTGAAACTGAGCTGACACTTAATGAAATGTTTGAGAAAGTTTCTGTATTAATGAACTGTCCTACTGTACTATCGGAAGAACATATGAAAGATCTCCCCGAAGTTTTTTTATTATTATTAAAGGAAGCAGGGCTAACTGTTAATGCATAACAATGTAAGTTCGTAACGAAATAATGACGATATTCGGGGTAGAAAATTTAGACTGAGGATTCTAAAATAAAAATAAAAATTATCCTCCGCCAAATAAGGCAAAGAAACTGTCATCTTTTCTTGGCATGTGCTCGTATTACCGTTCTTTTATCCAAAATTTGACCAATATTGTTGAACCTTTATTAGTGTTAAAACGGAAGAAATCAAAGTTTGCGTGGATAGCGGAAGCAACACGGCTTTTGAACAATTAAACACAGCTGAAATTAATGCCCTAGTGTTCAAATTCATGGAAGGGGACGAGAGGTTGGAGATAGTGGCTGATGCTTCAGATTACGCCGTGGGTTCGGTTTTAATGCAAAAAAAGACATCACTTGGCATTTTTTAGCGAAACGTTAAACGATACACGACGAAATTATACAGCGGCCGAACAAGAAACGTCAGCCATGTTAATGGCAGTTCAGAAGTCCAGGGTTTATTTCGGAAAAGCGCCCGTTACTGTCTATTCAGATAATGCGGTCTTAGGTAGACTATATTCTGGAAAGAATTTAACTCCCAGATTAATTAGATGAACCTTAAAGTTACAAGAGTACAACTTAATCAAGTTAATTTGAATTTCAATTTTTATTCTTTCTGAAAAATTGGTTCTAAATTTCTTTCTTTATATATTTACTGATCAATTTTTAGCAGCATAATGCACAAAAATTTTTGGAAGGATTATAAATTTTCCTTTTAAAAAATTATTTTCATATACATAGTCCAAACACATCTGTATACAGTTTAACGCGAAATATCGGTTAACACGGATTATGGATCATTCCGGATTATGGGTGTCCGAATTAACGACTTTTGACTGTACTATGTAATTTCATGCATTTTGTTTCTCTTAACACGAAAAGATATCCTTTCTGGAAATGAACAAAATACAGAAAACACTGGCATTGCTGGCGAGATTTAAGTGGGGTGTGAAATGAAAGAGAGGTGGTTTCACATGTTTCGTAGAAAAGAGGCTAATTTGACTTTGAAATACCCTCGGAATAGCCTGTGACACGAGCCAGTTTTGTTTATCTACGGACTTTCGCCTTCCCCGTCTACAAACGCCACACAAACATCTCATCTCTCATCAATTAGCTTTGGAATTAAGTGATCATGGCAGTGTGAGTAAAAATTAGTGAGTTTGGCTCATATGTTGCACTGCATAGAATTCAGCGACTCCAAGGTTGAATGAAAATTATTTTCGTTACACACGATTCTCAAAAGTATCAGATTCTTTGGCTCCGAAAGAAATGGAGAAGTAGGATATTGAAACTGAGCTGACACTTAATGAAATGTTTGAGAAAGTTTCTGTATTAATGAAATGTCCTACTGTACTATCGGAAGAACATATGAAAGATCTCCCCGAAGTTTTTTTATTATTATTAAAGGAAGCAGGGCTAACTGTTAATGCATAACAATGTAAGTTCGTAACGAAATAATGACGATATTCGGGGTAGAAAATTTAGACTGAGGATTCTAAAATAAAAATAAAAATTATCCTCCGCCAAATAAGGCAAAGAAACTGTCATCTTTTCTTGGCATGTGCTCGTATTACCGTTCTTTTATCCAAAATTTGACCAATATTGTTGAACCTTTATTAGTGTTAAAACGGAAGAAATCAAAGTTTGCGTGGATAGCGGAAGCAACACGGCTTTTGAACAATTAAACACAGCTGAAATTAATGCCCTAGTGTTCCAATTCATGGAAGGGGACGAGAGGTTGGAGATCGTGGCTGATGCTTCAGATTACGCCGTGGGTTCGGTTTTAATGCAAAAAAAGACATCACTTGGCATTTTTTAGCGAAACGTTAAACGATACACGACGAAATTATACAGTGGCCGAACAAGAAACGTCAGCCATGTTAATGGCAGTTCAGAAGTCCAGGGTTTATTTCGGAAAAGCGCCCGTTACTGTCTATTCAGATAATGCGGTCTTAGGTAGACTATATTCTGGAAAGAATTTAACTCCCAGATTAATTAGATGGACCTTAAAGTTACAAGAGTACAACTTAATCAAGTTAATTTGAATTTCAATTTTTATTCTTTCTGAAAAATTGGTTCTAAATTTCTTTCTTTATATATTTACTGATCAATTTTTAGCAGCATAATGCACAAAAATTTTTGGAAGGATTATAAATTTTCCTTTTAAAAAATTATTTTCATATACATAGTCCAAACACATCTGTATACAGTTTAACGCGAAATATCGGTTAACACGGATTATGGATCATTCCGGATTATGGGTGTCCGAATTAACGACTTTTGACTGTACTATGTAATTTCATGCATTTTGTTTCTCTTAACACGAAAAGATATCCTTTCTGGAAATGAACAAAATACAGAAAACACTGGCATTGCTGGCGAGATTTAAGTGGGGTGTGAAATGAAAGAGAGGTGGTTTCACATGTTTCGTAGAAAAGAGGCTAATTTGACTTTGAAATACCCTCGGAATAGCCTGTGACACGAGCCAGTTTTGTTTATCTACGGACTTTCGCCTTCCACGTCTACAAACGCCACACAAACATCTCATCTCTCATCAATTAGCTTTGGAATTAAGTGATCATGGCAGTGTGAGTAAAAATTAGTGAGTTTGGCTCATATGTTGCACTGCATAGAATTCAGCGACTCCAAGGTTGAATGAAAATTATTTTCGTTACACACGATTCTCAAAAGTATCAGATTCTTTGGCTCCGAAAGAAATGGAGAAGTAGGATATTGAAACTGAGCTGACACTTAATGAAATGTTTGAGAAAGTTTCTGTATTAATGAACTGTCCTACTGTACTATCGGAAGAACATATGAAAGATCTCCCCGAAGTTTTTTTATTATTATTAAAGGAAGCAGGGCTAACTGTTAATGCATAACAATGTAAGTTCGTAACGAAATAATGACGATATTCGGGGTAGAAAATTTAGACTGAGGATTCTAAAATAAAAATAAAAATTATCCTCCGCCAAATAAGGCAAAGAAACTGTCATCTTTTCTTGGCATGTGCTCGTATTACCGTTCTTTTATCCAAAATTTGACCAATATTGTTGAACCTTTATTAGTGTTAAAACGGAAGAAATCAAAGTTTGCGTGGATAGCGGAAGCAACACGGCTTTTGAACAATTAAACACAGCTGAAATTAATGCCCTAGTGTTCAAATTCATGGAAGGGGACGAGAGGTTGGAGATCGTGGCTGATGCTTCAGATTACGCCGTGGGTTCGGTTTTAATGCAAAAAAAGACATCACTTGGCATTTTTTAGCGAAACGTTAAACGATACACGACGAAATTATACAGCGGCCGAACAAGAAACGTCAGCCATGTTAATGGCAGTTCAGAAGTCCAGGGTTTATTTCGGAAAAGCGCCCGTTACTGTCTATTCAGATAATGCGGTCTTAGGTAGACTATATTCTGGAAAGAATTTAACTCCCAGATTAATTAGATGAACCTTAAAGTTACAAGAGTACAACTTAATCAAGTTAATTTGAATTTCAATTTTTATTCTTTCTGAAAAATTGGTTCTAAATTTCTTTCTTTATATATTTACTGATCAATTTTTAGCAGCATAATGCACAAAAATTTTTGGAAGGATTATAAATTTTCCTTTTAAAAAATTATTTTCATATACATAGTCCAAACACATCTGCATACAGTTTAACGCGAAATATCGGTTAACACGGATTATGGATCATTCCGGATTATGGGTGTCCGAATTAACGACTTTTGACTGTACTATGTAATTTCATGCATTTTGTTTCTCTTAACACGAAAAGATATCCTTTCTGGAAATGAACAAAATACAGAAAACACTGGCATTGCTGGCGAGATTTAAGTGGGGTGTGAAATGAAAGAGAGGTGGTTTCACATGTTTCGTAGAAAAGAGGCTAATTTGACTTTGAAATACCCTCGGAATAGCCTGTGACACGAGCCAGTTTTGTTTATCTACGGACTTTCGCCTTCCACGTCTACAAACGCCACACAAACATCTCATCTCTCATCAATTAGCTTTGGAATTAAGTGATCATGGCAGTGTGAGTAAAAATTAGTGAGTTTGGCTCATATGTTGCACTGCATAGAATTCAGCGACTCCAAGGTTGAATGAAAATTATTTTCGTTACACACGATTCTCAAAAGTATCAGATTCTTTGGCTCCGAAAGAAATGGAGAATTAGGATATTGAAACTGAGCTGACACTTAATGAAATGTTTGAGAAAGTTTCTGTATTAATGAACTGTCCTACTGTACTATCGGAAGAACATATGAAAGATCTCCCCGAAGTTTTTTTATTATTATTAAAGGAAGCAGGGCTAACTGTTAATGCATAACAATGTAAGTTCGTAACGAAATAATGACGATATTCGGGGTAGAAAATTTAGACTGAGGATTCTAAAATAAAAATAAAAATTATCCTCCGCCAAATAAGGCAAAGAAACTGTCATCTTTTCTTGGCATGTGCTCGTATTACCGTTCTTTTATCCAAAATTTGACCAATATTGTTGAACCTTTATTAGTGTTAAAACGGAAGAAATCAAAGTTTGCGTGGATAGCGGAAGCAACACGGCTTTTGAACAATTAAACACAGCTGAAATTAATGCCCTAGTGTTCAAATTCATGGAAGGGGACGAGAGGTTGGAGATCGTGGTTGATGCTTCAGATTACGCCGTGGGTTCGGTTTTAATGCAAAAAAAGACATCACTTGGCATTTTTTAGCGAAACGTTAAACGATACACGACGAAATTATACAGCGGCCGAACAAGAAACGTCAGCCATGTTAATGGCAGTTCAGAAGTCCAGGGTTTATTTCGGAAAAGCGCCCGTTACTGTCTATTCAGATAATGCGGTCTTAGGTAGACTATATTCTGGAAAGAATTTAACTCCCAGATTAATTAGATGAACCTTAAAGTTACAAGAGTACAACTTAATCAAGTTAATTTGAATTTCAATTTTTATTCTTTCTGAAAAATTGGTTCTAAATTTCTTTCTTTATATATTTACTGATCAATTTTTAGCAGCATAATGCACAAAAATTTTTGGAAGGATTATAAATTTTCCTTTTAAAAAATTATTTTCATATACATAGTCCAAACACATCTGTATACAGTTTAACGCGAAATATCGGTTAACACGGATTATGGATCATTCCGAATTATGGGTGTCCGAATTAACGACTTTTGACTGTACTATGTAATTTCATGCATTTTGTTTCTCTTAACACGAAAAGATATCCTTTCTGGAAATGAACAAAATACAGAAAACACTGGCATTGCTGGCGAGATTTAAGTGGGGTGTGAAATGAAAGAGAGGTGGTTTCACATGTTTCGTAGAAAAGAGGCTAATTTGACTTTGAAATACCCTCGGAATAGCCTGTGACACGAGCCAGTTTTGTTTATCTACGGACTTTCGCCTTCCACGTCTACAAACGCCACACAAACATCTCATCTCTCATCAATTAGCTTTGGAATTAAGTGATCATGGCAGTGTGAGTAAAAATTAGTGAGTTTGGCTCATATGTTGCACTGCATAGAATTCAGCGACTCCAAGGTTGAATGAAAATTATTTTCGTTACACACGATTCTCAAAAGTATCAGATTCTTTGGCTCCGAAAGAAATGGAGAAGTAGGATATTGAAACTGAGCTGACACTTAATGAAATGTTTGAGAAAGTTTCTGTATTAATGAACTGTCCTACTGTACTATCGGAAGAACATATGAAAGATCTCCCCGAAGTTTTTTTTAATATTATTAAAGGAAGCAGGGCTAACTGTTAATGCATAACAATGTAAGTTCGTAACGAAATAATGACGATATTCGGGGTAGAAAATTTAGACTGAGGATTCTAAAATAAAAATAAAAATTATCCTCCGCCAAATAAGGCAAAGAAACTGTCATCTTTTCTTGGCATGTGCTCGTATTACCGTTCTTTTATCCAAAATTTGACCAATATTGTTGAACCTTTATTAGTGTTAAAACGGAAGAAATCAAAGTTTGCGTGGATAGCGGAAGCAACACGGCTTTTGAACAATTAAACACAGCTGAAATTAATGCCCTAGTGTTCAAATTCATGGAAGGGGACGAGAGGTTGGAGATCGTGGCTGATGCTTCAGATTACGCCGTGGGTTCGGTTTTAATGCAAAAAAAGACATCACTTGGCATTTTTTAGCGAAACGTTAAACGATACACGACGAAATTATACAGCGGCCGAACAAGAAACGTCAGCCATGTTAATGGCAGTTCAGAAGTCCAGGGTTTATTTCGGAAAAGCACCCGTTACTGTCTATTCAGATAATGCGGTCTTAGGTAGACTATATTCTGGAAAGAATTTAACTCCCAGATTAATTAGATGAACCTTAAAGTTACAAGAGTACAACTTAATCAAGTTAATTTGAATTTCAATTTTTATTCTTTCTGAAAAATTGGTTCTAAATTTCTTTCTTTATATATTTACTGATCAATTTTTAGCAGCATAATGCACAAAAATTTTTGGAAGGATTATAAATTTTCCTTTTAAAAAATTATATTCATATACATAGTCCAAACACATCTGTATACAGTTTAACGCGAAATATCGGTTAACACGGATTATGGATCATTCCGGATTATGGGTGTCCGAATTAACGACTTTTGACTGTACTATGTAATTTCATGCATTTTGTTTCTCTTAACACGAAAAGATATCCTTTCTGGAAATGAACAAAATACAGAAAACACTGGCATTGCTGGCGAGATTTAAGTGGGGTGTGAAATGAAAGAGAGGTGGTTTCACATGTTTCGTAGAAAAGAGGCTAATTTGACTTTGAAATACCCTCGGAATAGCCTGTGACACGAGCCAGTTTTGTTTATCTACGGACTTTCGCCTTCCACGTCTACAAACGCCACACAAACATCTCATCTCTCATCAATTAGCTTTGGAATTAAGTGATCATGGCAGTGTGAGTAAAAATTAGTGAGTTTGGCTCATATGTTGCACTGCATAGAATTCAGCGACTCCAAGGTTGAATGAAAATTATTTTCGTTACACACGATTCTCAAAAGTATCAGATTCTTTGGCTCCGAAAGAAATGGAGAAGTAGGATATTGAAACTGAGCTGACACTTAATGAAATGTTTGAGAAAGTTTCTGTATTAATGAAATGTCCTACTGTACTATCGGAAGAACATATGAAAGATCTCCCCGAAGTTTTTTTATTATTATTAAAGGAAGCAGGGCTAACTGTTAATGCATAACAATGTAAGTTCGTAACGAAATAATGACGATATTCGGGGTAGAAAATTTAGACTGAGGATTCTAAAATAAAAATAAAAATTATCCTCCGCCAAATAAGGCAAAGAAACTGTCATCTTTTCTTGGCATGTGCTCGTATTACCGTTCTTTTATCCAAAATTTGACCAATATTGTTGAACCTTTATTAGTGTTAAAACGGAAGAAATCAAAGTTTGCGTGGATAGCGGAAGCAACACGGCTTTTGAACAATTAAACACAGCTGAAATTAATGCCCTAGTGTTCAAATTCATGGAAGGGGACGAGAGGTTGGAGATCGTGGCTGATGCTTCAGATTACGCCGTGGGTTCGGTTTTAATGCAAAAAAAGACATCACTTGGCATTTTTTAGCGAAACGTTAAACGATACACGACGAAATTATACAGCGGCCGAACAAGAAACGTCAGCCATGTTAATGGCAGTTCAGAAGTCCAGGGTTTATTTCGGAAAAGCGCCCGTTACTGTCTATTCAGATAATGCGGTCTTAGGTAGACTATATTCTGGAAAGAATTTAACTCCCAGATTAATTAGATGAACCTTAAAGTTACAAGAGTACAACTTAATCAAGTTAATTTGAATTTGAATTTTTATTCTTTCTGAAAAATTGGTTCTAAATTTCTTTCTTTATATATTTACTGATCAATTTTTAGCAGCATAATGCACAAAAATTTTTGGAAGGATTATAAATTTTCCTTTTAAAAAATTATTTTCATATACATAGTCCAAACACATCTGTATACAGTTTAACGCGAAATATCGGTTAACACGGATTATGGATCATTCCGGATTATGGGTGTCCGAATTAACGACTTTTGACTGTACTATGTAATTTCATGCATTTTGTTTCTCTTAACACGAAAAGGTATCCTTTCTGGAAATGAACAAAATACAGAAAACACTGGCATTGCTGGCGAGATTTAAGTGGGGTGTGAAATGAAAGAGAGGTGGTTTCACATGTTTCGTAGAAAAGAGGCTAATTTGACTTTGAAATACCCTCGGAATAGCCTGTGACACGAGCCAGTTTTGTTTATCTACGGACTTTCGCCTTCCACGTCTACAAACGCCACACAAACATCTCATCTCTCATCAATTAGCTTTGGAGTTAAGTGATCATGGCAGTGTGAGTAAAAATTAGTGAGTTTGGCTCATATGTTGCACTGCATAGAATTCAGCGACTCCAAGGTTGAATGAAAATTATTTTCGTTACACAAGATTCTCAAAAGTATCAGATTCTTTGGCTCCGAAAGAAATGGAGAAGTAGGATATTGAAACTGAGCTGACACTTAATGAAATGTTTGAGAAAGTTTCTGTATTAATAAACTGTCCTACTGTACTATCGGAAGAACATATGAAAGATCTCCCCGAAGTTTTTTTATTATTATTAAAGGAAGCAGGGCTAACTGTTAATGCATAACAATGTAAGTTCGTAACGAAATAATGACGATATTCGGGGTAGAAAATTTAGACTGAGGATTCTATAATAAAAATAAAAATTATCCTCCGCCAAATAAGGCAAAGAAACTGTCATCTTTTCTTGGCATGTGCTCGTATTACCGTTCTTTTATCCAAAATTTGACCAATATTGTTGAACCTTTATTAGTGTTAAAACGGAAGAAATCAAAGTTTGCGTGGATAGCGGAAGCAACACGGCTTTTGAACAATTAAACACAGCTGAAATTAATGCCCTAGTGTTCAAATTCATGGAAGGGGACGAGAGGTTGGAGATCGTGGCTGATGCTTCAGATTACGCCGTGGGTTCGGTTTTAATGCAAAAAAAGACATCACTTGGCATTTTTTAGCGAAACGTTAAACGATACACGACGAAATTATACAGCGGCCGAACAAGAAACGTCAGCCATGTTAATGGCAGTTCAGAAGTCCAGGGTTTATTTCGGAAAAGCGCCCGTTACTGTCTATTCAGATAATGCGGTCTTAGGTAGACTATATTCTGGAAAGAATTTAACTCCCAGATTAATTAGATGAACCTTAAAGTTACAAGAGTACAACTTAATCAAGTTAATTTGAATTTCAATTTTTATTCTTTCTGAAAAATTGGTTCTAAATTTCTTTCTTTATATATTTACTGATCAATTTTTAGCAGCATAATGCACAAAAATTTTTGGAAGGATTATAAATTTTCCTTTTAAAAAATTATTTTCATATACATAGTCCAAACACATCTGTATACAGTTTAACGCGAAATATCAGTTAACACGGATTATGGATCATTCCGGATTATGGGTGTCCGAATTAACGACTTTTGACTGTACTATGTAATTTCATGCATTTTGTTTCTCTTAACACGAAAAGATATCCTTTCTGGAAATGAACAAAATACAGAAAACACTGGCATTGCTGGCGAGATTTAAGTGGGGTGTGAAATGAAAGAGAGGTGGTTTCACATGTTTCGTAGAAAAGAGGCTAATTTGACTTTGAAATACCCTCGGAATAGCCTGTGACACGAGCCAGTTTTGTTTATCTACCGACTTTCGCCTTCCACGTCTACAAACGCCACACAAACATCTCATCTCTCATCAATTAGCTTTGGAATTAAGTGATCATGGCAGTGTGAGTAAAAATTAGTGAGTTTGGCTCATATGTTGCACTGCATAGAATTCAGCGACTCCAAGGTTGAATGAAAATTATTTTCGTTACACACGATTCTCAAAAGTATCAGATTCTTTGGCTCCGAAAGAAATGGAGAAGTAGGATATTGAAACTGAGCTGACACTTAATGAAATGTTTGAGAAAGTTTCTGTATTAATGAACTGTCCTACTGTACTATCGGAAGAACATATGAAAGATCTCCCCGAAGTTTTTTTATTATTATTAAAGGAAGCAGGGCTAACTGTTAATGCATAACAATGTAAGTTCGTAACGAAATAATGACGATATTCGGGGTAGAAAATTTAGACTGAGGATTCTAAAATAAAAATAAAAATTATCCTCCGCCAAATAAGGCAAAGAAACTGTCATCTTTTCTTGGCATGTGCTCGTATTACCGTTCTTTTATCCAAAATTTGACCAATATTGTTGAACCTTTATTAGTGTTAAAACGGAAGAAATCAAAGTTTGCGTGGATAGCGGAAGCAACACGGCTTTTGAACAATTAAACACAGCTGAAATTAATGCCCTAGTGTTCAAATTCATGGAAGGGGATGAGAGGTTGGAGATCGTGGCTGATGCTTCAGATTACGCCGTGGGTTCGGTTTTAATGCAAAAAAAGACATCACTTCGCATTTTGTAGCGAAACGTTAAACGATACACGACGAAATTATACAGCGGCCGAACAAGAAACGTCAGCCATGTTAATGGCAGTTCAGAAGTCCAGGGTTTATTTCGGAAAAGCGCCCGTTACTGTCTATTCAGATAATGCGGTCTTAGGTAGACTATATTCTGGAAAGAATTTAACTCCCAGATTAATTAGATGAACCTTAAAGTTACAAGAGTACAACTTAATCAAGTTAATTTGAATTTCAATTTTTATTCTTTCTGAAAAATTGGTTCTAAATTTCTTTCTTTATATATTTACTGATCAATTTTTAGCAGCATAATGCACAAAAATTTTTGGAAGGATTATAAATTTTCCTTTTAAAAAATTATTTTCATATACATAGTCCAAACACATCTGTATACAGTTTAACGCGAAATATCGGTTAACACGGATTATGGATCATTCCGGATTATGGGTGTCCGAATTAACGACTTTTGACTGTACTATGTAATTTCATGCATTTTGTTTCTCTTAACACGAAAAGATATCCTTTCTGGAAATGAACAAAATACAGAAAACACTGGCATTGCTGGCGAGATTTAAGTGGGGTGTGAAATGAAAGAGAGGTGGTTTCACATGTTTCGTAGAAAAGAGGCTAATTTGACTTTGAAATACCCTCGGAATAGCCTGTGACACGAGCCAGTTTTGTTTATCTACGGACTTTCGCCTTCCACGTCTACAAACGCCACACAAACATCTCATCTCTCATCAATTAGCTTTGGAATTAAGTGATCATGGCAGTGTGAGTAAAAATTAGTGAGTTTGGCTCATATGTTGCACTGCATAGAATTCAGCGACTCCAAGGTTGAATGAAAATTATTTTCGTTACACACGATTCTCAAAAGTATCAGATTCTTTGGCTCCGAAAGAAATGGAGAAGTAGGATATTGAAACTGAGCTGACACTTAATGAAATGTTTGAGAAAGTTTCTGTATTAATGAACTGTCCTACTGTACTATCGGAAGAACATATGAAAGATCTCCCCGAAGTTTTTTTATTATTATTAAAGGAAGCAGGGCTAACTGTTAATGCATAACAATGAAAGTTCGTAACGAAATAATGACGATATTCGGGGTAGAAAATTTAGACTGAGGATTCTAAAATAAAAATAAAAATTATCCTCCGCCAAATAAGGCAAAGAAACTGTCATCTTTTCTTGGCATGTGCTCGTATTACCGTTCTTTTATCCAAAATTTGACCAATATTGTTGAACCTTTATTAGTGTTAAAACGGAAGAAATCAAAGTTTGCGTGGATAGCGGAAGCAACACGGCTTTTGAACAATTAAACACAGCTGAAATTAATGCCCTAGTGTTCAAATTCATGGAAGGGGATGAGAGGTTGGAGATCGTGGCTGATGCTTCAGATTACGCCGTGGGTTCGGTTTTAATGCAAAAAAAGACATCACTTCGCATTTTGTAGCGAAACGTTAAACGATACACGACGAAATTATACAGCGGCCGAACAAGAAACGTCAGCCATGTTAATGGCAGTTCAGAAGTCCAGGGTTTATTTCGGAAAAGCGCCCGTTACTGTCTATTCAGATAATGCGGTCTTAGGTAGACTATATTCTGGAAAGAATTTAACTCCCAGATTAATTAGATGAACCTTAAAGTTACAAGAGTACAACTTAATCAAGTTAATTTGAATTTCAATTTTTATTCTTTCTGAAAAATTGGTTCTAAATTTCTTTCTTTATATATTTACTGATCAATTTTTAGCAGCATAATGCACAAAAATTTTTGGAAGGATTATAAATTTTCCTTTTAAAAAATTATTTTCATATACATAGTCCAAACACATCTGTATACAGTTTAACGCGAAATATCGGTTAACACGGATTATGGATCATTCCGGATTATGGGTGTCCGAATTAACGACTTTTGACTGTACTATGTAATTTCATGCATTTTGTTTCTCTTAACACGAAAAGATATCCTTTCTGGAAATGAACAAAATACAGAAAACACTGGCATTGCTGGCGAGATTTAAGTGGGGTGTGAAATGAAAGAGAGGTGGTTTCACATGTTTCGTAGAAAAGAGGCTAATTTGACTTTGAAATACCCTCGGAATAGCCTGTGACACGAGCCAGTTTTGTTTATCTACGGACTTTCGCCTTCCACGTCTACAAACGCCACACAAACATCTCATCTCTCATCAATTAGCTTTGGAATTAAGTGATCATGGCAGTGTGAGTAAAAATTAGTGAGTTTGGCTCATATGTTGCACTGCATAGAATTCAGCGACTCCAAGGTTGAATGAAAATTATTTTCGTTACACACGATTCTCAAAAGTATCAGATTCTTTGGCTCCGAAAGAAATGGAGAAGTAGGATATTGAAACTGAGCTGACACTTAATGAAATGTTTGAGAAAGTTTCTGTATTAATGAACTGTCCTACTGTACTATCGGAAGAACATATGAAAGATCTCCCCGAAGTTTTTTTATTATTATTAAAGGAAGCAGGGCTAACTGTTAATGCATAACAATGTAAGTTCGTAACGAAATAATGACGATATTCGGGGTAGAAAATTTAGACTGAGGATTCTAAAATAAAAATAAAAATTATCCTCCGCCAAATAAGGCAAAGAAACTGTCATCTTTTCTTGGCATGTGCTCGTATTACCGTTCTTTTATCCAAAATTTGACCAATATTGTTGAACCTTTATTAGTGTTAAAACGGAAGAAATCAAAGTTTGCGTGGATAGCGGAAACAACACGGCTTTTGAACAATTAAACACAGCTGAAATTAATGCCCTAGTGTTCAAATTCATGGAAGGGGACGAGAGGTTGGAGATCGTGGCTGATGCTTCAGATTACGCCGTGGGTTCGGTTTAATGCAAAAAAAGACATCACTTGGCATTTTTTAGCGAAACGTTAAACGATACACGACGAAATTATACAGCGGCCGAACAAGAAACGTCAGCCATGTTAATGGCAGTTCAGAAGTCCAGGGTTTATTTCGGAAAAGCGCCCGTTACTGTCTATTCAGATAATGCGGTCTTAGGTAGACTATATTCTGGAAAGAATTTAACTCCCAGATTAATTAGATGAACCTTAAAGTTACAAGAGTACAACTTAATCAAGTTAATTTGAATTTCAATTTTTATTCTTTCTGAAAAATTGGTTCTAAATTTCTTTCTTTATATATTTACTGATCAATTTTTAGCAGCATAATGCGCAAAAAATTTTGGAAGGATTATAAATTTTCCTTTTAAAAAATTATTTTCATATACATAGTCCAAACACATCTGTATACAGTTTAACGCGAAATATCGGTTAACACGGATTATGGATCATTCCGGATTATGGGTGTCCGAATTAACGACTTTTGACTGTACTATGTAATTTCATGCATTTTGTTTCTCTTAACACGAAAAGATATCCTTTCTGGAAATGAACAAAATACAGAAAACACTGGCATTGCTGGCGAGATTTAAGTGGGGTGTGAAATGAAAGAGAGGTGGTTTCACATGTTTCGTAGAAAAGAGGCTAATTTGACTTTGAAATACCCTCGGAATAGCCTGTGACACGAGCCAGTTTTGTTTATCTACGGACTTTCGCCTTCCACGTCTACAAACGCCACACAAACATCTCATCTCTCATCAATTAGCTTTGGAATTAAGTGATCATGGCAGTGTGAGTAAAAATTAGTGAGTTTGGCTCATATGTTGCACTGCATAGAATTCAGCGACTCCAAGGTTGAATGAAAATTATTTTCGTTACACACGATTCTCAAAAGTATCAGATTCTTTGGCTCCGAAAGAAATGGAGAAGTAGGATATTGAAACTGAGCTGACACTTAATGAAATGTTTGAGAAAGTTTCTGTATTAATGAACTGTCCTACTGTGCTATCGGAAGAACATATGAAAGATCTCCCCGAAGTTTTTTATTATTATTAAAGGAAGCAGGGCTAACTGTTGATGCATAACAATGAAAGTTCGTAACGAAATAATGACGATATTCGGGGTAGAAAATTTAGACTGAGGATTCTAAAATAAAAATAAAAATTATCCTCCGCCAAATAAGGCAAAGAAACTGTCATCTTTTCTTGGCATGTGCTCGTATTACCGTTCTTTTATCCAAAATTTGACCAATATTGTTGAACCTTTATTAGTGTTAAAACGGAAGAAATCAAAGTTTGCGTGGATAGCGGAAGCAACACGGCTTTTGAACAATTAAACACAGCTGAAATTAATGCCCTAGTGTTCAAATTCATGGAAGGGGATGAGAGGTTGGAGATCGTGGCTGATGCTTCAGATTACGCCGTGGGTTCGGTTTTAATGCAAAAAAAGACATCACTTGGCATTTTTTAGCGAAACGTTAAACGATACACGACGAAATTATACAGCGGCCGAACAAGAAACGTCAGCCATGTTAATGGCAGTTCAGAAGTCCAGGGTTTATTTCGGAAAAGCGCCCGTTACTGTCTATTCAGATAATGCGGTCTTAGGTAGACTATATTCTGGAAAGAATTTAACTCCCAGATTAATTAGATGAACCTTAAAGTTACAAGAGTACAACTTAATCAAGTTAATTTGAATTTCAATTTTTATTCTTTCTGAAAAATTGGTTCTAAATTTCTTTCTTTATATATTTACTGATCAATTTTTAGCAGCATAATGCACAAAAATTTTTGGAAGGATTATAAATTTTCCTTTTAAAAATTATTTTCATATACATAGTCCAAACACATCTGTATGCAGTTTAACGCGAAATATCGGTTAACACGGATTATGGATCATTCCGGATTATGGGTGTCCGAATTAACGACTTTTGACTGTACTATGTAATTTCATGCATTTTGTTTCTCTTAACACGAAAAGATATCCTTTCTGGAAATGAACAAAATACAGAAAACACTGGCATTGCTGGCGAGATTTAAGTGGGGTGTGAAATGAAAGAGAGGTGGTTTCACATGTTTCGTAGAAAAGAGGCTAATTTGACTTTGAAATACCCTCGGAATAGCCTGTGACACGAGCCAGTTTTGTTTATCTACGGACTTTCGCCTTCCACGTCTACAAACGCCACACAAACATCTCATCTCTCATCAATTAGCTTTGGAATTAAGTGATCATGGCAGTGTGAGTAAAAATAAGTGAGTTTGGCTCATATGTTGCACTGCATAGAATTCAGCGACTCCAAGGTTGAATGAAAATTATTTTCGTTACACACGATTCTCAAAAGTATCAGATTCTTTCGCTCCGAAAGAAATGGAGAAGTAGGATATTGAAACTGAGCTGACACTTAATGAAATGTTTGAAAAAGTTTCTGTATTAATGAACTGTCCTACTGTACTATCGGAAGAACATATGAAAGATCTCCCCGAAGTTTTTTTATTATTATTAAAGGAAGCAGGGCTAACTGTTAATGCATAACAATGTAAGTTCGTAACGAAATAATGACGATATTCGGGGTAGAAAATTTAGACTGAGGATTCTAAAATAAAAATAAAAATTATCCTCCGCCAAATAAGGCAAAGAAACTGTCATCTTTTCTTGGCATGTGCTCGTATTACCGTTCTTTTATCCAAAATTTGACCAATATTGTTGAACCTTTATTATTGTTAAAACGGAAGAAATCAAAGTTTGCGTGGATAGCGGAAGCAACACGGCTTTTGAACAATTAAACACAGCTGAAATTAATGCCCTAGTGTTCAAATTCATGGAAGGGGACAAGAGGTTGGAGATCGTGGCTGATGCTTCAGATTACGCCGTGGGTTCGGTTTTAATGCAAAAAAAGACATCACTTGGCATTTTTTAGCGAAACGTTAAACGATACACGACGAAATTATACAGCGGCCGAACAAGAAACGTCAGCCATGTTAATGGCAGTTCAGAAGTCCAGGGTTTATTTCGGAAAAGCGCCCGTTACTGTCTATTCAGATAATGCGGTCTTAGGTAGACTATATTCTGGAAAGAATTTAACTCCCAGATTAATTAGATGAACCTTAAAGTTACAAGAGTACAACTTAATCAAGTTAATTTGAATTTCAATTTTTATTCTTTCTGAAAAATTGGTTCTAAATTTCTTTCTTTATATATTTACTGATCAATTTTTAGCAGCATAATGCACAAAAATTTTTGGAAGGATTATAAATTTTCCTTTTAAAAAATTATATTCATATACATAGTCCAAACACATCTGTATACAGTTTAACGCGAAATATCGGTTAACACGGATTATGGATCATTCCGGATTATGGGTGTCCGAATTAACGACTTTTGACTGTACTATGTAATTTCATGCATTTTGTTTCTCTTAACACGAAAAGATATCCTTTCTGGAAATGAACAAAATACAGAAAACACTGGCATTGCTGGCGAGATTTAAGTGGGGTGTGAAATGAAAGAGAGGTGGTTTCACATGTTTCGTAGAAAAGAGGCTAATTTGACTTTGAAATACCCTCGGAATAGCCTGTGACACGAGCCAGTTTTGTTTATCTACGGACTTTCGCCTTCCACGTCTACAAACGCCACACAAACATCTCATCTCTCATCAATTAGCTTTGGAATTAAGTGATCATGGCAGTGTGAGTAAAAATTAGTGAGTTTGGCTCATATGTTGCACTGCATAGAATTCAGCGACTCCAAGGTTTAATGAAAATTATTTTCGTTACACACGATTCTCAAAAGTATCAGATTCTTTGGCTCCGAAAGAAATGGAGAAGTAGGATATTGAAACTGAGCTGACACTTAATGAAATGTTTGAGAAAGTTTCTGTATTAATGAACTGTCCTACTGTACTATCGGAAGAACATATGAAAGATCTCCCCGAAGTTTTTTTTATTATTATTAAAGGAAGCAGGGCTAACTGTTAATGCATAACAATGTAAGTTCGTAACGAAATAATGACGATATTCGGGGTAGAAAATTTAGACTGAGGATTCTAAAATAAAAATAAAAATTATCCTCCGCCAAATAAGGCAAAGAAACTGTCATCTTTTCTTGGCATGTGCTCGTATTACCGTTCTTTTATCCAAAATTTGACCAATATTGTTGAACCTTTATTAGTGTTAAAACGGAAGAAATCAAAGTTTGCGTGGATAGCGGAAGCAACACGGTTTTGAACAATTAAACACAGCTGAAATTAATGCCCTAGTGTTCAAATTCATGGAAGGGGACGAGAGGTTGGAGATCGTGGCTGATGCTTCAGATTACGCCGTGGGTTCGGTTTTAATGCAAAAAAAAGACATCACTTGGCATTTTTTAGCGAAACGTTAAACGATACACGACGAAATTATACAGCGGCCGAACAAGAAACGTCAGCCATGTTAATGGCAGTTCAGAAGTCCAGGGTTTATTTCGGAAAAGCGCCCGTTACTGTCTATTCAGATAATGCGGTCTTAGGTAGACTATATTCTGGAAAGAATTTAACTCCCAGATTAATTAGATGAACCTTAAAGTTACAAGAGTACAACTTAATCAAGTTAATTTGAATTTCAATTTTTATTCTTTCTGAAAAATTGGTTCTAAATTTCTTTCTTTATATATTTACTGATCAATTTCTAGCAGCATAATGCACAAAAATTTTTGGAAGGATTATAAATTTTCCTTTTAAAAAATTATTTTCATATACATAGTCCAAACACATCTGTATACAGTTTAACGCGAAATATCGGTTAACACGGATTATGGATCATTCCGGATTATGGGTGTCCGAATTAACGACTTTTGACTGTACTATGTAATTTCATGCATTTTGTTTCTCTTAACACGAAAAGATATCCTTTCTGGAAATGAACAAAATACAGAAAACACTGGCATTGCTGGCGAGATTTAAGTGGGGTGTGAAATGAAAGAGAGGTGGTTTCACATGTTTCGTAGAAAAGAGGCTAATTTGACTTTGAAATACCCTCGGAATAGCCTGTGACACGAGCCAGTTTTGTTTATCTACGGACTTTCGCCTTCCACGTCTACAAACGCCACACAAACATCTCATCTCTCATCAATTAGCTTTGGAATTAAGTGATCATGGCAGTGTGAGTAAAAATTAGTGAGTTTGGCTCATATGTTGCACTGCATAGAATTCAGCGACTCCAAGGTTGAATGAAAATTATTTTCGTTACACACGATTCTCAAAAGTATCAGATTCTTTGGCTCCGAAAGAAATGGAGAAGTAGGATATTGAAACTGAGCTGACACTTAATGAAATGTTTGAGAAAGTTTCTGTATTAATGAACTGTCCTACTGTGCTATCGGAAGAACATATGAAAGATCTCCCCGAAGTTTTTTATTATTATTAAAGGAAGCAGGGCTAACTGTTGATGCATAACAATGAAAGTTCGTAACGAAATAATGACGATATTCGGGGTAGAAAATTTAGACTGAGGATTCTAAAATAAAAATAAAAATTATCCTCCGCCAAATAAGGCAAAGAAACTGTCATCTTTTCTTGGCATGTGCTCGTATTACCGTTCTTTTATCCAAAATTTGACCAATATTGTTGAACCTTTATTAGTGTTAAAACGGAAGAAATCAAAGTTTGCGTGGATAGCGGAAGCAACACGGCTTTTGAACAATTAAACACAGCTGAAATTAATGCCCTAGTGTTCAAATTCATGGAAGGGGATGAGAGGTTGGAGATCGTGGCTGATGCTTCAGATTACGCCGTGGGTTCGGTTTTAATGCAAAAAAAGACATCACTTGGCATTTTTTAGCGAAACGTTAAACGATACACGACGAAATTATACAGCGGCCGAACAAGAAACGTCAGCCATGTTAATGGCAGTTCAGAAGTCCAGGGTTTATTTCGGAAAAGCGCCCGTTACTGTCTATTCAGATAATGCGGTCTTAGGTAGACTATATTCTGGAAAGAATTTAACTCCCAGATTAATTAGATGAACCTTAAAGTTACAAGAGTACAACTTAATCAAGTTAATTTGAATTTCAATTTTTATTCTTTCTGAAAAATTGGTTCTAAATTTCTTTCTTTATATATTTACTGATCAATTTCTAGCAGCATAATGGACAAAAATTTTTGGAAGGATTATAAATTTTCCTTTTAAAAATTATTTTCATATACATAGTCCAAACACATCTGTATACAGTTTAACGCGAAATATCGGTTAACACGGATTATGGATCATTCCGGATTATGGGTGTCCGAATTAACGACTTTTGACTGTACTATGTAATTTCATGCATTTTGTTTCTCTTAACACGAAAAGATATCCTTTCTGGAAATGAACAAAATACAGAAAACACTGGCATTGCTGGCGAGATTTAAGTGGGGTGTGAAATGAAAGAGAGGTGGTTTCACATGTTTCGTAGAAAAGAGGCTAATTTGACTTTGAAATACCCTCGGAATAGCCTGTGACACGAGCCAGTTTTGTTTATCTACGGACTTTCGCCTTCCACGTCTACAAACGCCACACAAACATCTCATCTCTCATCAATTAGCTTTGGAATTAAGTGATCATGGCAGTGTGAGTAAAAATTAGTGAGTTTGGCTCATATGTTGCACTGCATAGAATTCAGCGACTCCAAGGTTGAATGAAAATTATTTCCGTTACACACGATTCTCAAAAGTATCAGATTCTTTGGCTCCGAAAGAAATGGAGAAGTAGGATATTGAAACTGAGCTGACACTTAATGAAATGTTTGAGAAAGTTTCTGTATTAATGAACTGTCCTACTGTACTATCGGAAGAACATATGAAAGATCTCCCCGAAGTTTTTTTATTATTATTAAAGGAAGCAGGGCTAACTGTTAATGCATAACAATGTAAGTTCGTAACGAAATAATGACGATATTCGGGGTAGAAAATTTAGACTGAGGATTCTAAAATAAAAATAAAAATTATCCTCCGCCAAATAAGGCAAAGAAACTGTCATCTTTTCTTGGCATGTGCTCGTATTACCGTTCTTTTATCCAAAATTTGACCAATATTGTTGAACCTTTATTAGTGTTAAAACGGAAGAAATCAAAGTTTGCGTGGATAGCGGAAGCAACACGGCTTTTGAACAATTAAACACAGCTGAAATTAATGCCCTAGTGTTCAAATTCATGGAAGGGGACGAGAGGTTGGAGATCGTGGCTGATGCTTCAGATTACGCCGTGGGTTCGGTTTTAATGCAAAAAAAGACATCACTTGGCATTTTTTAGCGAAACGTTAAACGATACACGACGAAATTATACAGCGGCCGAACAAGAAACGTCAGCCATGTTAATGGCAGTTCAGAAGTCCAGGGTTTATTTCGGAAAAGCGCCCGTTACTGTCTATTCAGATAATGCGGTCTTAGGTAGACTATATTCTGGAAAGAATTAAACTCCCAGATTAATTAGATGAACCTTAAAGTTACAAGAGTACAACGTAATCAAGTTAATTTGAATTTCAATTTTTATTCTTTCTGAAAAATTGGTTCTAAATTTCTTTCTTTATATATTTACTGATCAATTTTTAGCAGCATAATGCACAAAAATTTTTGGAAGGATTATAAATTTTCCTTTTAAAAAATTATTTTCATACACATAGTCCAAACACATCTGTATACAGTTTAACGCGAAATATCGGTTAACACGGATTATGGATCATTCCGGATTATGGGTGTCCGAATTAACGACTTTTGACTGTACTATGTAATTTCATGCATTTTGTTTCTCTTAACACGAAAAGGTATCCTTTCTGGAAATGAACAAAATACAGAAAACACTGGCATTGCTGGCGAGATTTAAGTGGGGTGTGAAATGAAAGAGAGGTGGTTTCACATGTTTCGTAGAAAAGAGGCTAATTTGACTTTGAAATACCCTCGGAATAGCCTGTGACACGAGCCAGTTTTGTTTATCTACGGACTTTCGCCTTCCACGTCTACAAACGCCACACAAACATCTCATCTCTCATCAATTAGCTTTGGAATTAAGTGATCATGGCAGTGTGAGTAAAAATTAGTGAGTTTGGCTCATATGTTGCACTGCATAGAATTCAGCGACTCCAAGGTTGAATGAAAATTATTTTCGTTACACAAGATTCTCAAAAGTATCAGATTCTTTGGCTCCGAAAGAAATGGAGAAGTAGGATATTGAAACTGAGCTGACACTTAATGAAATGTTTGAGAAAGTTTCTGTATTAATGAACTGTCCTACTGTACTATCGGAAGAACATATGAAAGATCTCCCCGAAGTTTTTTTATTATTATTAAAGGAAGCAGGGCTAACTGTTAATGCATAACAATGTAAGTTCGTAACGAAATAATGACGATATTCGGGGTAGAAAATTTAGACTGAGGATTCTATAATAAAAATAAAAATTATCCTCCGCCAAATAAGGCAAAGAAACTGTCATCTTTTCTTGGCATGTGCTCGTATTACCGTTCTTTTATCCAAAATTTGACCAATATTGTTGAACCTTTATTAGTGTTAAAACGGAAGAAATCAAAGTTTGCGTGGATAGCGGAAGCAACACAGCTTTTGAACAATTAAACACAGCTGAAATTAATGCCCTAGTGTTCAAATTCATGGAAGGGGACGAGAGGTTGGAGATCGTGGCTGATGCTTCAGATTACGCCGTGGGTTCGGTTTTAATGCAAAAAAAGACATCACTTGGCATTTTTTAGCGAAACGTTAAACGATACACGACGAAATTATACAGCGGCCGAACAAGAAACGTCAGCCATGTTAATGGCAGTTCAGAAGTCCAGGGTTTATTTCGGAAAAGCGCCCGTTACTGTCTATTCAGATAATGCGGTCTTAGGTAGACTATATTCTGGAAAGAATTTAACTCCCAGATTAATTAGATGAACCTTAAAGTTACAAGAGTACAACTTAATCAAGTTAATTTGAATTTCAATTTTTATTCTTTCTGAAAAATTGGTTCTAAATTTCTTTCTTTATATATTTACTGATCAATTTCTAGCAGCATAATGCACAAAAATTTTTGGAAGGATTATAAATTTTCCTTTTAAAAAATTATTTTCATACACATAGTCCAAACACATCTGTATACAGTTTAACGCGAAATATCGGTTAACACGGATTATGGATCATTCCGGATTATGGGTGTCCGAATTAACGACTTTTGACTGTACTATGTAATTTCATGCATTTTGTTTCTCTTAACACGAAAAGGTATCCTTTCTGGAAATGAACAAAATACAGAAAACACTGGCATTGCTGGCGAGATTTAAGTGGGGTGTGAAATGAAAGAGAGGTGGTTTCACATGTTTCGTAGAAAAGAGGCTAATTTGACTTTGAAATACCCTCGGAATAGCCTGTGACACGAGCCAGTTTTGTTTATCTACGGACTTTCGCCTTCCACGTCTACAAACGCCACACAAACATCTCATCTCTCATCAATTAGCTTTGGAATTAAGTGATCATGGCAGTGTGAGTAAAAATTAGTGAGTTTGGCTCATATGTTGCACTGCATAGAATTCAGCGACTCCAAGGTTGAATGAAAATTATTTTCGTTACACAAGATTCTCAAAAGTATCAGATTCTTTGGCTCCGAAAGAAATGGAGAAGTAGGATATTGAAACTGAGCTGACACTTAATGAAATGTTTGAGAAAGTTTCTGTATTAATGAACTGTCCTACTGTACTATCGGAAGAACATATGAAAGATCTCCCCGAAGTTTTTTTATTATTATTAAAGGAAGCAGGGCTAACTGTTAATGCATAACAATGTAAGTTCGTAACGAAATAATGACGATATTCGGGGTAGAAAATTTAGACTGAGGATTCTATAATAAAAATAAAAATTATCCTCCGCCAAATAAGGCAAAGAAACTGTCATCTTTTCTTGGCATGTGCTCGTATTACCGTTCTTTTATCCAAAATTTGACCAATATTGTTGAACCTTTATTAGTGTTAAAACGGAAGAAATCAAAGTGTGCGTGGATAGCGGAAGCAACACGGCTTTTGAACAATTAAACACAGCTGAAATTAATGCCCTAGTGTTCAAATTCATGGAAGGGGACGAGAGGTTGGAGATCGTGGCTGATGCTTCAGATTACGCCGTGGGTTCGGTTTTAATGCAAAAAAAGACATCACTTGGCATTTTTTAGCGAAACGTTAAACGATACACGACGAAATTATACAGCGGCCGAACAAGAAACGTCAGCCATGTTAATGGCAGTTCAGAAGTCCAGGGTTTATTTCGGAAAAGCGCCCGTTACTGTCTATTCAGATAATGCGGTCTTAGGTAGACTATATTCTGGAAAGAATTTAACTCCCAGATTAATTAGATGAACCTTAAAGTTACAAGAGTACAACTTAATCAAGTTAATTTGAATTTCAATTTTTATTCTTTCTGAAAAATTGGTTCTAAATTTCTTTCTTTATATATTTACTGATCAATTTCTAGCAGCATAATGCACAAAAATTTTTGGAAGGATTATAAATTTTCCTTTTAAAAAATTATTTTCATACACATAGTCCAAACACATCTGTATACAGTTTAACGCGAAATATCGGTTAACACGGATTATGGATCATTCCGGATTATGGGTGTCCGAATTAACGACTTTTGACTGTACTATGTAATTTCATGCATTTTGTTTCTCTTAACACGAAAAGGTATCCTTTCTGGAAATGAACAAAATACAGAAAACACTGGCATTGCTGGCGAGATTTAAGTGGGGTGTGAAATGAAAGAGAGGTGGTTTCACATGTTTCGTAGAAAAGAGGCTAATTTGACTTTGAAATACCCTCGGAATAGCCTGTGACACGAGCCAGTTTTGTTTATCTACGGACTTTCGCCTTCCACGTCCACAAACGCCACACAAACATCTCATCTCTCATCAATTAGCTTTGGAATTAAGTGATCATGGCAGTGTGAGTAAAAATTAGTGAGTTTGGCTCATATGTTGCACTGCATAGAATTCAGCGACTCCAAGGTTGAATGAAAATTATTTTCGTTACACAAGATTCTCAAAAGTATCAGATTCTTTGGCTCCGAAAGAAATGGAGAAGTAGGATATTGAAACTGAGCTGACACTTAATGAAATGTTTGAGAAAGTTTCTGTATTAATGAACTGTCCTACTGTACTATCGGAAGAACATATGAAAGATCTCCCCGAAGTTTTTTTATTATTATTAAAGGAAGCAGGGCTAACTGTTAATGCATAACAATGTAAGTTCGTAACGAAATAATGACGATATTCGGGGTAGAAAATTTAGACTGAGGATTCTATAATAAAAATAAAAATTATCCTCCGCCAAATAAGGCAAAGAAACTGTCATCTTTTCTTGGCATGTGCTCGTATTACCGTTCTTTTATCCAAAATTTGACCAATATTGTTGAACCTTTATTAGTGTTAAAACGGAAGAAATCAAAGTTTGCGTGGATAGCGGAAGCAACACGGCTTTTGAACAATTAAACACAGCTGAAATTAATGCCCTAGTGTTCAAATTCATGGAAGGGGACGAGAGGTTGGAGATCGTGGCTGATGCTTCAGATTACGCCGTGGGTTCGGTTTTAATGCAAAAAAAGACATCACTTGGCATTTTTTAGCGAAACGTTAAACGATACACGACGAAATTATACAGCGGCCGAACAAGAAACGTCAGCCATGTTAATGGCAGTTCAGAAGTCCAGGGTTTATTTCGGAAAAGCGCCCGTTACTGTCTATTCAGATAATGCGGTCTTAGGTAGACTATATTCTGGAAAGAATTTAACTCCCAGATTAATTAGATGAACCTTAAAGTTACAAGAGTACAACTTAATCAAGTTAATTTGAATTTCAATTTTTATTCTTTCTGAAAAATTGGTTCTAAATTTCTTTCTTTATATATTTACTGATCAATTTCTAGCAGCATAATGCACAAAAATTTTTGGAAGGATTATAAATTTTCCTTTTAAAAAATTATTTTCATACACATAGTCCAAACACATCTGTATACAGTTTAACGCGAAATATCGGTTAACACGGATTATGGATCATTCCGGATTATGGGTGTCCGAATTAACGACTTTTGACTGTACTATGTAATTTCATGCATTTTGTTTCTCTTAACACGAAAAGGTATCCTTTCTGGAAATGAACAAAATACAGAAAACACTGGCATTGCTGGCGAGATTTGAGTGGGGTGTGAAATGAAAGAGAGGTGGTTTCACATGTTTCGTAGAAAAGAGGCTAATTTGACTTTGAAATACCCTCGGAATAGCCTGTGACACGAGCCAGTTTTGTTTATCTACGGACTTTCGCCTTCCACGTCTACAAACGCCACACAAACATCTCATCTCTCATCAATTAGCTTTGGAATTAAGTGATCATGGCAGTGTGAGTAAAAATTAGTGAGTTTGGCTCATATGTTGCACTGCATAGAATTCAGCGACTCCAAGGTTGAATGAAAATTATTTTCGTTACACAAGATTCTCAAAAGTATCAGATTCTTTGGCTCCGAAAGAAATGGAGAAGTAGGATATTGAAACTGAGCTGACACTTAATGAAATGTTTGAGAAAGTTTCTGTATTAATGAACTGTCCTACTGTACTATCGGAAGAACATATGAAAGATCTCCCCGAAGTTTTTTTATTATTATTAAAGGAAGCAGGGCTAACTGTTAATGCATAACAATGTAAGTTCGTAACGAAATAATGACGATATTCGGGGTAGAAAATTTAGACTGAGGATTCTATAATAAAAATAAAAATTATCCTCCGCCAAATAAGGCAAAGAAACTGTCATCTTTTCTTGGCATGTGCTCGTATTACCGTTCTTTTATCCAAAATTTGACCAATATTGTTGAACCTTTATTAGTGTTAAAACGGAAGAAATCAAAGTTTGCGTGGATAGCGGAAGCAACACGGCTTTTGAACAATTAAACACAGCTGAAATTAATGCCCTAGTGTTCAAATTCATGGAAGGGGACGAGAGGTTGGAGATCGTGGCTGATGCTTCAGATTACGCCGTGGGTTCGGTTTTAATGCAAAAAAAGACATCACTTGGCATTTTTTAGCGAAACGTTAAACGATACACGACGAAATTATACAGCGGCCGAACAAGAAACGTCAGCCATGTTAATGGCAGTTCAGAAGTCCAGGGTTTATTTCGGAAAAGCGCCCGTTACTGTCTATTCAGATAATGCGGTCTTAGGTAGACTATATTCTGGAAAGAATTTAACTCCCAGATTAATTAGATGAACCTTAAAGTTACAAGAGTACAACTTAATCAAGTTAATTTGAATTTCAATTTTTATTCTTTCTGAAAAATTGGTTCTAAATTTCTTTCTTTATATATTTACTGATCAATTTCTAGCAGCATAATGCACAAAAATTTTTGGAAGGATTATAAATTTTCCTTTTAAAAAATTATTTTCATACACATAGTCCAAACACATCTGTATACAGTTTAACGCGAAATATCGGTTAACACGGATTAGGGATCATTCCGGATTATGGGTGTCCGAATTAACGACTTTTGACTGTACTATGTAATTTCATGCATTTTGTTTCTCTTAACACGAAAAGGTATCCTTTCTGGAAATGAACAAAATACAGAAAACACTGGCATTGCTGGCGAGATTTAAGTGGGGTGTGAAATGAAAGAGAGGTGGTTTCACATGTTTCGTAGAAAAGAGGCTAATTTGACTTTGAAATACCCTCGGAATAGCCTGTGACACGAGCCAGTTTTGTTTATCTACGGACTTTCGCCTTCCACGTCCACAAACGCCACACAAACATCTCATCTCTCATCAATTAGCTTTGGAATTAAGTGATCATGGCAGTGTGAGTAAAAATTAGTGAGTTTGGCTCATATGTTGCACTGCATAGAATTCAGCGACTCCAAGGTTGAATGAAAATTATTTTCGTTACACAAGATTCTCAAAAGTATCAGATTCTTTGGCTCCGAAAGAAATGGAGAAGTAGGATATTGAAACTGAGCTGACACTTAATGAAATGTTTGAGAAAGTTTCTGTATTAATGAACTGTCCTACTGTACTATCGGAAGAACATATGAAAGATCTCCCCGAAGTTTTTTTATTATTATTAAAGGAAGCAGGGCTAACTGTTAATGCATAACAATGTAAGTTCGTAACGAAATAATGACGATATTCGGGGTAGAAAATTTAGACTGAGGATTCTATAATAAAAATAAAAATTATCCTCCGCCAAATAAGGCAAAGAAACTGTCATCTTTTCTTGGCATGTGCTCGTATTACCGTTCTTTTATCCAAAATTTGACCAATATTGTTGAACCTTTATTAGTGTTAAAACGGAAGAAATCAAAGTTTGCGTGGATAGCGGAAGCAACACGGCTTTTGAACAATTAAACACAGCTGAAAT
The DNA here is from genome assembly GCF_044657685.1 of Stegodyphus dumicola. Taxonomy (NCBI): domain Eukaryota; kingdom Metazoa; phylum Arthropoda; class Arachnida; order Araneae; family Eresidae; genus Stegodyphus; species Stegodyphus dumicola. The sequence continues at coordinate 134,425,129 of NC_140780.1, forward strand.
TAATGCCCTAGTGTTCAAATTCATGGAAGGGGACGAGAGGTTGGAGATCGTGGCTGATGCTTCAGATTACGCCGTGGGTTCGGTTTTAATGCAAAAAAAGACATCACTTGGCATTTTTTAGCGAAACGTTAAACGATACACGACGAAATTATACAGCGGCCGAACAAGAAACGTCAGCCATGTTAATGGCAGTTCAGAAGTCCAGGGTTTATTTCGGAAAAGCGCCCGTTACTGTCTATTCAGATAATGCGGTCTTAGGTAGACTATATTCTGGAAAGAATTTAACTCCCAGATTAATTAGATGAACCTTAAAGTTACAAGAGTACAACTTAATCAAGTTAATTTGAATTTCAATTTTTATTCTTTCTGAAAAATTGGTTCTAAATTTCTTTCTTTATATATTTACTGATCAATTTTTAGCAGCATAATGCACAAAAATTTTTGGAAGGATTATAAATTTTCCTTTTAAAAAATTATTTTCATATACATAGTCCAAACACATCTGAATACAGTTTAACGCGAAATATCGGTTAACACGGATTATGGATCATTCCGGATTATGGGTGTCCGAATTAACGACTTTTGACTGTACTATGTAATTTCATGCATTTTGTTTCTCTTAACACGAAAAGATATCCTTTCTGGAAATGAACAAAATACAGAAAACACTGGCATTGCTGGCGAGATTTAAGTGGGGTGTGAAATGAAAGAGAGGTGGTTTCACATGTTTCGTAGAAAAGAGGCTAATTTGACTTTGAAATACCCTCGGAATAGCCTGTGACACGAGCCAGTTTTGTTTATCTACGGACTTTCGCCTTCCACGTCTACAAACGCCACACAAACATCTCATCTCTCATCAATTAGCTTTGGAATTAAGTGATCATGGCAGTGTGAGTAAAAATTAGTGAGTTTGGCTCGTATGTTGCACTGCATAGAATTCAGCGACTCCAAGGTTGAATGAAAATTATTTTCGTTACACACGATTCTCAAAAGTATCAGATTCTTTGGCTCCGAAAGAAATGGAGAAGTAGGATATTGAAACTGAGCTGACACTTAATGAAATGTTTGAGAAAGTTTCTGTATTAATGAACTGTCCTACTGTACTATCGGAAGAACATATGAAAGATCTCCCCGAAGTTTTTTTATTATTATTAAAGGAAGCAGGGCTAACTGTTAATGCATAACAATGTAAGTTCGTAACGAAATAATGACGATATTCGGGGTAGAAAATTTAGACTGAGGATTCTAAAATAAAAATAAAAATTATCCTCCGCCAAATAAGGCAAAGAAACTGTCATCTTTTCTTGGCATGTGCTCGTATTACCGTTCTTTTATCCAAAATTTGACCAATATTGTTGAACCTTTATTAGTGTTAAAACGGAAGAAATCAAAGTTTGCGTGGATAGCGGAAGCAACACGGCTTTTGAACAATTAAACACAGCTGAAATTAATGCCCTAGTGTTCAAATTCATGGAAGGGGACGAGAGGTTGGAGATCGTGGCTGATGCTTCAGATTACGCCGTGGGTTCGGTTTTAATGCAAAAAAAGACATCACTTGGCATTTTTTAGCGAAACGTTAAACGATACACGACGAAATTATACAGCGGCCGAACAAGAAACGTCAGCCATGTTAATGGCAGTTCAGAAGTCCAGGGTTTATTTCGGAAAAGCGCCCGTTACTGTCTATTCAGATAATGCGGTCTTAGGTAGACTATATTCTGGAAAGAATTTAACTCCCAGATTAATTAGATGAACCTTAAAGTTACAAGAGTACAACTTAATCAAGTTAATTTGAATTTGAATTTTTATTCTTTCTGAAAAATTGGTTCTAAATTTCTTTCTTTATATATTTACTGATCAATTTTTAGCAGCATAATGCACAAAAATTTTTGGAAGGATTATAAATTTTCCTTTTAAAAAATTATTTTCATATACATAGTCCAAACACATCTGTATACAGTTTAACGCGAAATATCGGTTAACACGGATTATGGATCATTCCGGATTATGGGTATCCGAATTAACGACTTTTGACTGTACTATGTAATTTCATGCATTTTGTTTCTCTTAACACGAAAAGATATCCTTTCTGGAAATGAACAAAATACAGAAAACACTGGCATTGCTGGCGAGATTTAAGTGGGGTGTGAAATGAAAGAAAGGTGGTTTCACATGTTTCGTAGAAAAGAGGCTAATTTGACTTTGAAATACCCTCGGAATAGCCTGTGACACGAGCCAGTTTTGTTTATCTACGGACTTTCGCCTTCCACGTCTACAAACGCCACACAAACATCTCATCTCTCATCAATTAGCTTTGGAATTAAGTGATCATGGCAGTGTGAGTAAAAATTAGTGAGTTTGGCTCATATGTTGCACTGCATAGAATTCAGCGACTCCAAGGTTGAATGAAAATTATTTTCGTTACACACGATTCTCAAAAGTATCAGATTCTTTGGCTCCTAAAGAAATGGAGAAGTAGGATATTGAAACTGAGCTGACACTTAATGAAATGTTTGAGAAAGTTTCTGTATTAATGAACTGTCCTACTGTACTATCGGAAGAACATATGAAAGATCTCCCCGAAGTTTTTTTATTATTATTAAAGGAAGCAGGGCTAACTGTTAATGCATAACAATGTAAGTTCGTAACGAAATAATGACGATATTCGGGGTAGAAAATTTAGACTGAGGATTCTAAAATAAAAATAAAAATTATCCTCCGCCAAATAAGGCAAAGAAACTGTCATCTTTTCTTGGCATGTGCTCGTATTACCGTTCTTTTATCCAAAATTTGACCAATATTGTTGAACCTTTATTAGTGTTAAAACGGAAGAAATCAAAGTTTGCGTGGATAGCGGAAGCAACACGGCTTTTGAACAATTAAACACAGCTGAAATTAATGCCCTAGTGTTCAAATTCATGGAAGGGGACGAGAGGTTGGAGATCGTGGCTGATGCTTCAGATTACGCCGTGGGTTCGGTTTTAATGCAAAAAAAGACATCACTTGGCATTTTTTAGCGAAACGTTAAACGATACACGACGAAATTATACAGCGGCCGAACAAGAAACGTCAGCCATGTTAATGGCAGTTCAGAAGTCCAGGGTTTATTTCGGAAAAGCGCCCGTTACTGTCTATTCAGATAATGCGGTCTTAGGTAGACTATATTCTGGAAAGAATTTAACTCCCAGATTAATTAGATGAACCTTAAAGTTACAAGAGTACAACTTAATCAAGTTAATTTGAATTTCAATTTTTATTCTTTCTGAAAAATTGGTTCTAAATTTCTTTCTTTATATATTTACTGATCAATTTCTAGCAGCATAATGCACAAAAATTTTTGGAAGGATTATAAATTTTCCTTTTAAAAAATTATTTTCATACACATAGTCCAAACACATCTGTATACAGTTTAACGCGAAATATCGGTTAACACGGATTATGGATCATTCCGGATTATGGGTGTCCGAATTAACGACTTTTGACTGTACTATGTAATTTCATGCATTTTGTTTCTCTTAACACGAAAAGGTATCCTTTCTGGAAATGAACAAAATACAGAAAACACTGGCATTGCTGGCGAGATTTAAGTGGGGTGTGAAATGAAAGAGAGGTGGTTTCACATGTTTCGTAGAAAAGAGGCTAATTTGACTTTGAAATACCCTCGGAATAGCCTGTGACACGAGCCAGTTTTGTTTATCTACGGACTTTCGCCTTCCACGTCTACAAACGCCACACAAACATCTCATCTCTCATCAATTAGCTTTGGAATTAAGTGATCATGGCAGTGTGAGTAAAAATTAGTGAGTTTGGCTCATATGTTGCACTGCATAGAATTCAGCGACTCCAAGGTTGAATGAAAATTATTTTCGTTACACAAGATTCTCAAAAGTATCAGATTCTTTGGCTCCGAAAGAAATGGAGAAGTAGGATATTGAAACTGAGCTGACACTTAATGAAATGTTTGAGAAAGTTTCTGTATTAATGAACTGTCCTACTGTACTATCGGAAGAACATATGAAAGATCTCCCCGAAGTTTTTTTATTATTATTAAAGGAAGCAGGGCTAACTGTTAATGCATAACAATGTAAGTTCGTAACGAAATAATGACGATATTCGGGGTAGAAAATTTAGACTGAGGATTCTATAATAAAAATAAAAATTATCCTCCGCCAAATAAGGCAAAGAAACTGTCATCTTTTCTTGGCATGTGCTCGTATTACCGTTCTTTTATCCAAAATTTGACCAATATTGTTGAACCTTTATTAGTGTTAAAACGGAAGAAATCAAAGTTTGCGTGGATAGCGGAAGCAACACGGCTTTTGAACAATTAAACACAGCTGAAATTAATGCCCCAGTGTTCAAATTCATGGAAGGGGACGAGAGGTTGGAGATCGTGGCTGATGCTTCAGATTACGCCGTGGGTTCGGTTTTAATGCAAAAAAAGACATCACTTGGCATTTTTTAGCGAAACGTTAAACGATACACGACGAAATTATACAGCGGCCGAACAAGAAACGTCAGCCATGTTAATGGCAGTTCAGAAGTCCAGGGTTTATTTCGGAAAAGCGCCCGTTACTGTCTATTCAGATAATGCGGTCTTAGGTAGACTATATTCTGGAAAGAATTTAACTCCCAGATTAATTAGATGAACCTTAAAGTTACAAGAGTACAACTTAATCAAGTTAATTTGAATTTGAATTTTTATTCTTTCTGAAAAATTGGTTCTAAATTTCTTTCTTTATATATTTACTGATCAATTTTTAGCAGCATAATGCACAAAAATTTTTGGAAGGATTATAAATTTTCCTTTTAAAAAATTATTTTCATATACATAGTCCAAACACATCTGAATACAGTTTAACGCGAAATATCGGTTAACACGGATTATGGATCATTCCGGATTATGGGTGTCCGAATTAACGACTTTTGACTGTACTATGTAATTTCATGCATTTTGTTTCTCTTAACACGAAAAGATATCCTTTCTGGAAATGAACAAAATACAGAAAACACTGGCATTGCTGGCGAGATTTAAGTGGGGTGTGAAATGAAAGAGAGGTGGTTTCACATGTTTCGTAGAAAAGAGGCTAATTTGACTTTGAAATACCCTCGGAATAGCCTGTGACACGAGCCAGTTTTGTTTATCTACGGACTTTCGCCTTCCACGTCTACAAACGCCACACAAACATCTCATCTCTCATCAATTAGCTTTGGAATTAAGTGATCATGGCAGTGTGAGTAAAAATTAGTGAGTTTGGCTCGTATGTTGCACTGCATAGAATTCAGCGACTCCAAGGTTGAATGAAAATTATTTTCGTTACACACGATTCTCAAAAGTATCAGATTCTTTGGCTCCGAAAGAAATGGAGAAGTAGGATATTGAAACTGAGCTGACACTTAATGAAATGTTTGAGAAAGTTTCTGTATTAATGAACTGTCCTACTGTACTATCGGAAGAACATATGAAAGATCTCCCCGAAGTTTTTTTATTATTATTAAAGGAAGCAGGGCTAACTGTTAATGCATAACAATGTAAGTTCGTAACGAAATAATGACGATATTCGGGGTAGAAAATTTAGACTGAGGATTCTAAAATAAAAATAAAAATTATCCTCCGCCAAATAAGGCAAAGAAACTGTCATCTTTTCTTGGCATGTGCTCGTATTACCGTTCTTTTATCCAAAATTTGACCAATATTGTTGAACCTTTATTAGTGTTAAAACGGAAGAAATCAAAGTTTGCGTGGATAGCGGAAGCAACACGGCTTTTGAACAATTAAACACAGCTGAAATTAATGCCCTAGTGTTCAAATTCATGGAAGGGGACGAGAGGTTGGAGATCGTGGCTGATGCTTCAGATTACGCCGTGGGTTCGGTTTTAATGCAAAAAAAGACATCACTTGGCATTTTTTAGCGAAACGTTAAACGATACACGACGAAATTATACAGCGGCCGAACAAGAAACGTCAGCCATGTTAATGGCAGTTCAGAAGTCCAGGGTTTATTTCGGAAAAGCGCCCGTTACTGTCTATTCAGATAATGCGGTCTTAGGTAGACTATATTCTGGAAAGAATTTAACTCCCAGATTAATTAGATGAACCTTAAAGTTACAAGAGTACAACTTAATCAAGTTAATTTGAATTTCAATTTTTATTCTTTCTGAAAAATTGGTTCTAAATTTCTTTCTTTATATATTTACTGATCAATTTTTAGCAGCATAATGCACAAAAATTTTTGGAAGGATTATAAATTTTCCTTTTAAAAAATTATTTTCATATACATAGTCCAAACACATCTGTATACAGTTTAACGCGAAATATCGGTTAACACGGATTATGGATCATTCCGGATTATGGGTATCCGAATTAACGACTTTTGACTGTACTATGTAATTTCATGCATTTTGTTTCTCTTAACACGAAAAGATATCCTTTCTGGAAATGAACAAAATACAGAAAACACTGGCATTGCTGGCGAGATTTAAGTGGGGTGTGAAATGAAAGAAAGGTGGTTTCACATGTTTCGTAGAAAAGAGGCTAATTTGACTTTGAAATACCCTCGGAATAGCCTGTGACACGAGCCAGTTTTGTTTATCTACGGACTTTCGCCTTCCACGTCTACAAACGCCACACAAACATCTCATCTCTCATCAATTAGCTTTGGAATTAAGTGATCATGGCAGTGTGAGTAAAAATTAGTGAGTTTGGCTCATATGTTGCACTGCATAGAATTCAGCGACTCCAAGGTTGAATGAAAATTATTTTCGTTACACACGATTCTCAAAAGTATCAGATTCTTTGGCTCCTAAAGAAATGGAGAAGTAGGATATTGAAACTGAGCTGACACTTAATGAAATGTTTGAGAAAGTTTCTGTATTAATGAACTGTCCTACTGTACTATCGGAAGAACATATGAAAGATCTCCCCGAAGTTTTTTTATTATTATTAAAGGAAGCAGGGCTAACTGTTAATGCATAACAATGTAAGTTCGTAACGAAATAATGACGATATTCGGGGTAGAAAATTTAGACTGAGGATTCTAAAATAAAAATAAAAATTATCCTCCGCCAAATAAGGCAAAGAAACTGTCATCTTTTCTTGGCATGTGCTCGTATTACCGTTCTTTTATCCAAAATTTGACCAATATTGTTGAACCTTTATTAGTGTTAAAACGGAAGAAATCAAAGTTTGCGTGGATAGCGGAAGCAACACGGCTTTTGAACAATTAAACACAGCTGAAATTAATGCCCTAGTGTTCAAATTCATGGAAGGGGACGAGAGGTTGGAGATCGTGGCTGATGCTTCAGATTACGCCGTGGGTTCGGTTTTAATGCAAAAAAAGACATCACTTGGCATTTTTTAGCGAAACGTTAAACGATACACGACGAAATTATACAGCGGCCGAACAAGAAACGTCAGCCATGTTAATGGCAGTTCAGAAGTCCAGGGTTTATTTCGGAAAAGCGCCCGTTACTGTCTATTCAGATAATGCGGTCTTAGGTAGACTATATTCTGGAAAGAATTTAACTCCCAGATTAATTAGATGAACCTTAAAGTTACAAGAGTACAACTTAATCAAGTTAATTTGAATTTCAATTTTTATTCTTTCTGAAAAATTGGTTCTAAATTTCTTTCTTTATATATTTACTGATCAATTTCTAGCAGCATAATGCACAAAAATTTTTGGAAGGATTATAAATTTTCCTTTTAAAAAATTATTTTCATACACATAGTCCAAACACATCTGTATACAGTTTAACGCGAAATATCGGTTAACACGGATTATGGATCATTCCGGATTATGGGTGTCCGAATTAACGACTTTTGACTGTACTATGTAATTTCATGCATTTTGTTTCTCTTAACACGAAAAGGTATCCTTTCTGGAAATGAACAAAATACAGAAAACACTGGCATTGCTGGCGAGATTTAAGTGGGGTGTGAAATGAAAGAGAGGTGGTTTCACATGTTTCGTAGAAAAGAGGCTAATTTGACTTTGAAATACCCTCGGAATAGCCTGTGACACGAGCCAGTTTTGTTTATCTACGGACTTTCGCCTTCCACGTCTACAAACGCCACACAAACATCTCATCTCTCATCAATTAGCTTTGGAATTAAGTGATCATGGCAGTGTGAGTAAAAATTAGTGAGTTTGGCTCATATGTTGCACTGCATAGAATTCAGCGACTCCAAGGTTGAATGAAAATTATTTTCGTTACACAAGATTCTCAAAAGTATCAGATTCTTTGGCTCCGAAAGAAATGGAGAAGTAGGATATTGAAACTGAGCTGACACTTAATGAAATGTTTGAGAAAGTTTCTGTATTAATGAACTGTCCTACTGTACTATCGGAAGAACATATGAAAGATCTCCCCGAAGTTTTTTTATTATTATTAAAGGAAGCAGGGCTAACTGTTAATGCATAACAATGTAAGTTCGTAACGAAATAATGACGATATTCGGGGTAGAAAATTTAGACTGAGGATTCTATAATAAAAATAAAAATTATCCTCCGCCAAATAAGGCAAAGAAACTGTCATCTTTTCTTGGCATGTGCTCGTATTACCGTTCTTTTATCCAAAATTTGACCAATATTGTTGAACCTTTATTAGTGTTAAAACGGAAGAAATCAAAGTTTGCGTGGATAGCGGAAGCAACACGGCTTTTGAACAATTAAACACAGCTGAAATTAATGCCCCAGTGTTCAAATTCATGGAAGGGGACGAGAGGTTGGAGATCGTGGCTGATGCTTCAGATTACGCCGTGGGTTCGGTTTTAATGCAAAAAAAGACATCACTTGGCATTTTTTAGCGAAACGTTAAACGATACACGACGAAATTATACAGCGGCCGAACAAGAAACGTCAGCCATGTTAATGGCAGTTCAGAAGTCCAGGGTTTATTTCGGAAAAGCGCCCGTTACTGTCTATTCAGATAATGCGGTCTTAGGTAGACTATATTCTGGAAAGAATTTAACTCCCAGATTAATTAGATGAACCTTAAAGTTACAAGAGTACAACTTAATCAAGTTAATTTGAATTTGAATTTTTATTCTTTCTGAAAAATTGGTTCTAAATTTCTTTCTTTATATATTTACTGATCAATTTTTAGCAGCATAATGCACAAAAATTTTTGGAAGGATTATAAATTTTCCTTTTAAAAAATTATTTTCATATACATAGTCCAAACACATCTGAATACAGTTTAACGCGAAATATCGGTTAACACGGATTATGGATCATTCCGGATTATGGGTGTCCGAATTAACGACTTTTGACTGTACTATGTAATTTCATGCATTTTGTTTCTCTTAACACGAAAAGATATCCTTTCTGGAAATGAACAAAATACAGAAAACACTGGCATTGCTGGCGAGATTTAAGTGGGGTGTGAAATGAAAGAGAGGTGGTTTCACATGTTTCGTAGAAAAGAGGCTAATTTGACTTTGAAATACCCTCGGAATAGCCTGTGACACGAGCCAGTTTTGTTTATCTACGGACTTTCGCCTTCCACGTCTACAAACGCCACACAAACATCTCATCTCTCATCAATTAGCTTTGGAATTAAGTGATCATGGCAGTGTGAGTAAAAATTAGTGAGTTTGGCTCGTATGTTGCACTGCATAGAATTCAGCGACTCCAAGGTTGAATGAAAATTATTTTCGTTACACACGATTCTCAAAAGTATCAGATTCTTTGGCTCCGAAAGAAATGGAGAAGTAGGATATTGAAACTGAGCTGACACTTAATGAAATGTTTGAGAAAGTTTCTGTATTAATGAACTGTCCTACTGTACTATCGGAAGAACATATGAAAGATCTCCCCGAAGTTTTTTTATTATTATTAAAGGAAGCAGGGCTAACTGTTAATGCATAACAATGTAAGTTCGTAACGAAATAATGACGATATTCGGGGTAGAAAATTTAGACTGAGGATTCTATAATAAAAATAAAAATTATCCTCCGCCAAATAAGGCAAAGAAACTGTCATCTTTTCTTGGCATGTGCTCGTATTACCGTTCTTTTATCCAAAATTTGACCAATATTGTTGAACCTTTATTAGTGTTAAAACGGAAGAAATCAAAGTTTGCGTGGATAGCGGAAGCAACACGGCTTTTGAACAATTAAACACAGCTGAAATTAATGCCCTAGTGTTCAAATTCATGGAAGGGGACGAGAGGTTGGAGATCGTGGCTGATGCTTCAGATTACGCCGTGGGTTCGGTTTTAATGCAAAAAAAGACATCACTTGGCATTTTTTAGCGAAACGTTAAACGATACACGACGAAATTATACAGCGGCCGAACAAGAAACGTCAGCCATGTTAATGGCAGTTCAGAAGTCCAGGGTTTATTTCGGAAAAGCGCCCGTTACTGTCTATTCAGATAATGCGGTCTTAGGTAGACTATATTCTGGAAAGAATTTAACTCCCAGATTAATTAGATGAACCTTAAAGTTACAAGAGTACAACTTAATCAAGTTAATTTGAATTTCAATTTTTATTCTTTCTGAAAAATTGGTTCTAAATTTCTTTCTTTATATATTTACTGATCAATTTTTAGCAGCATAATGGACAAAAATTTTTGGAAGGATTATAAATTTTCCTTTTAAAAAATTATTTTCATATACATAGTCCAAACACATCTGAATACAGTTGAACGCGAAATATCGGTTAACACGGATTATGGATCATTCCGGATTATGGGTGTCCGAATAAACGACTTTTGACTGTACTATGTAATTTCATGCATTTTGTTTCTCTTAACACGAAAAGATATCCTTTCTGGAAATGAACAAAATACAGAAAACACTGGCATTGCTGGCGAGATTTAAGTGGGGTGTGAAATGAAAGAGAGGTGGTTTCACATGTTTCGTAGAAAAGAGGCTAATTTGACTTTGAAATACCCTCGGAATAGCCTGTGACACGAGCCAGTTTTGTTTATCTACGGACTTTCGCCTTCCACGTCTACAAACGCCACACAAACATCTCATCTCTCATCAATTAGCTTTGGAATTAAGTGATCATGGCAGTGTGAGTAAAAATTAGTGAGTTTGGCTCGTATGTTGCACTGCATAGAATTCAGCGACTCCAAGGTTGAATGAAAATTATTTTCGTTACACACGATTCTCAAAAGTATCAGATTCTTTGGCTCCGAAAGAAATGGAGAAGTAGGATATTGAAACTGAGCTGACACTTAATGAAATGTTTGAGAAAGTTTCTGTATTAATGAACTGTCCTACTGTACTATCGGAAGAACATATGAAAGATCTCCCCGAAGTTTTTTTATTATTATTAAAGGAAGCAGGGCTAACTGTTAATGCATAACAATGTAAGTTCGTAACGAAATAATGACGATATTCGGGGTAGAAAATTTAGACTGAGGATTCTATAATAAAAATAAAAATTATCCTCCGCCAAATAAGGCAAAGAAACTGTCATCTTTTCTTGGCATGTGCTCGTATTACCGTTCTTTTATCCAAAATTTGACCAATATTGTTGAACCTTTATTAGTGTTAAAACGGAAGAAATCAAAGTTTGCGTGGATAGCGGAAGCAACACGGCTTTTGAACAATTAAACACAGCTGAAATTAATGCCCTAGTGTTCAAATTCATGGAAGGGGACGAGAGGTTGGAGATCGTGGCTGATGCTTCAGATTACGCCGTGGGTTCGGTTTTAATGCAAAAAAAAGACATCACTTGGCATTTTTTAGCGAAACGTTAAACGATACACGACGAAATTATACAGCGGCCGAACAAGAAACGTCAGCCATGTTAATGGCAGTTCAGAAGTCCAGGGTTTATTTCGGAAAAGCGCCCGTTACTGTCTATTCAGATAATGCGGTCTTAGGTAGACTATATTCTGGAAAGAATTTAACTCCCAGATTAATTAGATGAACCTTAAAGTTACAAGAGTACAACTTAATCAAGTTAATTTGAATTTCAATTTTTATTCTTTCTGAAAAATTGGTTCTAAATTTCTTTCTTTATATATTTACTGATCAATTTTTAGCAGCATAATGCACAAAAATTTTTGGAAGGATTATAAATTTTCCTTTTAAAAAATTATTTTCATATACATAGTCCAAACACATCTGTATACAGTTTAACGCGAAATATCGGTTAACACGGATTATGGATCATTCCGGATTATGGGTATCCGAATTAACGACTTTTGACTGTACTATGTAATTTCATGCATTTTGTTTCTCTTAACACGAAAAGATATCCTTTCTGGAAATGAACAAAATACAGAAAACACTGGCATTGCTGGCGAGATTTAAGTGGGGTGTGAAATGAAAGAAAGGTGGTTTCACATGTTTCGTAGAAAAGAGGCTAATTTGACTTTGAAATACCCTCGGAATAGCCTGTGACACGAGCCAGTTTTGTTTATCTACGGACTTTCGCCTTCCACGTCTACAAACGCCACACAAACATCTCATCTCTCATCAATTAGCTTTGGAATTAAGTGATCATGGCAGTGTGAGTAAAAATTAGTGAGTTTGGCTCATATGTTGCACTGCATAGAATTCAGCGACTCCAAGGTTGAATGAAAATTATTTTCGTTACACACGATTCTCAAAAGTATCAGATTCTTTGGCTCCTAAAGAAATGGAGAAGTAGGATATTGAAACTGAGCTGACACTTAATGAAATGTTTGAGAAAGTTTCTGTATTAATGAACTGTCCTACTGTACTATCGGAAGAACATATGAAAGATCTCCCCGAAGTTTTTTTATTATTATTAAAGGAAGCAGGGCTAACTGTTAATGCATAACAATGTAAGTTCGTAACGAAATAATGACGATATTCGGGGTAGAAAATTTAGACTGAGGACTCTATAATAAAAATAAAAATTATCCTCCGCCAAATAAGGCAAAGAAACTGTCATCTTTTCTTGGCATGTGCTCGTATTACCGTTCTTTTATCCAAAATTTGACCAATATTGTTGAACCTTTATTAGTGTTAAAACGGAAGAAATCAAAGTTTGCGTGGATAGCGGAAGCAACACGGCTTTTGAACAATTAAACACAGCTGAAATTAATGCCCTAGTGTTCAAATTCATGGAAGGGGACGAGAGGTTGGAGATCGTGGCTGATGCTTCAGATTACGCCGTGGGTTCGGTTTTAATGCAAAAAAAGACATCACTTGGCATTTTTTAGCGAAACGTTAAACGATACACGACGAAATTATACAGCGACCGAACAAGAAACGTCAGCCATGTTAATGGCAGTTCAGAAGTTTACGGTTTATTTCGGAAAAGCGCCCGTTACTGTCTATTCAGATAATGCGGTCTTAGGTAGACTATATTCTGGAAAGAATTTAACTCCCAGATTAATTAGATGAACCTTAAAGTTACAAGAGTACAACTTAATCAAGTTAATTTGAATTTCAATTTTTATTCTTTCTGAAAAATTGGTTCTAAATTTCTTTCTTTATATATTTACTGATCAATTTCTAGCAGCATAATGCACAAAAATTTTTGGAAGGATTATAAATTTTCCTTTTAAAAAATTATTTTCATACACATAGTCCAAACACATCTGTATACAGTTTAACGCGAAATATCGGTTAACACGGATTATGGATCATTCCGGATTATGGGTGTCCGAATTAACGACTTTTGACTGTACTATGTAATTTCATGCATTTTGTTTCTCTTAACACGAAAAGATATCCTTTCTGGAAATGAACAAAATACAGAAAACACTGGCATTGCTGGCGAGATTTAAGTGGGGTGTGAAATGAAAGAGAGGTGGTTTCACATGTTTCGTAGAAAAGAGGCTAATTTGACTTTGAAATACCCTCGGAATAGCCTGTGACACGAGCCAGTTTTGTTTATCTACGGACTTTCGCCTTCCACGTCTACAAACGCCACACAAACATCTCATCTCTCATCAATTAGCTTTGGAATTAAGTGATCATGGCAGTGTGAGTAAAAATTAGTGAGTTTGGCTCATATGTTGCACTGCATAGAATTCAGCGACTCCAAGGTTGAATGAAAATTATTTTCGTTACACACGATTCTCAAAAGTATCAGATTCTTTGGCTCCGAAAGAAATGGAGAAGTAGGATATTGAAACTGAGCTGACACTTAATGAAATGTTTGAGAAAGTTTCTGTATTAATGAACTGTCCTACTGTACTATCGGAAGAACATATGAAAGATCTCCCCGAAGTTTTTTTATTATTATTAAAGGAAGCAGGGCTAACTGTTAATGCATAACAATGTAAGTTCGTAACGAAATAATGACGATATTCGGGGTAGAAAATTTAGACTGAGGATTCTAAAATAAAAATAAAAATTATCCTCCGCCAAATAAGGCAAAGAAACTGTCATCTTTTCTTGGCATGTGCTCGTATTACCGTTCTTTTATCCAAAATTTGACCAATATTGTTGAACCTTTATTAGTGTTAAAACGGAAGAAATCAAAGTTTGCGTGGATAGCGGAAGCAACACGGCTTTTGAACAATTAAACACAGCTGAAATTAATGCCCTAGTGTTCAAATTCATGGAAGGGGACGAGAGGTTGGAGATCGTGGCTGATGCTTCAGATTACGCCGTGGGTTCGGTTTTAATGCAAAAAAAGACATCACTTGGCATTTTTTAGCGAAACGTTAAACGATACACGACGAAATTATACAGCGGCCGAACAAGAAACGTCAGCCATGTTAATGGCAGTTCAGAAGTCCAGGGTTTATTTCGGAAAAGCGCCCGTTACTGTCTATTCAGATAATGCGGTCTTAGGTAGACTATATTCTGGAAAGAATTTAACTCCCAGATTAATTAGATGAACCTTAAAGTTACAAGAGTACAACTTAATCAAGTTAATTTGAATTTCAATTTTTATTCTTTCTGAAAAATTGGTTCTAAATTTCTTTCTTTATATATTTACTGATCAATTTTTAGCAGCATAATGCACAAAAATTTTTGGAAGGATTATAAATTTTCCTTTTAAAAAATTATTTTCATATACATAGTCCAAACACATCTGTATACAGTTTAACGCGAAATATCGGTTAACACGGATTATGGATCATTCCGGATTATGGGTATCCGAATTAACGACTTTTGACTGTACTATGTAATTTCATGCATTTTGTTTCTCTTAACACGAAAAGATATCCTTTCTGGAAATGAACAAAATACAGAAAACACTGGCATTGCTGGCGAGATTTAAGTGGGGTGTGAAATGAAAGAAAGGTGGTTTCACATGTTTCGTAGAAAAGAGGCTAATTTGACTTTGAAATACCCTCGGAATAGCCTGTGATACGAGCCAGTTTTGTTTATCTACGGACATTCGCCTTCCACGTCTACAAACGCCACACAATCATCTCATCTCTCATCAATTAGCTTTGGAATTAAGTGATCATGGCAGTGTGAGTAAAAATTAGTGAGTTTGGCTCATATGTTGCACTGCATAGAATTCAGCGACTCCAAGGTTGAATGAAAATTATTTTCGTTACACACGATTCTCAAAAGTATCAGATTCTTTGGCTCCGAAAGAAATGGAGAAGTAGGATATTGAAACTGAGCTGACACTTAATGAAATGTTTGAGAAAGTTTCTGTATTAATGAACTGTCCTACTGTACTATCGGAAGAACATATGAAAGATCTCCCCGAAGTTTTTTTATTATTATTAAAGGAAGCAGGGCTAACTGTTAATGCATAACAATGTAAGTTCGTAACGAAATAATGACGATATTCGGGGTAGAAAATTTAGACTGAGGATTCTAAAATAAAAATAAAAATTATCCTCCGCCAAATAAGGCAAAGAAACTGTCATCTTTTCTTGGCATGTGCTCGTATTACCGTTCTTTTATCCAAAATTTGACCAATATTGTTGAACCTTTATTAGTGTTAAAACGGAAGAAATCAAAGTTTGCGTGGATAGCGGAAGCAACACGGCTTTTGAACAATTAAACACAGCTGAAATTAATGCCCTAGTGTTCAAATTCATGGAAGGGGACGAGAGGTTGGAGATCGTGGCTGATGCTTCAGATTACGCCGTGGGTTCGGTTTTAATGCAAAAAAAGACATCACTTGGCATTTTTTAGCGAAACGTTAAACGATACACGACGAAATTATACGGCGGCCGAACAAGAAACGTCAGCCATGTTAATGGCAGTTCAGAAGTCCAGGGTTTATTTCGGAAAAGCGCCCGTTACTGTCTATTCAGATAATGCGGTCTTAGGTAGACTATATTCTGGAAAGAATTTAACTCCCAGATTAATTAGATGAACCTTAAAGTTACAAGAGTACAACTTAATCAAGTTAATTTGAATTTCAATTTTTATTCTTTCTGAAAAATTGGTTCTAAATTTCTTTCTTTATATATTTACTGATCAATTTTTAGCAGCATAATGCACAAAAATTTTTGGAAGGATTATAAATTTTCCTTTTAAAAAATTATTTTCATATACATAGTCCAAACACATCTGTATACAGTTTAACGCGAAATATCGGTTAACACGGATTATGGATCATTCCGGATTATGGGTGTCCGAATTAACGACTTTTGACTGTACTATGTAATTTCATGCATTTTGTTTCTCTTAACACGAAAAGATATCCTTTCTGGAAATGAACAAAATACAGAAAACACTGGCATTGCTGGCGAGATTTAAGTGGGGTGTGAAATGAAAGAGAGGTGGTTTCACATGTTTCGTAGAAAAGAGGCTAATTTGACTTTGAAATACCCTCGGAATAGCCTGTGACACGAGCCAGTTTTGTTTATCTACGGACTTTCGCCTTCCACGTCTACAAACGCCACACAAACATCTCATCTCTCATCAATTAGCTTTGGAATTAAGTGATCATGGCAGTGTGAGTAAAAATTAGTGAGTTTGGCTCATATGTTGCACTGCATAGAATTCAGCGACTCCAAGGTTGAATGAAAATTATTTTCGTTACACACGATTCTCAAAAGTATCAGATTCTTTGGCTCCGAAAGAAATGGAGAAGTAGGATATTGAAACTGAGCTGACACTTAATGAAATGTTTGAGAAAGTTTCTGTATTAATGAACTGTCCTACTGTACTATCGGAAGAACATATGAAAGATCTCCCCGAAGTTTTTTTATTATTATTAAAGGAAGCAGGGCTAACTGTTAATGCATAACAATGTAAGTTCGTAACGAAATAATGACGATATTCGGGGTAGAAAATTTAGACTGAGGATTCTAAAATAAAAATAAAAATTATCCTCCGCCAAATAAGGCAAAGAAACTGTCATCTTTTCTTGGCATGTGCTCGTACTACCGTTCTTTTATCCAAAATTTGACCAATATTGTTGAACCTTTATTAGTGTTAAAACGGAAGAAATCAAAGTTTGCGTGGATAGCGGAAGCAACACGGCTTTTGAACAATTAAACACAGCTGAAATTAATGCCCTAGTGTTCAAATTCATGGAAGGGGACGAGAGGTTGGAGATCGTGGCTGATGCTTCAGATTACGCCGTGGGTTCGGTTTTAATGCAAAAAAAGACATCACTTGGCATTTTTTAGCGAAACGTTAAACGATACACGACGAAATTATACAGCGGCCGAACAAGAAACGTCAGCCATGTTAATGGCAGTTCAGAAGTCCAGGGTTTATTTCGGAAAAGCGCCCGTTACTGTCTATTCAGATAATGCGGTCTTAGGTAGACTATATTCTGGAAAGAATTTAACTCCCAGATTAATTAGATGAACCTTAAAGTTACAAGAGTACAACTTAATCAAGTTAATTTGAATTTCAATTTTTATTCTTTCTGAAAAATTGGTTCTAAATTTCTTTCTTTATATATTTACTGATCAATTTTTAGCAGCATAATGCACAAAAATTTTTGGAAGGATTATAAATTTTCCTTTTAAAAAATTATTTTCATATACATAGTCCAAACACATCTGTATACAGTTTAACGCGAAATATCGGTTAACACGGATTATGGATCATTCCGGATTATGGGTATCCGATTTAACGACTTTTGACTGTACTATGTAATTTCATGCATTTTGTTTCTCTTAACACGAAAAGATATCCTTTCTGGAAATGAACAAAATACAGAAAACACTGGCATTGCTGGCGAGATTTAAGTGGGGTGTGAAATGAAAGAAAGGTGGTTTCACATGTTTCGTAGAAAAGAGGCTAATTTGACTTTGAAATACCCTCGGAATAGCCTGTGATACGAGCCAGTTTTGTTTATCTACGGACTTTCGCCTTCCACGTCTACAAACGCCACACAATCATCTCATCTCTCATCAATTAGCTTTGGAATTAAGTGATCATGGCAGTGTGAGTAAAAATTAGTGAGTTTGGCTCATATGTTGCACAGCATAGAATTCAGCGACTCCAAGGTTGAATGAAAATTATTTTCGTTACACACGATTCTCAAAAGTATCAGATTCTTTGGCTCCGAAAGAAATGGAGAAGTAGGATATTGAAACTGAGCTGACACTTAATGAAATGTTTGAGAAAGTTTCTGTATTAATGAACTGTCCTACTGTACTATCGGAAGAACATATGAAAGATCTCCCCGAAGTTTTTTTATTATTATTAAAGGAAGCAGGGCTAACTGTTAATGCATAACAATGTAAGTTCGTAACGAAATAATGACGATATTCGGGGTAGAAAATTTAGACTGAGGATTCTAAAATAAAAATAAAAATTATCCTCCGCCAAATAAGGCAAAGAAACTGTCATCTTTTCTTGGCATGTGCTCGTATTACCGTTCTTTTATCCAAAATTTGACCAATATTGTTGAACCTTTATTAGTGTTAAAACGGAAGAAATCAAAGTTTGCGTGGATAGCGGAAGCAACACGGCTTTTGAACAATTAAACACAGCTGAAATTAATGCCCTAGTGTTCAAATTCATGGAAGGGGACGAGAGGTTGGAGATCGTGGCTGATGCTTCAGATTACGCCGTGGGTTCGGTTTTAATGCAAAAAAAGACATCACTTGGCATTTTTTAGCGAAACGTTAAACGATACACGACGAAATTATACGGCGGCCGAACAAGAAACGTCAGCCATGTTAATGGCAGTTCAGAAGTCCAGGGTTTATTTCGGAAAAGCGCCCGTTACTGTCTATTCAGATAATGCGGTCTTAGGTAGACTATATTCTGGAAAGAATTTAACTCCCAGATTAATTAGATGAACCTTAAAGTTACAAGAGTACAACTTAATCAAGTTAATTTGAATTTCAATTTTTATTCTTTCTGAAAAATTGGTTCTAAATTTCTTTCTTTATATATTTACTGATCAATTTTTAGCAGCATAATGCACAAAAATTTTTGGAAGGATTATAAATTTTCCTTTTAAAAAATTATTTTCATATACATAGTCCAAACACATCTGTATACAGTTTAACGCGAAATATCGGTTAACACGGATTATGGATCATTCCGGATTATGGGTGTCCGAATTAACGACTTTTGACTGTACTATGTAATTTCATGCATTTTGTTTCTCTTAACACGAAAAGATATCCTTTCTGGAAATGAACAAAATACAGAAAACACTGGCATTGCTGGCGAGATTTAAGTGGGGTGTGAAATGAAAGAGAGGTGGTTTCACATGTTTCGTAGAAAAGAGGCTAATTTGACTTTGAAATACCCTCGGAATAGCCTGTGACACGAGCCAGTTTTGTTTATCTACGGACTTTCGCCTTCCACGTCTACAAACGCCACACAAACATCTCATCTCTCATCAATTAGCTTTGGAATTAAGTGATCATGGCAGTGTGAGTAAAAATTAGTGAGTTTGGCTCATATGTTGCACTGCATAGAATTCAGCGACTCCAAGGTTGAATGAAAATTATTTTCGTTACACACGATTCTCAAAAGTATCAGATTCTTTGGCTCCGAAAGAAATGGAGAAGTAGGATATTGAAACTGAGCTGACACTTAATGAAATGTTTGAGAAAGTTTCTGTATTCATGAACTGTCCTACTGTACTATCGGAAGAACATATGAAAGATCTCCCCGAAGTTTTTTTATTATTATTAAAGGAAGCAGGGCTAACTGTTAATGCATAACAATGAAAGTTCGTAACGAAATAATGACGATATTCGGGGTAGAAAATTTAGACTGAGGATTCTAAAATAAAAATAAAAATTATCCTCCGCCAAATAAGGCAAAGAAACTGTCATCTTTTCTTGGCATGTGCTCGTATTACCGTTCTTTTATCCAAAATTTGACCAATATTGTTGAACCTTTATTAGTGTTAAAACGGAAGAAATCAAAGTTTGCGTGGATAGCGGAAGCAACACGGCTTTTGAACAATTAAACACAGCTGAAATTAATGCCCTAGTGTTCAAATTCATGGAAGGGGACGAGAGGTTGGAGATCGTGGCTGATGCTTCAGATTACGCCGTGGGTTCGGTTTTAATGCAAAAAAAGACATCACTTGGCATTTTTTAGCGAAACGTTAAACGATACACGACGAAATTATACAGCGGCCGAACAAGAAACGTCAGCCATGTTAATGGCAGTTCAGAAGTCCAGGGTTTATTTCGGAAAAGCGCCCGTTACTGTCTATTCAGATAATGCGGTCTTAGGTAGACTATATTCTGGAAAGAATTTAACTCCCAGATTAATTAGATGAACCTTAAAGTTACAAGAGTACAACTTAATCAAGTTAATTTGAATTTCAATTTTTATTCTTTCTGAAAAATTGGTTCTAAATTTCTTTCTTTATATATTTACTGATCAATTTTTAGCAGCATAATGCACAAAAATTTTTGGAAGGATTATAAATTTTCCTTTTAAAAAATTATTTTCATATACATAGTCCAAACACATCTGTATACAGTTTAACGCGAAATATCGGTTAACACGGATTATGGATCATTCCGGATTATGGGTGTCCGAATTAACGACTTTTGACTGTACTATGTAATTTCATGCATTTTGTTTCTCTTAACACGAAAAGATATCCTTTCTGGAAATGAACAAAATACAGAAAACACTGGCATTGCTGGCGAGATTTAAGTGGGGTGTGAAATGAAAGAGAGGTGGTTTCACATGTTTCGTAGAAAAGAGGCTAATTTGACTTTGAAATACCCTCGGAATAGCCTGTGACACGAGCCAGTTTTGTTTATCTACGGACTTTCGCCTTCCACGTCTACAAACGCCACACAAACATCTCATCTCTCATCAATTAGCTTTGGAATTAAGGGATCATGGCAGTGTGAGTAAAAATTAGTGAGTTTGGCTCATATGTTGCACTGCATAGAATTCAGCGACTCCAAGGTTGAATGAAAATTATTTTCGTTACACATGATTCTCAAAAGTATCAGATTCTTTGGCTCCGAAAGAAATGGAGAAGTAGGATATTGAAACTGAGCTGACACTTAATGAAATGTTTGAGAAAGTTTCTGTATTCATGAACTGTCCTACTGTACTATCGGAAGAACATATGAAAGATCTCCCCGAAGTTTTTTTATTATTATTAAAGGAAGCAGGGCTAACTGTTAATGCATAACAATGAAAGTTCGTAACGAAATAATGACGATATTCGGGGTAGAAAATTTAGACTGAGGATTCTAAAATAAAAATAAAAATTATCCTCCGCCAAATGAGGCAAAGAAACTGTCATCTTTTCTTGGCATGTGCTCGTATTACCGTTCTTTTATCCAAAATTTGACCAATATTGTTGAACCTTTATTAGTGTTAAAACGGAAGAAATCAAAGTTTGCGTGGATAGCGGAAGCAACACGGCTTTTGAACAATTAAACACAGCTGAAATTAATGCCCTAGTGTTCAAATTCATGGAAGGGGACGAGAGGTTGGAGATCGTGGCTGATGCTTCAGATTACGCCGTGGGTTCGGTTTTAATGCAAAAAAAGACATCACTTGGCATTTTTTAGCGAAACGTTAAACGATACACGACGAAATTATACAGCGGCCGAACAAGAAACGTCAGCCATGTTAATGGCAGTTCAGAAGTCCAGGGTTTATTTCGGAAAAGCGCCCGTTACTGTCTATTCAGATAATGCGGTCTTAGGTAGACTATATTCTGGAAAGAATTTAACTCCCAGATTAATTAGATGAACCTTAAAGTTACAAGAGTACAACTTAATCAAGTTAATTTGAATTTCAATTTTTATTCTTTCTGAAAAATTGGTTCTAAATTTCTTTCTTTATATATTTACTGATCAATTTTTAGCAGCATAATGCACAAAAATTTTTGGAAGGATTATAAATTTTCCTTTTAAAAAATTATTTTCATATACATAGTCCAAACACATCTGTATACAGTTTAACGCGAAATATCGGTTAACACGGATTATGGATCATTCCGGATTATGGGTGTCCGAATTAACGACTTTTGACTGTACTATGTAATTTCATGCATTTTGTTTCTCTTAACACGAAAAGATATCCTTTCTGGAAATGAACAAAATACAGAAAACACTGGCATTGCTGGCGAGATTTAAGTGGGGTGTGAAATGAAAGAGAGGTGGTTTCACATGTTTCGTAGAAAAGAGGCTAATTTGACTTTGAAATACCCTCGGAATAGCCTGTGACACGAGCCAGTTTTGTTTATCTACGGACTTTCGCCTTCCACGTCTACAAACGCCACACAAACATCTCATCTCTCATCAATTAGCTTTGGAATTAAGTGATCATGGCAGTGTGAGTAAAAATTAGTGAGTTTGGCTCATATGTTGCACTGCATAGAATTCAGCGACTCCAAGGTTGAATGAAAATTATTTTCGTTACACACGATTCTCAAAAGTATCAGATTCTTTGGCTCCGAAAGAAATGGAGAAGTAGGATATTGAAACTGAGCTGACACTTAATGAAATGTTTGAGAAAGTTTCTGTATTCATGAACTGTCCTACTGTACTATCGGAAGAACAT
Source organism: Stegodyphus dumicola (assembly GCF_044657685.1). Lineage (NCBI taxonomy): Eukaryota > Metazoa > Arthropoda > Arachnida > Araneae > Eresidae > Stegodyphus > Stegodyphus dumicola. Next base: position 134,447,968 of record NC_140780.1, read on the forward strand.
ATGAAAGATCTCCCCGAAGTTTTTTTATTATTATTAAAGGAAGCAGGGCTAACTGTTAATGCATAACAATGAAAGTTCGTAACGAAATAATGAGGATATTCGGGGTAGAAAATTTAGACTGAGGATTCTAAAATAAAAATAAAAATTATCCTCCGCCAAATAAGGCAAAGAAACTGTCATCTTTTCTTGGCATGTGCTCGTATTACCGTTCTTTTATCCAAAATTTGACCAATATTGTTGAACCTTTATTAGTGTTAAAACGGAAGAAATCAAAGTTTGCGTGGATAGCGGAAGCAACACGGCTTTTGAACAATTAAACACAGCTGAAATTAATGCCCTAGTGTTCAAATTCATGGAAGGGGACGAGAGGTTGGAGATCGTGGCTGATGCTTCAGATTACGCCGTGGGTTCGGTTTTAATGCAAAAAAAGACATCACTTGGCATTTTTTAGCGAAACGTTAAACGATACACGACGAAATTATACAGCGGCCGAACAAGAAACGTCAGCCATGTTAATGGCAGTTCAGAAGTCCAGGGTTTATTTCGGAAAAGCGCCCGTTACTGTCTATTCAGATAATGCGGTCTTAGGTAGACTATATTCTGGAAAGAATTTAACTCCCAGATTAATTAGATGAACCTTAAAGTTACAAGAGTACAACTTAATCAAGTTAATTTGAATTTCAATTTTTATTCTTTCTGAAAAATTGGTTCTAAATTTCTTTCTTTATATATTTACTGATCAATTTTTAGCAGCATAATGCACAAAAATTTTTGGAAGGATTATAAATTTTCCTTTTAAAAAATTATTTTCATATACATAGTCCAAACACATCTGTATACAGTTTAACGCGAAATATCGGTTAACACGGATTATGGATCATTCCGGATTATGGGTGTCCGAATTAACGACTTTTGACTGTACTATGTAATTTCATGCATTTTGTTTCTCTTAACACGAAAAGATATCCTTTCTGGAAATGAACAAAATACAGAAAACACTGGCATTGCTGGCGAGATTTAAGTGGGGTGTGAAATGAAAGAGAGGTGGTTTCACATGTTTCGTAGAAAAGAGGCTAATTTGACTTTGAAATACCCTCGGAATAGCCTGTGACACGAGCCAGTTTTGTTTATCTACGGACTTTCGCCTTCCACGTCTACAAACGCCACACAAACATCTCATCTCTCATCAATTAGCTTTGGAATTAAGTGATCATGGCAGTGTGAGTAAAAATTAGTGAGTTTGGCTCATATGTTGCACTGCATAGAATTCAGCGACTCCAAGGTTGAATGAAAATTATTTTCGTTACACACGATTCTCAAAAGTATCAGATTCTTTGGCTCCGAAAGAAATGGAGAAGTAGGATATTGAAACTGAGCTGACACTTAATGAAATGTTTGAGAAAGTTTCTGTATTAATGAACTGTCCTACTGTACTATCGGAAGAACATATGAAAGATCTCCCCGAAGTTTTTTTATTATTATTAAAGGAAGCAGGGCTAACTGTTAATGCATAACAATGAAAGTTCGTAACGAAATAATGACGATATTCGGGGTAGAAAATTTAGACTGAGGATTCTAAAATAAAAATAAAAATTATCCTCCGCCAAATAAGGCAAAGAAACTGTCATCTTTTCTTGGCATGTGCTCGTATTACCGTTCTTTTATCCAAAATTTGACCAATATTGTTGAACCTTTATTAGTGTTAAAACGGAAGAAATCAAAGTTTGCGTGGATAGCGGAAGCAACACGGCTTTTGAACAATTAAACACAGCTGAAATTAATGCCCTAGTGTTCAAATTCATGGAAGGGGACGAGAGGTTGGAGATCGTGGCTGATGCTTCAGATTACGCCGTGGGTTCGGTTTTAATGCAAAAAAAGACATCACTTGGCATTTTTTAGCGAAACGTTAAACGATACACGACGAAATTATACAGCGGCCGAACAAGAAACGTCAGCCATGTTAATGGCAGTTCAGAAGTCCAGGGTTTATTTCGGAAAAGCGCCCGTTACTGTCTATTCAGATAATGCGGTCTTAGGTAGACTATATTCTGGAAAGAATTTAACTCCCAGATTAATTAGATGAACCTTAAAGTTACAAGAGTACAACTTAATCAAGTTAATTTGAATTTCAATTTTTATTCTTTCTGAAAAATTGGTTCTAAATTTCTTTCTTTATATATTTACTGATCAATTTCTAGCAGCATAATGCACAAAAATTTTTGGAAGGATTATAAATTTTCCTTTTAAAAAATTATTTTCATACACATAGTCCAAACACATCTGTATACAGTTTAACGCGAAATATCGGTTAACACGGATTATGGATCATTCCGGATTATGGGTGTCCGAATTAACGACTTTTGACTGTACTATGTAATTTCATGCATTTTGTTTCTCTTAACACGAAAAGGTATCCTTTCTGGAAATGAACAAAATACAGAAAACACTGGCATTGCTGGCGAGATTTAAGTGGGGTGTGAAATGAAAGAGAGGTGGTTTCACATGTTTCGTAGAAAAGAGGCTAATTTGACTTTGAAATACCCTCGGAATAGCCTGTGACACGAGCCAGTTTTGTTTATCTACGGACTTTCGCCTTCCACGTCTACAAACGCCACACAAACATCTCATCTCTCATCAATTAGCTTTGGAATTAAGTGATCATGGCAGTGTGAGTAAAAATTAGTGAGTTTGGCTCATATGTTGCACTGCATAGAATTCAGCGACTCCAAGGTTGAATGAAAATTATTTTCGTTACACACGATTCTCAAAAGTATCAGATTCTTTGGCTCCGAAAGAAATGGAGAAGTAGGATATTGAAACTGAGCTGACACTTAATGAAATGTTTGAGAAAGTTTCTGTATTAATGAACTGTCCTACTGTACTATCGGAAGAACATATGAAAGATCTCCCCGAAGTTTTTTTATTATTATTAAAGGAAGCAGGGCTAACTGTTAATGCATAACAATGTAAGTTCGTAACGAAATAATGACGATATTCGGGGTAGAAAATTTAGACTGAGGATTCTAAAATAAAAATAAAAATTATCCTCCGCCAAATAAGGCAAAGAAACTGTCATCTTTTCTTGGCATGTGCTCGTATTACCGTTCTTTTATCCAAAATTTGACCAATATTGTTGAACCTTTATTAGTGTTAAAACGGAAGAAATCAAAGTTTGCGTGGATAGCGGAAGCAACACGGCTTTTGAACAATTAAACACAGCTGAAATTAATGCCCTAGTGTTCAAATTCATGGAAGGGGACGAGAGGTTGGAGATCGTGGCTGATGCTTCAGATTACGCCGTGGGTTCGGTTTTAATGCAAAAAAAGACATCACTTGGCATTTTTTAGCGAAACGTTAAACGATACACGACGAAATTATACAGCGGCCGAACAAGAAACGTCAGCCATGTTAATGGCAGTTCAGAAGTCCAGGGTTTATTTCGGAAAAGCGCCCGTTACTGTCTATTCAGATAATGCGGTCTTAGGTAGACTATATTCTGGAAAGAATTTAACTCCCAGATTAATTAGATGAACCTTAAAGTTACAAGAGTACAACTTAATCAAGTTAATTTGAATTTCAATTTTTATTCTTTCTGAAAAATTGGTTCTAAATTTCTTTCTTTATATATTTACTGATCAATTTCTAGCAGCATAATGCACAAAAATTTTTGGAAGGATTATAAATTTTCCTTTTAAAAAATTATTTTCATACACATAGTCCAAACACATCTGTATACAGTTTAACGCGAAATATCGGTTAACACGGATTATGGATCATTCCGGATTATGGGTGTCCGAATTAACGACTTTTGACTGTACTATGTAATTTCATGCATTTTGTTTCTCTTAACACGAAAAGGTATCCTTTCTGGAAATGAACAAAATACAGAAAACACTGGCATTGCTGGCGAGATTTAAGTGGGGTGTGAAATGAAAGAGAGGTGGTTTCACATGTTTCGTAGAAAAGAGGCTAATTTGACTTTGAAATACCCTCGGAATAGCCTGTGACACGAGCCAGTTTTGTTTATCTACGGACTTTCGCCTTCCACGTCTACAAACGCCACACAAACATCTCATCTCTCATCAATTAGCTTTGGAATTAAGTGATCATGGCAGTGTGAGTAAAAATTAGTGAGTTTGGCTCATATGTTGCACTGCATAGAATTCAGCGACTCCAAGGTTCAATGAAAATTATTTTCGTTACACACGATTCTCAAAAGTATCAGATTCTTTGGCTCCGAAAGAAATGGAGAAGTAGGATATTGAAACTGAGCTGACACTTAATGAAATGTTTGAGAAAGTTTCTGTATTAATGAACTGTCCTACTGTACTATCCGAAGAACATATGAAAGATCTCCCCGAAGTTTTTTTATTATTATTAAAGGAAGCAGGGCTAACTGTTAATGCATAACAATGTAAGTTCGTAACGAAATAATGACGATATTCGGGGTAGAAAATTTAGACTGAGGATTCTAAAATAAAAATAAAAATTATCCTCCGCCAAATAAGGCAAAGAAACTGTCATCTTTTCTTGGCATGTGCTCGTATTACCGTTCTTTTATCCAAAATTTGACCAATATTGTTGAACCTTTATTAGTGTTAAAACGGAAGAAATCAAAGTTTGCGTGGATAGCGGAAGCAACACGGCTTTTGAACAATTAAACACAGCTGAAATTAATGCCCTAGTGTTCAAATTCATGGAAGGGGACGAGAGGTTGGAGATCGTGGCTGATGCTTCAGATTACGCCGTGGGTTCGGTTTTAATGCAAAAAAAGACATCACTTGGCATTTTTTAGCGAAACGTTAAACGATACACGACGAAATTATACAGCGGCCGAACAAGAAACGTCAGCCATGTTAATGGCAGTTCAGAAGTCCAGGGTTTATTTCGGAAAAGCGCCCGTTACTGTCTATTCAGATAATGCGGTCTTAGGTAGACTATATTCTGGAAAGAATTTAACTCCCAGATTAATTAGATGAACCTTAAAGTTACAAGAGTACAACTTAATCAAGTTAATTTGAATTTCAATTTTTATTCTTTCTGAAAAATTGGTTCTAAATTTCTTTCTTTATATATTTACTGATCAATTTTTAGCAGCATAATGCACAAAAATTTTTGGAAGGATTATAAATTTTCCTTTTAAAAAATTATTTTCATATACATAGTCCAAACACATCTGTATACAGTTTAACGCGAAACATCGGTTAACACGGATTATGGATCATTCCGGATTATGGGTATCCGAATTAACGACTTTTGACTGTACTATGTAATTTCATGCATTTTGTTTCTCTTAACACGAAAAGATATCCTTTCTGGAAATGAACAAAATACAGAAAACACTGGCATTGCTGGCGAGATTTAAGTGGGGTGTGAAATGAAAGAAAGGTGGTTTCACATGTTTCGTAGAAAAGAGGCTAATTTGACTTTGAAATACCCTCGGAATAGCCTGTGATACGAGCCAGTTTTGTTTATCTACGGACTTTCGCCTTCCACGTCTACAAACGCCACACAATCATCTCATCTCTCATCAATTAGCTTTGGAATTAAGTGATCATGGCAGTGTGAGTAAAAATTAGTGAGTTTGGCTCATATGTTGCACTGCATAGAATTCAGCGACTCCAAGGTTGAATGAAAATTATTTTCGTTACACACGATTCTCAAAAGTATCAGATTCTTTGGCTCCGAAAGAAATGGAGAAGTAGGATATTGAAACTGAGCTGACACTTAATGAAATGTTTGAGAAAGTTTCTGTATTAATGAACTGTCCTACTGTACTATCGGAAGAACATATGAAAGATCTCCCCGAAGTTTTTTTATTATTATTAAAGGAAGCAGGGCTAACTGTTAATGCATAACAATGTAAGTTCGTAACGAAATAATGACGATATTCGGGGTAGAAAATTTAGACTGAGGATTCTAAAATAAAAATAAAAATTATCCTCCGCCAAATAAGGCAAAGAAACTGTTATCTTTTCTTGGCATGTGCTCGTATTACCGTTCTTTTATCCAAAATTTGACCAATATTGTTGAACCTTTATTAGTGTTAAAACGGAAGAAATCAAAGTTTGCGTGGATAGCGGAAGCAACACGGCTTTTGAACAATTAAACACAGCTGAAATTAATGCCCTAGTGTTCAAATTCATGGAAGGGGACGAGAGGTTGGAGATCGTGGCTGATGCTTCAGATTACGCCGTGGGTTCGGTTTTAATGCAAAAAAAGACATCACTTGGCATTTTTTAGCGAAACGTTAAACGATACACGACGAAATTATACAGCGGCCGAACAAGAAACGTCAGCCATGTTAATGGCAGTTCAGAAGTCCAGGGTTTATTTCGGAAAAGCGCCCGTTACTGTCTATTCAGATAATGCGGTCTTAGGTAGACTATATTCTGGAAAGAATTTAACTCCCAGATTAATTAGATGAACCTTAAAGTTACAAGAGTACAACTTAATCAAGTTAATTTGAATTTCAATTTTTATTCTTTCTGAAAAATTGGTTCTAAATTTCTTTCTTTATATATTTACTGATCAATTTTTAGCAGCATAATGCACAAAAATTTTTGGAAGGATTATAAATTTTCCTTTTAAAAAATTATTTTCATATACATAGTCCAAACACATCTGTATACAGTTTAACGCGAAATATCGGTTAACACGGATTATGGATCATTCCGGATTATGGGTGTCCGAATTAACGACTTTTGACTGTACTATGTAATTTCATGCATTTTGTTTCTCTTAACACGAAAAGATATCCTTTCTGGAAATGAACAAAATACAGAAAACACTGGCATTGCTGGCGAGATTTAAGTGGGGTGTGAAATGAAAGAGAGGTGGTTTCACATGTTTCGTAGAAAAGAGGCTAATTTGACTTTGAAATACCCTCGGAATAGCCTGTGACACGAGCCAGTTTGGTTTATCTACGGACTTTCGCCTTCCACGTCTACAAACGCCACACAAACATCTCATCTCTCATCAATTAGCTTTGGAATTAAGTGATCATGGCAGTGTGAGTAAAAATTAGTGAGTTTGGCTCATATGTTGCACTGCATAGAATTCAGCGACTCCAAGGTTGAATGAAAATTATTTTCGTTACACACGATTCTCAAAAGTATCAGATTCTTTGGCTCCGAAAGAAATGGAGAAGTAGGATATTGAAACTGAGCTGACACTTAATGAAATGTTTGAGAAAGTTTCTGTATTAATGAACTGTCCTACTGTACTATCGGAAGAACATATGAAAGATCTCCCCGAAGTTTTTTTATTATTATTAAAGGAAGCAGGGCTAACTGTTAATGCATAACAATGTAAGTTCGTAACGAAATAATGACGATATTCGGGGTAGAAAATTTAGACTGAGGATTCTAAAATAAAAATAAAAATTATCCTCCGCCAAATAAGGCAAAGAAACTGTCATCTTTTCTTGGCATGTGCTCGTATTACCGTTCTTTTATCCAAAATTTGACCAATATTGTTGAACCTTTATTAGTGTTAAAACGGAAGAAATCAAAGTTTGCGTGGATAGCGGAAGCAACACGGCTTTTGAACAATTAAACACAGCTGAAATTAATGCCCTAGTGTTCAAATTCATGGAAGGGGACGAGAGGTTGGAGATCGTGGCTGATGCTTCAGATTACGCCGTGGGTTCGGTTTTAATGCAAAAAAAGACATCACTTGGCATTTTTTAGCGAAACGTTAAACGATACACGACGAAATTATACAGCGGCCGAACAAGAAACGTCAGCCATGTTAATGGCAGTTCAGAAGTCCAGGGTTTATTTCGGAAAAGCGCCCGTTACTGTCTATTCAGATAATGCGGTCTTAGGTAGACTATATTCTGGAAAGAATTTAACTCCCAGATTAATTAGATGAACCTTAAAGTTACAAGAGTACAACTTAATCAAGTTAATTTGAATTTCAATTTTTATTCTTTCTGAAAAATTGGTTCTAAATTTCTTTCTTTATATATTTACTGATCAATTTTTAGCAGCATAATGCACAAAAATTTTTGGAAGGATTATAAATTTTCCTTTTAAAAAATTATTTTCATATACATAGTCCAAACACATCTGTATACAGTTTAACGCGAAATATCGGTTAACACGGATTATGGATCATTCCGGATTATGGGTGTCCGAATTAACGACTTTTGACTGTACTATGTAATTTCATGCATTTTGTTTCTCTTAACACGAAAAGATATCCTTTCTGGAAATGAACAAAATACAGAAAACACTGGCATTGCTGGCGAGATTTAAGTGGGGTGTGAAATGAAAGAGAGGTGGTTTCACATGTTTCGTAGAAAAGAGGCTAATTTGACTTTGAAATACCCTCGGAATAGCCTGTGACACGAGCCAGTTTGGTTTATCTACGGACTTTCGCCTTCCACGTCTACAAACGCCACACAAACATCTCATCTCTCATCAATTAGCTTTGGAATTAAGTGATCATGGCAGTGTGAGTAAAAATTAGTGAGTTTGGCTCATATGTTGCACTGCATAGAATTCAGCGACTCCAAGGTTGAATGAAAATTATTTTCGTTACACACGATTCTCAAAAGTATCAGATTCTTTGGCTCCGAAAGAAATGGAGAAGTAGGATATTGAAACTGAGCTGACACTTAATGAAATGTTTGAGAAAGTTTCTGTATTAATGAACTGTCCTACTGTACTATCGGAAGAACATATGAAAGATCTCCCCGAAGTTTTTTTATTATTATTAAAGGAAGCAGGGCTAACTGTTAATGCATAACAATGTAAGTTCGTAACGAAATAATGACGATATTCGGGGTAGAAAATTTAGACTGAGGATTCTAAAATAAAAATAAAAATTATCCTCCGCCAAATAAGGCAAAGAAACTGTCATCTTTTCTTGGCATGTGCTCGTATTACCGTTCTTTTATCCAAAATTTGACCAATATTGTTGAACCTTTATTAGTGTTAAAACGGAAGAAATCAAAGTTTGCGTGGATAGCGGAAGCAACACGGCTTTTGAACAATTAAACACAGCTGAAATTAATGCCCTAGTGTTCAAATTCATGGAAGGGGACGAGAGGTTGGAGATCGTGGCTGATGCTTCAGATTACGCCGTGGGTTCGGTTTTAATGCAAAAAAAGACATCACTTGGCATTTTTTAGCGAAACGTTAAACGATACACGACGAAATTATACAGCGGCCGAACAAGAAACGTCAGCCATGTTAATGGCAGTTCAGAAGTCCAGGGTTTATTTCGGAAAAGCGCCCGTTACTGTCTATTCAGATAATGCGGTCTTAGGTAGACTATATTCTGGAAAGAATTTAACTCCCAGATTAATTAGATGAACCTTAAAGTTACAAGAGTACAACTTAATCAAGTTAATTTGAATTTCAATTTTTATTCTTTCTGAAAAATTGGTTCTAAATTTCTTTCTTTATATATTTACTGATCAATTTTTAGCAGCATAATGCACAAAAATTTTTGGAAGGATTATAAATTTTCCTTTTAAAAAATTATTTTCATATACATAGTCCAAACACATCTGTATACAGTTTAACGCGAAATATCGGTTAACACGGATTATGGATCATTCCGGATTATGGGTGTCCGAATTAACGACTTTTGACTGTACTATGTAATTTCATGCATTTTGTTTCTCTTAACACGAAAAGATATCCTTTCTGGAAATGAACAAAATACAGAAAACACTGGCATTGCTGGCGAGATTTAAGTGGGGTGTGAAATGAAAGAGAGGTGGTTTCACATGTTTCGTAGAAAAGAGGCTAATTTGACTTTGAAATACCCTCGGAATAGCCTGTGACACGAGCCAGTTTGGTTTATCTACGGACTTTCGCCTTCCACGTCTACAAACGCCACACAAACATCTCATCTCTCATCAATTAGCTTTGGAATTAAGTGATCATGGCAGTGTGAGTAAAAATTAGTGAGTTTGGCTCATATGTTGCACTGCATAGAATTCAGCGACTCCAAGGTTGAATGAAAATTATTTTCGTTACACACGATTCTCAAAAGTATCAGATTCTTTGGCTCCGAAAGAAATGGAGAAGTAGGATATTGAAACTGAGCTGACACTTAATGAAATGTTTGAGAAAGTTTCTGTATTAATGAACTGTCCTACTGTACTATCGGAAGAACATATGAAAGATCTCCCCGAAGTTTTTTTATTATTATTAAAGGAAGCAGGGCTAACTGTTAATGCATAACAATGTAAGTTCGTAACGAAATAATGACGATATTCGGGGTAGAAAATTTAGACCGAGGATTCTATAATAAAAATAAAAATTATCCTCCGCCAAATAAGGCAAAGAAACTGTCATCTTTTCTTGGCATGTGCTCGTATTACCGTTCTTTTATCCAAAATTTGACCAATATTGTTGAACCTTTATTAGTGTTAAAACGGAAGAAATCAAAGTTTGCGTGGATAGCGGAAGCAACACGGCTTTTGAACAATTAAACACAGCTGAAATTAATGCCCTAGTGTTCAAATTCATGGAAGGGGACGAGAGGTTGGAGATCGTGGCTGATGCTTCAGATTACGCCGTGGGTTCGGTTTTAATGCAAAAAAAGACATCACTTGGCATTTTTTAGCGAAACGTTAAACGATACACGACGAAATTATACAGCGGCCGAACAAGAAACGTCAGCCATGTTAATGGCAGTTCAGAAGTCCAGGGTTTATTTCGGAAAAGCGCCCGTTACTGTCTATTCAGATAATGCGGTCTTAGGTAGACTATATTCTGGAAAGAATTTAACTCCCAGATTAATTAGATGAACCTTAAAGTTACAAGAGTACAACTTAATCAAGTTAATTTGAATTCCAATTTTTATTCTTTCTGAAAAATTGGTTCTAAATTTCTTTCTTTATATATTTACTGATCAATTTTTAGCAGCATAATGCACAAAAATTTTTGGAAGGATTATAAATTTTCCTTTTAAAAAATTATTTTCATATACATAGTCCAAACACATCTGTATACAGTTTAACGCGAAATATCGGTTAACACGGATTATGGATCATTCCGGATTATGGGTGTCCGAATTAACGACTTTTGACTGTACTATGTAATTTCATGCATTTTGTTTCTCTTAACACGAAAAGATATCCTTTCTGGAAATGAACAAAATACAGAAAACACTGGCATTGCTGGCGAGATTTAAGTGGGGTGTGAAATGAAAGAGAGGTGGTTTCACATGTTTCGTAGAAAAGAGGCTAATTTGACTTTGAAATACCCTCGGAATAGCCTGTGATACGAGCCAGTTTTGTTTATCTACGGACTTTCGCCTTCCACGTCTACAAACGCCACACAATCATCTCATCTCTCATCAATTAGCTTTGGAATTAAGTGATCATGGCAGTGTGAGTAAAAATTAGTGAGTTTGGCTCATATGTTGCACTGCATAGAATTCAGCGACTCCAAGGTTGAATGAAAATTATTTTCGTTACACACGATTCTCAAAAGTATCAGATTCTTTGGCTCCGAAAGAAATGGAGAAGTAGGATATTGAAACTGAGCTGACACTTAATGAAATGTTTGAGAAAGTTTCTGTATTAATGAACTGTCCTACTGTACTATCGGAAGAACATATGAAAGATCTCCCCGAAGTTTTTTTGTTATTATTAAAGGAAGCAGGGCTAACTGTTAATGCATAACAATGTAAGTTCGTAACGAAATAATGACGATATTCGGGGTAGAAAATTTAGACTGAGGATTCTAAAATAAAAATAAAAATTATCCTCCGCCAAATAAGGCAAAGAAACTGTCATCTTTTCTTGGCATGTGCTCGTATTACCGTTCTTTTATCCAAAATTTGACCAATATTGTTGAACCTTTATTAGTGTTAAAACGGAAGAAATCAAAGTTTGCGTGGATAGCGGAAGCAACACGGCTTTTGAACAATTAAACACAGCTGAAATTAATGCCCTAGTGTTCAAATTCATGGAAGGGGACGAGAGGTTGGAGATCGTGGCTGATGCTTCAGATTACGCCGTGGGTTCGGTTTTAATGCAAAAAAAGACATCACTTGGCATTTTTTAGCGAAACGTTAAACGATACACGACGAAATTATACAGCGGCCGAACAAGAAACGTCAGCCATGTTAATGGCAGTTCAGAAGTCCAGGGTTTATTTCGGAAAAGCGCCCGTTACTGTCTATTCAGATAATGCGGTCTTAGGTAGACTATATTCTGGAAAGAATTTAACTCCCAGATTAATTAGATGAACCTTAAAGTTACAAGAGTACAACTTAATCAAGTTAATTTGAATTTCAATTTTTATTCTTTCTGAAAAATTGGTTCTAAATTTCTTTCTTTATATATTTACTGATCAATTTTTAGCAGCATAATGCACAAAAATTTTTGGAAGGATTATAAATTTTCCTTTTAAAAAATTATTTTCATATACATAGTCCAAACACATCTGTATACAGTTTAACGCGAAATATCGGTTAACACGGATTATGGATCATTCCGGATTATGGGTGTCCGAATTAACGACTTTTGACTGTACTATGTAATTTCTTGCATTTTGTTTCTCTTAACACGAAAAGATATCCTTTCTGGAAATGAACAAAATACAGAAAACACTGGCATTGCTGGCGAGATTTAAGTGGGGTGTGAAATGAAAGAGAGGTGGTTTCACATGTTTCGTAGAAAAGAGGCTAATTTGACTTTGAAATACCCTCGGAATAGCCTGTGACACGAGCCAGTTTGGTTTATCTACGGACTTTCGCCTTCCACGTCTACAAACGCCACACAAACATCTCATCTCTCATCAATTAGCTTTGGAATTAAGTGATCATGGCAGTGTGAGTAAAAATTAGTGAGTTTGGCTCATATGTTGCACTGCATAGAATTCAGCGACTCCAAGGTTGAATGAAAATTATTTTCGTTACACACGATTCTCAAAAGTATCAGATTCTTTGGCTCCGAAAGAAATGGAGAAGTAGGATATTGAAACTGAGCTGACACTTAATGAAATGTTTGAGAAAGTTTCTGTATTAATGAACTGTCCTACTGTACTATCGGAAGAACATATTAAAGATCTCCCCGAAGTTTTTTTATTATTATTAAAGGAAGCAGGGCTAACTGTTAATGCATAACAATGTAAGTTCGTAACGAAATAATGACGATATTCGGGGTAGAAAATTTAGACCGAGGATTCTATAATAAAAATAAAAATTATCCTCCGCCAAATAAGGCAAAGAAACTGTCATCTTTTCTTGGCATGTGCTCGTATTACCGTTCTTTTATCCAAAATTTGACCAATATTGTTGAACCTTTATTAGTGTTAAAACGGAAGAAATCAAAGTTTGCGTGGATAGCGGAAGCAACACGGCTTTTGAACAATTAAACACAGCTGAAATTAATGCCCTAGTGTTCAAATTCATGGAAGGGGACGAGAGGTTGGAGATCGTGGCTGATGCTTCAGATTACGCCGTGGGTTCGGTTTTAATGCAAAAAAAGACATCACTTGGCATTTTTTAGCGAAACGTTAAACGATACACGACGAAATTATACAGCGGCCGAACAAGAAACGTCAGCCATGTTAATGGCAGTTCAGAAGTCCAGGGTTTATTACGGAAAAGCGCCCGTTACTGTCTATTCAGATAATGCGGTCTTAGGTAGACTATATTCTGGAAAGAATTTAACTCCCAGATTAATTAGATGAACCTTAAAGTTACAAGAGTACAACTTAATCAAGTTAATTTGAATTCCAATTTTTATTCTTTCTGAAAAATTGGTTCTAAATTTCTTTCTTTATATATTTACTGATCAATTTTTAGCAGCATAATGCACAAAAATTTTTGGAAGGATTATAAATTTTCCTTTTAAAAAATTATTTTCATATACATAGTCCAAACACATCTGTATACAGTTTAACGCGAAATATCGGTTAACACGGATTATGGATCATTCCGGATTATGGGTGTCCGAATTAACGACTTTTGACTGTACTATGTAATTTCATGCATTTTGTTTCTCTTAACACGAAAAGATATCCTTTCTGGAAATGAACAAAATACAGAAAACACTGGCATTGCTGGCGAGATTTAAGTGGGGTGTGAAATGAAAGAGAGGTGGTTTCACATGTTTCGTAGAAAAGAGGCTAATTTGACTTTGAAATACCCTCGGAATAGCCTGTGACACGAGCCAGTTTGGTTTATCTACGGACTTTCGCCTTCCACGTCTACAAACGCCACACAAACATCTCATCTCTCATCAATTAGCTTTGGAATTAAGTGATCATGGCAGTGTGAGTAAAAATTAGTGAGTTTGGCTCATATGTTGCACTGCATAGAATTCAGCGACTCCAAGGTTGAATGAAAATTATTTTCGTTACACACGATTCTCAAAAGTATCAGATTCTTTGGCTCCGAAAGAAATGGAGAAGTAGGATATTGAAACTGAGCTGACACTTAATGAAATGTTTGAGAAAGTTTCTGTATTAATGAACTGTCCTACTGTACTATCGGAAGAACATATGAAAGATCTCCCCGAAGTTTTTTTATTATTATTAAAGGAAGCAGGGCTAACTGTTAATGCATAACAATGTAAGTTCGTAACGAAATAATGACGATATTCGGGGTAGAAAATTTAGACTGAGGATTCTAAAATAAAAATAAAAATTATCCTCCGCCAAATAAGGCAAAGAAACTGTCATCTTTTCTTGGCATGTGCTCGTATTACCGTTCTTTTATCCAAAATTTGACCAATATTGTTGAACCTTTATTAGTGTTAAAACGGAAGAAATCAAAGTTTGCGTGGATAGCGGAAGCAACACGGCTTTTGAACAATTAAACACAGCTGAAATTAATGCCCTAGTGTTCAAATTCATGGAAGGGGACGAGAGGTTGGAGATCGTGGCTGATGCTTCAGATTACGCCGTGGGTTCGGTTTTAATGCAAAAAAAGACATCACTTGGCATTTTTTAGCGAAACGTTAAACGATACACGACGAAATTATACAGCGGCCGAACAAGAAACGTCAGCCATGTTAATGGCAGTTCAGAAGTCCAGGGTTTATTTCGGAAAAGCGCCCGTTACTGTCTATTCAGATAATGCGGTCTTAGGTAGACTATATTCTGGAAAGAATTTAACTCCCAGATTAATTAGATGAACCTTAAAGTTACAAGAGTACAACTTAATCAAGTTAATTTGAATTTCAATTTTTATTCTTTCTGAAAAATTGGTTCTAAATTTCTTTCTTTATATATTTACTGATCAATTTTTAGCAGCATAATGCACAAAAATTTTTGGAAGGATTATAAATTTTCCTTTTAAAAAATTATTTTCATATACATAGTCCAAACACATCTGTATACAGTTTAACGCGAAATATCGGTTAACACGGATTATGGATCATTCCGGATTATGGGTGTCCGAATTAACGACTTTTGACTGTACTATGTAATTTCATGCATTTTGTTTCTCTTAACACGAAAAGATATCCTTTCTGGAAATGAACAAAATACAGAAAACACTGGCATTGCTGGCGAGATTTAAGTGGGGTGTGAAATGAAAGAGAGGTGGTTTCACATGTTTCGTAGAAAAGAGGCTAATTTGACTTTGAAATACCCTCGGAATAGCCTGTGACACGAGCCAGTTTGGTTTATCTACGGACTTTCGCCTTCCACGTCTACAAACGCCACACAAACATCTCATCTCTCATCAATTAGCTTTGGAATTAAGTGATCATGGCAGTGTGAGTAAAAATTAGTGAGTTTGGCTCATATGTTGCACTGCATAGAATTCAGCGACTCCAAGGTTGAATGAAAATTATTTTCGTTACACACGATTCTCAAAAGTATCAGATTCTTTGGCTCCGAAAGAAATGGAGAAGTAGGATATTGAAACTGAGCTGACACTTAATGAAATGTTTGAGAAAGTTTCTGTATTAATGAACTGTCCTACTGTACTATCGGAAGAACATATGAAAGATCTCCCCGAAGTTTTTTTATTATTATTAAAGGAAGCAGGGCTAACTGTTAATGCATAACAATGTAAGTTCGTAACGAAATAATGACGATATTCGGGGTAGAAAATTTAGACCGAGGATTCTATAATAAAAATAAAAATTATCCTCCGCCAAATAAGGCAAAGAAACTGTCATCTTTTCTTGGCATGTGCTCGTATTACCGTTCTTTTATCCAAAATTTGACCAATATTGTTGAACCTTTATTAGTGTTAAAACGGAAGAAATCAAAGTTTGCGTGGATAGCGGAAGCAACACGGCTTTTGAACAATTAAACACAGCTGAAATTAATGCCCTAGTGTTCAAATTCATGGAAGGGGACGAGAGGTTGGAGATCGTGGCTGATGCTTCAGATTACGCCGTGGGTTCGGTTTTAATGCAAAAAAAGACATCACTTGGCATTTTTTAGGGAAACGTTAAACGATACACGACGAAATTATACAGCGGCCGAACAAGAAACGTCAGCCATGTTAATGGCAGTTCAGAAGTCCAGGGTTTATTACGGAAAAGCGCCCGTTACTGTCTATTCAGATAATGCGGTCTTAGGTAGACTATATTCTGGAAAGAATTTAACTCCCAGATTAATTAGATGAACCTTAAAGTTACAAGAGTACAACTTAATCAAGTTAATTTGAATTCCAATTTTTATTCTTTCTGAAAAATTGGTTCTAAATTTCTTTCTTTATATATTTACTGATCAATTTTTAGCAGCATAATGCACAAAAATTTTTGGAAGGATTATAAATTTTCCTTTTAAAAAATTATTTTCATATACATAGTCCAAACACATCTGTATACAGTTTAACGCGAAATATCGGTTAACACGGATTATGGATCATTCCGGATTATGGGTGTCCGAATTAACGACTTTTGACTGTACTATGTAATTTCATGCATTTTGTTTCTCTTAACACGAAAAGATATCCTTTCTGGAAATGAACAAAATACAGAAAACACTGGCATTGCTGGCGAGATTTAAGTGGGGTGTGAAATGAAAGAGAGGTGGTTTCACATGTTTCGTAGAAAAGAGGCTAATTTGACTTTGAAATACCCTCGGAATAGCCTGTGATACGAGCCAGTTTTGTTTATCTACGGACTTTCGCCTTCCACGTCTACAAACGCCACACAATCATCTCATCTCTCATCAATTAGCTTTGGAATTAAGTGATCATGGCAGTGTGAGTAAAAATTAGTGAGTTTGGCTCATATGTTGCACTGCATAGAATTCAGCGACTCCAAGGTTGAATGAAAATTATTTTCGTTACACACGATTCTCAAAAGTATCAGATTCTTTGGCTCCGAAAGAAATGGAGAAGTAGGATATTGAAACTGAGCTGACACTTAATGAAATGTTTGAGAAAGTTTCTGTATTAATGAACTGTCCTACTGTACTATCGGAAGAACATATGAAAGATCTCCCCGAAGTTTTTTTGTTATTATTAAAGGAAGCAGGGCTAACTGTTAATGCATAACAATGTAAGTTCGTAACGAAATAATGACGATATTCGGGGTAGAAAATTTAGACTGAGGATTCTAAAATAAAAATAAAAATTATCCTCCGCCAAATAAGGCAAAGAAACTGTCATCTTTTCTTGGCATGTGCTCGTATTACCGTTCTTTTATCCAAAATTTGACCAATATTGTTGAACCTTTATTAGTGTTAAAACGGAAGAAATCAATGTTTGCGTGGATAGCGGAAGCAACACGGCTTGTGAACAATTAAAGACAGCTGAAATTAATGCCCTAGTGTTCAAATTCATGGAAGGGGACGAGAGGTTGGTGATCGTGGCTGATGCTTCAGATTACGCCGTGGGTTCGGTTTTAATGCAAAAAAAGACATCACTTGGCATTTTTAGCGAAACGTTAAACGATACACGACGAAATTATACGGCGGCCGAACAAGAAACGTCAGCCATGTTAATGGCAGTTCAGAAGTCCAGGGTTTATTTCGGAAAAGCGCCCGTTACTGTCTATTCAGATAATGCGGTCTTAGGTAGACTATATTCTGGAAAGAATTTAACTCCCAGATTAATTAGATGAACCTTAAAGTTACAAGAGTACAACTTAATCAAGTTAATTTGAATTTCAATTTTTATTCTTTCTGAAAAATTGGTTCTAAATTTCTTTCTTTATATATTTACTGATCAATTTTTAGCAGCATAATGCACAAAAATTTTTGGAAGGATTATAAATTTTCCTTTTAAAAAATTATTTTCATATACATAGTCCAAACACATCTGTATACAGTTTAACGCGAAATATCGGTTAACACGGATTATGGATCATTCCGGATTATGGGTGTCCAAATTAACGACTTTTGACTGTACTATGTAATTTCATGCATTTTGTTTCTCTTAACACGAAAAGATATCCTTTCTGGAAATGAACAAAATACAGAAAACACTGGCATTGCTGGCGAGATTTAAGTGGGGTGTGAAATGAAAGAGAGGTGGTTTCACATGTTTCGTAGAAAAGAGGCTAATTTGACTTTGAAATACCCTCGGAATAGCCTGTGATACGAGCCAGTTTGGTTTATCTACGGACTTTCGCCTTCCACGTCTACAAACGCCACACAAACATCTCATCTCTCATCAATTAGCTTTGGAATTAAGTGATCATGGCAGTGTGAGTAAAAATTAGTGAGTTTGGCTCATATGTTGCACTGCATAGAATTCAGCGACTCCAAGGTTGAATGAAAATTATTTTCGTTACACACGATTCTCAAAAGTATCAGATTCTTTGGCTCCGAAAGAAATGGAGAAGTAGGATATTGAAACTGAGCTGACACTTAATGAAATGTTTGAGAAAGTTTCTGTATTAATGAACTGTCCTACTGTACTATCGGAAGAACATATGAAAGATCTCCCCGAAGTTTTTTTATTATTATTAAAGGAAGCAGGGCTAACTGTTAATGCATAACAATGTAAGTTCGTAACGAAATAATGACGATATTCGGGGTAGAAAATTTAGACTGAGGATTCTAAAATAAAAATAAAAATTATCCTCCGCCAAATAAGGCAAAGAAACTGTCATCTTTTCTTGGCATGTGCTCGTATTACCGTTCTTTTATCCAAAATTTGACCAATATTGTTGAACCTTTATTAGTGTTAAAACGGAAGAAATCAAAGTTTGCGTGGATAGCGGAAGCAACACGGCTTTTGAACAATTAAACACAGCTGAAATTAATGCCCTAGTGTTCAAATTCATGGAAGGGGACGAGAGGTTGGAGATCGTGGCTGATGCTTCAGATTACGCCGTGGGTTCGGTTTTAATGCAAAAAAAGACATCACTTGGCATTTTTTAGCGAAACGTTAAACGATACACGACGAAATTATACAGCGGCCGAACAAGAAACGTCAGCCATGTTAATGGCAGTTCAGAAGTCCAGGGTTTATTTCGGAAAAGCGCCCGTTACTGTCTATTCAGATAATGCGGTCTTAGGTAGACTATATTCTGGAAAGAATTTAACTCCCAGATTAATTAGATGAACCTTAAAGTTACAAGAGTACAACTTAATCAAGTTAATTTGAATTTCAATTTTTATTCTTTCTGAAAAATTGGTTCTAAATTTCTTTCTTTATATATTTACTGATCAATTTTTAGCAGCATAATGCACAAAAATTTTTGGAAGGATTATAAATTTTCCTTTTAAAAAATTATTTTCATATACATAGTCCAAACACATCTGTATACAGTTTAACGCGAAATATCGGTTAACACGGATTATGGATCATTCCGGATTATGGGTGTCCGAATTAACGACTTTTGACTGTACTATGTAATTTCATGCATTTTGTTTCTCTTAACACGAAAAGATATCCTTTCTGGAAATGAACAAAATACAGAAAACACTGGCATTGCTGGCGAGATTTAAGTGGGGTGTGAAATGAAAGAGAGGTGGTTTCACATGTTTCGTAGAAAAGAGGCTAATTTGACTTTGAAATACCCTCGGAATAGCCTGTGACACGAGCCAGTTTGGTTTATCTACGGACTTTCGCCTTCCACGTCTACAAACGCCACACAAACATCTCATCTCTCATCAATTAGCTTTGGAATTAAGTGATCATGGCAGTGTGAGTAAAAATTAGTGAGTTTGGCTCATATGTTGCACTGCATAGAATTCAGCGACTCCAAGGTTGAATGAAAATTATTTTCGTTACACACGATTCTCAAAAGTATCAGATTCTTTGGCTCCGAAAGAAATGGAGAAGTAGGATATTGAAACTGAGCTGACACTTAATGAAATGTTTGAGAAAGTTTCTGTATTAATGAACTGTCCTACTGTACTATCGGAAGAACATATGAAAGATCTCCCCGAAGTTTTTTTATTATTATTAAAGGAAGCAGGGCTAACTGTTAATGCATAACAATGTAAGTTCGTAACGAAATAATGACGATATTCGGGGTAGAAAATTTAGACCGAGGATTCTATAATAAAAATAAAAATTATCCTCCGCCAAATAAGGCAAAGAAACTGTCATCTTTTCTTGGCATGTGCTCGTATTACCGTTCTTTTATCCAAAATTTGACCAATATTGTTGAACCTTTATTAGTGTTAAAACGGAAGAAATCAAAGTTTGCGTGGATAGCGGAAGCAACACGGCTTTTGAACAATTAAACACAGCTGAAATTAATGCCCTAGTGTTCAAATTCATGGAAGGGGACGAGAGGTTGGAGATCGTGGCTGATGCTTCAGATTACGCCGTGGGTTCGGTTTTAATGCAAAAAAAGACATCACTTGGCATTTTTTAGCGAAACGTTAAACGATACACGACGAAATTATACAGCGGCCGAACAAGAAACGTCAGCCATGTTAATGGCAGTTCAGAAGTCCAGGGTTTATTACGGAAAAGCGCCCGTTACTGTCTATTCAGATAATGCGGTCTTAGGTAGACTATATTCTGGAAAGAATTTAACTCCCAGATTAATTAGATGAACCTTAAAGTTACAAGAGTACAACTTAATCAAGTTAATTTGAATTCCAATTTTTATTCTTTCTGAAAAATTGGTTCTAAATTTCTTTCTTTATATATTTACTGATCAATTTTTAGCAGCATAATGCACAAAAATTTTTGGAAGGATTATAAATTTTCCTTTTAAAAAATTATTTTCATATACATAGTCCAAACACATCTGTATACAGTTTAACGCGAAATATCGGTTAACACGGATTATGGATCATTCCGGATTATGGGTGTCCGAATTAACGACTTTTGACTGTACTATGTAATTTCATGCATTTTGTTTCTCTTAACACGAAAAGATATCCTTTCTGGAAATGAACAAAATACAGAAAACACTGGCATTGCTGGCGAGATTTAAGTGGGGTGTGAAATGAAAGAGAGGTGGTTTCACATGTTTCGTAGAAAAGAGGCTAATTTGACTTTGAAATACCCTCGGAATAGCCTGTGATACGAGCCAGTTTTGTTTATCTACGGACTTTCGCCTTCCACGTCTACAAACGCCACACAATCATCTCATCTCTCATCAATTAGCTTTGGAATTAAGTGATCATGGCAGTGTGAGTAAAAATTAGTGAGTTTGGCTCATATGTTGCACTGCATAGAATTCAGCGACTCCAAGGTTGAATGAAAATTATTTTCGTTACACACGATTCTCAAAAGTATCAGATTCTTTGGCTCCGAAAGAAATGGAGAAGTAGGATATTGAAACTGAGCTGACACTTAATGAAATGTTTGAGAAAGTTTCTGTATTAATGAACTGTCCTACTGTACTATCGGAAGAACATATGAAAGATCTCCCCGAAGTTTTTTTGTTATTATTAAAGGAAGCAGGGCTAACTGTTAATGCATAACAATGTAAGTTCGTAACGAAATAATGACGATATTCGGGGTAGAAAATTTAGACTGAGGATTCTAAAATAAAAATAAAAATTATCCTCCGCCAAATAAGGCAAAGAAACTGTCATCTTTTCTTGGCATGTGCTCGTATTACCGTTCTTTTATCCAAAATTTGACCAATATTGTTGAACCTTTATTAGTGTTAAAACGGAAGAAATCAATGTTTGCGTGGATAGCGGAAGCAACACGGCTTGTGAACAATTAAAGACAGCTGAAATTAATGCCCTAGTGTTCAAATTCATGGAAGGGGACGAGAGGTTGGTGATCGTGGCTGATGCTTCAGATTACGCCGTGGGTTCGGTTTTAATGCAAAAAAAGACATCACTTGGCATTTTTAGCGAAACGTTAAACGATACACGACGAAATTATACGGCGGCCGAACAAGAAACGTCAGCCATGTTAATGGCAGTTCAGAAGTCCAGGGTTTATTTCGGAAAAGCGCCCGTTACTGTCTATTCAGATAATGCGGTCTTAGGTAGACTATATTCTGGAAAGAATTTAACTCCCAGATTAATTAGATGAACCTTAAAGTTACAAGAGTACAACTTAATCAAGTTAATTTGAATTTCAATTTTTATTCTTTCTGAAAAATTGGTTCTAAATTTCTTTCTTTATATATTTACTGATCAATTTTTAGCAGCATAATGCACAAAAATTTTTGGAAGGATTATAAATTTTCCTTTTAAAAAATTATTTTCATATACATAGACCAAACACATCTGTATACAGTTTAACGCGAAATATCGGTTAACACGGATTATGGATCATTCCGGATTATGGGTGTCCGAATTAACGACTTTTGACTGTACTATGTAATTTCATGCATTTTGTTTCTCTTAACACGAAAAGATATCCTTTCTGGAAATGAACAAAATACAGAAAACACTGGCATTGCTGGCGAGATTAAGTGGGGTGTGAAATGAAAGAGAGGTGGTTTCACATGTTTCGTAGAAAAGAGGCTAATTTGACTTTGAAATACCCTCGGAATAGCCTGTGACACGAGCCAGTTTGGTTTATCTACGGACTTTCGCCTTCCACGTCTACAAACGCCACACAAACATCTCATCTCTCATCAATTAGCTTTGGAATTAAGTGATCATGGCAGTGTGAGTAAAAATTAGTGAGTTTGGCTCATATGTTGCACTGCATAGAATTCAGCGACTCCAAGGTTGAATGAAAATTATTTTCGTTACACACGATTCTCAAAAGTATCAGATTCTTTGGCTCCGAAAGAAATGGAGAAGTAGGATATTGAAACTGAGCTGACACTTAATGAAATGTTTGAGAAAGTTTCTGTATTAATGAACTGTCCTACTGTACTATCGGAAGAACATATGAAAGATCTCCCCGAAGTTTTTTTATTATTATTAAAGGAAGCAGGGCTAACTGTTAATGCATAACAATGTAAGTTCGTAACGAAATAATGACGATATTCGGGTTAGAAAATTTAGACTGAGGATTCTATAATAAAAATAAAAATTATCCTCCGCCAAATAAGGCAAAGAAACTGTCATCTTTTCTTGGCATGTGCTCGTATTACCGTTCTTTTATCCAAAATTTGACCAATATTGTTGAACCTTTATTAGTGTTAAAACGGAAGAAATCAAAGTTTGCGTGGATAGCGGAAGCAACACGGCTTTTGAACAATTAAACACAGCTGAAGTTAATGCCCTAGTGTTCAAATTCATGGAAGGGGACGAGAGGTTGGAGATCGTGGCTGATGCTTCAGATTACGCCGTGGGTTCGGTTTTAATGCAAAAAAAGACATCACTTGGCATTTTTTAGCGAAATAACGATACACGACGAAATTATACGGCGGCCGAACAAGAAACGTCAGCCATGTTAATGGCAGTTCTGAAGTCCAGGGTTTATTTCGGAAAAGCGCCCGTTACTGTCTATTCAGATAATGCGGTCTTAGGTAGACTATATTCTGGAAAGAATTTAACTCCCAGATTAATTAGATGAACCTTAAAGTTACAAGAGTACAACTTAATCAAGTTAATTTGAATTTCAATTTTTATTCTTTCTGAAAAATTGATTCTAAATTTCTTTCTTTATATATTTACTGATCAATTTTTAGCAGCATAATGCACAAAAATTTTTGGAAGGATTATAAATTTTCCTTTTAAAAAATTATTTTCATATACATAGACCAAACACATCTGTATACAGTTTAACGCGAAATATCGGTTAACACGGATTATGGATCATTCCGGATTATGGGTGTCCGAATTAACGACTTTTGACTGTACTATGTAATTTCATGCATTTTGTTTCTCTTAACACGAAAAGATATCCTTTCTGGAAATGAACAAAATACAGAAAACACTGGCATTGCTGGCGAGATTAAGTGGGGTGTGAAATGAAAGAGAGGTGGTTTCACATGTTTCGTAGAAAAGAGGCTAATTTGACTTTGAAATACCCTCGGAATAGCCTGTGACACGAGCCAGTTTGGTTTATCTACGGACTTTCGCCTTCCACGTCTACAAACGCCACACAAACATCTCATCTCTCATCAATTAGCTTTGGAATTAAGTGATCATGGCAGTGTGAGTAAAAATTAGTGAGTTTGGCTCATATGTTGCACTGCATAGAATTCAGCGACTCCAAGGTTGAATGAAAATTATTTTCGTTACACACGATTCTCAAAAGTATCAGATTCTTTGGCTCCGAAAGAAATGGAGAAGTAGGATATTGAAACTGAGCTGACACTTAATGAAATGTTTGAGAAAGTTTCTGTATTAATGAACTGTCCTACTGTACTATCGGAAGAACATATGAAAGATCTCCCCGAAGTTTTTTTATTATTATTAAAGGAAGCAGGGCTAACTGTTAATGCATAACAATGTAAGTTCGTAACGAAATAATGACGATATTCGGGGTAGAAAATTTAGACTGAGGATTCTATAATAAAAATAAAAATTATCCTCCGCCAAATAAGGCAAAGAAACTGTCATCTTTTCTTGGCATGTGCTCGTATTACCGTTCTTTTATCCAAAATTTGACCAATATTGTTGAACCTTTATTAGTGTTAAAACGGAAGAAATCAAAGTTTGCGTGGATAGCGGAAGCAACACGGCTTTTGAACAATTAAACACAGCTGAAGTTAATGCCCTAGTGTTCAAATTCATGGAAGGGGACGAGAGGTTGGAGATCGTGGCTGATGCTTCAGATTACGCCGTGGGTTCGGTTTTAATGCAAAAAAAGACATCACTTGGCATTTTTTAGCGAAACGTTAAACGATACACGACGAAATTATACAGCGGCCGAACAAGAAACGTCAGCCATGTTAATGGCAGTTCAGAAGTCCAGGGTTTATTTCGGAAAAGCGCCCGTTACTGTCTATTCAGATAATGCGGTCTTAGGTAGACTATATTCTGGAAAGAATTTAACTCCCAGATTAATTAGATGAACCTTAAAGTTACAAGAGTACAACTTAATCAAGTTAATTTGAATTTCAATTTTTATTCTTTCTGAAAAATTGGTTCTAAATTTCTTTCTTTATATATTTACTGATCAATTTTTAGCAGCATAATGCACAAAAAGTTTTGGAAGGATTATAAATTTTTCTTTTAAAAAATTATTTTCATATACATAGTCCAAACACATCTGTATACAGTTTAACGCGAAATATCGGTTAACACGGATTATGGATCATTCCGGATTATGGGTGTCCGAATTAACGACTTTTGACTGTACTATGTAATTTCATGCATTTTGTTTCTCTTAACACGAAAAGATATCCTTTCTGGAAATGAACAAAATACAGAAAACACTGGCATTGCTGGCGAGATTTAAGTGGGGTGTGAAATGAAAGAGAGGTGGTTTCACATGTTTCGTAGAAAAGAGGCTAATTTGACTTTGAAATACCCTCGGAATAGCCTGTGATACGAGCCAGTTTTGTTTATCTACGGACTTTCGCCTTCCACGTCTACAAACGCCACACAATCATCTCATCTCTCATCAATTAGCTTTGGAATTAAGTGAGCATGGCAGTGTGAGTAAAAATTAGTGAGTTTGGCTCATATGTTGCACTGCATAGAATTCAGCGACTCCAAGGTTGAATGAAAATTATTTTCGTTACACACGATTCTCAAAAGTATCAGATTCTTTGGCTCCGAAAGAAATGGAGAAGTAGGATATTGAAACTGAGCTGACATTTAATGAAATGTTTGAGAAAGTTTCTGTATTAATGAACTGTCCTACTGTACTATCGGAAGAACATATGAAAGATCTCCCCGAAGTTTTTTTATTATTATTAAAGGAAGCAGGGCTAACTGTTAATGCATAACAATGTAAGTTCGTAACGAAATAATGACGATATTCGGGGTAGAAAATTTAGACTGAGGATTCTAAAATAAAAATAAAAATTATCCTCCGCCAAATAAGGCAAAGAAACTGTCATCTTTTCTTGGCATGTGCTCGTATTACCGTTCTTTTATCCAAAATTTGACCAACATTGTTGAACCTTTATTAGTGTTAAAACGGAAGAAATCAAAGTTTGCGTGGATAGCGGAAGCAACACGGCTTTTGAACAAATAAACACAGCTGAAATTAATGCCCTAGTGTTCAAATTCATGGAAGGGGACGAGAGGTTGGAGATCGTGGCTGATGCTTCAGATTACGCCGTGGGTTCGGTTTTAATGCAAAAAAAGACATCACTTGGCATTTTTTAGCGAAATAACGATACACGACGAAATTATACGGCGGCCGAACAAGAAACGTCAGCCATGTTAATGGCAGTTCAGAAGTCCAGGGTTTATTTCGGAAAAGCGCCCGTTACTGTCTATTCAGATAATGCGGTCTTAGGTAGACTATATTCTGGAAAGAATTTAACTCCCAGATTAATTAGATGATCCTTAAAGTTACAAGAGTACAACTTAATCAAGTTAATTTGAATTTCAATTTTTATTCTTTCTGAAAAATTGGTTCTAAATTTCTTTCTTTATATATTTACTGATCAATTTTTAGCAGCATAATGCACAAAAATTTTTGGAAGGATTATAAATTTTCCTTTTAAAAAATTATTTTCATATACATAGACCAAACACATCTGTATACAGTTTAACGCGAAATATCGGTTAACACGGATTATGGATCATTCCGGATTATGGGTGTCCGAATTAACGACTTTTGACTGTACTATGTAATTTCATGCATTTTGTTTCTCTTAACACGAAAAGATATCCTTTCTGGAAATGAACAAAATACAGAAAACACTGGCATTGCTGGCGAGATTAAGTGGGGTGTGAAATGAAAGAGAGGTGGTTTCACATGTTTCGTAGAAAAGAGGCTAATTTGACTTTGAAATACCCTCGGAATAGCCTGTGACACGAGCCAGTTTGGTTTATCTACGGACTTTCGCCTTCCACGTCTACAAACGCCACACAAACATCTCATCTCTCATCAATTAGCTTTGGAATTAAGTGATCATGGCAGTGTGAGTAAAAATTAGTGAGTTTGGCTCATATGTTGCACTGCATAGAATTCAGCGACTCCAAGGTTGAATGAAAATTATTTTCGTTACACACGATTCTCAAAAGTATCAGATTCTTTGGCTCCGAAAGAAATGGAGAAGTAGGATATTGAAACTGAGCTGACACTTAATGAAATGTTTGAGAAAGTTTCTGTATTAATGAACTGTCCTACTGTACTATCGGAAGAACATATGAAAGATCTCCCCGAAGTTTTTTTATTATTATTAAAGGAAGCAGGGCTAACTGTTAATGCATAACAATGTAAGTTCGTAACGAAATAATGACGATATTCGGGGTAGAAAATTTAGACTGAGGATTCTATAATAAAAATAAAAATTATCCTCCGCCAAATAAGGCAAAGAAACTGTCATCTTTTCTTGGCATGTGCTCGTATTACCGTTCTTTTATCCAAAATTTGACCAATATTGTTGAACCTTTATTAGTGTTAAAACGGAAGAAATCAAAGTTTGCGTGGATAGCGGAAGCAACACGGCTTTTGAACAATTAAACACAGCTGAAGTTAATGCCCTAGTGTTCAAATTCATGGAAGGGGACGAGAGGTTGGAGATCGTGGCTGATGCTTCAGATTACGCCGTGGGTTCGGTTTTAATGCAAAAAAAGACATCACTTGGCATTTTTTAGCGAAACGTTAAACGATACACGACGAAATTATACAGCGGCCGAACAAGAAACGTCAGCCATGTTAATGGCAGTTCAGAAGTCCAGGGTTTATTTCGGAAAAGCGCCCGTTACTGTCTATTCAGATAATGCGGTCTTAGGTAGACTATATTCTGGAAAGAATTTAACTCCCAGATTAATTAGATGAACCTTAAAGTTACAAGAGTACAACTTAATCAAGTTAATTTGAATTTCAATTTTTATTCTTTCTGAAAAATTGGTTCTAAATTTCTTTCTTTATATATTTACTGATCAATTTTTAGCAGCATAATGCACAAAAAGTTTTGGAAGGATTATAAATTTTTCTTTTAAAAAATTATTTTCATATACATAGTCCAAACACATCTGTATACAGTTTAACGCGAAATATCGGTTAACACGGATTATGGATCATTCCGGATTATGGGTGTCCGAATTAACGACTTTTGACTGTACTATGTAATTTCATGCATTTTGTTTCTCTTAACACGAAAAGATATCCTTTCTGGAAATGAACAAAATACAGAAAACACTGGCATTGCTGGCGAGATTTAAGTGGGGTGTGAAATGAAAGAGAGGTGGTTTCACATGTTTCGTAGAAAAGAGGCTAATTTGACTTTGAAATACCCTCGGAATAGCCTGTGATACGAGCCAGTTTTGTTTATCTACGGACTTTCGCCTTCCACGTCTACAAACGCCACACAATCATCTCATCTCTCATCAATTAGCTTTGGAATTAAGTGATCATGGCAGTGTGAGTAAAAATTAGTGAGTTTGGCTCATATGTTGCACTGCATAGAATTCAGCGACTCCAAGGTTGAATGAAAATTATTTTCGTTACACACGATTCTCAAAAGTATCAGATTCTTTGGCTCCGAAAGAAATGGAGAAGTAGGATATTGAAACTGAGCTGACATTTAATGAAATGTTTGAGAAAGTTTCTGTATTAATGAACTGTCCTACTGTACTATCGGAAGAACATATGAAAGATCTCCCCGAAGTTTTTTTATTATTATTAAAGGAAGCAGGGCTAACTGTTAATGCATAACAATGTAAGTTCGTAACGAAATAATGACGATATTCGGGGTAGAAAATTTAGACTGAGGATTCTAAAATAAAAATAAAAATTATCCTCCGCCAAATAAGGCAAAGAAACTGTCATCTTTTCTTGGCATGTGCTCGTATTACCGTTCTTTTATCCAAAATTTGACCAACATTGTTGAACCTTTATTAGTGTTAAAACGGAAGAAATCAAAGTTTGCGTGGATAGCGGAAGCAACACGGCTTTTGAACAAATAAACACAGCTGAAATTAATGCCCTAGTGTTCAAATTCATGAAAGGGGACGAGAGGTTGGAGATCGTGGCTGATGCTTCAGATTACGCCGTGGGTTCGGTTTTAATGCAAAAAAAGACATCACTTGGCATTTTTTAGCGAAATAACGATGCACGACGAAATTATACGGCGGCCGAACAAGAAACGTCAGCCATGTTAATGGCAGTTCAGAAGTCCAGGGTTTATTTCGGAAAAGCGCCCGTTACTGTCTATTCAGATAATGCGGTCTTAGGTAGACTATATTCTGGAAAGAATTTAACTCCCAGATTAATTAGATGATCCTTAAAGTTACAAGAGTACAACTTAATCAAGTTAATTTGAATTTCAATTTTTATTCTTTCTGAAAAATTGGTTCTAAATTTCTTTCTTTATATATTTACTGATCAATTTTTAGCAGCATAATGCACAAAAATTTTTGGAAGGATTATAAATTTTCCTTTTAAAAAATTATTTTCATATACATAGTCCAAACACATCTGTATACAGTTTAACGCGAAATATCGGTTAACACGGATTATGGATCATTCCGGATTATGGGTGTCCGAATTAACGACTTTTGACTGTACTATGTAATTTCATGCATTTTGTTTCTCTTAACACGAAAAGATATCCTTTCTGGAAATGAACAAAATACAGAAAACACTGGCATTGCTGGCGAGATTTAAGTGGGGTGTGAAATGAAAGAGAGGTGGTTTCACATGTTTCGTAGAAAAGAGGCTAATTTGACTTTGAAATACCCTCGGAATAGCCTGTGACACGAGACAGTTTGGTTTATCTACGGACTTTCGCCTTCCACGTCTACAAACGCAACCACAAACATCTCATCTCTCATCAATTAGCTTTGGAATTAAGTGATCATGGCAGTGTGAGTAAAAATTAGTGAGTTTGGCTCATATGTTGCACTGCATAGAATTCAGCGACTCCAAGGTTGAATGAAAATTATTTTCGTTACACACGATTCTCAAAAGTATCAGATTCTTTGGCTCCGAAAGAAATGGAGAAGTAGGATATTGAAACTGAGCTGACACTTAATGAAATGTTTGAGAAAGTTTCTGTATTAATGAACTGTCCTACTGTACTATCGGAAGAACATATGAAAGATTTCCCCGAAGTTTTTTTATTATTATTAAAGGAAGCAGGGCTAACTGTTAATGCATAACAATGTAAGTTCGTAACGAAATAATGACGATATTCGGGGTAGAAAATTTAGACTGAGGATTCTATAATAAAAATAAAAATTATCCTCCGCCAAATAAGGCAAAGAAACTGTCATCTTTTCTTGGCATGTGCTCGTATTACCGTTCTTTTATCCAAAATTTGACCAATATTGTTGAACCTTTATTAGTGTTAAAACGGAAGAAATCAAAGTTTGCGTGGATAGCGGAAGCAACACGGCTTTTGAACAATTAAACACAGCTGAAATTAATGCCCTAGTGTTCAAATTCATGGAAGGGGACGAGAGGTTGGAGATCGTGGCTGATGCTTCAGATTACGCCGTGGGTTCGGTTTTAATGCAAAAAAAGACATCACTTGGCATTTTTTAGCGAAACGTTAAACGATACACGACGAAATTATACAGCGGCCGAACAAGAAACGTCAGCCATGTTAATGGCAGTTCAGAAGTCCAGGGTTTATTTCGGAAAAGCGCCCGTTACTGTCTATTCAGATAATGCGGTCTTAGGTAGACTATATTCTGGAAAGAATTTAACTCCCAGATTAATTAGATGAACCTTAAAGTTACAAGAGTACAACTTAATCAAGTTAATTTGAATTTCAATTTTTATTCTTTCTGAAAAATTGGTTCTAAATTTCTTTCTTTATATATTTACTGATCAATTTTTAGCAGCATAATGCACAAAAAGTTTTGGAAGGATTATAAATTTTTCTTTTAAAAAATTATTTTCATATACATAGTCCAAACACATCTGTATACAGTTTAACGCGAAATATCGGTTAACACGGATTATGGATCATTCCGGATTATGGGTGTCCGAATTAACGACTTTTGACTGTACTATGTAATTTCATGCATTTTGTTTCTCTTAACACGAAAAGATATCCTTTCTGGAAATGAACAAAATACAGAAAACACTGGCATTGCTGGCGAGATTTAAGTGGGGTGTGAAATGAAAGAGAGGTGGTTTCACATGTTTCGTAGAAAAGAGGCTAATTTGACTTTGAAATACCCTCGGAATAGCCTGTGATACGAGCCAGTTTTGTTTATCTACGGACTTTCGCCTTCCACGTCTACAAACGCCACACAATAATCTCATCTCTCATCAATTAGCTTTGGAATTAAGTGATCATGGCAGTGTGAGTAAAAATTAGTGAGTTTGGCTCATATGTTGCACTGCATAGAATTCAGCGGCTCCAAGGTTGAATGAAAATTATTTTCGTTACACACGATTCTCAAAAGTATCAGATTCTTTGGCTCCGAAAGAAATGGAGAAGTAGGATATTGAAACTGAGCTGACACTTAATGAAATGTTTGAGAAAGTTTCTGTATTAATGAACTGTCCTACTGTACTATCGGAAGAACATATGAAAGATCTCCCCGAAGTTTTTTGATTATTATTAAAGGAAACAGGGCTAACTGTTAATGCATAACAATGTAAGTTCGTAACGAAATAATGACGATATTCGGGGTAGAAAATTTAGACTGAGGATTCTAAAATAAAAATAAAAATGATCCTCCGCCAAATAAGGCAAAGAAACTGTCATCCTTTCTTGGCATGTGCTCGTATTACCGTTCTTTTATCCAAAATTTGACCAATATTGTTGAACCTTTATTAGTGTTAAAACGGAAGAAATCAAAGTTTGCGTGGATAGCGGAAGCAACACGGCTTTTGAACAATTAAACACAGCTGAAATTAATGCCCTAGTGTTCAAATTCATGGAAGGGGATGAGAGGTTGGAGATCGTGGCTGATGCTTCAGATTACGCCGTGGGTTCGGTTTTAATGCAAAAAAAGACATCACTTGGCATTTTTTAGCGAAACTTTAAACGATACACGACGAAATTATACAGCGGCCGAACAAGAAACGTCAGCCATGTTAATGGCAGTTCAGAAGTCCAGGGTTTATTTCGGAAAAGCGCCCGTTACTGTCTATTCAGATAATGCGGTCTTAGGTAGACTATATTCTGGAAAGAATTTAACTCCCAGATTAATTAGATGAACCTTAAAGTTACAAGAGTACAACTTAATCAAGTTAATTTGAATTTCAATTTTTATTCTTTCTGAAAAATTGGTTCTAAATTTCTTTCTTTATATATTTACTGATCAATTTTTAGCAGCATAATGCACAAAAATTTTTGGAAGGATTATAAATTTTCCTTTTAAAAAATTATTTTCATATACATAGTCCAAACACATCTGTATACAGTTTAACGCGAAATATCGGTTAACACGGATTATGGATCATTCCGGATTATGGGTATCCGAATTAACGACTTTTGACTGTACTATGTAATTTCATGCATTTTGTTTCTCTTAACACGAAAAGATATCCTTTCTGGAAATGAACAAAATACAGAAAACACTGGCATTGCTGGCGAGATTTAAGTGGGGTGTGAAATGAAAGAAAGGTGGTTTCACATGTTTCGTAGAAAAGAGGCTAATTTGACTTTGAAATACCCTCGGAATAGCCTGTGATACGAGCCAGTTTTGTTTATCTACGGACTTTCGCCTTCCACGTCTACAAACGCCACACAATCATCTCATCTCTCATCAATTAGCTTTGGAATTAAGTGATCATGGCAGTGTGAGTAAAAATTAGTGAGTTTGGCTCATATGTTGCACTGCATAGAATTCAGCGACTCCAAGGTTGAATGAAAATTATTTTCGTTACACACGATTCTCAAAAGTATCAGATTCTTTGGCTCCGAAAGAAATGGAGAAGTAGGATATTGAAACTGAGCTGACACTTAATGAAATGTTTGAGAAAGTTTCTGTATTAATGAACTGTCCTACTGTACTATCGGAAGAACATATGAAAGATCTCCCCGAAGTTTTTTTATTATTATTAAAGGAAGCAGGGCTAACTGTTAATGCATAACAATGTAAGTTCGTAACGAAATAATGACGATATTCGGGGTAGAAAATTTAGACTGAGGATTCTATAATAAAAATAAAAATTATCCTCCGCCAAATAAGGCAAAGAAACTGTCATCTTTTCTTGGCATGTGCTCGTATTACCGTTCTTTTATCCAAAATTTGACCAATATTGTTGAACCTTTATTAGTGTTAAAACGGAAGAAATCAAAGTTTGCGTGGATAGCGGAAGCAACACGGCTTTTGAACAATTAAACACAGCTGAAATTAATGCCCTAGTGTTCAAATTCATGGAAGGGGACGAGAGGTTGGAGATCGTGGCTGATGCTTCAGATTACGCCGTGGGTTCGGTTTTAATGCAAAAAAAGACATCACTTGGCATATTTTAGCGAAACGTTAAACGATACACGACGAAATTATACAGCGGCCGAACAAGAAACGTCAGCCATGTTAATGGCAGTTCAGAAGTCCAGGGTTTATTTCGGAAAAGCGCCCGTTACTGTCTATTCAGATAATGCGGTCTTAGGTAGACTATATTCTGGAAAGAATTTAACTCCCAGATTAATTAGATGAACCTTAAAGTTACAAGAGTACAACTTAATCAAGTTAATTTGAATTTCAATTTTTATTCTTTCTGAAAAATTGGTTCTAAATTTCTTTCTTTATATATTTACTGATCAATTTTTAGCAGCATAATGCACAAAAATTTTTGGAAGGATTATAAATTTTCCTTTTAAAAAATTATTTTCATATACATAGTCCAAACACATCTGTATACAGTTTAACGCGAAATATCGGTTAACACGGATTATGGATCATTCCGGATTATGGGTATCCGAATTAACGACTTTTGACTGTACTATGTAATTTCATGCATTTTGTTTCTCTTAACACGAAAAGATATCCTTTCTGGAAATGAACAAAATACAGAAAACACTGGCATTGCTGGCGAGATTTAAGTGGGGTGTGAAATGAAAGAAAGGTGGTTTCACATGTTTCGTAGAAAAGAGGCTAATTTGACTTTGAAATACCCTCGGAATAGCCTGTGATACGAGCCAGTTTTGTTTATCTACGGACTTTCGCCTTCCACGTCTACAAACGCCACACAATCATCTCATCTCTCATCAATTAGCTTTGGAATTAAGTGATCATGGCAGTGTGAGTAAAAATTAGTGAGTTTGGCTCATATGTTGCACTGCATAGAATTCAGCGACTCCAAGGTTGAATGAAAATTATTTTCGTTACACACGATTCTCAAAAGTATCAGATTCTTTGGCTCCGAAAGAAATGAAGAAGTAGGATATTGAAACTGAGCTGACACTTAATGAAATGTTTGAGAAAGTTTCTGTATTAATGAACTGTCCTACTGTACTATCGGAAGAACATATGAAAGATCTCCCCGAAGTTTTTTTATTATTATTAAAGGAAGCAGGGCTAACTGTTAATGCATAACAATGTAAGTTCGTAACGAAATAATGACGATATTCGGGGTAGAAAATTTAGACTGAGGATTCTATAATAAAAATAAAAATTATCCTCCGCCAAATAAGGCAAAGAAACTGTCATCTTTTCTTGGCATGTGCTCGTATTACCGTTCTTTTATCCAAAATTTGACCAATATTGTTGAACCTTTATTAGTGTTAAAACGGAAGAAATCAAAGTTTGCGTGGATAGCGGAAGCAACACGGCTTTTGAACAATTAAACACAGCTGAAATTAATGCCCTAGTGTTCAAATTCATGGAAGGGGACGAGAGGTTGGAGATCGTGGCTGATGCTTCAGATTACGCCGTGGGTTCGGTTTTAATGCAAAAAAAGACATCACTTGGCATTTTTTAGCGAAACGTTAAACGATACACGACGAAATTATACAGCGGCCGAACAAGAAACGTCAGCCATGTTAATGGCAGTTCAGAAGTCCAGGGTTTATTTCGGAAAAGCGCCCGTTACTGTCTATTCAGATAATGCGGTCTTAGGTAGACTATATTCTGGAAAGAATTTAACTCCCAGATTAATTAGATGAACCTTAAAGTTACAAGAGTACAACTTAATCAAGTTAATTTGAATTTCAATTTTTATTCTTTCTGAAAAATTGGTTCTAAATTTCTTTCTTTATATATTTACTGATCAATTTTTAGCAGCATAATGCACAAAAAGTTTTGGAAGGATTATAAATTTTTCTTTTAAAAAATTATTTTCATATACATAGTCCAAACACATCTGTATACAGTTTAACGCGAAATATCGGTTAACACGGATTATGGATCATTCCGGATTATGGGTGTCCGAATTAACGACTTTTGACTGTACTATGTAATTTCATGCATTTTGTTTCTCTTAACACGAAAAGATATCCTTTCTGGAAATGAACAAAATACAGAAAACACTGGCATTGCTGGCGAGATTTAAGTGGGGTGTGAAATGAAAGAGAGGTGGTTTCACATGTTTCGTAGAAAAGAGGCTAATTTGACTTTGAAATACCCTCGGAATAGCCTGTGATACGAGCCAGTTTTGTTTATCTACGGACTTTCGCCTTCCACGTCTACAAACGCCACACAATCATCTCATCTCTCATCAATTAGCTTTGGAATTAAGTGATCATGGCAGTGTGAGTAAAAATTAGTGAGTTTGGCTCATATGTTGCACTGCATAGAATTCAGCGGCTCCAAGGTTGAATGAAAATTATTTTCGTTACACACGATTCTCAAAAGTATCAGATTCTTTGGCTCCGAAAGAAATGGAGAAGTAGGATATTGAAACTGAGCTGACACTTAATGAAATGTTTGAGAAAGTTTCTGTATTAATGAACTGTCCTACTGTACTATCGGAAGAACATATGAAAGATCTCCCCGAAGTTTTTTGATTATTATTAAAGGAAGCAGGGCTAACTGTTAATGCATAACAATGTAAGTTCGTAACGAAATAATGACGATATTCGGGGTAGAAAATTTAGACTGAGGATTCTAAAATAAAAATAAAAATGATCCTCCGCCAAATAAGGCAAAGAAACTGTCATCCTTTCTTGGCATGTGCTCGTATTACCGTTCTTTTATCCAAAATTTGACCAATATTGTTGAACCTTTATTAGTGTTAAAACGGAAGAAATCAAAGTTTGCGTGGATAGCGGAAGCAACACGGCTTTTGAACAATTAAACACAGCTGAAATTAATGCCCTAGTGTTCAAATTCATGGAAGGGGACGAGAGGTTGGAGATCGTGGCTGATGCTTCAGATTACGCCGTGGGTTCGGTTTTAATGCAAAAAAAGACATCACTTGGCATTTTTTAGCGAAACGTTAAACGATACACGACGAAATTATACAGCGGCCGAACAAGAAACGTCAGCCATGTTAATGGCAGTTCAGAAGTCCAGGGTTTATTTCGGAAAAGCGCCCGTTACTGTCTATTCAGATAATGCGGTCTTAGGTAGACTATATTCTGGAAAGAATTTAACTCCCAGATTAATTAGATGAACCTTAAAGTTACAAGAGTACAACTTAATCAAGTTAATTTGAATTTCAATTTTTATTCTTTCTGAAAAATTGGTTCTAAATTTCTTTCTTTATATATTTACTGATCAATTTTTAGCAGCATAATGCACAAAAAGTTTTGGAAGGATTATAAATTTTTCTTTTAAAAAATTATTTTCATATACATAGTCCAAACACATCTGTATACAGTTTAACGCGAAATATCGGTTAACACGGATTATGGATCATTCCGGATTATGGGTGTCCGAATTAACGACTTTTGACTGTACTATGTAATTTCATGCATTTTGTTTCTCTTAACACGAAAAGATATCCTTTCTGGAAATGAACAAAATACAGAAAACACTGGCATTGCTGGCGAGATTTAAGTGGGGTGGGAAATGAAAGAGAGGTGGTTTCACATGTTTCGTAGAAAAGAGGCTAATTTGACTTTGAAATACCCTCGGAATAGCCTGTGATACGAGCCAGTTTTGTTTATCTACGGACTTTCGCCTTCCACGTCTACAAACGCCACACAATCATCTCATCTCTCATCAATTAGCTTTGGAATTAAGTGATCATGGCAGTGTGAGTAAAAATTAGTGAGTTTGGCTCATATGTTGCACTGCATAGAATTCAGCGACTCCAAGGTTGAATGAAAATTATTTTCGTTACACACGATTCTCAAAAGTATCAGATTCTTTGGCTCCGAAAGAAATGGAGAAGTAGGATATTGAAACTGAGCTGACACTTAATGAAATGTTTGAGAAAGTTTCTGTATTAATGAACTGTCCTACTGTACTATCGGAAGAACATATGAAAGATCTCCCCGAAGTTTTTTTGTTATTATTAAAGGAAGCAGGTCTAACTGTTAATGCATAACAATGTAAGTTCGTAACGAAATAATGACGATATTCGGGGTAGAAAATTTAGACTGAGGATTCTAAAATAAAAATAAAAATTATCCTCCGCCAAATAAGGCAAAGAAACTGTCATCTTTTCTTGGCATGTGCTCGTATTACCGTTCTTTTATCCAAAATTTGACCAATATTGTTGAACCTTTATTAGTGTTAAAACGGAAGAAATCAATGTTTGCGTGGATAGCGGAAGCAACACGGCTTGTGAACAATTAAACACAGCTGAAATTAATGCCCTAGTGTTCAAATTCATGGAAGGGGACGAGAGGTTGGTGATCGTGGCTGATGCTTCAGATTACGCCGTGGGTTCGGTTTTAATGCAGAAAAAGACATCACTTGGCATTTTTAGCGAAACGTTAAACGATACACGACGAAATTATACGGCGGCCGAACAAGAAACGTCAGCCATGTTAATGGCAGTTCAGAAGTCCAGGGTTTATTTCGGAAAAGCGCCCGTTACTGTCTATTCAGATAATGCGGTCTTAGGTAGACTATATTCTGGAAAGAATTTAACTCCCAGATTAATTAGATGAACCTTAAAGTTACAAGAGTACAACTTAATCAAGTTAATTTGAATTTCAATTTTTATTCTTTCTGAAAAATTGGTTCTAAATTTCTTTCTTTATATATTTACTGATCAATTTTTAGCAGCATAATGCACAAAAAGTTTTGGAAGGATTATAAATTTTCCTTTTAAAAAATTATTTTCATATACATAGTCCAAACACATCTGTATACAGTTTAACGCGAAATATCGGTTAACACGGATTATGGATCATTCCGGATTATGGGTGTCCGAATTAACGACTTTTGACTGTACTATGTAATTTCATGCATTTTGTTTCTCTTAACACGAAAAGATATCCTTTCTGGAAATGAACAAAATACAGAAAACACTGGCATTGCTGGCGAGATTTAAGTGGGGTGTGAAATGAAAGAGAGGTGGTTTCACATGTTTCGTAGAAAAGAGGCTAATTTGACTTTGAAATACCCTCGGAATAGCCTGTGACACGAGCCAGTTTGGTTTATCTACGGACTTTCGCCTTCCACGTCTACAAACGCCACACAAACATCTCATCTGTCATCAATTAGCTTTGGAATTAAGTGATCATGGCAGTGTGAGTAAAAATTAGTGAGTTTGGCTCATATGTTGCACTGCATAGAATTCAGCGACTCCAAGGTTGAATGAAAATTATTTTCGTTACACACGATTCTCAAAAGTATCAGATTCTTTGGCTCCGAAAGAAATGGAGAAGTAGGATATTGAAACTGAGCTGACACTTAATGAAATGTTTGAGAAAGTTTCTGTATTAATGAACTGTCCTACTGTACTATCGGAAGAACATATGAAAGATCTCCCCGAAGTTTTTTTATTATTATTAAAGGAAGCAGGGCTAACTGTTAATGCATAACAATGTAAGTTCGTAACGAAATAATGACGATATTCGGGGTAGAAAATTTAGACTGAGGATTCTATAATAAAAATAAAAATTATCCTCCGCCAAATAAGGCAAAGAAACTGTCATCTTTTCTTGGCATGTGCTCGTATTACCGTTCTTTTATCCAAAATTTGACCAATATTGTTGAACCTTTATTAGTGTTAAAACGGAAGAAATCAAAGTTTGCGTGGATAGCGGAAGCAACACGGCTTTTGAACAATTAAACACAGCTGAAATTAATGCCCTAGTGTTCAAATTCATGGAAGGGGACGAGAGGTTGGAGATCGTGGCTGATGCTTCAGATTACGCCGTGGGTTCGGTTTTAATGCAAAAAAAGACATCACTTGGCATTTTTTAGCGAAACGTTAAACGATACACGACGAAATTATACAGCGGCCGAACAAGAAACGTCAGCCATGTTAATGGCAGTTCAGAAGTCCAGGGTTTATTTCGGAAAAGCGCCCGTTACTGTCTATTCAGATAATGCGGTCTTAGGTAGACTATATTCTGGAAAGAATTTAACTCCCAGATTAATTAGATGAACCTTAAAGTTACAAGAGTACAACTTAATCAAGTTAATTTGAATTTCAATTTTTATTCTTTCTGAAAAATTGGTTCTAAATTTCTTTCTTTATATATTTACTGATCAATTTTTAGCAGCATAATGCACAAAAAGTTTTGGAAGGATTATAAATTTTTCTTTTAAAAAATTATTTTCATATACATAGTCCAAACACATCTGTATACAGTTTAACGCGAAATATCGGTTAACACGGATTATGGATCATTCCGGATTATGGGTGTCCGAATTAACGACTTTTGACTGTACTATGTAATTTCATGCATTTTGTTTCTCTTAACACGAAAAGATATCCTTTCTGGAAATGAACAAAATACAGAAAACACTGGCATTGCTGGCGAGATTAAGTGGGGTGTGAAATGAAAGAGAGGTGGTTTCACATGTTTCGTAGAAAAGAGGCTAATTTGACTTTGAAATACCCTCGGAATAGCCTGTGATACGAGCCAGTTTTGTTTATCTACGGACTTTCGCCTTCCACGTCTACAAACGCCACACAATAATCTCATCTCTCATCAATTAGCTTTGGAATTAAGTGATCATGGCAGTGTGAGTAAAAATTAGTGAGTTTGGCTCATATGTTGCACTGCATAGAATTCAGCGACTCCAAGGTTGAATGAAAATTATTTTCGTTACACACGATTCTCAAAAGTATCAGATTCTTTGGCTCCGAAAGAAATGGAGAACTAGGATATTGAAACTGAGCTGACACTTAATGAAATGTTTGAGAAAGTTTCTGTATTAATGAACTGTCCTACTGTACTATCGGAAGAACATACGAAAGATCTCCCCGAAGTTTTTTTATTATTATTAAAGGAAGCAGGGCTAACTGTTAATGCATAACAATGTAAGTTCGTAACGAAATAATGACGATATTCGGGGTAGAAAATTTAGACTGAGGATTCTAAAATAAAAATAAAAATTATCCTCCGCCAAATAAGGCAAAGAAACTGTCATCTTTTCTTGGCATGTGCTCGTATTACCGTTCTTTTATCCAAAATTTGACCAATATTGTTGAACCTTTATTAGTGTTAAAACGGAAGAAATCAAAGTTTGGGTGGATAGCGGAAGCAACACGGCTTTTGAACAAATAAACACAGCTGAAATTAATGCCCTAGTGTTCAAATTCATGGAAGGGGACGAGAGGTTGGAGATCGTGGCTGATGCTTCAGATTACGCCGTGGGTTCGGTTTTAATGCAAAAAAAGACATCACTTGGCATTTTTTAGCGAAATAACGATACACGACGAAATTATACGGCGGCCGAACAAGAAACGTCAGCCATGTTAATGGCAGTTCAGAAGTCCAGGGTTTATTTCGGAAAAGCGCCCGTTACTGTCTATTCAGATAATGCGGTCTTAGGTAGACTATATTCTGGAAAGAATTTAACTCCCAGATTAATTAGATGAACCTTAAAGTTACAAGAGTACAACTTAATCAAGTTAATTTGAATTTCAATTTTTATTCTTTCTGAAAAATTGGTTCTAAATTTCTTTCTTTATATATTTACTGATCAATTTTTAGCAGCATAATGCACAAAAATTTTTGGAAGGATTATAAATTTTCCTTTTAAAAAATTATTTTCATATACATAGTCCAAACACATCTGTATACAGTTTAACGCGAAATATCGGTTAACACGGATTATGGATCATTCCGGATTATGGGTGTGCGAATTAACGACTTTTGACTGTACTATGTAATTTCATGCATTTTGTTTCTCTTAACACGAAAAGATATCCTTTCTGGAAATGAACAAAATACAGAAAACACTGGCATTGCTGGCGAGATTTAAGTGGGGTGGGAAATGAAAGAGAGGTGGTTTCACATGTTTCGTAGAAAAGAGGCTAATTTGACTTTGAAATACCCTCGGAATAGCCTGTGATACGAGCCAGTTTTGTTTATCTACGGACTTTCGCCTTCCACGTCTACAAACGCCACACAATCATCTCATCTCTCATCAATTAGCTTTGGAATTAAGTGATCATGGCAGTGTGAGTAAAAATTAGTGAGTTTGGCTCATATGTTGCACTGCATAGAATTCAGCGACTCCAAGGTTGAATGAAAATTATTTTCGTTACACACGATTCTCAAAAGTATCAGATTCTTTGGCTCCGAAAGAAATGGAGAAGTAGGATATTGAAACTGAGCTGACACTTAATGAAATGTTTGAGAAAGTTTCTGTATTAATGAACTGTCCTACTGTACTATCGGAAGAACATATGAAAGATCTCCCCGAAGTTTTTTTGTTATTATTAAAGGAAGCAGGTCTAACTGTTAATGCATAACAATGTAAGTTCGTAACGAAATAATGACGATATTCGGGGTAGAAAATTTAGACTGAGGATTCTAAAATAAAAATAAAAATTATCCTCCGCCAAATAAGGCAAAGAAACTGTCATCTTTTCTTGGCATGTGCTCGTATTACCGTTCTTTTATCCAAAATTTGACCAATATTGTTGAACCTTTATTAGTGTTAAAACGGAAGAAATCAATGTTTGCGTGGATAGCGGAAGCAACACGGCTTGTGAACAATTAAACACAGCTGAAATTAATGCCCTAGTGTTCAAATTCATGGAAGGGGACGAGAG
This sequence comes from Stegodyphus dumicola, assembly GCF_044657685.1. Lineage (NCBI taxonomy): Eukaryota > Metazoa > Arthropoda > Arachnida > Araneae > Eresidae > Stegodyphus > Stegodyphus dumicola. The sequence goes on from NC_140780.1 coordinate 134,490,307, forward strand.
GTTGGTGATCGTGGCTGATGCTTCAGATTACGCCGTGGGTTCGGTTTTAATGCAAAAAAAGACATCACTTGGCATTTTTAGCGAAACGTTAAACGATACACGACGAAATTATACGGCGGCCGAACAAGAAACGTCAGCCATGTTAATGGCAGTTCAGAAGTCCAGGGTTTATTTCGGAAAAGCGCCCGTTACTGTCTATTCAGATAATGCGGTCTTAGGTAGACTATATTCTGGAAAGAATTTAACTCCCAGATTAATTAGATGAACCTTAAAGTTACAAGAGTACAACTTAATCAAGTTAATTTGAATTTCAATTTTTATTCTTTCTGAAAAATTGGTTCTAAATTTCTTTCTTTATATATTTACTGATCAATTTTTAGCAGCATAATGCACAAAAAGTTTTGGAAGGATTATAAATTTTCCTTTTAAAAAATTATTTTCATATACATAGTCCAAACACATCTGTATACAGTTTAACGCGAAATATCGGTTAACACGGATTATGGATCATTCCGGATTATGGGTGTCCGAATTAACGACTTTTGACTGTACTATGTAATTTCATGCATTTTGTTTCTCTTAACACGAAAAGATATCCTTTCTGGAAATGAACAAAATACAGAAAACACTGGCATTGCTGGCGAGATTTAAGTGGGGTGTGAAATGAAAGAGAGGTGGTTTCACATGTTTCGTAGAAAAGAGGCTAATTTGACTTTGAAATACCCTCGGAATAGCCTGTGACACGAGCCAGTTTGGTTTATCTACGGACTTTCGCCTTCCACGTCTACAAACGCCACACAAACATCTCATCTGTCATCAATTAGCTTTGGAATTAAGTGATCATGGCAGTGTGAGTAAAAATTAGTGAGTTTGGCTCATATGTTGCACTGCATAGAATTCAGCGACTCCAAGGTTGAATGAAAATTATTTTCGTTACACACGATTCTCAAAAGTATCAGATTCTTTGGCTCCGAAAGAAATGGAGAAGTAGGATATTGAAACTGAGCTGACACTTAATGAAATGTTTGAGAAAGTTTCTGTATTAATGAACTGTCCTACTGTACTATCGGAAGAACATATGAAAGATCTCCCCGAAGTTTTTTTATTATTATTAAAGGAAGCAGGGCTAACTGTTAATGCATAACAATGTAAGTTCGTAACGAAATAATGACGATATTCGGGGTAGAAAATTTAGACTGAGGATTCTATAATAAAAATAAAAATTATCCTCCGCCAAATAAGGCAAAGAAACTGTCATCTTTTCTTGGCATGTGCTCGTATTACCGTTCTTTTATCCAAAATTTGACCAATATTGTTGAACCTTTATTAGTGTTAAAACGGAAGAAATCAAAGTTTGCGTGGATAGCGGAAGCAACACGGCTTTTGAACAATTAAACACAGCTGAAATTAATGCCCTAGTGTTCAAATTCATGGAAGGGGACGAGAGGTTGGAGATCGTGGCTGATGCTTCAGATTACGCCGTGGGTTCGGTTTTAATGCAAAAAAAGACATCACTTGGCATTTTTTAGCGAAACGTTAAACGATACACGACGAAATTATACAGCGGCCGAACAAGAAACGTCAGCCATGTTAATGGCAGTTCAGAAGTCCAGGGTTTATTTCGGAAAAGCGCCCGTTACTGTCTATTCAGATAATGCGGTCTTAGGTAGACTATATTCTGGAAAGAATTTAACTCCCAGATTAATTAGATGAACCTTAAAGTTACAAGAGTACAACTTAATCAAGTTAATTTGAATTTCAATTTTTATTCTTTCTGAAAAATTGGTTCTAAATTTCTTTCTTTATATATTTACTGATCAATTTTTAGCAGCATAATGCACAAAAAGTTTTGGAAGGATTATAAATTTTTCTTTTAAAAAATTATTTTCATATACATAGTCCAAACACATCTGTATACAGTTTAACGCGAAATATCGGTTAACACGGATTATGGATCATTCCGGATTATGGGTGTCCGAATTAACGACTTTTGACTGTACTATGTAATTTCATGCATTTTGTTTCTCTTAACACGAAAAGATATCCTTTCTGGAAATGAACAAAATACAGAAAACACTGGCATTGCTGGCGAGATTAAGTGGGGTGTGAAATGAAAGAGAGGTGGTTTCACATGTTTCGTAGAAAAGAGGCTAATTTGACTTTGAAATACCCTCGGAATAGCCTGTGATACGAGCCAGTTTTGTTTATCTACGGACTTTCGCCTTCCACGTCTACAAACGCCACACAATAATCTCATCTCTCATCAATTAGCTTTGGAATTAAGTGATCATGGCAGTGTGAGTAAAAATTAGTGAGTTTGGCTCATATGTTGCACTGCATAGAATTCAGCGACTCCAAGGTTGAATGAAAATTATTTTCGTTACACACGATTCTCAAAAGTATCAGATTCTTTGGCTCCGAAAGAAATGGAGAACTAGGATATTGAAACTGAGCTGACACTTAATGAAATGTTTGAGAAAGTTTCTGTATTAATGAACTGTCCTACTGTACTATCGGAAGAACATACGAAAGATCTCCCCGAAGTTTTTTTATTATTATTAAAGGAAGCAGGGCTAACTGTTAATGCATAACAATGTAAGTTCGTAACGAAATAATGACGATATTCGGGGTAGAAAATTTAGACTGAGGATTCTAAAATAAAAATAAAAATTATCCTCCGCCAAATAAGGCAAAGAAACTGTCATCTTTTCTTGGCATGTGCTCGTATTACCGTTCTTTTATCCAAAATTTGACCAATATTGTTGAACCTTTATTAGTGTTAAAACGGAAGAAATCAAAGTTTGGGTGGATAGCGGAAGCAACACGGCTTTTGAACAAATAAACACAGCTGAAATTAATGCCCTAGTGTTCAAATTCATGGAAGGGGACGAGAGGTTGGAGATCGTGGCTGATGCTTCAGATTACGCCGTGGGTTCGGTTTTAATGCAAAAAAAGACATCACTTGGCATTTTTTAGCGAAATAACGATACACGACGAAATTATACGGCGGCCGAACAAGAAACGTCAGCCATGTTAATGGCAGTTCAGAAGTCCAGGGTTTATTTCGGAAAAGCGCCCGTTACTGTCTATTCAGATAATGCGGTCTTAGGTAGACTATATTCTGGAAAGAATTTAACTCCCAGATTAATTAGATGAACCTTAAAGTTACAAGAGTACAACTTAATCAAGTTAATTTGAATTTCAATTTTTATTCTTTCTGAAAAATTGGTTCTAAATTTCTTTCTTTATATATTTACTGATCAATTTTTAGCAGCATAATGCACAAAAATTTTTGGAAGGATTATAAATTTTCCTTTTAAAAAATTATTTTCATATACATAGTCCAAACACATCTGTATACAGTTTAACGCGAAATATCGGTTAACACGGATTATGGATCATTCCGGATTATGGGTGTCCGAATTAACGACTTTTGACTGTACTATGTAATTTCATGCATTTTGTTTCTCTTAACACGAAAAGATATCCTTTCTGGAAATGAACAAAATACAGAAAACACTGGCATTGCTGGCGAGATTAAGTGGGGTGTGAAATGAAAGAGAGGTGGTTTCACATGTTTCGTAGAAAAGAGGCTAATTTGACTTTGAAATACCCTCGGAATAGCCTGTGACACGAGCCAGTTTGGTTTATCTACGGACTTTCGCCTTCCACGTCTACAAACGCCACACAAACATCTCATCTCTCATCAATTAGCTTTGGAATTAAGTGATCATGGCAGTGTGAGTAAAAATTAGTGAGTTTGGCTCATATGTTGCACTGCATAGAATTCATCGACTCCAAGGTTGAATGAAAATTATTTTCGTTACACACGATTCTCAAAAGTATCAGATTCTTTGGCTCCGAAAGAAATGGAGAAGTAGGATATTGAAACTGAGCTGACACTTAATGAAATGTTTGAGAAAGTTTCTGTATTAATGAACTGTCCTACTGTACTATCGGAAGAACATATGAAAGATCTCCCCGAAGTTTTTTTATTATTATTAAAGGAAGCAGGGCTAACTGTTAATGCATAACAATGTAAGTTCGTAACGAAATAATGACGATATTCGGGGTAGAAAATTTAGACTGAGGATTCTATAATAAAAATAAAAATTATCCTCCGCCAAATAAGGCAAAGAAACTGTCATCTTTTCTTGGCATGTGCTCGTATTACCGTTCTTTTATCCAAAATTTGACCAATATTGTTGAACCTTTATTAGTGTTAAAACGGAAGAAATCAAAGTTTGCGTGGATAGCGGAAGCAACACGGCTTTTGAACAATTAAACACAGCTGAAATTAATGCCCTAGTGTTCAAATTCATGGAAGGGGACGAGAGGTTGGAGATCGTGGCTGATGCTTCAGATTACGCCGTGGGTTCGGTTTTAATGCAAAAAAAGACATCACTTGGCATTTTTTAGCGAAACGTTAAACGATACACGACGAAATTATACAGCGGCCGAACAAGAAACGTCAGCCATGTTAATGGCAGTTCAGAAGTCCAGGGTTTATTTCGGAAAAGCGCCCGTTACTGTCTATTCAGATAATGCGGTCTTAGGTAGACTATATTCTGGAAAGAATTTAACTCCCAGATTAATTAGATGAACCTTAAAGTTACAAGAGTACAACTTAATCAAGTTAATTTGAATTTCAATTTTTATTCTTTCTGAAAAATTGGTTCTAAATTTCTTTCTTTATATATTTACTGATCAATTTTTAGCAGCATAATGCACAAAAAGTTTTGGAAGGATTATAAATTTTTCTTTTAAAAAATTATTTTCATATACATAGTCCAAACACATCTGTATACAGTTTAACGCGAAATATCGGTTAACACGGATTATGGATCATTCCGGATTATGGGTGTCCGAATTAACGACTTTTGACTGTACTATGTAATTTCATGCATTTTGTTTCTCTTAACACGAAAAGATATCCTTTCTGGAAATGAACAAAATACAGAAAACACTGGCATTGCTGGCGAGATTTAAGTGGGGTGTGAAATGAAAGAGAGGTGGTTTCACATGTTTCGTAGAAAAGAGGCTAATTTGACTTTGAAATACCCTCGGAATAGCCTGTGATACGAGCCAGTTTTGTTTATCTACGGACTTTCGCCTTCCACGTCTACAAACGCCACACAATCATCTCATCTCTCATCAATTAGCTTTGGAATTAAGTGATCATGGCAGTGTGAGTAAAAATTAGTGAGTTTGGCTCATATGTTGCACTGCATAGAATTCAGCGACTCCAAGGTTGAATGAAAATTATTTTCGTTACACACGATTCTCAAAAGTATCAGATTCTTTGGCTCCGAAAGAAATGGAGAAGTAGGATATTGAAACTGAGCTGACATTTAATGAAATGTTTGAGAAAGTTTCTGTATTAATGAACTGTCCTACTATACTATCGGAAGAACATATGAAAGATCTCCCCGAAGTTTTTTTATTATTATTAAAGGAAGCAGGGCTAACTGTTAATGCATAACAATGTAAGTTCGTAACGAAATAATGACGATATTCGGGGTAGAAAATTTAGACTGAGGATTCTAAAATAAAAATAAAAATTATCCTCCGCCAAATAAGGCAAAGAAACTGTCATCTTTTCTTGGCATGTGCTCGTATTACCGTTCTTTTATCCAAAATTTGACCAATATTGTTGAACCTTTATTAGTGTTAAAACGGAAGAAATCAAAGTTTGCGTGGATAGCGGAAGCAACACGGCTTTTGAACAATTAAACACAGCTGAAATTAATGCCCTAGTGTTCAAATTCATGGAAGGGGACGAGAGGTTGGAGATCGTGGCTGATGCTTCAGATTACGCCGTGGGTTCGGTTTTAATGCAAAAAAAGACATCACTTGGCATTTTTTAGCGAAACGTTAAACGATACACGACGAAATTATACAGCGGCCGAACAAGAAACGTCAGCCATGTTAATGGCAGTTCAGAAGTCCAGGGTTTATTTCGGAAAAGCGCCCGTTACTGTCTATTCAGATAATGCGGTCTTAGGTAGACTATATTCTGGAAAGAATTTAACTCCCAGATTAATTAGATGAACCTTAAAGTTACAAGAGTACAACTTAATCAAGTTAATTTGAATTTCAATTTTTATTCTTTCTGAAAAATTGGTTCTAAATTTCTTTCTTTATATATTTACTGATCAATTTTTAGCAGCATAATGCACAAAAATTTTTGGAAGGATTATAAATTTTCCTTTTAAAAAATTATTTTCATATACATAGTCCAAACACATCTGTATACAGTTTAACGCGAAATATCGGTTAACACGGATTATGGATCATTCCGGATTATGGGTGTCCGAATTAACGACTTTTGACTGTACTATGTAATTTCATGCATTTTGTTTCTCTTAACACGAAAAGATATCCTTTCTGGAAATGAACAAAATACAGAAAACACTGGCATTGCTGGCGAGATTAAGTGGGGTGTGAAATGAAAGAGAGGTGGTTTCACATGTTTCGTAGAAAAGAGGCTAATTTGACTTTGAAATACCCTCGGAATAGCCTGTGACACGAGCCAGTTTGGTTTATCTACGGACTTTCGCCTTCCACGTCTACAAACGCCACACAAACATCTCATCTCTCATCAATTAGCTTTGGAATTAAGTGATCATGGCAGTGTGAGTAAAAATTAGTGAGTTTGGCTCATATGTTGCACTGCATAGAATTCATCGACTCCAAGGTTGAATGAAAATTATTTTCGTTACACACGATTCTCAAAAGTATCAGATTCTTTGGCTCCGAAAGAAATGGAGAAGTAGGATATTGAAACTGAGCTGACACTTAATGAAATGTTTGAGAAAGTTTCTGTATTAATGAACTGTCCTACTGTACTATCGGAAGAACATATGAAAGATCTCCCCGAAGTTTTTTTATTATTATTAAAGGAAGCAGGGCTAACTGTTAATGCATAACAATGTAAGTTCGTAACGAAATAATGACGATATTCGGGGTAGAAAATTTAGACTGAGGATTCTATAATAAAAATAAAAATTATCCTCCGCCAAATAAGGCAAAGAAACTGTCATCTTTTCTTGGCATGTGCTCGTATTACCGTTCTTTTATCCAAAATTTGACCAATATTGTTGAACCTTTATTAGTGTTAAAACGGAAGAAATCAAAGTTTGCGTGGATAGCGGAAGCAACACGGCTTTTGAACAATTAAACACAGCTGAAATTAATGCCCTAGTGTTCAAATTCATGGAAGGGGACGAGAGGTTGGAGATCGTGGCTGATGCTTCAGATTACGCCGTGGGTTCGGTTTTAATGCAAAAAAAGACATCACTTGGCATTTTTTAGCGAAACGTTAAACGATACACGACGAAATTATACAGCGTCCGAACAAGAAACGTCAGCCATGTTAATGGCAGTTCAGAAGTCCAGGGTTTATTTCGGAAAAGCGCCCGTTACTGTCTATTCAGATAATGCGGTCTTAGGTAGACTATATTCTGGAAAGAATTTAACTCCCAGATTAATTAGATGAACCTTAAAGTTACAAGAGTACAACTTAATCAAGTTAATTTGAATTTCAATTTTTATTCTTTCTGAAAAATTGGTTCTAAATTTCTTTCTTTATATATTTACTGATCAATTTTTAGCAGCATAATGCACAAAAAGTTTTGGAAGGATTATAAATTTTTCTTTTAAAAAATTATTTTCATATACATAGTCCAAACACATCTGTATACAGTTTAACGCGAAATATCGGTTAACACGGATTATGGATCATTCCGGATTATGGGTGTCCGAATTAACGACTTTTGACTGTACTATGTAATTTCATGCATTTTGTTTCTCTTAACACGAAAAGATATCCTTTCTGGAAATGAACAAAATACAGAAAACACTGGCATTGCTGGCGAGATTTAAGTGGGGTGTGAAATGAAAGAGAGGTGGTTTCACATGTTTCGTAGAAAAGAGGCTAATTTGACTTTGAAATACCCTCGGAATAGCCTGTGATACGAGCCAGTTTTGTTTATCTACGGACTTTCGCCTTCCACGTCTACAAACGCCACACAATCATCTCATCTCTCATCAATTAGCTTTGGAATTAAGTGATCATGGCAGTGTGAGTAAAAATTAGTGAGTTTGGCTCATATGTTGCACTGCATAGAATTCAGCGACTCCAAGGTTGAATGAAAATTATTTTCGTTACACACGATTCTCAAAAGTATCAGATTCTTTGGCTCCGAAAGAAATGGAGAAGTAGGATATTGAAACTGAGCTGACATTTAATGAAATGTTTGAGAAAGTTTCTGTATTAATGAACTGTCCTACTGTACTATCGGAAGAACATATGAAAGATCTCCCCGAAGTTTTTTTATTATTATTAAAGGAAGCAGGGCTAACTGTTAATGCATAACAATGTAAGTTCGTAACGAAATAATGACGATATTCGGGGTAGAAAATTTAGACTGAGGATTCTAAAATAAAAATAAAAATTATCCTCCGCCAAATAAGGCAAAGAAACTGTCATCTTTTCTTGGCATGTGCTCGTATTACCGTTCTTTTATCCAAAATTTGACCAACATTGTTGAACCTTTATTAGTGTTAAAACGGAAGAAATCAAAGTTTGCGTGGATAGCGGAAGCAACACGGCTTTTGAACAAATAAACACAGCTGAAATTAATGCCCTAGTGTTCAAATTCATGGAAGGGGACGAGAGGTTGGAGATCGTGGCTGATGCTTCAGATTACGCCGTGGGTTCGGTTTTAATGCAAAAAAAGACATCACTTGGCATTTTTTAGCGAAATAACGATACACGACGAAATTATACGGCGGCCGAACAAGAAACGTCAGCCATGTTAATGGCAGTTCAGAAGTCCAGGGTTTATTTCGGAAAAGCGCCCGTTACTGTCTATTCAGATAATGCGGTCTTAGGTAGACTATATTCTGGAAAGAATTTAACTCCCAGATTAATTAGATGAACCTTAAAGTTACAAGAATACAACTTAATCAAGTTAATTTGAATTTCAATTTTTATTCTTTCTGAAAAATTGGTTCTAAATTTCTTTCTTTATATATTTACTGATCAATTTTTAGCAGCATAATGCACAAAAATTTTTGGAAGGATTATAAATTTTCCTTTTAAAAAATTATTTTCATATACATAGTCCAAACACATCTGTATACAGTTTAACGCGAAATATCGGTTAACACGGATTATGGATCATTCCGGATTATGGGTGTCCGAATTAACGACTTTTGACTGTACTATGTAATTTCATGCATTTTGTTTCTCTTAACACGAAAAGATATCCTTTCTGGAAATGAACAAAATACAGAAAACACTGGCATTGCTGGCGAGATTTAAGTGGGGTGTGAAATGAAAGAGAGGTGGTTTCACATGTTTCGTAGAAAAGAGGCTAATTTGACTTTGAAATACCCTCGGAATAGCCTGTGACACGAGACAGTTTGGTTTATCTACGGACTTTCGCCTTCCACGTCTACAAACGCCACACAATAATCTCATCTCTCATCAATTAGCTTTGGAATTAAGTGATCATGGCAGTGTGAGTAAAAATTAGTGAGTTTGGCTCATATGTTGCACTGCATAGAATTCAGCGACTCCAAGGTTGAATGAAAATTATTTTCGTTACACACGATTCTCAAAAGTATCAGATTCTTTGGCTCCGAAAGAAATGGAGAACTAGGATATTGAAACTGAGCTGACACTTAATGAAATGTTTGAGAAATTTTCTGTATTAATGAACTGTCCTACTGTACTATCGGAAGAACATATGAAAGATCTCCCCGAAGTTTTTTTATTATTATTAAAGGAAGCAGGGCTAACTGTTAATGCATAACAATGTAAGTTCGTAACGAAATAATGACGATATTCGGGGTAGAAAATTTAGACTGAGGATTCTAAAATAAAAATAAAAATTATCCTCCGCCAAATAAGGCAAAGAAACTGTCATCTTTTCTTGGCATGTGCTCGTATTACCGTTCTTTTATCCAAAATTTGACCAATATTGTTGAACCTTTATTAGTGTTAAAACGGAAGAAATCAAAGTTTGGGTGGATAGCGGAAGCAACACGGCTTTTGAACAAATAAACACAGCTGAAATTAATGCCCTAGTGTTCAAATTCATGGAAGGGGACGAGAGGTTGGAGATCGTGGCTGATGCTTCAGATTACGCCGTGGGTTCGGTTTTAATGCAAAAAAAGACATCACTTGGCATTTTTTAGCGAAATAACGATACACGACGAAATTATACGGCGGCCGAACAAGAAACGTCAGCCATGTTAATGGCAGTTCAGAAGTCCAGGGTTTATTTCGGAAAAGCGCCCGTTACTGTCTATTCAGATAATGCGGTCTTAGGTAGACTATATTCTGGAAAGAATTTAACTCCCAGATTAATTAGATGAACCTTAAAGTTACAAGAGTACAACTTAATCAAGTTAATTTGAATTTCAATTTTTATTCTTTCTGAAAAATTGGTTCTAAATTTCTTTCTTTATATATTTACTGATCAATTTTTAGCAGCATAATGCACAAAAATTTTTGGAAGGATTATAAATTTTCCTTTTAAAAAATTATTTTCATATACATAGTCCAAACACATCTGTATACAGTTTAACGCGAAATATCGGTTAACACGGATTATGGATCATTCCGGATTATGGGTGTCCGAATTAACGACTTTTGACTGTACTATGTAATTTCATGCATTTTGTTTCTCTTAACACGAAAAGATATCCTTTCTGGAAATGAACAAAATACAGAAAACACTGGCATTGCTGGCGAGATTAAGTGGGGTGTGAAATGAAAGAGAGGTGGTTTCACATGTTTCGTAGAAAAGAGGCTAATTTGACTTTGAAATACCCTCGGAATAGCCTGTGACACGAGCCAGTTTGGTTTATCTACGGACTTTCGCCTTCCACGTCTACAAACGCCACACAAACATCTCATCTCTCATCAATTAGCTTTGGAATTAAGTGATCATGGCAGTGTGAGTAAAAATTAGTGAGTTTGGCTCATATGTTGCACTGCATAGAATTCATCGACTCCAAGGTTGAATGAAAATTATTTTCGTTACACACGATTCTCAAAAGTATCAGATTCTTTGGCTCCGAAAGAAATGGAGAAGTAGGATATTGAAACTGAGCTGACACTTAATGAAATGTTTGAGAAAGTTTCTGTATTAATGAACTGTCCTACTGTACTATCGGAAGAACATATGAAAGATCTCCCCGAAGTTTTTTTATTATTATTAAAGGAAGCAGGGCTAACTGTTAATGCATAACAATGTAAGTTCGTAACGAAATAATGACGATATTCGGGGTAGAAAATTTAGACTGAGGATTCTATAATAAAAATAAAAATTATCCTCCGCCAAATAAGGCAAAGAAACTGTCATCTTTTCTTGGCATGTGCTCGTATTACCGTTCTTTTATCCAAAATTTGACCAATATTGTTGAACCTTTATTAGTGTTAAAACGGAAGAAATCAAAGTTTGCGTGGATAGCGGAAGCAACACGGCTTTTGAACAATTAAACACAGCTGAAATTAATGCCCTAGTGTTCAAATTCATGGAAGGGGACGAGAGGTTGGAGATCGTGGCTGATGCTTCAGATTACGCCGTGGGTTCGGTTTTAATGCAAAAAAAGACATCACTTGGCATTTTTAGCGAAACGTTAAACGATACACGACGAAATTATACAGCGTCCGAACAAGAAACGTCAGCCATGTTAATGGCAGTTCAGAAGTCCAGGGTTTATTTCGGAAAAGCGCCCGTTACTGTCTATTCAGATAATGCGGTCTTAGGTAGACTATATTCTGGAAAGAATTTAACTCCCAGATTAATTAGATGAACCTTAAAGTTACAAGAGTACAACTTAATCAAGTTAATTTGAATTTCAATTTTTATTCTTTCTGAAAAATTGGTTCTAAATTTCTTTCTTTATATATTTACTGATCAATTTTTAGCAGCATAATGCACAAAAAGTTTTGGAAGGATTATAAATTTTTCTTTTAAAAAATTATTTTCATATACATAGTCCAAACACATCTGTATACAGTTTAACGCGAAATATCGGTTAACACGGATTATGGATCATTCCGGATTATGGGTGTCCGAATTAACGACTTTTGACTGTACTATGTAATTTCATGCATTTTGTTTCTCTTAACACGAAAAGATATCCTTTCTGGAAATGAACAAAATACAGAAAACACTGGCATTGCTGGCGAGATTTAAGTGGGGTGTGAAATGAAAGAGAGGTGGTTTCACATGTTTCGTAGAAAAGAGGCTAATTTGACTTTGAAATACCCTCGGAATAGCCTGTGACACGAGCCAGTTTTGTTTATCTACGGACTTTCGCCTTCCACGTCTACAAACGCCACACAATCATCTCATCTCTCATCAATTAGCTTTGGAATTAAGTGATCATGGCAGTGTGAGTAAAAATTAGTGAGTTTGGCTCATATGTTGCACTGCATAGAATTCAGCGACTCCAAGGTTGAATGAAAATTATTTTCGTTACACACGATTCTCAAAAGTATCAGATTCTTTGGCTCCGAAAGAAATGGAGAAGTAGGATATTGAAACTGAGCTGACATTTAATGAAATGTTTGAGAAAGTTTCTGTATTAATGAACTGTCCTACTGTACTATCGGAAGAACATATGAAAGATCTCCCCGAAGTTTTTTTATTATTATTAAAGGAAGCAGGGCTAACTGTTAATGCATAACAATGTAAGTTCGTAACGAAATAATGACGATATTCGGGGTAGAAAATTTAGACTGAGGATTCTAAAATAAAAATAAAAATTATCCTCCGCCAAATAAGGCAAAGAAACTGTCATCTTTTCTTGGCATGTGCTCGTATTACCGTTCTTTTATCCAAAATTTGACCAACATTGTTGAACCTTTATTAGTGTTAAAACGGAAGAAATCAAAGTTTGCGTGGATAGCGGAAGCAACACGGCTTTTGAACAAATAAACACAGCTGAAATTAATGCCCTAGTGTTCAAATTCATGGAAGGGGACGAGAGGTTGGAGATCGTGGCTGATGCTTCAGATTACGCCGTGGGTTCGGTTTTAATGCAAAAAAAGACATCACTTGGCATTTTTTAGCGAAATAACGATACACGACGAAATTATACGGCGGCCGAACAAGAAACGTCAGCCATGTTAATGGCAGTTCAGAAGTCCAGGGTTTATTTCGGAAAAGCGCCCGTTACTGTCTATTCAGATAATGCGGTCTTAGGTAGACTATATTCTGGAAAGAATTTAACTCCCAGATTAATTAGATGAACCTTAAAGTTACAAGAGTACAACTTAATCAAGTTAATTTGAATTTCAATTTTTATTCTTTCTGAAAAATTGGTTCTAAATTTCTTTCTTTATATATTTACTGATCAATTTTTAGCAGCATAATGCACAAAAATTTTTGGAAGGATTATAAATTTTCCTTTTAAAAAATTATTTTCATATACATAGTCCAAACACATCTGTATACAGTTTAACGCGAAATATCGGTTAACACGGATTATGGATCATTCCGGATTATGGGTGTCCGAATTAACGACTTTTGACTGTACTATGTAATTTCATGCATTTTGTTTCTCTTAACACGAAAAGATATCCTTTCTGGAAATGAACAAAATACAGAAAACACTGGCATTGCTGGCGAGATTTAAGTGGGGTGTGAAATGAAAGAGAGGTGGTTTCACATGTTTCGTAGAAAAGAGGCTAATTTGACTTTGAAATACCCTCGGAATAGCCTGTGACACGAGACAGTTTGGTTTATCTACGGACTTTCGCCTTCCACGTCTACAAACGCCACACAATAATCTCATCTCTCATCAATTAGCTTTGGAATTAAGTGATCATGGCAGTGTGAGTAAAAATTAGTGAGTTTGGCTCATATGTTGCACTGCATAGAATTCAGCGACTCCAAGGTTGAATGAAAATTATTTTCGTTACACACGATTCTCAAAAGTATCAGATTCTTTGGCTCCGAAAGAAATGGAGAACTAGGATATTGAAACTGAGCTGACACTTAATGAAATGTTTGAGAAAGTTTCTGTATTAATGAACTGTCCTACTGTACTATCGGAAGAACATATGAAAGATCTCCCCGAAGTTTTTTTATTATTATTAAAGGAAGCAGGGCTAACTGTTAATGCATAACAATGTAAGTTCGTAACGAAATAATGACGATATTCGGGGTAGAAAATTTAGACTGAGGATTCTAAAATAAAAATAAAAATTATCCTCCGCCAAATAAGGCAAAGAAACTGTCATCTTTTCTTGGCATGTGCTCGTATTACCGTTCTTTTATCCAAAATTTGACCAATATTGTTGAACCTTTATTAGTGTTAAAACGGAAGAAATCAAAGTTTGGGTGGATAGCGGAAGCAACACGGCTTTTGAACAAATAAACACAGCTGAAATTAATGCCCTAGTGTTCAAATTCATGGAAGGGGACGAGAGGTTGGAGATCGTGGCTGATGCTTCAGATTACGCCGTGGGTTCGGTTTTAATGCAAAAAAAGACATCACTTGGCATTTTTTAGCGAAATAACGATACACGACGAAATTATACGGCGGCCGAACAAGAAACGTCAGCCATGTTAATGGCAGTTCAGAAGTCCAGGGTTTATTTCGGAAAAGCGCCCGTTACTGTCTATTCAGATAATGCGGTCTTAGGTAGACTATATTCTGGAAAGAATTTAACTCCCAGATTAATTAGATGAACCTTAAAGTTACAAGAGTACAACTTAATCAAGTTAATTTGAATTTCAATTTTTATTCTTTCTGAAAAATTGGTTCTAAATTTCTTTCTTTATATATTTACTGATCAATTTTTAGCAGCATAATGCACAAAAATTTTTGGAAGGATTATAAATTTTCCTTTTAAAAAATTATTTTCATATACATAGTCCAAACACATCTGTATACAGTTTAACGCGAAATATCGGTTAACACGGATTATGGATCATTCCGGATTATGGGTGTCCGAATTAACGACTTTTGACTGTACTATGTAATTTCATGCATTTTGTTTCTCTTAACACGAAAAGATATCCTTTCTGGAAATGAACAAAATACAGAAAACACTGGCATTGCTGGCGAGATTAAGTGGGGTGTGAAATGAAAGAGAGGTGGTTTCACATGTTTCGTAGAAAAGAGGCTAATTTGACTTTGAAATACCCTCGGAATAGCCTGTGACACGAGCCAGTTTGGTTTATCTACGGACTTTCGCCTTCCACGTCTACAAACGCCACACAAACATCTCATCTCTCATCAATTAGCTTTGGAATTAAGTGATCATGGCAGTGTGAGTAAAAATTAGTGAGTTTGGCTCATATGTTGCACTGCATAGAATTCATCGACTCCAAGGTTGAATGAAAATTATTTTCGTTACACACGATTCTCAAAAGTATCAGATTCTTTGGCTCCGAAAGAAATGGAGAAGTAGGATATTGAAACTGAGCTGACACTTAATGAAATGTTTGAGAAAGTTTCTGTATTAATGAACTGTCCTACTGTACTATCGGAAGAACATATGAAAGATCTCCCCGAAGTTTTTTTATTATTATTAAAGGAAGCAGGGCTAACTGTTAATGCATAACAATGTAAGTTCGTAACGAAATAATGACGATATTCGGGGTAGAAAATTTAGACTGAGGATTCTATAATAAAAATAAAAATTATCCTCCGCCAAATAAGGCAAAGAAACTGTCATCTTTTCTTGGCATGTGCTCGTATTACCGTTCTTTTATCCAAAATTTGACCAATATTGTTGAACCTTTATTAGTGTTAAAACGGAAGAAATCAAAGTTTGCGTGGATAGCGGAAGCAACACGGCTTTTGAACAATTAAACACAGCTGAAATTAATGCCCTAGTGTTCAAATTCATGGAAGGGGACGAGAGGTTGGAGATCGTGGCTGATGCTTCAGATTACGCCGTGGGTTCGGTTTTAATGCAAAAAAAGACATCACTTGGCATTTTTTAGCGAAACGTTAAACGATACACGACGAAATTATACAGCGTCCGAACAAGAAACGTCAGCCATGTTAATGGCAGTTCAGAAGTCCAGGGTTTATTTCGGAAAAGCGCCCGTTACTGTCTATTCAGATAATGCGGTCTTAGGTAGACTATATTCTGGAAAGAATTTAACTCCCAGATTAATTAGATGAACCTTAAAGTTACAAGAGTACAACTTAATCAAGTTAATTTGAATTTCAATTTTTATTCTTTCTGAAAAATTGGTTCTAAATTTCTTTCTTTATATATTTACTGATCAATTTTTAGCAGCATAATGCACAAAAATTTTTGGAAGGATTATAAATTTTCCTTTTAAAAAATTATTTTCATATACATAGTCCAAACACATCTGTATACAGTTTAACGCGAAATATCGGTTAACACGGATTATGGATCATTCCGGATTATGGGTGTCCGAATTAACGACTTTTGACTGTACTATGTAATTTCATGCATTTTGTTTCTCTTAACACGAAAAGATATCCTTTCTGGAAATGAACAAAATACAGAAAACACTGGCATTGCTGGCGAGATTAAGTGGGGTGTGAAATGAAAGAGAGGTGGTTTCACATGTTTCGTAGAAAAGAGGCTAATTTGACTTTGAAATACCCTCGGAATAGCCTGTGACACGAGCCAGTTTGGTTTATCTACGGACTTTCGCCTTCCACGTCTACAAACGCCACACAAACATCTCATCTCTCATCAATTAGCTTTGGAATTAAGTGATCATGGCAGTGTGAGTAAAAATTAGTGAGTTTGGCTCATATGTTGCACTGCATAGAATTCATCGACTCCAAGGTTGAATGAAAATTATTTTCGTTACACACGATTCTCAAAAGTATCAGATTCTTTGGCTCCGAAAGAAATGGAGAAGTAGGATATTGAAACTGAGCTGACACTTAATGAAATGTTTGAGAAAGTTTCTGTATTAATGAACTGTCCTACTGTACTATCGGAAGAACATATGAAAGATCTCCCCGAAGTTTTTTTATTATTATTAAAGGAAGCAGGGCTAACTGTTAATGCATAACAATGTAAGTTCGTAACGAAATAATGACGATATTCGGGGTAGAAAATTTAGACTGAGGATTCTATAATAAAAATAAAAATTATCCTCCGCCAAATAAGGCAAAGAAACTGTCATCTTTTCTTGGCATGTGCTCGTATTACCGTTCTTTTATCCAAAATTTGACCAATATTGTTGAACCTTTATTAGTGTTAAAACGGAAGAAATCAAAGTTTGCGTGGATAGCGGAAGCAACACGGCTTTTGAACAATTAAACACAGCTGAAATTAATGCCCTAGTGTTCAAATTCATGGAAGGGGACGAGAGGTTGGAGATCGTGGCTGATGCTTCAGATTACGCCGTGGGTTCGGTTTTAATGCAAAAAAAGACATCACTTGGCATTTTTTAGCGAAACGTTAAACGATACACGACGAAATTATACAGCGTCCGAACAAGAAACGTCAGCCATGTTAATGGCAGTTCAGAAGTCCAGGGTTTATTTCGGAAAAGCGCCCGTTACTGTCTATTCAGATAATGCGGTCTTAGGTAGACTATATTCTGGAAAGAATTTAACTCCCAGATTAATTAGATGAACCTTAAAGTTACAAGAGTACAACTTAATCAAGTTAATTTGAATTTCAATTTTTATTCTTTCTGAAAAATTGGTTCTAAATTTCTTTCTTTATATATTTACTGATCAATTTTTAGCAGCATAATGCACAAAAAGTTTTGGAAGGATTATAAATTTTTCTTTTAAAAAATTATTTTCATATACATAGTCCAAACACATCTGTATACAGTTTAACGCGAAATATCGGTTAACACGGATTATGGATCATTCCGGATTATGGGTGTCCGAATTAACGACTTTTGACTGTACTATGTAATTTCATGCATTTTGTTTCTCTTAACACGAAAAGATATCCTTTCTGGAAATGAACAAAATACAGAAAACACTGGCATTGCTGGCGAGATTTAAGTGGGGTGTGAAATGAAAGAGAGGTGGTTTCACATGTTTCGTAGAAAAGAGGCTAATTTGACTTTGAAATACCCTCGGAATAGCCTGTGACACGAGCCAGTTTTGTTTATCTACGGACTTTCGCCTTCCACGTCTACAAACGCCACACAATCATCTCATCTCTCATCAATTAGCTTTGGAATTAAGTGATCATGGCAGTGTGAGTAAAAATTAGTGAGTTTGGCTCATATGTTGCACTGCATAGAATTCAGCGACTCCAAGGTTGAATGAAAATTATTTTCGTTACACACGATTCTCAAAAGTATCAGATTCTTTGGCTCCGAAAGAAATGGAGAAGTAGGATATTGAAACTGAGCTGACATTTAATGAAATGTTTGAGAAAGTTTCTGTATTAATGAACTGTCCTACTGTACTATCGGAAGAACATATGAAAGATCTCCCCGAAGTTTTTTTTTTATTATTAAAGGAAGCAGGGCTAACTGTTAATGCATAACAATGTAAGTTCGTAACGAAATAATGACGATATTCGGGGTAGAAAATTTAGACTGAGGATTCTAAAATAAAAATAAAAATTATCCTCCGCCAAATAAGGCAAAGAAACTGTCATCTTTTCTTGGCATGTGCTCGTATTACCGTTCTTTTATCCAAAATTTGACCAACATTGTTGAACCTTTATTAGTGTTAAAACGGAAGAAATCAAAGTTTGCGTGGATAGCGGAAGCAACACGGCTTTTGAACAAATAAACACAGCTGAAATTAATGCCCTAGTGTTCAAATTCATGGAAGGGGACGAGAGGTTGGAGATCGTGGCTGATGCTTCAGATTACGCCGTGGGTTCGGTTTTAATGCAAAAAAAGACATCACTTGGCATTTTTTAGCGAAATAACGATACACGACGAAATTATACGGCGGCCGAACATGAAACGTCAGCCATGTTAATGGCAGTTCAGAAGTCCAGGGTTTATTTCGGAAAAGCGCCCGTTACTGTCTATTCAGATAATGCGGTCTTAGGTAGACTATATTCTGGAAAGAATTTAACTCCCAGATTAATTAGATGAACCTTAAAGTTACAAGAGTACAACTTAATCAAGTTAATTTGAATTTCAATTTTTATTCTTTCTGAAAAATTGGTTCTAAATTTCTTTCTTTATATATTTACTGATCAATTTTTAGCAGCATAATGCACAAAAATTTTTGGAAGGATTATAAATTTTCCTTTTAAAAAATTATTTTCATATACATAGTCCAAACACATCTGTATACAGTTTAACGCGAAATATCGGTTAACACGGATTATGGATCATTCCGGATTATGGGTGTCCGAATTAACGACTTTTGACTGTACTATGTAATTTCATGCATTTTGTTTCTCTTAACACGAAAAGATATCCTTTCTGGAAATGAACAAAATACAGAAAACACTGGCATTGCTGGCGAGATTTAAGTGGGGTGTGAAATGAAAGAGAGGTGGTTTCACATGTTTCGTAGAAAAGAGGCTAATTTGACTTTGAAATACCCTCGGAATAGCCTGTGACACGAGACAGTTTGGTTTATCTACGGACTTTCGCCTTCCACGTCTACAAACGCCACACAATAATCTCATCTCTCATCAATTAGCTTTGGAATTAAGTGATCATGGCAGTGTGAGTAAAAATTAGTGAGTTTGGCTCATATGTTGCACTGCATAGAATTCAGCGACTCCAAGGTTGAATGAAAATTATTTTCGTTACACACGATTCTCAAAAGTATCAGATTCTTTGGCTCCGAAAGAAATGGAGAACTAGGATATTGAAACTGAGCTGACACTTAATGAAATGTTTGAGAAAGTTTCTGTATTAATGAACTGTCCTACTGTACTATCGGAAGAACATATGAAAGATCTCCCCGAAGTTTTTTTATTATTATTAAAGGAAGCAGGGCTAACTGTTAATGCATAACAATGTAAGTTCGTAACGAAATAATGACGATATTCGGGGTAGAAAATTTAGACTGAGGATTCTAAAATAAAAATAAAAATTATCCTCCGCCAAATAAGGCAAAGAAACTGTCATCTTTTCTTGGCATGTGCTCGTATTACCGTTCTTTTATCCAAAATTTGACCAATATTGTTGAACCTTTATTAGTGTTAAAACGGAAGAAATCAAAGTTTGGGTGGATAGCGGAAGCAACACGGCTTTTGAACAAATAAACACAGCTGAAATTAATGCCCTAGTGTTCAAATTCATGGAAGGGGACGAGAGGTTGGAGATCGTGGCTGATGCTTCAGATTACGCCGTGGGTTCGGTTTTAATGCAAAAAAAGACATCACTTGGCATTTTTTAGCGAAATAACGATACACGACGAAATTATACGGCGGCCGAACAAGAAACGTCAGCCATGTTAATGGCAGTTCAGAAGTCCAGGGTTTATTTCGGAAAAGCGCCCGTTACTGTCTATTCAGATAATGCGGTCTTAGGTAGACTATATTCTGGAAAGAATTTAACTCCCAGATTAATTAGATGAACCTTAAAGTTACAAGAGTACAACTTAATCAAGTTAATTTGAATTTCAATTTTTATTCTTTCTGAAAAATTGGTTCTAAATTTCTTTCTTTATATATTTACTGATCAATTTTTAGCAGCATAATGCACAAAAATTTTTGGAAGGATTATAAATTTTCCTTTTAAAAAATTATTTTCATATACATAGTCCAAACACATCTGTATACAGTTTAACGCGAAATATCGGTTAACACGGATTATGGATCATTCCGGATTATGGGTGTCCGAATTAACGACTTTTGACTGTACTATGTAATTTCATGCATTTTGTTTCTCTTAACACGAAAAGATATCCTTTCTGGAAATGAACAAAATACAGAAAACACTGGCATTGCTGGCGAGATTAAGTGGGGTGTGAAATGAAAGAGAGGTGGTTTCACATGTTTCGTAGAAAAGAGGCTAATTTGACTTTGAAATACCCTCGGAATAGCCTGTGACACGAGCCAGTTTGGTTTATCTACGGACTTTCGCCTTCCACGTCTACAAACGCCACACAAACATCTCATCTCTCATCAATTAGCTTTGGAATTAAGTGATCATGGCAGTGTGAGTAAAAATTAGTGAGTTTGGCTCATATGTTGCACTGCATAGAATTCATCGACTCCAAGGTTGAATGAAAATTATTTTCGTTACACACGTTTCTCAAAAGTATCAGATTCTTTGGCTCCGAAAGAAATGGAGAAGTAGGATATTGAAACTGAGCTGACACTTAATGAAATGTTTGAGAAAGTTTCTGTATTAATGAACTGTCCTACTGTACTATCGGAAGAACATATGAAAGATCTCCCCGAAGTTTTTTTATTATTATTAAAGGAAGCAGGGCTAACTGTTAATGCATAACAATGTAAGTTCGTAACGAAATAATGACGATATTCGGGGTAGAAAATTTAGACTGAGGATTCTATAATAAAAATAAAAATTATCCTCCGCCAAATAAGGCAAAGAAACTGTCATCTTTTCTTGGCATGTGCTCGTATTACCGTTCTTTTATCCAAAATTTGACCAATATTGTTGAACCTTTATTAGTGTTAAAACGGAAGAAATCAAAGTTTGCGTGGATAGCGGAAGCAACACGGCTTTTGAACAATTAAACACAGCTGAAATTAATGCCCTAGTGTTCAAATTCATGGAAGGGGACGAGAGGTTGGAGATCGTGGCTGATGCTTCAGATTACGCCGTGGGTTCGGTTTTAATGCAAAAAAAGACATCACTTGGCATTTTTTAGCGAAACGTTAAACGGTACACGACGAAATTATACAGCGTCCGAACAAGAAACGTCAGCCATGTTAATGGCAGTTCAGAAGTCCAGGGTTTATTTCGGAAAAGCGCCCGTTACTGTCTATTCAGATAATGCGGTCTTAGGTAGACTATATTCTGGAAAGAATTTAACTCCCAGATTAATTAGATGAACCTTAAAGTTACAAGAGTACAACTTAATCAAGTTAATTTGAATTTCAATTTTTATTCTTTCTGAAAAATTGGTTCTAAATTTCTTTCTTTATATATTTACTGATCAATTTTTAGCAGCATAATGCACAAAAAGTTTTGGAAGGATTATAAATTTTTCTTTTAAAAAATTATTTTCATATACATAGTCCAAACACATCTGTATACAGTTTAACGCGAAATATCGGTTAACACGGATTATGGATCATTCCGGATTATGGGTGTCCGAATTAACGACTTTTGACTGTACTATGTAATTTCATGCATTCTGTTTCTCTTAACACGAAAAGATATCCTTTCTGGAAATGAACAAAATACAGAAAACACTGGCATTGCTGGCGAGATTTAAGTGGGGTGTGAAATGAAAGAGAGGTGGTTTCACATGTTTCGTAGAAAAGAGGCTAATTTGACTTTGAAATACCCTCGGAATAGCCTGTGATACGAGCCAGTTTTGTTTATCTACGGACTTTCGCCTTCCACGTCTACAAACGCCACACAATCATCTCATCTCTCATCAATTAGCTTTGGAATTAAGTGATCATGGCAGTGTGAGTAAAAATTAGTGAGTTTGGCTCATATGTTGCACTGCATAGAATTCAGCGACTCCAAGGTTGAATGAAAATTATTTTCGTTACACACGATTCTCAAAAGTATCAGATTCTTTGGCTCCGAAAGAAATGGAGAAGTAGGATATTGAAACTGAGCTGACATTTAATGAAATGTTTGAGAAAGTTTCTGTATTAATGAACTGTCCTACTGTACTATCGGAAGAACATATGAAAGATCTCCCCGAAGTTTTTTTATTATTATTAAAGGAAGCAGGGCTAACTGTTAATGCATAACAATGTAAGTTCGTAACGAAATAATGACGATATTCGGGGTAGAAAATTTAGACTGAGGATTCTAAAATAAAAATAAAAATTATCCTCCGCCAAATAAGGCAAAGAAACTGTCATCTTTTCTTGGCATGTGCTCGTATTACCGTTCTTTTATCCAAAATTTGACCAACATTGTTGAACCTTTATTAGTGTTAAAACGGAAGAAATCAAAGTTTGCGTGGATAGCGGAAGCAACACGGCTTTTGAACAAATAAACACAGCTGAAATTAATGCCCTAGTGTTCAAATTCATGGAAGGGGACGAGAGGTTGGAGATCGTGGCTGATGCTTCAGATTACGCCGTGGGTTCGGTTTTAATGCAAAAAAAGACATCACTTGGCATTTTTTAGCGAAATAACGATACACGACGAAATTATACGGCGGCCGAACAAGAAACGTCAGCCATGTTAATGGCAGTTCAGAAGTCCAGGGTTTATTTCGGAAAAGCGCCCGTTACTGTCTATTCAGATAATGCGGTCTTAGGTAGACTATATTCTGGAAAGAATTTAACTCCCAGATTAATTAGATGAACCTTAAAGTTACAAGAGTACAACTTAATCAAGTTAATTTGAATTTCAATTTTTATTCTTTCTGAAAAATTGGTTCTAAATTTCTTTCTTTATATATTTACTGATCAATTTTTAGCAGCATAATGCACAAAAATTTTTGGAAGGATTATAAATTTTCCTTTTAAAAAATTATTTTCATATACATAGTCCAAACACATCTGTATACAGTTTAACGCGAAATATCGGTTAACACGGATTATGGATCATTCCGGATTATGGGTGTCCGAATTAACGACTTTTGACTGTACTATGTAATTTCATGCATTTTGTTTCTCTTAACACGAAAAGATATCCTTTCTGGAAATGAACAAAATACAGAAAACACTGGCATTGCTGGCGAGATTTAAGTGGGGTGTGAAATGAAAGAGAGGTGGTTTCACATGTTTCGTAGAAAAGAGGCTAATTTGACTTTGAAATACCCTCGGAATAGCCTGTGATACGAGCCAGTTTTGTTTATCTACGGACTTTCGCCTTCCACGTCTACAAACGCCACACAATAATCTCATCTCTCATCAATTAGCTTTGGAATTAAGTGATCATGGCAGTGTGAGTAAAAATTAGTGAGTTTGGCTCATATGTTGCACTGCATAGAATTCAGCGACTCCAAGGTTGAATGAAAATTATTTTCGTTACACACGATTCTCAAAAGTATCAGATTCTTTGGCTCCGAAAGAAATGGAGAAGTAGGATATTGAAACTGAGCTGACACTTAATGAAATGTTTGAGAAAGTTTCTGTATTAATGAACTGTCCTACTGTACTATCGGAAGAACATATGAAAGATCTCCCCGAAGTTTTTTTTATTATTATTAAAGGAAGCAGGGCTAACTGTTAATGCATAACAATGTAAGTTCGTAACGAAATAATGACGATATTCGGGGTAGAAAATTTAGACTGAGGATTCTAAAATAAAAATAAAAATTATCCTCCGCCAAATAAGGCAAAGAAACTGTCATCTTTTCTTGGCATGTGCTCGTATTACCGTTCTTTTATCCAAAATTTGACCAATATTGTTGAACCTTTATTAGTGTTAAAACGGAAGAAATCAAAGTTTGCGTGGATAGCGGAAGCAACACGGCTTTTGAACAAATAAACACAGCTGAAATTAATGCCCTAGTGTTCAAATTCATGGAAGGGGACGAGAGGTTGGAGATCGTGGCTGATGCTTCAGATTACGCCGTGGGTTCGGTTTTAATGCAAAAAAAGACATCACTTGGCATTTTTTAGCGAAATAACGATACACGACGAAATTATACGGCGGCCGAACAAGAAACGTCAGCCATGTTAATGGCAGTTCAGAAGTCCAGGGTTTATTTCGGAAAAGCGCCCGTTACTGTCTATTCAGATAATGCGGTCTTAGGTAGACTATATTCTGGAAAGAATTTAACTCCCAGATTAATTAGATGAACCTTAAAGTTACAAGAGTACAACTTAATCAAGTTAATTTGAATTTCAATTTTTATTCTTTCTGAAAAATTGGTTCTAAATTTCTTTCTTTATATATTTACTGATCAATTTTTAGCAGCATAATGCACAAAAAGTTTTGGAAGGATTATAAATTTTCCTTTTAAAAAATTATTTTCATATACATAGTCCAAACACATCTGTATACAGTTTAACGCGAAATATCGGTTAACACGGATTATGGATCATTCCGGATTATGGGTGTCCGAATTAACGACTTTTGACTGTACTATGTAATTTCATGCATTTTGTTTCTCTTAACACGAAAAGATATCCTTTCTGGAAATGAACAAAATACAGAAAACACTGGCATTGCTGGCGAGATTTAAGTGGGGTGTGAAATGAAAGAGAGGTGGTTTCACATGTTTCGTAGAAAAGAGGCTAATTTGACTTTGAAATACCCTCGGAATAGCCTGTGATACGAGCCAGTTTTGTTTATCTACGGACTTTCGCCTTCCACGTCTACAAACGCCACACAATAATCTCATCTCTCATCAATTAGCTTTGGAATTAAGTGATCATGGCAGTGTGAGTAAAAATTAGTGAGTTTGGCTCATATGTTGCACTGCATAGAATTCAGCGACTCCAAGGTTGAATGAAAATTATTTTCGTTACACACGATTCTCAAAAGTATCAGATTCTTTGGCTCCGAAAGAAATGGAGAAGTAGGATATTGAAACTGAGCTGACACTTAATGAAATGTTTGAGAAAGTTTCTGTATTAATGAACTGTCCTACTGTACTATCGGAAGAACATATGAAAGATCTCCCCGAAGTTTTTTTTATTATTATTAAAGGAAGCAGGGCTAACTGTTAATGCATAACAATGTAAGTTCGTAACGAAATAATGACGATATTCGGGGTAGAAAATTTAGACTGAGGATTCTAAAATAAAAATAAAAATTATCCTCCGCCAAATAAGGCAAAGAAACTGTCATCTTTTCTTGGCATGTGCTCGTATTACCGTTCTTTTATCCAAAATTTGACCAATATTGTTGAACCTTTATTAGTGTTAAAACGGAAGAAATCAAAGTTTGCGTGGATAGCGGAAGCAACACGGCTTTTGAACAAATAAACACAGCTGAAATTAATGCCCTAGTGTTCAAATTCATGGAAGGGGACGAGAGGTTGGAGATCGTGGCTGATGCTTCAGATTACGCCGTGGGTTCGGTTTTAATGCAAAAAAAGACATCACTTGGCATTTTTTAGCGAAATAACGATACACGACGAAATTATACGGCGGCCGAACAAGAAACGTCAGCCATGTTAATGGCAGTTCAGAAGTCCAGGGTTTATTTCGGAAAAGCGCCCGTTACTGTCTATTCAGATAATGCGGTCTTAGGTAGACTATATTCTGGAAAGAATTTAACTCCCAGATTAATTAGATGAACCTTAAAGTTACAAGAGTACAACTTAATCAAGTTAATTTGAATTTCAATTTTTATTCTTTCTGAAAAATTGGTTCTAAATTTCTTTCTTTATATATTTACTGATCAATTTTTAGCAGCATAATGCACAAAAAGTTTTGGAAGGATTATAAATTTTCCTTTTAAAAAATTATTTTCATATACATAGTCCAAACACATCTGTATACAGTTTAACGCGAAATATCGGTTAACACGGATTATGGATCATTCCGGATTATGGGTGTCCGAATTAACGACTTTTGACTGTACTATGTAATTTCATGCATTTTGTTTCTCTTAACACGAAAAGATATCCTTTCTGGAAATGAACAAAATACAGAAAACACTGGCATTGCTGGCGAGATTTAAGTGGGGTGTGAAATGAAAGAGAGGTGGTTTCACATGTTTCGTAGAAAAGAGGCTAATTTGACTTTGAAATACCCTCGGAATAGCCTGTGATACGAGCCAGTTTTGTTTATCTACGGACTTTCGCCTTCCACGTCTACAAACGCCACACAATCATCTCATCTCTCATCAATTAGCTTTGGAATTAAGTGATCATGGCAGTGTGAGTAAAAATTAGTGAGTTTGGCTCATATGTTGCACTGCATAGAATTCAGCGACTCCAAGGTTGAATGAAAATTATTTTCGTTACACACGATTCTCAAAAGTATCAGATTCTTTGGCTCCGAAAGAAATGGAGAAGTAGGATATTGAAACTGAGCTGACATTTAATGAAATGTTTGAGAAAGTTTCTGTATTAATGAACTGTCCTACTGTACTATCGGAAGAACATATGAAAGATCTCCCCGAAGTTTTTTTATTATTATTAAAGGAAGCAGGGCTAACTGTTAATGCATAACAATGTAAGTTCGTAACGAAATAATGACGATATTCGGGGTAGAAAATTTAGACTGAGGATTCTAAAATAAAAATAAAAATTATCCTCCGCCAAATAAGGCAAAGAAACTGTCATCTTTTCTTGGCATGTGCTCGTATTACCGTTCTTTTATCCAAAATTTGACCAACATTGTTGAACCTTTATTAGTGTTAAAACGGAAGAAATCAAAGTTTGCGTGGATAGCGGAAGCAACACGGCTTTTGAACAAATAAACACAGCTGAAATTAATGCCCTAGTGTTCAAATTCATGGAAGGGGACGAGAGGTTGGAGATCGTGGCTGATGCTTCAGATTACGCCGTGGGTTCGGTTTTAATGCAAAAAAAGACATCACTTGGCATTTTTTAGCGAAATAACGATACACGACGAAATTATACGGCGGCCGAACAAGAAACGTCAGCCATGTTAATGGCAGTTCAGAAGTCCAGGGTTTATTTCGGAAAAGCGCCCGTTACTGTCTATTCAGATAATGCGGTCTTAGGTAGACTATATTCTGGAAAGAATTTAACTCCCAGATTAATTAGATGAACCTTAAAGTTACAAGAGTACAACTTAATCAAGTTAATTTGAATTTCAATTTTTATTCTTTCTGAAAAATTGGTTCTAAATTTCTTTCTTTATATATTTACTGATCAATTTTTAGCAGCATAATGCACAAAAATTTTTGGAAGGATTATAAATTTTCCTTTTAAAAAATTATTTTCATATACATAGTCCAAACACATCTGTATACAGTTTAACGCGAAATATCGGTTAACACGGATTATGGATCATTCCGGATTATGGGTGTCCGAATTAACGACTTTTGACTGTACTATGTAATTTCATGCATTTTGTTTCTCTTAACACGAAAAGATATCCTTTCTGGAAATGAACAAAATACAGAAAACACTGGCATTGCTGGCGAGATTTAAGTGGGGTGTGAAATGAAAGAGAGGTGGTTTCACATGTTTCGTAGAAAAGAGGCTAATTTGACTTTGAAATACCCTCGGAATAGCCTGTGATACGAGCCAGTTTTGTTTATCTACGGACTTTCGCCTTCCACGTCTACAAACGCCACACAATAATCTCATCTCTCATCAATTAGCTTTGGAATTAAGTGATCATGGCAGTGTGAGTAAAAATTAGTGAGTTTGGCTCATATATTGCACTGCATAGAATTCAGCGACTCCAAGGTTGAATGAAAATTATTTTCGTTACACACGATTCTCAAAAGTATCAGATTCTTTGGCTCCGAAAGAAATGGAGAAGTAGGATATTGAAACTGAGCTGACACTTAATGAAATGTTTGAGAAAGTTTCTGTATTAATGAACTGTCCTACTGTACTATCGGAAGAACATATGAAAGATCTCCCCGAAGTTTTTTTTATTATTATTAAAGGAAGCAGGGCTAACTGTTAATGCATAACAATGTAAGTTCGTAACGAAATAATGACGATATTCGGGGTAGAAAATTTAGACTGAGGATTCTAAAATAAAAATAAAAATTATCCTCCGCCAAATAAGGCAAAGAAACTGTCATCTTTTCTTGGCATGTGCTCGTATTACCGTTCTTTTATCCAAAATTTGACCAATATTGTTGAACCTTTATTAGTGTTAAAACGGAAGAAATCAAAGTTTGCGTGGATAGCGGAAGCAACACGGCTTTTGAACAAATAAACACAGCTGAAATTAATGCCCTAGTGTTCAAATTCATGGAAGGGGACGAGAGGTTGGAGATCGTGGCTGATGCTTCAGATTACGCCGTGGGTTCGGTTTTAATGCAAAAAAAGACATCACTTGGCATTTTTTAGCGAAATAACGATACACGACGAAATTATACGGCGGCCGAACAAGAAACGTCAGCCATGTTAATGGCAGTTCAGAAGTCCAGGGTTTATTTCGGAAAAGCGCCCGTTACTGTCTATTCAGATAATGCGGTCTTAGGTAGACTATATTCTGGAAAGAATTTAACTCCCAGATTAATTAGATGAACCTTAAAGTTACAAGAGTACAACTTAATCAAGTTAATTTGAATTTCAATTTTTATTCTTTCTGAAAAATTGGTTCTAAATTTCTTTCTTTATATATTTACTGATCAATTTTTAGCAGCATAATGCACAAAAAGTTTTGGAAGGATTATAAATTTTCCTTTTAAAAAATTATTTTCATATACATAGTCCAAACACATCTGTATACAGTTTAACGCGAAATATCGGTTAACACGGATTATGGATCATTCCGGATTATGGGTGTCCGAATTAACGACTTTTGACTGTACTATGTAATTTCATGCATTTTGTTTCTCTTAACACGAAAAGATATCCTTTCTGGAAATGAACAAAATACAGAAAACACTGGCATTGCTGGCGAGATTTAAGTGGGGTGTGAAATGAAAGAGAGGTGGTTTCACATGTTTCGTAGAAAAGAGGCTAATTTGACTTTGAAATACCCTCGGAATAGCCTGTGATACGAGCCAGTTTTGTTTATCTACGGACTTTCGCCTTCCACGTCTACAAACGCCACACAATCATCTCATCTCTCATCAATTAGCTTTGGAATTAAGTGATCATGGCAGTGTGAGTAAAAATTAGTGAGTTTGGCTCATATGTTGCACTGCATAGAATTCAGCGACTCCAAGGTTGAATGAAAATTATTTTCGTTACACACGATTCTCAAAAGTATCAGATTCTTTGGCTCCGAAAGAAATGGAGAAGTAGGATATTGAAACTGAGCTGACACTTAATGAAATGTTTGAGAAAGTTTCTGTATTAATGAACTGTCCTACTGTACTATCGGAAGAACATATGAAAGATCTCCCCGAAGTTTTTTTATTATTATTAAAGGAAGCAGGGCTAACTGTTAATGCATAACAATGTAAGTTCGTAACGAAATAATGACGATATTCGGGGTAGAAAATTTAGACTGAGGATTCTAAAATAAAAATAAAAATTATCCTCCGCCAAATAAGGCAAAGAAACTGTCATCTTTTCTTGGCATGTGCTCGTATTACCGTTCTTTTATCCAAAATTTGACCAATATTGTTGAACCTTTATTAGTGTTAAAACGGAAGAAATCAAAGTTTGCGTGGATAGCGGAAGCAACACGGCTTTTGAACAAATAAACACAGCTGAAATTAATGCCCTAGTGTTCAAATTCATGGAAGGGGACGAGAGGTTGGAGATCGTGGCTGATGCTTCAGATTACGCCGTGGGTTCGGTTTTAATGCAAAAAAAGACATCACTTGGCATTTTTTAGCGAAATAACGATACACGACGAAATTATACGGCGGCCGAACAAGAAACGTCAGCCATGTTAATGGCAGTTCAGAAGTCCAGGGTTTATTTCGGAAAAGCGCCCGTTACTGTCTATTCAGATAATGCGGTCTTAGGTAGACTATATTCTGGAAAGAATTTAACTCCCAGATTAATTAGATGAACCTTAAAGTTACAAGAGTACAACTTAATCAAGTTAATTTGAATTTCAATTTTTATTCTTTCTGAAAAATTGGTTCTAAATTTCTTTCTTTATATATTTACTGATCAATTTTTAGCAGCATAATGCACAAAAATTTTTGGAAGGATTATAAATTTTCCTTTTAAAAAATTATTTTCATATACATAGTCCAAACACATCTGTATACAGTTTAACGCGAAATATCGGTTAACACGGATTATGGATCATTCCGGATTATGGGTGTCCGAATTAACGACTTTTGACTGTACTATGTAATTTCATGCATTTTGTTTCTCTTAACACGAAAAGATATCCTTTCTGGAAATGAACAAAATACAGAAAACACTGGCATTGCTGGCGAGATTTAAGTGGGGTGTGAAATGAAAGAGAGGTGGTTTCACATGTTTCGTAGAAAAGAGGCTAATTTGACTTTGAAATACCCTCGGAATAGCCTGTGACACGAGACAGTTTGGTTTATCTACGGACTTTCGCCTTCCACGTCTACAAACGCCACAGAAACATCTCATCTCTCATCAATTAGCTTTGGAATTAAGTGATCATGGCAGTGTGAGTAAAAATTAGTGAGTTTGGCTCATATGTTGCACTGCATAGAATTCAGCGACTCCAAGGTTGAATGAAAATTATTTTCGTTACACACGATTCTCAAAAGTATCAGATTCTTTGGCTCCGAAAGAAATGGAGAAGTAGGATATTGAAACTGAGCTGACACTTAATGAAATGTTTGAGAAAGTTTCTGTATTAATGAACTGTCCTACTGTACTATCGGAAGAACATATGAAAGATCTCCCCGAAGTTTTTTTATTATTATTAAAGGAAGCAGGGCTAACTGTTAATGCATAACAATGTAAGTTCGTAACGAAATAATGACGATATTCGGGGTAGAAAATTTAGACTGAGGATTCTATAATAAAAATAAAAATTATCCTCCGCCAAATAAGGCAAAGAAACTGTCATCTTTTCTTGGCATGTGCTCGTATTACCGTTCTTTTATCCAAAATTTGACCAATATTGTTGAACCTTTATTAGTGTTAAAACGGAAGAAATCAAAGTTTGCGTGGATAGCGGAAGCAACACGGCTTTTGAACAATTAAACACAGCTGAAATTAATGCCCTAGTGTTCAAATTCATGGAAGGGGACGAGAGGTTGGAGATCGTGGCTGATGCTTCAGATTACGCCGTGGGTTCGGTTTTAATGCAAAAAAAGACATCACTTGGCATTTTTTAGCGAAACGTTAAACGATACACGACGAAATTATACAGCGGCCGAACAAGAAACGTCAGCCATGTTAATGGCAGTTCAGAAGTCCAGGGTTTATTTCGGAAAAGCGCCCGTTACTGTCTATTCAGATAATGCGGTCTTAGGTAGACTATATTCTGGAAAGAATTTAACTCCCAGATTAATTAGATGAACCTTAAAGTTACAAGAGTACAACTTAATCAAGTTAATTTGAATTTCAATTTTTATTCTTTCTGAAAAATTGGTTCTAAATTTCTTTCTTTATATATTTACTGATCAATTTTTAGCAGCATAATGCACAAAAAGTTTTGGAAGGATTATAAATTTTTCTTTTAAAAAATTATTTTCATATACATAGTCCAAACACATCTGTATACAGTTTAACGCGAAATATCGGTTAACACGGATTATGGATCATTCCGGATTATGGGTGTCCGAATTAACGACTTTTGACTGTACTATGTAATTTCATGCATTTTGTTTCTCTTAACACGAAAAGATATCCTTTCTGGAAATGAACAAAATACAGAAAACACTGGCATTGCTGGCGAGATTTAAGTGGGGTGTGAAATGAAAGAGAGGTGGTTTCACATGTTTCGTAGAAAAGAGGCTAATTTGACTTTGAAATACCCTCGGAATAGCCTGTGATACGAGCCAGTTTTGTTTATCTACGGACTTTCGCCTTCCACGTCTACAAACGCCACACAATAATCTCATCTCTCATCAATTAGCTTTGGAATTAAGTGATCATGGCAGTGTGAGTAAAAATTAGTGAGTTTGGCTCATATGTTGCACTGCATAGAATTCAGCGACTCCAAGGTTGAATGAAAATTATTTTCGTTACACACGATTCTCAAAAGTATCAGATTCTTTGGCTCCGAAAGAAATGGAGAAGTAGGATATTGAAACTGAGCTGACACTTAATGAAATGTTTGAGAAAGTTTCTGTATTAATGAACTGTCCTACTGTACTATCGGAAGAACATATGAAAGATCTCCCCGAAGTTTTTTTTATTATTATTAAAGGAAGCAGGGCTAACTGTTAATGCATAACAATGTAAGTTCGTAACGAAATAATGACGATATTCGGGGTAGAAAATTTAGACTGAGGATTCTAAAATAAAAATAAAAATTATCCTCCGCCAAATAAGGCAAAGAAACTGTCATCTTTTCTTGGCATGTGCTCGTATTACCGTTCTTTTATCCAAAATTTGACCAATATTGTCGAACCTTTATTAGTGTTAAAACGGAAGAAATCAAAGTTTGCGTGGATAGCGGAAGCAACACGGCTTTTGAACAAATAAACACAGCTGAAATTAATGCCCTAGTGTTCAAATTCATGGAAGGGGACGAGAGGTTGGAGATCGTGGCTGATGCTTCAGATTACGCCGTGGGTTCGGTTTTAATGCAAAAAAAGACATCACTTGGCATTTTTTAGCGAAATAACGATACACGACGAAATTATACGGCGGCCGAACAAGAAAGGTCAGCCATGTTAATGGCAGTTCAGAAGTCCAGGGTTTATTTCGGAAAAGCGCCCGTTACTGTCTATTCAGATAATGCGGTCTTAGGTAGACTATATTCTGGAAAGAATTTAACTCCCAGATTAATTAGATGAACCTTAAAGTTACAAGAGTACAACTTAATCAAGTTAATTTGAATTTCAATTTTTATTCTTTCTGAAAAATTGGTTCTAAATTTCTTTCTTTATATATTTACTGATCAATTTTTAGCAGCATAATGCACAAAAAGTTTTGGAAGGATTATAAATTTTCCTTTTAAAAAATTATTTTCATATACATAGTCCAAACACATCTGTATACAGTTTAACGCGAAATATCGGTTAACACGGATTATGGATCATTCCGGATTATGGGTGTCCGAATTAACGACTTTTGACTGTACTATGTAATTTCATGCATTTTGTTTCTCTTAACACGAAAAGATATCCTTTCTGGAAATGAACAAAATACAGAAAACACTGGCATTGCTGGCGAGATTTAAGTGGGGTGTGAAATGAAAGAGAGGTGGTTTCACATGTTTCGTAGAAAAGAGGCTAATTTGACTTTGAAATACCCTCGGAATAGCCTGTGATACGAGCCAGTTTTGTTTATCTACGGACTTTCGCCTTCCACGTCTACAAACGCCACACAATCATCTCATCTCTCATCAATTAGCTTTGGAATTAAGTGATCATGGCAGTGTGAGTAAAAATTAGTGAGTTTGGCTCATATGTTGCACTGCATAGAATTCAGCGACTCCAAGGTTGAATGAAAATTATTTTCGTTACACACGATTCTCAAAAGTATCAGATTCTTTGGCTCCGAAAGAAATGGAGAAGTAGGATATTGAAACTGAGCTGACACTTAATGAAATGTTTGAGAAAGTTTCTGTATTAATGAACTGTCCTACTGTACTATCGGAAGAACATATGAAAGATCTCCCCGAAGTTTTTTTATTATTATTAAAGGAAGCAGGGCTAACTGTTAATGCATAACAATGTAAGTTCGTAACGAAATAATGACGATATTCGGGGTAGAAAATTTAGACTGAGGATTCTAAAATAAAAATAAAAATTATCCTCCGCCAAATAAGGCAAAGAAACTGTCATCTTTTCTTGGCATGTGCTCGTATTACCGTTCTTTTATCCAAAATTTGACCAATATTGTTGAACCTTTATTAGTGTTAAAACGGAAGAAATCAAAGTTTGCGTGGATAGCGGAAACAACACGGCTTTTGAACAAATAAACACAGCTGAAATTAATGCCCTAGTGTTCAAATTCATGGAAGGGGACGAGAGGTTGGAGATCGTGGCTGATGCTTCAGATTACGCCGTGGGTTCGGTTTTAATGCAAAAAAAGACATCACTTGGCATTTTTTAGCGAAATAACGATACACGACGAAATTATACGGCGGCCGAACAAGAAACGTCAGCCATGTTAATGGCAGTTCAGAAGTCCAGGGTTTATTTCGGAAAAGCGCCCGTTACTGTCTATTCAGATAATGCGGTCTTAGGTAGACTATATTCTGGAAAGAATTTAACTCCCAGATTAATTAGATGAACCTTAAAGTTACAAGAGTACAACTTAATCAAGTTAATTTGAATTTCAATTTTTATTCTTTCTGAAAAATTGGTTCTAAATTTCTTTCTTTATATATTTACTGATCAATTTTTAGCAGCATAATGCACAAAAATTTTTGGAAGGATTATAAATTTTCCTTTTAAAAAATTATTTTCATATACATAGTCCAAACACATCTGTATACAGTTTAACGCGAAATATCGGTTAACACGGATTATGGATCATTCCGGATTATGGGTGTCCGAATTAACGACTTTTGACTGTACTATGTAATTTCATGCATTTTGTTTCTCTTAACACGAAAAGATATCCTTTCTGGAAATGAACAAAATACAGAAAACACTGGCATTGCTGGCGAGATTTAAGTGGGGTGTGAAATGAAAGAGAGGTGGTTTCACATGTTTCGTAGAAAAGAGGCTAATTTGACTTTGAAATACCCTCGGAATAGCCTGTGACACGAGACAGTTTGGTTTATCTACGGACTTTCGCCTTCCACGTCTACAAACGCCACAGAAACATCTCATCTCTCATCAATTAGCTTTGGAATTAAGTGATCATGGCAGTGTGAGTAAAAATTAGTGAGTTTGGCTCATATGTTGCACTGCATAGAATTCAGCGACTCCAAGGTTGAATGAAAATTATTTTCGTTACACACGATTCTCAAAAGTATCAGATTCTTTGGCTCCGAAAGAAATGGAGAAGTAGGATATTGAAACTGAGCTGACACTTAATGAAATGTTTGAGAAAGTTTCTGTATTAATGAACTGTCCTACTGTACTATCGGAAGAACATATGAAAGATCTCCCCGAAGTTTTTTTATTATTATTAAAGGAAGCAGGGCTAACTGTTAATGCATAACAATGTAAGTTCGTAACGAAATAATGACGATATTCGGGGTAGAAAATTTAGACTGAGGATTCTATAATAAAAATAAAAATTATCCTCCGCCAAATAAGGCAAAGAAACTGTCATCTTTTCTTGGCATGTGCTCGTATTACCGTTCTTTTATCCAAAATTTGACCAATATTGTTGAACCTTTATTAGTGTTAAAACGGAAGAAATCAAAGTTTGCGTGGATAGCGGAAGCAACACGGCTTTTGAACAATTAAACACAGCTGAAATTAATGCCCTAGTGTTCAAATTCATGGAAGGGGACGAGAGGTTGGAGATCGTGGCTGATGCTTCAGATTACGCCGTGGGTTCGGTTTTAATGCAAAAAAAGACATCACTTGGCATTTTTTAGCGAAACGTTAAACGATACACGACGAAATTATACAGCGGCCGAACAAGAAACGTCAGCCATGTTAATGGCAGTTCAGAAGTCCAGGGTTTATTTCGGAAAAGCGCCCGTTACTGTCTATTCAGATAATGCGGTCTTAGGTAGACTATATTCTGGAAAGAATTTAACTCCCAGATTAATTAGATGAACCTTAAAGTTACAAGAGTACAACTTAATCAAGTTAATTTGAATTTCAATTTTTATTCTTTCTGAAAAATTGGTTCTAAATTTCTTTCTTTATATATTTACTGATCAATTTTTAGCAGCATAATGCACAAAAAGTTTTGGAAGGATTATAAATTTTTCTTTTAAAAAATTATTTTCATATACATAGTCCAAACACATCTGTATACAGTTTAACGCGAAATATCGGTTAACACGGATTATGGATCATTCCGGATTATGGGTGTCCGAATTAACGACTTTTGACTGTACTATGTAATTTCATGCATTTTGTTTCTCTTAACACGAAAAGATATCCTTTCTGGAAATGAACAAAATACAGAAAACACTGGCATTGCTGGCGAGATTTAAGTGGGGTGTGAAATGAAAGAGAGGTGGTTTCACATGTTTCGTAGAAAAGAGGCTAATTTGACTTTGAAATACCCTCGGAATAGCCTGTGATACGAGCCAGTTTTGTTTATCTACGGACTTTCGCCTTCCACGTCTACAAACGCCACACAATCATCTCATCTCTCATCAATTAGCTTTGGAATTAAGTGATCATGGCAGTGTGAGTAAAAATTAGTGAGTTTGGCTCATATGTTGCACTGCATAGAATTCAGCGACTCCAAGGTTGAATGAAAATTATTTTCGTTACACACGATTCTCAAAAGTATCAGATTCTTTGGCTCCGAAAGAAATGGAGAAGTAGGATATTGAAACTGAGCTGACACTTAATGAAATGTTTGAGAAAGTTTCTGTATTAATGAACTGTCCTACTGTACTATCGGAAGAACATATGAAAGATCTCCCCGAAGTTTTTTTTATTATTATTAAAGGAAGCAGGGCTAACTGTTAATGCATAACAATGTAAGTTCGTAACGAAATAATGACGATATTCGGGGTAGAAAATTTAGACTGAGGATTCTAAAATAAAAATAAAAATTATCCTCCGCCAAATAAGGCAAAGAAACTGTCATCTTTTCTTGGCATGTGCTCGTATTACCGTTCTTTTATCCAAAATTTGACCAATATTGTTGAACCTTTATTAGTGTTAAAACGGAAGAAATCAAAGTTTGCGTGGATAGCGGAAGCAACACGGCTTTTGAACAAATAAACACAGCTGAAATTAATGCCCTAGTGTTCAAATTCATGGAAGGGGACGAGAGGTTGGAGATCGTGGCTGATGCTTCAGATTACGCCGTGGGTTCGGTTTTAATGCAAAAAAAGACATCACTTGGCATTTTTTAGCGAAATAACGATACACGACGAAATTATACGGCGGCCGAACAAGAAACGTCAGCCATGTTAATGGCAGTTCAGAAGTCCAGGGTTTATTTCGGAAAAGCGCCCGTTACTGTCTATTCAGATAATGCGGTCTTAGGTAGACTATATTCTGGAAAGAATTTAACTCCCAGATTAATTAGATGAACCTTAAAGTTACAAGAGTACAACTTAATCAAGTTAATTTGAATTTCAATTTTTATTCTTTCTGAAAAATTGGTTCTAAATTTCTTTCTTTATATATTTACTGATCAATTTTTAGCAGCATAATGCACAAAAATTTTTGGAAGGATTATAAATTTTCCTTTTAAAAAATTATTTTCATATACATAGTCCAAACACATCTGTATACAGTTTAACGCGAAATATCGGTTAACACGGATTATGGATCATTCCGGATTATGGGTGTCCGAATTAACGACTTTTGACTGTACTATGTAATGTCATGCATTTTGTTTCTCTTAACACGAAAAGATATCCTTTCTGGAAATGAACAAAATACAGAAAACACTGGCATTGCTGGCGAGATTTAAGTGGGGTGTGAAATGAAAGAGAGGTGGTTTCACATGTTTCGTAGAAAAGAGGCTAATTTGACTTTGAAATACCCTCGGAATAGCCTGTGACACGAGACAGTTTGGTTTATCTACGGACTTTCGCCTTCCACGTCTACAAACGCCACACAAACATCTCATCTCTCATCAATTAGCTTTGGAATTAAGTGATCATGGCAGTGTGAGTAAAAATTAGTGAGTTTGGCTCATATGTTGCACTGCATAGAATTCAGCGACTCCAAGGTTGAATGAAAATTATTTTCGTTACACACGATTCTCAAAAGTATCAGATTCTTTGGCTCCGAAAGAAATGGAGAAGTAGGATATTGAAACTGAGCTGACACTTAATGAAATGTTTGAGAAAGTTTCTGTATTAATGAACTGTCCTACTGTACTATCGGAAGAACATATGAAAGATCTCGCCGAAGTTTTTTTATTATTATTAAAGGAAGCAGGGCTAACTGTTAATGCATAACAATGTAAGTTCGTAACGAAATAATGACGATATTCGGGGTAGAAAATTTAGACTGAGGATTCTATAATAAAAATAAAAATTATCCTCCGCCAAATAAGGCAAAGAAACTGTCATCTTTTCTTGGCATGTGCTCGTATTACCGTTCTTTTATCCAAAATTTAACCAATATTGTTGAACCTTTATTAGTGTTAAAACGGAAGAAATCAAAGTTTGCGTGGATAGCGGAAGCAACACGGCTTTTGAACAATTAAACACAGCTGAAATTAATGCCCTAGTGTTCAAATTCATGGAAGGGGACGAGAGGTTGGAGATCGTGGCTGATGCTTCAGATTACGCCGTGGGTTCGGTTTTAATGCAAAAAAAGACATCACTTGGAATTTTTAGCGAAACGTTAAACGATACACGACGAAATTATACAGCGGCCGAACAAGAAACGTCAGCCATGTTAATGGCAGTTCAGAAGTCCAGGGTTTATTTCGGAAAAGCGCCCGTTACTGTCTATTCAGATAATGCGGTCTTAGGTAGACTATATTCTGGAAAGAATTTAACTCCCAGATTAATTAGATGAACCATAAAGTTACAAGAGTACAACTTAATCAAGTTAATTTGAATTTCAATTTTTATTCTTTCTGAAAAATTGGTTCTAAATTTCTTTCTTTATATATTTACTGATCAATTTTTAGCAGCATAATGCACAAAAAGTTTTGGAAGGATTATAAATTTTTCTTTTAAAAAATTATTTTCATATACATAGTCCAAACACATCTGTATACAGTTTAACGCGAAATATCGGTTAACACGGATTATGGATCATTCCGGATTATGGGTGTCCGAATTAACGACTTTTGACTGTACTATGTAATTTCATGCATTTTGTTTCTCTTAACACGAAAAGATATCCTTTCTGGAAATGAACAAAATACAGAAAACACTGGCATTGCTGGCGAGATTTAAGTGGGGTGTGAAATGAAAGAGAGGTGGTTTCACATGTTTCGTAGAAAAGAGGCTAATTTGACTTTGAAATACCCTCGGAATAGCCTGTGACACGAGACAGTTTGGTTTATCTACGGACTTTCGCCTTCCACGTCTACAAACGCCACACAAACATCTCATCTCTCATCAATTAGCTTTGGAATTAAGTGATCATGGCAGTGTGAGTAAAAATTAGTGAGTTTGGCTCATATGTTGCACTGCATAGAATTCAGCGACTCCAAGGTTGAATGAAAATTATTTTCGTTACACACGATTCTCAAAAGTATCAGATTCTTTGGCTCCGAAAGAAATGGAGAAGTAGGATATTGAAACTGAGCTGACACTTAATGAAATGTTTGAGAAAGTTTCTGTATTAATGAACTGTCCTACTGTACTATCGGAAGAACATATGAAAGATCTCCCCGAAGTTTTTTTATTATTATTAAAGGAAGCAGGGCTAACTGTTAATGCATAACAATGTAAGTTCGTAACGAAATAATGACGATATTCGGGGTAGAAAATTTAGACTGAGGATTCTATAATAAAAATAAAAATTATCCTCCGCCAAATAAGGCAAAGAAACTGTCATCTTTTCTTGGCATGTGCTCGTATTACCGTTCTTTTATCCAAAATTTGACCAATATTGTTGAACCTTTATTAGTGTTAAAACGGAAGAAATCAAAGTTTGCGTGGATAGCGGAAGCAACACGGCTTTTGAACAATTAAACACAGCTGAAATTAATGCCCTAGTGTTCAAATTCATGGAAGGGGACGAGAGGTTGGAGATCGTGGCTGATGCTTCAGATTACGCCGTGGGTTCGGTTTTAATGCAAAAAAAGACATCACTTGGCATTTTTTAGCGAAACGTTAAACGATACACGACGAAATTATACAGCGGCCGAACAAGAAACGTCAGCCATGTTAATGGCAGTTCAGAAGTCCAGGGTTTATTTCGGAAAAGCGCCCGTTACTGTCTATTCAGATAATGCGGTCTTAGGTAGACTATATTCTGGAAAGAATTTAACTCCCAGATTAATTAGATGAACCTTAAAGTTACAAGAGTACAACTTAATCAAGTTAATTTGAATTTCAATTTTTATTCTTTCTGAAAAATTGGTTCTAAATTTCTTTCTTTATATATTTACTGATCAATTTTTAGCAGCATAATGCACAAAAATTTTTGGAAGGATTATAAATTTTTATTTTAAAAAATTATTTTCATATACATAGTCCAAACACATCTGTATACAGTTTAACGCGAAATATCGGTTAACACGGATTATGGATCATTCCGGATTATGGGTGTCCGAATTAACGACTTTTGACTGTACTATGTAATTTCATGCATTTTGTTTCTCTTAACACGAAAAGATATCCTTTCTGGAAATGAACAAAATACAGAAAACACTGGCATTGCTGGCGAGATTTAAGTGGGGTGTGAAATGAAAGAGAGGTGGTTTCACATGTTTCGTAGAAAAGAGGCTAATTTGACTTTGAAATACCCTCGGAATAGCCTGTGATACGAGCCAGTTTTGTTTATCTACGGACTTTCGCCTTCCACGTCTACAAACGCCACACAATAATCTCATCTCTCATCAATTAGCTTTGGAATTAAGTGATCATGGCAGTGTGAGTAAAAATTAGTGAGTTTGGCTCATATGTTGCACTGCATAGAATTCAGCGGCTCCAAGGTTGAATGAAAATTATTTTCGTTACACACGATTCTCAAAAGTATCAGATTCTTTGGCTCCGAAAGAAATGGAGAAGTAGGATATTGAAACTGAGCTGACACTTAATGAAATGTTTGAGAAAGTTTCTGTATTAATGAACTGTCCTACTGTACTATCGGAAGAACATATGAAAGATCTCCCCGAAGTTTTTTGATTATTATTAAAGGAAGCAGGGCTAACTGTTAATGCATAACAATGTAAGTTCGTAACGAAATAATGACGATATTCGGGGTAGAAAATTTAGACTGAGGATTCTAAAATAAAAATAAAAATGATCCTCCGCCAAATAAGGCAAAGAAACTGTCATCCTTTCTTGGCATGTGCTCGTATTACCGTTCTTTTATCCAAAATTTGACCAATATTGTTGAACCTTTATTAGTGTTAAAACGGAAGAAATCAAAGTTTGCGTGGATAGCGGAAGCAACACGGCTTTTGAACAATTAAACACAGCTGAAATTAATGCCCTAGTGTTCAAATTCATGGAAGGGGACGAGAGGTTGGAGATCGTGGCTGATGCTTCAGATTACGCCGTGGGTTCGGTTTTAATGCAAAAAAAGACATCACTTGGCATTTTTTAGCGAAACGTTAAACGATACACGACGAAATTATACAGCGGCCGAACAAGAAACGTCAGCCATGTTAATGGCAGTTCAGAAGTCCAGGGTTTATTTCGGAAAAGCGCCCGTTACTGTCTATTCAGATAATGCGGTCTTAGGTAGACTATATTCTGGAAAGAATTTAACTCCCAGATTAATTAGATGAACCTTAAAGTTACAAGAGTACAACTTAATCAAGTTAATTTGAATTTCAATTTTTATTCTTTCTGAAAAATTGGTTCTAAATTTCTTTCTTTATATATTTACTGATCAATTTTTAGCAGCATAATGCACAAAAATTTTTGGAAGGATTATAAATTTTTATTTTAAAAAATTATTTTCATATACATAGTCCAAACACATCTGTATACAGTTTAACGCGAAATATCGGTTAACACGGATTATGGATCATTCCGGATTATGGGTGTCCGAATTAACGACTTTTGACTGTACTATGTAATTTCATGCATTTTGTTTCTCTTAACACGAAAAGATATCCTTTCTGGAAATGAACAAAATACAGAAAACACTGGCATTGCTGGCGAGATTTAAGTGGGGTGTGAAATGAAAGAGAGGTGGTTTCACATGTTTCGTAGAAAAGAGGCTAATTTGACTTTGAAATACCCTCGGAATAGCCTGTGATACGAGCCAGTTTTGTTTATCTACGGACTTTCGCCTTCCACGTCTACAAACGCCACACAATAATCTCATCTCTCATCAATTAGCTTTGGAATTAAGTGATCATGGCAGTGTGAGTAAAAATTAGTGAGTTTGGCTCATATGTTGCACTGCATAGAATTCAGCGGCTCCAAGGTTGAATGAAAATTATTTTCGTTACACACGATTCTCAAAAGTATCAGATTCTTTGGCTCCGAAAGAAATGGAGAAGTAGGATATTGAAACTGAGCTGACACTTAATGAAATGTTTGAGAAAGTTTCTGTATTAATGAACTGTCCTACTGTACTATCGGAAGAACATATGAAAGATCTCCCCGAAGTTTTTTGATTATTATTAAAGGAAGCAGGGCTAACTGTTAATGCATAACAATGTAAGTTCGTAACGAAATAATGACGATATTCGGGGTAGAAAATTTAGACTGAGGATTCTAAAATAAAAATAAAAATGATCCTCCGCCAAATAAGGCAAAGAAACTGTCATCCTTTCTTGGCATGTGCTCGTATTACCGTTCTTTTATCCAAAATTTGACCAATATTGTTGAACCTTTATTAGTGTTAAAACGGAAGAAATCAAAGTTTGCGTGGATAGCGGAAGCAACACGGCTTTTGAACAATTAAACACAGCTGAAATTAATGCCCTAGTGTTCAAATTCATGGAAGGGGACGAGAGGTTGGAGATCGTGGCTGATGCTTCAGATTACGCCGTGGGTTCGGTTTTAATGCAAAAAAAGACATCACTTGGCATTTTTTAGCGAAACGTTAAACGATACACGACGAAATTATACAGCGGCCGAACAAGAAACGTCAGCCATGTTAATGGCAGTTCAGAAGTCCAGGGTTTATTTCGGAAAAGCGCCCGTTACTGTCTATTCAGATAATGCGGTCTTAGGTAGACTATATTCTGGAAAGAATTTAACTCCCAGATTAATTAGATGAACCTTAAAGTTACAAGAGTACAACTTAATCAAGTTAATTTGAATTTCAATTTTTATTCTTTCTGAAAAATTGGTTCTAAATTTCTTTCTTTATATATTTACTGATCAATTTTTAGCAGCATAATGCACAAAAATTTTTGGAAGGATTATAAATTTTTATTTTAAAAAATTATTTTCATATACATAGTCCAAACACATCTGTATACAGTTTAACGCGAAATATCGGTTAACACGGATTATGGATCATTCCGGATTATGGGTGTCCGAATTAACGACTTTTGACTGTACTATGTAATTTCATGCATTTTGTTTCTCTTAACACGAAAAGATATCCTTTCTGGAAATGAACAAAATACAGAAAACACTGGCATTGCTGGCGAGATTTAAGTGGGGTGTGAAATGAAAGAGAGGTGGTTTCACATGTTTCGTAGAAAAGAGGCTAATTTGACTTTGAAATACCCTCGGAATAGCCTGTGATACGAGCCAGTTTTGTTTATCTACGGACTTTCGCCTTCCACGTCTACAAACGCCACACAATAATCTCATCTCTCATCAATTAGCTTTGGAATTAAGTGATCATGGCAGTGTGAGTAAAAATTAGTGAGTTTGGCTCATATGTTGCACTGCATAGAATTCAGCGGCTCCAAGGTTGAATGAAAATTATTTTCGTTACACACGATTCTCAAAAGTATCAGATTCTTTGGCTCCGAAAGAAATGGAGAAGTAGGATATTGAAACTGAGCTGACACTTAATGAAATGTTTGAGAAAGTTTCTGTATTAATGAACTGTCCTACTGTACTATCGGAAGAACATATGAAAGATCTCCCCGAAGTTTTTTGATTATTATTAAAGGAAGCAGGGCTAACTGTTAATGCATAACAATGTAAGTTCGTAACGAAATAATGACGATATTCGGGG
Organism: Stegodyphus dumicola; assembly: GCF_044657685.1. Lineage (NCBI taxonomy): Eukaryota > Metazoa > Arthropoda > Arachnida > Araneae > Eresidae > Stegodyphus > Stegodyphus dumicola. The sequence continues at coordinate 134,534,862 of NC_140780.1, forward strand.
TAGAAAATTTAGACTGAGGATTCTAAAATAAAAATAAAAATGATCCTCCGCCAAATAAGGCAAAGAAACTGTCATCCTTTCTTGGCATGTGCTCGTATTACCGTTCTTTTATCCAAAATTTGACCAATATTGTTGAACCTTTATTAGTGTTAAAACGGAAGAAATCAAAGTTTGCGTGGATAGCGGAAGCAACACGGCTTTTGAACAATTAAACACAGCTGAAATTAATGCCCTAGTGTTCAAATTCATGGAAGGGGACGAGAGGTTGGAGATCGTGGCTGATGCTTCAGATTACGCCGTGGGTTCGGTTTTAATGCAAAAAAAGACATCACTTGGCATTTTTTAGCGAAACGTTAAACGATACACGACGAAATTATACAGCGGCCGAACAAGAAACGTCAGCCATGTTAATGGCAGTTCAGAAGTCCAGGGTTTATTTCGGAAAAGCGCCCGTTACTGTCTATTCAGATAATGCGGTCTTAGGTAGACTATATTCTGGAAAGAATTTAACTCCCAGATTAATTAGATGAACCTTAAAGTTACAAGAGTACAACTTAATCAAGTTAATTTGAATTTCAATTTTTATTCTTTCTGAAAAATTGGTTCTAAATTTCTTTCTTTATATATTTACTGATCAATTTTTAGCAGCATAATGCACAAAAAGTTTTGGAAGGATTATAAATTTTTCTTTTAAAAAATTATTTTCATATACATAGTCCAAACACATCTGTATACAGTTTAACGCGAAATATCGGTTAACACGGATTATGGATCATTCCGGATTATGGGTGTCCGAATTAACGACTTTTGACTGTACTATGTAATTTCATGCATTTTGTTTCTCTTAACACGAAAAGATATCCTTTCTGGAAATGAACAAAATACAGAAAACACTGGCATTGCTGGCGAGATTTAAGTGGGGTGTGAAATGAAAGAGAGGTGGTTTCACATGTTTCGTAGAAAAGAGGCTAATTTGACTTTGAAATACCCTCGGAATAGCCTGTGATACGAGCCAGTTTTGTTTATCTACGGACTTTCGCCTTCCACGTCTACAAACGCCACACAATCATCTCATCTCTCATCAATTAGCTTTGGAATTAAGTGATCATGGCAGTGTGAGTAAAAATTAGTGAGTTTGGCTCATATGTTGCACTGCATAGAATTCAGCGACTCCAAGGTTGAATGAAAATTATTTTCGTTACACACGATTCTCAAAAGTATCAGATTCTTTGGCTCCGAAAGAAATGGAGAAGTAGGATATTGAAACTGAGCTGACACTTAATGAAATGTTTGAGAAAGTTTCTGTATTAATGAACTGTCCTACTGTACTATCGGAAGAACATATGAAAGATCTCCCCGAAGTTTTTTTATTATTATTAAAGGAAGCAGGGCTAACTGTTAATGCATAACAATGTAAGTTCGTAACGAAATAATGACGATATTCGGGGTAGAAAATTTAGACTGAGGATTCTAAAATAAAAATAAAAATTATCCTCCGCCAAATAAGGCAAAGAAACTGTCATCTTTTCTTGGCATGTGCTCGTATTACCGTTCTTTTATCCAAAATTTGACCAATATTGTTGAACCTTTATTAGTGTTAAAACGGAAGAAATCAAAGTTTGCGTGGATAGCGGAAGCAACACGGCTTTTGAACAAATAAACACAGCTGAAATTAATGCCCTAGTTTTCAAATTCATGGAAGGGGACGAGAGGTTGGAGATCGTGGCTGATGCTTCAGATTACGCCGTGGGTTCGGTTTTAATGCAAAAAAAGACATCACTTGGCATTTTTTAGCGAAATAACGATACACGACGAAATTATACGGCGGCCGAACAAGAAACGTCAGCCATGTTAATGGCAGTTCAGAAGTCCAGGGTTTATTTCGGAAAAGCGCCCGTTACTGTCTATTCAGATAATGCGGTCTTAGGTAGACTATATTCTGGAAAGAATTTAACTCCCAGATTAATTAGATGAACCTTAAAGTTACAAGAGTACAACTTAATCAAGTTAATTTGAATTTCAATTTTTATTCTTTCTGAAAAATTGGTTCTAAATTTCTTTCTTTATATATTTACTGATCAATTTTTAGCAGCATAATGCACAAAAATTTTTGGAAGGATTATAAATTTTCCTTTTAAAAAATTATTTTCATATACATAGTCCAAACACATCTGTATACAGTTTAACGCGAAATATCGGTTAACACGGATTATGGATCATTCCGGATTATGGGTGTCCGAATTAACGACTTTTGACTGTACTATGTAATTTCATGCATTTTGTTTCTCTTAACACGAAAAGATATCCTTTCTGGAAATGAACAAAATACAGAAAACACTGGCATTGCTGGCGAGATTTAAGTGGGGTGTGAAATGAAAGAGAGGTGGTTTCACATGTTTCGTAGAAAAGAGGCTAATTTGACTTTGAAATACCCTCGGAATAGCCTGTGATACGAGCCAGTTTTGTTTATCTACGGACTTTCGCCTTCCACGTCTACAAACGCCACACAATAATCTCATCTCTCATCAATTAGCTTTGGAATTAAGTGATCATGGCAGTGTGAGTAAAAATTAGTGAGTTTGGCTCATATGTTGCACTGCATAGAATTCAGCGGCTCCAAGGTTGAATGAAAATTATTTTCGTTACACACGATTCTCAAAAGTATCAGATTCTTTGGCTCCGAAAGAAATGGAGAAGTAGGATATTGAAACTGAGCTGACACTTAATGAAATGTTTGAGAAAGTTTCTGTATTAATGAACTGTCCTACTGTACTATCGGAAGAACATATGAAAGATCTCCCCGAAGTTTTTTGATTATTATTAAAGGAAGCAGGGCTAACTGTTAATGCATAACAATGTAAGTTCGTAACGAAATAATGACGATATTCGGGGTAGAAAATTTAGACTGAGGATTCTAAAATAAAAATAAAAATGATCCTCCGCCAAATAAGGCAAAGAAACTGTCATCCTTTCTTGGCATGTGCTCGTATTACCGTTCTTTTATCCAAAATTTGACCAATATTGTTGAACCTTTATTAGTGTTAAAACGGAAGAAATCAAAGTTTGCGTGGATAGCGGAAGCAACACGGCTTTTGAACAATTAAACACAGCTGAAATTAATGCCCTAGTGTTCAAATTCATGGAAGGGGACGAGAGGTTGGAGATCGTGGCTGATGCTTCAGATTACGCCGTGGGTTCGGTTTTAATGCAAAAAAAGACATCACTTGGCATTTTTTAGCGAAACGTTAAACGATACACGACGAAATTATACAGCGGCCGAACAAGAAACGTCAGCCATGTTAATGGCAGTTCAGAAGTCCAGGGTTTATTTCGGAAAAGCGCCCGTTACTGTCTATTCAGATAATGCGGTCTTAGGTAGACTATATTCTGGAAAGAATTTAACTCCCAGATTAATTAGATGAACCTTAAAGTTACAAGAGTACAACTTAATCAAGTTAATTTGAATTTCAATTTTTATTCTTTCTGAAAAATTGGTTCTAAATTTCTTTCTTTATATATTTACTGATCAATTTTTAGCAGCATAATGCACAAAAATTTTTGGAAGGATTATAAATTTTCCTTTTAAAAAATTATTTTCATATACATAGTCCAAACACATCTGTATACAGTTTAACGCGAAATATCGGTTAACACGGATTATGGATCATTCCGGATTATGGGTATCCGAATTAACGACTTTTGACTGTACTATGTAATTTCATGCATTTTGTTTCTCTCAACACGAAAAGATATCCTTTCTGGAAATGAACAAAATACAGAAAACACTGGCATTGCTGGCGAGATTTAAGTGGGGTGTGAAATGAAAGAGAGGTGGTTTCACATGTTTCGTAGAAAAGAGGCTAATTTGACTTTGAAATACCCTCGGAATAGCCTGTGACACGAGCCAGTTTGGTTTATCTACGGACTTTCGCCTTCCACGTCTACAAACGCCACACAAACATCTCATCTCTCATCAATTAGCTTTGGAATTAAGTGATCATGGCAGTGTGAGTAAAAATTAGTGAGTTTGGCTCATATGTTGCACTGCATAGAATTCAGCGACTCCAAGGTTGAATGAAAATTATTTTCGTTACACACGATTCTCAAAAGTATCAGATTCTTTGGCTCCGAAAGAAATGGAGAAGTAGGATATTGAAACTGAGCTGACACTTAATGAAATGTTTGAGAAAGTTTCTGTATTAATGAACTGTCCTACTGTACTATCGGAAGAACATATGAAAGATCTCCCCGAAGTTTTTTTATTATTATTAAAGGAAGCAGGGCTAACTGTTAATGCATAACAATGTAAGTTCGTAACGAAATAATGACGATATTCGGGGTAGAAAATTTAGACTGAGGATTCTATAATAAAAATAAAAATTATCCTCCGCCAAATAATTTAAAGAAACTGTCATCTTTTCTTGGCATGTGCTCGTATTACCGTTCTTTTATCCAAAATTTGACCAATATTGTTGAACTTTTATTAGTGTTAAAACGGAAGAAATCAAAGTTTGCGTGGATAGCGGAAGCAACACGGCTTTTGAACAATTAAACACAGCTGAAATTAATGCCCTAGTGTTCAAATTCATGGAAGGGGACGAGAGGTTGGAGATCGTGGCTGATGCTTCAGATTACGCCGTGGGTTCGGTTTTAATGCAAAAAAAGACATCACTTGGCATTTTTTAGCGAAACGTTAAACGATACACGACGAAATTATACAGCGGCCGAACAAGAAACGTCAGCCATGTTAATGGCAGTTCAGAAGTCCAGGGTTTATTTCGGAAAAGCGCCCGTTACTGTCTATTCAGATAATGCGGTCTTAGGTAGACTATATTCTGGAAAGAATTTAACTCCCAGATTAATTAGATGAACCTTAAAGTTACAAGAGTACAACTTAATCAAGTTAATTTGAATTCCAATTTTTATTCTTTCTGAAAAATTGGTTCTAAATTTCTTTCTTTATATATTTACTGATCAATTTTTAGCAGCATAATGCACAAAAAGTTTTGGAAGGATTATAAATTTTTCTTTTAAAAAATTATTTTCATATACATAGTCCAAACACATCTGTATACAGTTTAACGCGAAATATCGGTTAACACGGATTATGGATCATTCCGGATTATGGGTGTCCGAATTAACGACTTTTGACTGTACTATGTAATTTCATGCATTTTGTTTCTCTTAACACGAAAAGATATCCTTTCTGGAAATGAACAAAATACAGAAAACACTGGCATTGCTGGCGAGATTTAAGTGGGGTGTGAAATGAAAGAGAGGTGGTTTCACATGTTTCGTAGAAAAGAGGCTAATTTGACTTTGAAATACCCTCGGAATAGCCTGTGATACGAGCCAGTTTTGTTTATCTACGGACTTTCGCCTTCCACGTCTACAAACGCCACACAATCATCTCATCTCTCATCAATTAGCTTTGGAATTAAGTGATCATGGCAGTGTGAGTAAAAATTAGTGAGTTTGGCTCATATGTTGCACTGCATAGAATTCAGCGACTCCAAGGTTGAATGAAAATTATTTTCGTTACACACGATTCTCAAAAGTATCAGATTCTTTGGCTCCGAAAGAAATGGAGAAGTAGGATATTGAAACTGAGCTGACACTTAATGAAATGTTTGAGAAAGTTTCTGTATTAATGAACTGTCCTACTGTACTATCGGAAGAACATATGAAAGATCTCCCCGAAGTTTTTTTATTATTATTAAAGGAAGCAGGGCTAACTGTTAATGCATAACAATGTAAGTTCGTAACGAAATAATGACGATATTCGGGGTAGAAAATTTAGACTGAGGATTCTAAAATAAAAATAAAAATTATCCTCCGCCAAATAAGGCAAAGAAACTGTCATCTTTTCTTGGCATGTGCTCGTATTACCGTTCTTTTATCCAAAATTTGACCAATATTGTTGAACCTTTATTAGTGTTAAAACGGAAGAAATCAAAGTTTGCGTGGATAGCGGAAGCAACACGGCTTTTGAACAAATAAACACAGCTGAAATTAATGCCCTAGTGTTCAAATTCATGGAAGGGGACGAGAGGTTGGAGATCGTGGCTGATGCTTCAGATTACGCCGTGGGTTCGGTTTTAATGCAAAAAAAGACATCACTTGGCATTTTTTAGCGAAATAACGATACACGACGAAATTATACGGCGGCCGAACAAGAAACGTCAGCCATGTTAATGGCAGTTCAGAAGTCCAGGGTTTATTTCGGAAAAGCGCCCGTTACTGTCTATTCAGATAATGCGGTCTTAGGTAGACTATATTCTGGAAAGAATTTAACTCCCAGATTAATTAGATGAACCTTAAAGTTACAAGAGTACAACTTAATCAAGTTAATTTGAATTTCAATTTTTATTCTTTCTGAAAAATTGGTTCTAAATTTCTTTCTTTATATATTTACTGATCAATTTTTAGCAGCATAATGCACAAAAATTTTTGGAAGGATTATAAATTTTCCTTTTAAAAAATTATTTTCATATACATAGTCCAAACACATCTGTATACAGTTTAACGCGAAATATCGGTTAACACGGATTATGGATCATTCCGGATTATGGGTGTCCGAATTAACGACTTTTGACTGTACTATGTAATTTCATGCATTTTGTTTCTCTTAACACGAAAAGATATCCTTTCTGGAAATGAACAAAATACAGAAAACACTGGCATTGCTGGCGAGATTTAAGTGGGGTGTGAAATGAAAGAGAGGTGGTTTCACATGTTTCGTAGAAAAGAGGCTAATTTGACTTTGAAATACCCTCGGAATAGCCTGTGACACGAGACAGTTTGGTTTATCTACGGACTTTCGCCTTCCACGTCTACAAACGCCACACAAACATCTCATCTCTCATCAATTAGCTTTGGAATTAAGTGATCATGGCAGTGTGAGTAAAAATTAGTGAGTTTGGCTCATATGTTGCACTGCATAGAATTCAGCGACTCCAAGGTTGAATGAAAATTATTTTCGTTACACACGATTCTCAAAAGTATCAGATTCTTTGGCTCCGAAAGAAATGGAGAAGTAGGATATTGAAACTGAGCTGACACTTAATGAAATGTTTGAGAAAGTTTCTGTATTAATGAACTGTCCTACTGTACTATCGGAAGAACATATGAAAGATCTCCCCGAAGTTTTTTTATTATTATTAAAGGAAGCAGGGCTAACTGTTAATGCATAACAATGTAAGTTCGTAACGAAATAATGACGATATTCGGGGTAGAAAATTTAGACTGAGGATTCTATAATAAAAATAAAAATTATCCTCCGCCAAATAAGGCAAAGAAACTGTCATCTTTTCTTGGCATGTGCTCGTATTACCGTTCTTTTATCCAAAATTTAACCAATATTGTTGAACCTTTATTAGTGTTAAAACGGAAGAAATCAAAGTTTGCGTGGATAGCGGAAGCAACACGGCTTTTGAACAATTAAACACAGCTGAAATTAATGCCCTAGTGTTCAAATTCATGGAAGGGGACGAGAGGTTGGAGATCGTGGCTGATGCTTCAGATTACGCCGTGGGTTCGGTTTTAATGCAAAAAAAGACATCACTTGGAATTTTTAGCGAAACGTTAAACGATACACGACGAAATTATACAGCGGCCGAACAAGAAACGTCAGCCATGTTAATGGCAGTTCAGAAGTCCAGGGTTTATTTCGGAAAAGCGCCCGTTACTGTCTATTCAGATAATGCGGTCTTAGGTAGACTATATTCTGGAAAGAATTTAACTCCCAGATTAATTAGATGAACCTTAAAGTTACAAGAGTACAACTTAATCAAGTTAATTTGAATTTCAATTTTTATTCTTTCTGAAAAATTGGTTCTAAATTTCTTTCTTTATATATTTACTGATCAATTTTTAGCAGCATAATGCACAAAAAGTTTTGGAAGGATTATAAATTTTTCTTTTAAAAAATTATTTTCATATACATAGTCCAAACACATCTGTATACAGTTTAACGCGAAATATCGGTTAACACGGATTATGGATCATTCCGGATTATGGGTGTCCGAATTAACGACTTTTGACTGTACTATGTAATTTCATGCATTTTGTTTCTCTTAACACGAAAAGATATCCTTTCTGGAAATGAACAAAATACAGAAAACACTGGCATTGCTGGCGAGATTTAAGTGGGGTGTGAAATGAAAGAGAGGTGGTTTCACATGTTTCGTAGAAAAGAGGCTAATTTGACTTTGAAATACCCTCGGAATAGCCTGTGATACGAGCCAGTTTTGTTTATCTACGGACTTTCGCCTTCCACGTCTACAAACGCCACACAATAATCTCATCTCTCATCAATTAGCTTTGGAATTAAGTGATCATGGCAGTGTGAGTAAAAATTAGTGAGTTTGGCTCATATGTTGCACTGCATAGAATTCAGCGGCTCCAAGGTTGAATGAAAATTATTTTCGTTACACACGATTCTCAAAAGTATCAGATTCTTTGGCTCCGAAAGAAATGGAGAAGTAGGATATTGAAACTGAGCTGACACTTAATGAAATGTTTGAGAAAGTTTCTGTATTAATGAACTGTCCTACTGTACTATCGGAAGAACATATGAAAGATCTCCCCGAAGTTTTTTGATTATTATTAAAGGAAGCAGGGCTAACTGTTAATGCATAACAATGTAAGTTCGTAACGAAATAATGACGATATTCGGGGTAGAAAATTTAGACTGAGGATTCTAAAATAAAAATAAAAATGATCCTCCGCCAAATAAGGCAAAGAAACTGTCATCCTTTCTTGGCATGTGCTCGTATTACCGTTCTTTTATCCAAAATTTGACCAATATTGTTGAACCTTTATTAGTGTTAAAACGGAAGAAATCAAAGTTTGCGTGGATAGCGGAAGCAACACGGCTTTTGAACAATTAAACACAGCTGAAATTAATGCCCTAGTGTTCAAATTCATGGAAGGGGACGAGAGGTTGGAGATCGTGGCTGATGCTTCAGATTACGCCGTGGGTTCGGTTTTAATGCAAAAAAAGACATCACTTGGCATTTTTTAGCGAAACGTTAAACGATACACGACGAAATTATACAGCGGCCGAACAAGAAACGTCAGCCATGTTAATGGCAGTTCAGAAGTCCAGGGTTTATTTCGGAAAAGCGCCCGTTACTGTCTATTCAGATAATGCGGTCTTAGGTAGACTATATTCTGGAAAGAATTTAACTCCCAGATTAATTAGATGAACCTTAAAGTTACAAGAGTACAACTTAATCAAGTTAATTTGAATTTCAATTTTTATTCTTTCTGAAAAATTGGTTCTAAATTTCTTTCTTTATATATTTACTGATCAATTTTTAGCAGCATAATGCACAAAAATTTTTGGAAGGATTATAAATTTTCCTTTTAAAAAATTATTTTCATATACATAGTCCAAACACATCTGTATACAGTTTAACGCGAAATATCGGTTAACACGGATTATGGATCATTCCGGATTATGGGTATCCGAATTAACGACTTTTGACTGTACTATGTAATTTCATGCATTTTGTTTCTCTCAACACGAAAAGATATCCTTTCTGGAAATGAACAAAATACAGAAAACACTGGCATTGCTGGCGAGATTTAAGTGGGGTGTGAAATGAAAGAGAGGTGGTTTCACATGTTTCGTAGAAAAGAGGCTAATTTGACTTTGAAATACCCTCGGAATAGCCTGTGACACGAGCCAGTTTGGTTTATCTACGGACTTTCGCCTTCCACGTCTACAAACGCCACACAAACATCTCATCTCTCATCAATTAGCTTTGGAATTAAGTGATCATGGCAGTGTGAGTAAAAATTAGTGAGTTTGGCTCATATGTTGCACTGCATAGAATTCAGCGACTCCAAGGTTGAATGAAAATTATTTTCGTTACACACGATTCTCAAATGTATCAGATTCTTTGGCTCCGAAAGAAATGGAGAAGTAGGATATTGAAACTGAGCTGACACTTAATGAAATGTTTGAGAAAGTTTCTGTATTAATGAACTGTCCTACTGTACTATCGGAAGAACATATGAAAGATCTCCCCGAAGTTTTTTTATTATTATTAAAGGAAGCAGGGCTAACTGTTAATGCATAACAATGTAAGTTCGTAACGAAATAATGACGATATTCGGGGTAGAAAATTTAGACTGAGGATTCTATAATAAAAATAAAAATTATCCTCCGCCAAATAATTTAAAGAAACTGTCATCTTTTCTTGGCATGTGCTCGTATTACCGTTCTTTTATCCAAAATTTGACCAATATTGTTGAACTTTTATTAGTGTTAAAACGGAAGAAATCAAAGTTTGCGTGGATAGCGGAAGCAACACGGCTTTTGAACAATTAAACACAGCTGAAATTAATGCCCTAGTGTTCAAATTCATGGAAGGGGACGAGAGGTTGGAGATCGTGGCTGATGCTTCAGATTACGCCGTGGGTTCGGTTTTAATGCAAAAAAAGACATCACTTGGCATTTTTTAGCGAAACGTTAAACGATACACGACGAAATTATACAGCGGCCGAACAAGAAACGTCAGCCATGTTAATGGCAGTTCAGAAGTCCAGGGTTTATTTCGGAAAAGCGCCCGTTACTGTCTATTCAGATAATGCGGTCTTAGGTAGACTATATTCTGGAAAGAATTTAACTCCCAGATTAATTAGATGAACCTTAAAGTTACAAGAGTACAACTTAATCAAGTTAATTTGAATTCCAATTTTTATTCTTTCTGAAAAATTGGTTCTAAATTTCTTTCTTTATATATTTACTGATCAATTTTTAGCAGCATAATGCACAAAAATTTTTGGAAGGATTATAAATTTTCCTTTTAAAAAATTATTTTCATATACATAGTCCAAACACATCTGTATACAGTTTAACGCGAAATATCGGTTAACACGGATTATGGATCATTCCGGATTATGGGTGTCCGAATTAACGACTTTTGACTGTACTATGTAATTTCATGCATTTTGTTTCTCTTAACACGAAAAGATATCCTTTCTGGAAATGAACAAAATACAGAAAACACTGGCATTGCTGGCGAGATTTAAGTGGGGTGTGAAATGAAAGAGAGGTGGTTTCACATGTTTCGTAGAAAAGAGGCTAATTTGACTTTGAAATACCCTCGGAATAGCCTGTGACACGAGCCAGTTTGGTTTATCTACGGACTTTCGCCTTCCACGTCTACAAACGCCACACAAACATCTCATCTCTCATCAATTAGCTTTGGAATTAAGTGATCATGGCAGTGTGAGTAAAAATTAGTGAGTTTGGCTCATATGTTGCACTGCATAGAATTCAGCGACTCTAAGGTTGAATGAAAATTATTTTCGTTACACACGATTCTCAAAAGTATCAGATTCTTTGGCTCCGAAAGAAATGGAGAAGTAGGATATTGAAACTGAGCTGACACTTAATGAAATGTTTGAGAAAGTTACTGTATTAATGAACTGTCCTACTGTACTATCGGAAGAACATATGAAAGATCTCCCCGAAGTTTTTTTATTATTATTAAAGGAAGCAGGGCTAACTGTTAATGCATAACAATGTAAGTTCGTAACGAAATAATGACGATATTCGGGGTAGAAAATTTAGACTGAGGATTCTATAATAAAAATAAAAATTATCCTCCGCCAAATAAGGCAAAGAAACTGTCATCTTTTCTTGGCATGTGCTCGTATTACCGTTCTTTTATCCAAAATTTCACCAATATTGTTGAACCTTTATTAGTGTTAAAACGGAAGAAATCAAAGTTTGCGTGGATAGCGGAAGCAACACGGCTTTTGAACAATTAAACACAGCTGAAATTAATGCCCTAGTGTTCAAATTCATGGAAGGGGACGAGAGGTTGGAGATCGTGGCTGATGCTTCAGATTACGCCGTGCGTTCGGTTTTAATGCAAAAAAAGACATCACTTGGCATTTTTTAGCGAAACGTTAAACGATACACGACGAAATTATACAGCGGCCGAACAAGAAACGTCAGCCATGTTAATGGCAGTTCAGAAGTCCAGGGTTTATTACGGAAAAGCGCCCGTTACTGTCTATTCAGATAATGCGGTCTTAGGTAGACTATATTCTGGAAAGAATTTAACTCCCAGATTAATTAGATGAACCTTAAAGTTACAAGAGTACAACTTAATCAAGTTAATTTGAATTTCAATTTTTATTCTTTCTGAAAAATTGGTTCTAAATTTCTTTCTTTATATATTTACTGATCAATTTTTAGCAGCATAATGCACAAAAAGTTTTGGAAGGATTATAAATTTTTCTTTTAAAAAATTATTTTCATATACATAGTCCAAACACATCTGTATACAGTTTAACGCGAAATATCGGTTAACACGGATTATGGATCATTCCGGATTATGGGTGTCCGAATTAACGACTTTTGACTGTACTATGTAATTTCATGCATTTTGTTTCTCTTAACACGAAAAGATATCCTTTCTGGAAATGAACAAAATACAGAAAACACTGGCATTGCTGGCGAGATTTAAGTGGGGTGTGAAATGAAAGAGAGGTGGTTTCACAAGTTTCGTAGAAAAGAGGCTAATTTGACTTTGAAATACCCTCGGAATAGCCTGTGACACGAGCCAGTTTGGTTTATCTACGGACTTTCGCCTTCCACGTCTACAAACGCCACACAAACATCTCATCTCTCATCAATTAGCTTTGGAATTAAGTGATCATGGCAGTGTGAGTAAAAATTAGTGAGTTTGGCTCATATGTTGCACTGCATAGAATTCAGCGACTCCAAGGTTGAATGAAAATTATTTTCGTTACACACGATTCTCAAAAGTATCAGATTCTTTGGCTCCGAAAGAAATGGAGAAGTAGGATATTGAAACTGAGCTGACACTTAATGAAATGTTTGAGAAAGTTTCTGTATTAATGAACTGTCCTACTGTACTATCGGAAGAACATATGAAAGATCTCCCCGAAGTTTTTTGATTATTATTAAAGGAAGCAGGGCTAACTGTTAATGCATAACAATGTAAGTTCGTAACGAAATAATGACGATATTCGGGGTAGAAAATTTAGACTGAGGATTCTATAATAAAAATAAAAATTATCCTCCGCCAAATAAGGCAAAGAAACTGTCATCTTTTCTTGGCATGTGCTCGTATTACCGTTCTTTTATCCAAAATTTGACCAATATTGTTGAACCTTTATTAGTGTTAAAACGGAAGAAATCAAAGTTTGCGTGGATAGCGGAAGCAACACGGCTTTTGAACAATTAAACACAGCTGAAATTAATGCCCTAGTGTTCAAATTCATGGAAGGGGACGAGAGGTTGGAGATCGTGGCTGATGCTTCAGATTACGCCGTGGGTTCGGTTTTAATGCAAAAAAAGACATCACTTGGCATTTTTTAGCGAAACGTTAAACGATACACGACGAAATTATACAGCGGCCGAACAAGAAACGTCAGCCATGTTAATGGCAGTTCAGAAGTCCAGGGTTTATTTCGGAAAAGCGCCCGTTACTGTCTATTCAGATAATGCGGTCTTAGGTAGACTATATTCTGGAAAGAATTTAACTCCCAGATTAATTAGATGAACCTTAAAGTTACAAGAGTACAACTTAATCAAGTTAATTTGAATTTCAATTTTTATTCTTTCTGAAAAATTGGTTCTAAATTTCTTTCTTTATATATTTACTGATCAATTTTTAGCAGCATAATGCACAAAAATTTTTGGAAGGATTATAAATTTTCCTTTTAAAAAATTATTTTCATATACATAGTCCAAACACATCTGTATACAGTTTAACGCGAAATATCGGTTAACACGGATTATGGATCATTCCGGATTATGGGTGTCCGAATTAACGACTTTTGACTGTACTATGTAATTTCATGCATTTTGTTTCTCTTAACACGAAAAGATATCCTTTCTGGAAATGAACAAAATACAGAAAACACTGGCATTGCTGGCGAGATTTAAGTGGGGTGTGAAATGAAAGAGAGGTGGTTTCACATGTTTCGTAGAAAAGAGGCTAATTTGACTTTGAAATACCCTCGGAATAGCCTGTGACACGAGCCAGTTTGGTTTATCTACGGACTTTCGCCTTCCACGTCTACAAACGCCACACAAACATCTCATCTCTCATCAATTAGCTTTGGAATTAAGTGATCATGGCAGTGTGAGTAAAAATTAGTGAGTTTGGCTCATATGTTGCACTGCATAGAATTCAGCGACTCCAAGGTTGAATGAAAATTATTTTCGTTACACACGATTCTCAAAAGTATCAGATTCTTTGGCTCCGAAAGAAATGGAGAAGTAGGATATTGAAACTGAGCTGACACTTAATGAAATGTTTGAGAAAGTTTCTGTATTAATGAACTGTCCTACTGTACTATCGGAAGAACATATGAAAGATCTCCCCGAAGTTTTTTGATTATTATTAAAGGAAGCAGGGCTAACTGTTAATGCATAACAATGTAAGTTCGTAACGAAATAATGACGATATTCGGGGTAGAAAATTTAGACTGAGGATTCTATAATAAAAATAAAAATTATCCTCCGCCAAATAAGGCAAAGAAACTGTCATCTTTTCTTGGCATGTGCTCGTATTACCGTTCTTTTATCCAAAATTTGACCAATATTGTTGAACCTTTATTAGTGTTAAAACGGAAGAAATCAAAGTTTGCGTGGATAGCGGAAGCAACACGGCTTTTGAACAATTAAACACAGCTGAAATTAATGCCCTAGTGTTCAAATTCATGGAAGGGGACGAGAGGTTGGAGATCGTGGCTGATGCTTCAGATTACGCCGTGGGTTCGGTTTTAATGCAAAAAAAGACATCACTTGGCATTTTTTAGCGAAACGTTAAACGATACACGACGAAATTATACAGCGGCCGAACAAGAAACGTCAGCCATGTTAATGGCAGTTCAGAAGTCCAGGGTTTATTTCGGAAAAGCGGCCGTTACTGTCTATTCAGATAATGCGGTCTTAGGTAGACTATATTCTGGAAAGAATTTAACTCCCAGATTAATTAGATGAACCTTAAAGTTACAAGAGTACAACTTAATCAAGTTAATTTGAATTTCAATTTTTATTCTTTCTGAAAAATTGGTTCTAAATTTCTTTCTTTATATATTTACTGATCAATTTTTAGCAGCATAATGCACAAAAATTTTTGGAAGGATTATAAATTTTCCTTTTAAAAAATTATTTTCATATACATAGTCCAAACACATCTGTATACAGTTTAACGCGAAATATCGGTTAACACGGATTATGGATCATTCCGGATTATGGGTGTCCGAATTAACGACTTTTGACTGTACTATGTAATTTCATGCATTTTGTTTCTCTTAACACGAAAAGATATCCTTTCTGGAAATGAACAAAATACAGAAAACACTGGCATTGCTGGCGAGATTTAAGTGGGGTGTGAAATGAAAGAGAGGTGGTTTCACATGTTTCGTAGAAAAGAGGCTAATTTGACTTTGAAATACACTCGGAATAGCCTGTGACACGAGCCAGTTTTGTTTATCTACGGACTTTCGCCTTCCACGTCTACAAACGCCACACAAACATCTCATCTCTCATCAATTAGCTTTGGAATTAAGTGATCATGGCAGTGTGAGTAAAAATTAGTGAGTTTGGCTCATATGTTGCACTGCATAGAATTCAGCGACTCCAAGGTTGAATGAAAATTATTTTCGTTACACACGATTCTCAAAAGTATCAGATTCTTTGGCTCCGAAAGAAATGGAGAAGTAGGATATTGAAACTGAGCTGACACTTAATGAAATGTTTGAGAAAGTTACTGTATTAATGAACTGTCCTACTGTACTATCGGAAGAACATATGAAAGATCTCCCCGAAGTTTTTTTATTATTATTAAAGGAAGCAGGGCTAACTGTTAATGCATAACAATGTAAGTTCGTAACGAAATAATGACGATATTCGGGGTAGAAAATTTAGACTGAGGATTCTATAATAAAAATAAAAATTATCCTCCGCCAAATAAGGCAAAGAAACTGTCATCTTTTCTTGGCATGTGCTCGTATTACCGTTCTTTTATCCAAAATTTGACCAATATTGTTGAAACTTTATTAGTGTTAAAACGGAAGAAATCAAAGTTTGCGTGGATAGCGGAAGCAACACGGCTTTTGAACAATTAAACACAGCTGAAATTAATGCCCTAGTGTTCAAATTCATGGAAGGGGACGAGAGGTTGGAGATCGTGGCTGATGCTTCAGATTACGCCGTGGGTTCGGTTTTAATGCAAAAAAAGACATCACTTGGCATTTTTTAGCGAAACGTTAAACGATACACGACGAAATTATACAGCGGCCGAACAAGAAACGTCAGCCATGTTAATGGCAGTTCAGAAGTCCAGGGTTTATTTCGGAAAAGCGCCCGTTACTGTCTATTCAGATAATGCGGTCTTAGGTAGACTATATTCTGGAAAGAATTTATCTCCCAGATTAATTAGATGAACCTTAAAGTTACAAGAGTACAACTTAATCAAGTTAATTTGAATTTCAATTTTTATTCTTTCTGAAAAATTGGTTCTAAATTTCTTTCTTTATATATTTACTGATCAATTTTTAGCAGCATAATGCACAAAAAGTTTTGGAAGGATTATAAATTTTTCTTTTAAAAAATTATTTTCATATACATAGTCCAAACACATCTGTATACAGTTTAACGCGAAATATCGGTTAACACGGATTATGGATCATTCCGGATTATGGGTGTCCGAATTAACGACTTTTGACTGTACTATGTAATTTCATGCATTTTGTTTCTCTTAACACGAAAAGATATCCTTTCTGGAAATGAACAAAATACAGAAAACACTGGCATTGCTGGCGAGATTTAAGTGGGGTGTGAAATGAAAGAGAGGTGGTTTCACATGTTTCGTAGAAAAGAGGCTAATTTGACTTTGAAATACCCTCGGAATAGCCTGTGACACGAGCCAGTTTGGTTTATCTACGGACTTTCGCCTTCCACGTCTACAAACGCCACACAAACATCTCATCTCTCATCAATTAGCTTTGGAATTAAGTGATCATGGCAGTGTGAGTAAAAATTAGTGAGTTTGGCTCATATGTTGCACTGCATAGAATTCAGCGACTCCAAGGTTGAATGAAAATTATTTTCGTTACACACGATTCTCAAAAGTATCAGATTCTTTGGCTCCGAAAGAAATGGAGAAGTAGGATATTGAAACTGAGCTGACACTTAATGAAATGTTTGAGAAAGTTTCTGTATTAATGAACTGTCCTACTGTACTATCGGAAGAACATATGAAAGATCTCCCCGAAGTTTTTTGATTATTATTAAAGGAAGCAGGGCTAACTGTTAATGCATAACAATGTAAGTTCGTAACGAAATAATGACGATATTCGGGGTAGAAAATTTAGACTGAGGATTCTATAATAAAAATAAAAATTATCCTCCGCCAAATAAGGCAAAGAAACTGTCATCTTTTCTTGGCATGTGCTCGTATTACCGTTCTTTTATCCAAAATTTGACCAATATTGTTGAACCTTTATTAGTGTTAAAACGGAAGAAATCAAAGTTTGCGTGGATAGCGGAAGCAACACGGCTTTTGAACAATTAAACACAGCTGAAATTAATGCCCTAGTGTTCAAATTCATGGAAGGGGACGAGAGGTTGGAGATCGTGGCTGATGCTTCAGATTACGCCGTGGGTTCGGTTTTAATGCAAAAAAAGACATCACTTGGCATTTTTTAGCGAAACGTTAAACGATACACGACGAAATTATACAGCGGCCGAACAAGAAACGTCAGCCATGTTAATGGCAGTTCAGAAGTCCAGGGTTTATTTCGGAAAAGCGCCCGTTACTGTCTATTCAGATAATGCGGTCTTAGGTAGACTATATTCTGGAAAGAATTTAACTCCCAGATTAATTAGATGAACCTTAAAGTTACAAGAGTACAACTTAATCAAGTTAATTTGAATTTCAATTTTTATTCTTTCTGAAAAATTGGTTCTAAATTTCTTTCTTTATATATTTACTGATCAATTTTTAGCAGCATAATGCACAAAAATTTTTGGAAGGATTATAAATTTTCCTTTTAAAAAATTATTTTCATATACATAGTCCAAACACATCTGTATACAGTTTAACGCGAAATATCGGTTAACACGGATTATGGATCATTCCGGATTATGGGTGTCCGAATTAACGACTTTTGACTGTACTATGTAATTTCATGCATTTTGTTTCTCTTAACACGAAAAGATATCCTTTCTGGAAATGAACAAAATACAGAAAACACTGGCATTGCTGGCGAGATTTAAGTGGGGGTGTGAAATGAAAGAGAGGTGGTTTCACATGTTTCGTAGAAAAGAGGCTAATTTGACTTTGAAATACCCTCGGAATAGCCTGTGACACGAGCCAGTTTTGTTTATCTACGGACTTTCGCCTTCCACGTCTACAAACGCCACACAAACATCTCATCTCACATCAATTAGCTTTGGAATTAAGTGATCATGGCAGTGTGAGTAAAAATTAGTGAGTTTGGCTCATATGTTGCACTGCATAGAATTCAGCGACTCCAAGGTTGAATGAAAATTATTTTCGTTACACACGATTCTCAAAAGTATCAGATTCTTTGGCTCCGAAAGAAATGGAGAAGTAGGATATTGAAACTGAGCTGACACTTAATGAAATGTTTGAGAAAGTTTCTGTATTAATGAACTGTCCTACTGTACTATCGGAAGAACATATGAAAGATCTCCCCGAAGTTTTTTTATTATTATTAAAGGAAGCAGGGCTAACTGTTAATGCATAACAATGTAAGTTCGTAACGAAATAATGACGATATTCGGGGTAGAAAATTTAGACTGAGGATTCTAAAATAAAAATAAAAATTATCCTCCGCCAAATAAGGCAAAGAAACTGTCATCTTTTCTTGGCATGTGCTCGTATTACCGTTCTTTTATCCAAAATTTGACCAATATTGTTGAACCTTTATTAGTGTTAAAACGGAAGAAATCAAAGTTTGCGTGGATAGCGGAAGCAACACGGCTTTTGAACAATTAAACACAGCTGAAATTAATGCCCTAGTGTTCAAATTCATGGAAGGGGACGAGAGGTTGGAGATCGTGGCTGATGCTTCAGATTACGCCGTGGGTTCGGTTTTAATGCAAAAAAAGACATCACTTGGCATTTTTTAGCGAAACGTTAAACGATACACGACGAAATTATACAGCGGCCGAACAAGAAACGTCAGCCATGTTAATGGCAGTTCAGAAGTCCAGGGTTTATTTCGGAAAAGCGCCCGTTACTGTCTATTCAGATAATGCGGTCTTAGGTAGACTATATTCTGGAAAGAATTTAACTCCCAGATTAATTAGATGAACCTTAAAGTTACAAGAGTACAACTTAATCAAGTTAATTTGAATTTCAATTTTTATTCTTTCTGAAAAATTGGTTCTAAATTTCTTTCTTTATATATTTACTGATCAATTTTTAGCAGCATAATGCACAAAAATTTTTGGAAGGATTATAAATTTTCCTTTTAAAAAATTATTTTCATATACATAGTCCAAACACATCTGTATACAGTTTAACGCGAAATATCGGTTAACACGGATTATGGATCATTCCGGATTATGGGTGTCCGAATTAACGACTTTTGACTGTACTATGTAATTTCATGCATTTTGTTTCTCTTAACACGAAAAGATATCCTTTCTGGAAATGAACAAAATACAGAAAACACTGGCATTGCTGGCGAGATTTAAGTGGGGTGTGAAATGAAAGAGAGGTGGTTTCACATGTTTCGTAGAAAAGAGGCTAATTTGACTTTGAAATACCCTCGGAATAGCCTGTGACACGAGCCAGTTTTGTTTATCTACGGACTTTCGCCTTCCACGTCTACAAACGCCACACAAACATCTCATCTCTCATCAATTAGCTTTGGAATTAAGTGATCATGGCAGTGTGAGTAAAAATTAGTGAGTTTGGCTCATATGTTGCACTGCATAGAATTCAGCGACTCCAAGGTTGAATGAAAATTATTTTCGTTACACACGATTCTCAAAAGTATCAGATTCTTTGGCTCCGAAAGAAATGGAGAAGTAGGATATTGAAACTGAGCTGACACTTAATGAAATGTTTGAGAAAGTTTCTGTATTAATGAACTGTCCTACTGTACTATCGGAAGAACATATGAAAGATCTCCCCGAAGTTTTTTTATTATTATTAAAGGAAGCAGGGCTAACTGTTAATGCATAACAATGTAAGTTCGTAACGAAATAATGACGATATTCGGGGTAGAAAATTTAGACTGAGGATTCTATAATAAAAATAAAAATTATCCTCCGCCAAATAAGGCAAAGAAACTGTCATCTTTTCTTGGCATGTGCTCGTATTACCGTTCTTTTATCCAAAATTTGACCAATATTGTTGAACCTTTATTAGTGTTAAAACGGAAGAAATCAAAGTTTGCGTGGATAGCGGAAGCAACACGGCTTTTGAACAATTAAACACAGCTGAAATTAATGCCCTAGTGTTCAAATTCATGGAAGGGGATGAGAGGTTGGAGATCGTGGCTGATGCTTCAGATTACGCCGTGGGTTCGGTTTTAATGCAAAAAAAGACATCACTTGGCATTTTTTAGCGAAACGTTAAACGATACACGACGAAATTATACGGCGGCCGAACAAGAAACGTCAGCCATGTTAATGGCAGTTCAGAAGTCCAGGGTTTATTTCGGAAAAGCGCCCGTTACTGTCTATTCAGATAATGCGGTCTTAGGTAGACTATATTCTGGAAAGAATTTAACTCCCAGATTAATTAGATGAACCTTAAAGTTACAAGAGTACAACTTAATCAAGTTAATTTGAATTTCAATTTTTATTCTTTCTGAAAAATTGGTTCTAAATTTCTTTCTTTATATATTTACTGATCAATTTTTAGCAGCATAATGCACAAAAATTTTTGGAAGGATTATAAATTTTCCTTTTAAAAAATTATTTTCATATACATAGTCCAAACACATCTGTATACAGTTTATCGCGAAATATCGGTTAACACGGATTATGGATCATTCCGGATTATGGGTGTCCGAATTAACGACTTTTGACTGTACTATGTAATTTCAGGCATTTTGTTTCTCTTAACACGAAAAGATATCCTTTCTGGAAATGAACAAAATACAGAAAACACTGGCATTGCTGGCGAGATTTAAGTGGGGTGTGAAATGAAAGAGAGGTGGTTTCACATGTTTCGTAGAAAAGAGGCTAATTTGACTTTGAAATACCCTCGGAATAGCCTGTGACACGAGCCAGTTTTGTTTATCTACGGACTTTCGCCTTCCACGTCTTCAAACGCCACACAAACATCTCATGTCTCATCAATTAGCTTTGGAATTAAGTGATCATGGCAGTGTGAGTAAAAATTAGTGAGTTTGGCTCATATGTTGCACTGCATAGAATTCAGCGACTCCAAGGTTGAATGAAAATTATTTTCGTTACACACGATTCTCAAAAGTATCAGATTCTTTGGCTCCGAAAGAAATGGAGAAGTAGGATATTGAAACTGAGCTGACACTTAATGAAATGTTTGAGAAAGTTTCTGTATTAATGAACTGTCCTACTGTACTATCGGAAGAACATATGAAAGATCTCCCCGAAGTTTTTTTATTATTATTAAAGGAAGCAGGGCTAACTGTTAATGCATAACAATGTAAGTTCGTAACGAAATATGACGATATTCGGGGTAGAAAATTTAGACTGAGGATTCTAAAATAAAAATAAAAATTATCCTCCGCCAAATAAGGCAAAGAAACTGTCATCTTTTCTTGGCATGTGCTCGTATTACCGTTCTTTTATCCAAAATTTGACCAATATTGTTGAACCTTTATTAGTGTTAAAACGGAAGAAATCAAAGTTTGCGTGGATAGCGGAAGCAACACGGCTTTTGAACAATTAAACACAGCTGAAATTAATGCCCTAGTGTTCAAATTCATGGAAGGGGACGAGAGGTTGGAGATCGTGGCTGATGCTTCAGATTACGCCGTGGGTTCGGTTTTAATGCAAAAAAAGACATCACTTGGCATTTTTTAGCGAAACGTTAAACGATACACGACGAAATTATACAGCGGCCGAACAAGAAACGTCAGCCATGTTAATGGCAGTTCAGAAGTCCAGGGTTTATTTCGGAAAAGCGCCCGTTTCTGTCTATTCAGATAATGCGGTCTTAGGTAGACTATATTCTGGAAAGAATTTAACTCCCAGATTAATTAGATGAACCTTAAAGTTACAAGAGTACAACTTAATCAAGTTAATTTGAATTTCAATTTTTATTCTTTCTGAAAAATTGGTTCTAAATTTCTTTCTTTATATATTTACTGATCAATTTTTAGCAGCATAATGCACAAAAATTTTTTGAATGATTATAAATTTTCCTTTTAAAAAATTATTTTCATATACATAGTCCAAACACATCTGTATACAGTTTAACGCGAAATATCGGTTAACACGGATTATGGATCATTCCGGATTATGGGTGTCCGAATTAACGACTTTTGACTGTACTATGTAATTTCATGCATTTTGTTTCTCTTAACACGAAAAGATATCCTTTCTGGAAATGAACAAAATACAGAAAACACTGGCATTGCTGGCGAGATTTAAGTGGGGTGTGAAATGAAAGAGAGGTGGTTTCACATGTTTCGTAGAAAAGAGGCTAATTTGACTTTGAAATACCCTCGGAATAGCCTGTGACACGAGCCAGTTTTGTTTATCTACGGACTTTCGCCTTCCACGTCTACAAACGCCACACAAACATCTCATGTCTCATCAATTAGCTTTGGAATTAAGTGATCATGGCAGTGTGAGTAAAAATTAGTGAGTTTGGCTCATATGTTGCACTGCATAGAATTCAGCGACTCCAAGGTTGAATGAAAATTATTTTCGTTACACACGATTCTCAAAAGTATCAGATTCTTTGGCTCCGAAAGAAATGGAGAAGTAGGATATTGAAACTGAGCTGACACTTAATGAAATGTTTGAGAAAGTTTCTGTATTAATGAACTGTCCTACTGTACTATCGGAAGAACATATGAAAGATCTCCCCGAAGTTTTTTTATTATTATTAAAGGAAGCAGGGCTAACTGTTAATGCATAACAATGTAAGTTCGTAACGAAATAATGACGATATTCGGGGTAGAAAATTTAGACTGAGGATTCTAAAATAAAAATAAAAATTATCCTCCGCCATATAAGGCAAAGAAACTGTCATCTTTTCTTGGCATGTGCTCGTATTACCGTTCTTTTATCCAAAATTTGACCAATATTGTTGAACCTTTATTAGTGTTAAAACGGAAGAAATCAAAGTTTGCGTGGATAGCGGAAGCAACACGGCTTTTGAACAATTAAACACAGCTGAAATTAATGCCCTAGTGTTCAAATTCATGGAAGGGGACGAGAGGTTGGAGATCGTGGCTGATGCTTCAGATTACGCCGTGGGTTCGGTTTTAATGCAAAAAAAGACATCACTTGGCATTTTTTAGCGAAAAGTTAAACGATACACGACGAAATTATACGGCGGCCGAACAAGAAACGTCAGCCATGTTAATGGCAGTTCAGAAGTCCAGGGTTTATTTCGGAAAAGCGCCCGTTACTGTCTATTCAGATAATGCGGTCTTAGGTAGACTATATTCTGGAAAGAATTTAACTCCCAGATTAATTAGATGAACCTTAAAGTTACAAGAGTACAACTTAATCAAGTTAATTTGAATTTCAATTTTTATTCTTTCTGAAAAATTGGTTCTAAATTTCTTTCTTTATATATTTACTGATCAATTTTTAGCAGCATAATGCACAAAAATTTTTGGAATGATTATAAATTTTCCTTTTAAAAAATTATTTTCATATACATAGTCCAAACACATCTGTATACAGTTTAACGCGAAATATCGGTTAACACGGATTATGGATCATTCCGGATTATGGGTGTCCGAATTAACGACTTTTGACTGTACTATGTAATTTCATGCATTTTGTTTCTCTTAACACGAAAAGATATCCTTTCTGGAAATGAACAAAATACAGAAAACACTGGCATTGCTGGCGAGATTTAAGTGGGGTGTGAAATGAAAGAGAGGTGGTTTCACATATTTCGTAGAAAAGAGGCTAATTTGACTTTGAAATACCCTCGGAATAGCCTGTGACACGAGCCAGTTTTGTTTATCTACGGACTTTCGCCTTCCACGTCTACAAACGCCACACAAACATCTCATGTCTCATCAATTAGCTTTGGAATTA
This sequence comes from Stegodyphus dumicola, assembly GCF_044657685.1. Classification (NCBI taxonomy): domain Eukaryota; kingdom Metazoa; phylum Arthropoda; class Arachnida; order Araneae; family Eresidae; genus Stegodyphus; species Stegodyphus dumicola. The sequence continues at coordinate 134,559,121 of NC_140780.1, forward strand.
AGTGATCATGGCAGTGTGAGTAAAAATTAGTGAGTTTGGCTCATATGTTGCACTGCATAGAATTCAGCGACTCCAAGGTTGAATGAAAATTATTTTCGTTACACACGATTCTCAAAAGTATCAGATTCTTTGGCTCCGAAAGAAATGGAGAAGTAGGATATTGAAACTGAGCTGACACTTAATGAAATGTTTGAGAAAGTTTCTGTATTAATGAACTGTCCTACTGTACTATCGGAAGAACATATGAAAGATCTCCCCGAAGTTTTTTTATTATTATTAAAGGAAGCAGGGCTAACTGTTAATGCATAACAATGTAAGTTCGTAACGAAATAATGACGATATTCGGGGTAGAAAATTTAGACTGAGGATTCTAAAATAAAAATAAAAATTATCCTCCGCCATATAAGGCAAAGAAACTGTCATCTTTTCTTGGCATGTGCTCGTATTACCGTTCTTTTATCCAAAATTTGACCAATATTGTTGAACCTTTATTAGTGTTAAAACGGAAGAAATCAAAGTTTGCGTGGATAGCGGAAGCAACACGGCTTTTGAACAATTAAACACAGCTGAAATTAATGCCCTAGTGTTCAAATTCATGGAAGGGGACGAGAGGTTGGAGATCGTGGCTGATGCTTCAGATTACGCCGTGGGTTCGGTTTTAATGCAAAAAAAGACATCACTTGGCATTTTTTAGCGAAAAGTTAAACGATACACGACGAAATTATACGGCGGCCGAACAAGAAACGTCAGCCATGTTAATGGCAGTTCAGAAGTCCAGGGTTTATTTCGGAAAAGCGCCCGTTACTGTCTATTCAGATAATGCGGTCTTAGGTAGACTATATTCTGGAAAGAATTTAACTCCCAGATTAATTAGATGAACCTTAAAGTTACAAGAGTACAACTTAATCAAGTTAATTTGAATTTCAATTTTTATTCTTTCTGAAAAATTGGTTCTAAATTTCTTTCTTTATATATTTACTGATCAATTTTTAGCAGCATAATGCACAAAAATTTTTGGAATGATTATAAATTTTCCTTTTAAAAAATTATTTTCATATACATAGTCCAAACACATCTGTATACAGTTTAACGCGAAATATCGGTTAACACGGATTATGGATCATTCCGGATTATGGGTGTCCGAATTAACGACTTTTGACTGTACTATGTAATTTCATGCATTTTGTTTCTCTTAACACGAAAAGATATCCTTTCTGGAAATGAACAAAATACAGAAAACACTGGCATTGCTGGCGAGATTTAAGTGGGGTGTGAAATGAAAGAGAGGTGGTTTCACATATTTCGTAGAAAAGAGGCTAATTTGACTTTGAAATACCCTCGGAATAGCCTGTGACACGAGCCAGTTTTGTTTATCTACGGACTTTCGCCTTCCACGTCTACAAACGCCACACAAACATCTCATGTCTCATCAATTAGCTTTGGAATTAAGTGATCATGGCAGTGTGAGTAAAAATTAGTGAGTTTGGCTCATATGTTGCACTGCATAGAATTCAGCGACTCCAAGGTTGAATGAAAATTATTTTCGTTACACACGATTCTCAAAAGTATCAGATTCTTTGGCTCCGAAAGAAATGGAGAAGTAGGATATTGAAACTGAGCTGACACTTAATGAAATGTTTGAGAAAGTTTCTGTATTAATGAACTGTCCTACTGTACTATCGGAAGAACATATGAAAGATCTCCCCGAAGTTTTTTTATTATTATTAAAGGAAGCAGGGCTAACTGTTAATGCATAACAATGTAAGTTCGTAACGAAATAATGACGATATTCGGGGTAGAAAATTTAGACTGAGGATTCTAAAATAAAAATAAAAATTATCCTCCGCCATATAAGGCAAAGAAACTGTCATCTTTTCTTGGCATGTGCTCGTATTACCGTTCTTTTATCCAAAATTTGACCAATATTGTTGAACCTTTATTAGTGTTAAAACGGAAGAAATCAAAGTTTGCGTGGATAGCGGAAGCAACACGGCTTTTGAACAATTAAACACAGCTGAAATTAATGCCCTAGTGTTCAAATTCATGGAAGGGGACGAGAGGTTGGAGATCGTGGCTGATGCTTCAGATTACGCCGTGGGTTCGGTTTTAATGCAAAAAAAGACATCACTTGGCATTTTTTAGCGAAACGTTAAACGATACACGACGAAATTATACGGCGGCCGAACAAGAAACGTCAGCCATGTTAATGGCAGTTCAGAAGTCCAGGGTTTATTTCGGAAAAGCGCCCGTTACTGTCTATTCAGATAATGCGGTCTTAGGTAGACTATATTCTGGAAAGAATTTAACTCCCAGATTAATTAGATGAACCTTAAAGTTACAAGAGTACAACTTAATCAAGTTAATTTGAATTTCAATTTTTATTCTTTCTGAAAAATTGGTTCTAAATTTCTTTCTTTATATATTTACTGATCAATTTTTAGCAGCATAATGCACAAAAATTTTTGGAAGGATTATAAATTTTCCTTTTAAAAAATTATTTTCATATACATAGTCCAAACACATCTGTATACAGTTTAACGCGAAATATCGGTTAACACGGATTATGGATCATTCCGGATTATGGGTGTCCGAATTAACGACTTTTGACTGTACTATGTAATTTCATGCATTTTGTTTCTCTTAACACGAAAAGATATCCTTTCTGGAAATGAACAAAATACAGAAAACACTGGCATTGCTGGCGAGATTTAAGTGGGGTGTGAAATGAAAGAGAGGTGGTTTCACATGTTTCGTAGAAAAGAGGCTAATTTGACTTTGAAATACCCTCGGAATAGCCTGTGACACGAGCCAGTTTTGTTTATCTACGGACTTTCGCCTTCCACGTCTTCAAACGCCACACAAACATCTCATGTCTCATCAATTAGCTTTGGAATTAAGTGATCATGGCAGTGTGAGTAAAAATTAGTGAGTTTGGCTCATATGTTGCACTGCATAGAATTCAGCGACTCCAAGGTTGAATGAAAATTATTTTCGTTACACACGATTCTCAAAAGTATCAGATTCTTTGGCTCCGAAAGAAATGGAGAAGTAGGATATTGAAACTGAGCTGACACTTAATGAAATGTTTGAGAAAGTTTCTGTATTAATGAACTGTCCTACTGTACTATCGGAAGAACATATGAAAGATCTCCCCGAAGTTTTTTTATTATTATTAAAGGAAGCAGGGCTAACTGTTAATGCATAACAATGTAAGTTCGTAACGAAATAATGACGATATTCGGGGTAGAAAATTTAGACTGAGGATTCTAAAATAAAAATAAAAATTATCCTCCGCCAAATAAGGCAAAGAAACTGTCATCTTTTCTTGGCATGTGCTCGTATTACCGTTCTTTTATCCAAAATTTGACCAATATTGTTGAACCTTTATTAGTGTTAAAACGGAAGAAATCAAAGTTTGCGTGGATAGCGGAAGCAACACGGCTTTTGAACAATTAAACACAGCTGAAATTAATGCCCTAGTGTTCAAATTCATGGAAGGGGACGAGAGGTTGGAGATCGTGGCTGATGCTTCAGATTACGCCGTGGGTTCGGTTTTAATGCAAAAAAAGACATCACTTGGCATTTTTTAGCGAAACGTTAAACGATACACGACGAAATTATACAGCGGCCGAACAAGAAACGTCAGCCATGTTAATGGCAGTTCAGAAGTCCAGGGTTTATTTCGGAAAAGCGCCCGTTACTGTCTATTCAGATAATGCGGTCTTAGGTAGACTATATTCTGGAAAGAATTTAACTCCCAGATTAATTAGATGAACCTTAAAGTTACAAGAGTACAACTTAATCAAGTGAATTTGAATTTCAATTTTTATTCTTTCTGAAAAATTGGTTCTAAATTTCTTTCTTTATATATTTACTGATCAATTTTTAGCAGCATAATGCACAAAAATTTTTGGAATGATTATAAATTTTCCTTTTAAAAAATTATTTTCATATACATAGTCCAAACACATCTGTATACAGTTTAACGCGAAATATCGGTTAACACGGATTATGGATCATTCCGGATTATGGGTGTCCGAATTAACGACTTTTGACTGTACTATGTAATTTCATGCATTTTGTTTCTCTTAACACGAAAAGATATCCTTTCTGGAAATGAACAAAATACAGAAAACACTGGCATTGCTGGCGAGATTTAAGTGGGGTGTGAAATGAAAGAGAGGTGGTTTCACATGTTTCGTAGAAAAGAGGCTAATTTGACTTTGAAATACCCTCGGAATAGCCTGTGACACGAGCCAGTTTTGTTTATCTACGGACTTTCGCCTTCCACGTCTACAAACGCCACACAAACATCTCATCTCTCATCAATTAGCTTTGGAATTAAGTGATCATGGCAGTGTGAGTAAAAATTAGTGAGTTTGGCTCATATGTTGCACTGCATAGAATTCAGCGACTCCAAGGTTGAATGAAAATTATTTTCGTTACACACGATTCTCAAAAGTATCAGATTCTTTGGCTCCGAAAGAAATGGAGAAGTAGGATATTGAAACTGAGCTGACACTTAATGAAATGTTTGAGAAAGTTTCTGTATTAATGAACTGTCCTACTGTACTATCGGAAGAACATATGAAAGATCTCCCCGAAGTTTTTTGATTATTATTAAAGGAAGCAGGGCTAACTGTTAATGCATAACAATGTAAGTTCGTAACGAAATAATGACGATATTCGGGGTAGAAAATTTAGACTGAGGATTCTAAAATAAAAATAAAAATGATCCTCCGCCAAATAAGGCAAAGAAACTGTCATCCTTTCTTGGCATGTGCTCGTATTACCGTTCTTTTATCCAAAATTTGACCAATATTGTTGAACCTTTATTAGTGTTAAAACGGAAGAAATCAAAGTTTGCGTGGATAGCGGAAGCAACACGGCTTTTGAACAATTAAACACAGCTGAAATTAATGCCCTAGTGTTCAAATTCATGGAAGGGGACGAGAGGTTGGAGATCGTGGCTGATGCTTCAGATTACGCCGTGGGTTCGGTTTTAATGCAAAAAAAGACATCACTTGGCATTTTTTAGCGAAACGTTAAACGATACACGACGAAATTATACAGCGGCCGAACAAGAAACGTCAGCCATGTTAATGGCAGTTCAGAAGTCCAGGGTTTATTTCGGAAAAGCGCCCGTTACTGTCTATTCAGATAATGCGGTCTTAGGTAGACTATATTCTGGAAAGAATTTAACTCCCAGATTAATTAGATGAACCTTAAAGTTACAAGAGTACAACTTAATCAAGTGAATTTGAATTTCAATTTTTATTCTTTCTGAAAAATTGGTTCTAAATTTCTTTCTTTATATATTTACTGATCAATTTTTAGCAGCATAATGCACAAAAATTTTTGGAATGATTATAAATTTTCCTTTTAAAAAATTATTTTCATATACATAGTCCAAACACATCTGTATACAGTTTAACGCGAAATATCGGTTAACACGGATTATGGATCATTCCGGATTATGGGTGTCCGAATTAACGACTTTTGACTGTACTATGTAATTTCATGCATTTTGTTTCTCTTAACACGAAAAGATATCCTTTCTGGAAATGAACAAAATACAGAAAACACTGGCATTGCTGGCGAGATTTAAGTGGGGTGTGAAATGAAAGAGAGGTGGTTTCACATGTTTCGTAGAAAAGAGGCTAATTTGACTTTGAAATACCCTCGGAATAGCCTGTGACACGAGCCAGTTTTGTTTATCTACGGACTTTCGCCTTCCACGTCTACAAACGCCACACAAACATCTCATCTCTCATCAATTAGCTTTGGAATTAAGTGATCATGGCAGTGTGAGTAAAAATTAGTGAGTTTGGCTCATATGTTGCACTGCATAGAATTCAGCGACTCCAAGGTTGAATGAAAATTATTTTCGTTACACACGATTCTCAAAAGTATCAGATTCTTTGGCTCCGAAAGAAATGGAGAAGTAGGATATTGAAACTGAGCTGACACTTAATGAAATGTTTGAGAAAGTTTCTGTATTAATGAACTGTCCTACTGTACTATCGGAAGAACATATGAAAGATCTCCCCGAAGTTTTTTGATTATTATTAAAGGAAGCAGGGCTAACTGTTAATGCATAACAATGTAAGTTCGTAACGAAATAATGACGATATTCGGGGTAGAAAATTTAGACTGAGGATTCTAAAATAAAAATAAAAATGATCCTCCGCCAAATAAGGCAAAGAAACTGTCATCCTTTCTTGGCATGTGCTCGTATTACCGTTCTTTTATCCAAAATTTGACCAATATTGTTGAACCTTTATTAGTGTTAAAACGGAAGAAATCAAAGTTTGCGTGGATAGCGGAAGCAACACGGCTTTTGAACAATTAAACACAGCTGAAATTAATGCCCTAGTGTTCAAATTCATGGAAGGGGACGAGAGGTTGGAGATCGTGGCTGATGCTTCAGATTACGCCGTGGGTTCGGTTTTAATGCAAAAAAAGACATCACTTGGCATTTTTTAGCGAAACGTTAAACGATACACGACGAAATTATACAGCGGCCGAACAAGAAACGTCAGCCATGTTAATGGCAGTTCAGAAGTCCAGGGTTTATTTCGGAAAAGCGCCCGTTACTGTCTATTCAGATAATGCGGTCTTAGGTAGACTATATTCTGGAAAGAATTTAACTCGTAGATTAATTAGATGAACCTTAAAGTTACAAGAGTACAACTTAATCAAGTTAATTTGAATTTCAATTTTTATTCTTTCTGAAAAATTGGTTCTAAATTTCTTTCTTTATATATTTACTGATCAATTTTTAGCAGCATAATGCACAAAAATTTTTGGAATGATTATAAATTTTCCTTTTAAAAAATTATTTTCATATACATAGTCCAAACACATCTGTATACAGTTTAACGCGAAATATCGGTTAACACGGATTATGGATCATTCCGGATTATGGGTATCCGAATTAACGACTTTTGACTGTACTATGTAATTTCATGCATTTTGTTTCTCTCAACACGAAAAGATATCCTTTCTGGAAATGAACAAAATACAGAAAACACTGGCATTGCTTGCGAGATTTAAGTGGGGTGTGAAATGAAAGAGAGGTGGTTTCACATGTTTCGTAGAAAAGAGGCTAATTTGACTTTGAAATACCCTCGGAATAGCCTGTGACACGAGCCAGTTTGGTTTATCTACGGACTTTCGCCTTCCACGTCTACAAACGCCACACAAACATCTCATCTCTCATCAATTAGCTTTGGAATTAAGTGATCATGGCAGTGTGAGTAAAAATTAGTGAGTTTGGCTCATATGTTGCACTGCATAGAATTCAGCGACTCCAAGGTTGAATGAAAATTATTTTCGTTACACACGATTCTCAAAAGTATCAGATTCTTTGGCTCCGAAAGAAATGGAGAAGTAGGATATTGAAACTGAGCTGACACTTAATGAAATGTTTGAGAAAGTTTCTGTATTAATGAACTGTCCTACTGTACTTTGGGAAGAACATATGAAAGATCTCCCCGAAGTTTTTTTATTATTATTAAAGGAAGCAGGGCTAACTGTTAATGCATAACAATGTAAGTTCGTAACGAAATAATGACGATATTCGGGGTAGAAAATTTAGACTGAGGATTCTATAATAAAAATAAAAATTATCCTCCGCCAAATAAGGCAAAGAAACTGTCATCTTTTCTTGGCATGTGCTCGTATTACCGTTCTTTTATCCAAAATTTGACCAATATTGTTGAACCTTTATTAGTGTTAAAACGGAAGAAATCAAAGTTTGCGTGGATAGCGGAAGCAACACGGCTTTTGAACAATTAAACACAGCTGAAATTAATGCCCTAGTGTTCAAATTCATGGAAGGGGACGAGAGGTTGGAGATCGTGGCTGATGCTTCAGATTACGCCGTGGGTTCGGTTTTAATGCAAAAAAAGACATCACTTGGCATTTTTTAGCGAAACGTTAAACGATACACGACGAAATTATACAGCGGCCGAACAAGAAACGTCAGCCATGTTAATGGCAGTTCAGAAGTCCAGGGTTTATTTCGGAAAAGCGCCCGTTACTGTCTATTCAGATAATGCGGTCTTAGGTAGACTATATTCTGGAAAGAATTTAACTCCCAGATTAATTAGATGAACCTTAAAGTTACAAGAGTACAACTTAATCAAGTTAATTTGAATTCCAATTTTTATTCTTTCTGAAAAATTGGTTCTAAATTTCTTTCTTTATATATTTACTGATCAATTTTTAGCAGCATAATGCACAAAAATTTTTGGAAGGATTATAAATTTTCCTTTCAAAAAATTATTTTCATATACATAGTCCAAACACATCTGTATACAGTTTAACGCGAAATATCGGTTAACACGGATTATGGATCATTCCGGATTATGGGTGTCCGAATTAACGAATTTTGACTGTACTATGTAATTTCATGCATTTTGTTTCTCTTAACACGAAAAGATATCCTTTCTGGAAATGAACAAAATACAGAAAACACTGGCATTGCTGGCGAGATTTAAGTGGGGGTGTGAAATGAAAGAGAGGTGGTTTCACATGTTTCGTAGAAAAGAGGCTAATTTGACTTTGAAATACCCTCGAATAGCCTGTGACACGAGCCAGTTTTGTTTATCTACGGACTTTCGCCTTCCACGTCTACAAACGCCACACAAACATCTCATCTCTCATCAATTAGCTTTGGAATTAAGTGATCATGGCAGTGTGAGTAAAAATTAGTGAGTTTGGCTCATATGTTGCACTGCATAGAATTCAGCGACTCCAAGGTTGAATGAAAATTATTTTCGTTACACACGATTCTCAAAAGTATCAGATTCTTTGGCTCCGAAAGAAATGGAGAAGTAGGATATTGAAACTGAGCTGACACTTAATGAAATGTTTGAGAAAGTTTCTGTATTAATGAACTGTCCTACTGTACTATCGGAAGAACATATGAAAGATCTCCCCGAAGTTTTTTTATTATTATTAAAGGAAGCAGGGCTAACTGTTAATGCATAACAATGTAAGTTCGTAACGAAATAATGACGATATTCGGGGTAGAAAATTTAGACTGAGGATTCTAAAATAAAAATAAAAATTATCCTCCGCCATATAAGGCAAAGAAACTGTCATCTTTTCTTGGCATGTGCTCGTATTACCGTTCTTTTATCCAAAATTTGACCAATATTGTTGAACCTTTATTAGTGTTAAAACGGAAGAAATCAAAGTTTGCGTGGATAGCGGAAGCAACACGGCTTTTGAACAATTAAACACAGCTGAAATTAATGCCCTAGTGTTCAAATTCATGGAAGGGGACGAGAGGTTGGAGATCGTGGCTGATGCTTCAGATTACGCCGTGGGTTCGGTTTTAATGCAAAAAAGACATCACTTGGCATTTTTTAGCGAAACGTTAAACGATACACGACGAAATTATACGGCGGCCGAACAAGAAACGTCAGCCATGTTAATGGCAGTTCAGAAGTCCAGGGTTTATTTCGGAAAAGCGCCCGTTACTGTCTATTCAGATAATGCGGTCTTAGGTAGACTATATTCTGGGAAGAATTTAACTCCCAGATTAATTAGATGAACCTTAAAGTTACAAGAGTACAACTTAATCAAGTTAATTTGAATTTCAATTTTTATTCTTTCTGAAAAATTGGTTCTAAATTTCTTTCTTTATATATTTACTGATCAATTTTTAGCAGCATAATGCACAAAAATTTTTGGAAGGATTATAAATTTTCCTTTTAAAAAATTATTTTCATATACATAGTCCAAACACATCTGTATACAGTTTAACGCGAAATATCGGTTAACACGGATTATGGATCATTCCGGATTATGGGTGTCCGAATTAACGACTTTTGACTGTACTATGTAATTTCAGGCATTTTGTTTCTCTTAACACGAAAAGATATCCTTTCTGGAAATGAACAAAATACAGAAAACACTGGCATTGCTGGCGAGATTTAAGTGGGGTGTGAAATGAAAGAGAGGTGGTTTCACATGTTTCGTAGAAAAGAGGCTAATTTGACTTTGAAATACCCTCGGAATAGCCTGTGACACGAGCCAGTTTGGTTTATCTACGGACTTTCGCCTTCCACGTCTACAAACGCCACACAAACATCTCATCTCTCATCAATTAGCTTTGGAATTAAGTGATCATGGCAGTGTGAGTAAAAATTAGTGAGTTTGGCTCATATGTTGCACTGCATAGAATTCAGCGACTCCAAGGTTGAATGAAAATTATTTTCGTTACACACGATTCTCAAAAGTATCAGATTCTTTGGCTCCGAAAGAAATGGAGAAGTAGGATATTGAAACTGAGCTGACACTTAATGAAATGTTTGAGAAAGTTTCTGTATTAATGAACTGTCCTACTGTACTATCGGAAGAACATATGAAAGATCTCCCCGAAGTTTTTTGATTATTATTAAAGGAAGCAGGGCTAACTGTTAATGCATAACAATGTAAGTTCGTAACGAAATAATGACGATATTCGGGGTAGAAAATTTAGACTGAGGATTCTAAAATAAAAATAAAAATGATCCTCCGCTAAATAAGGCAAAGAAACTGTCATCCTTTCTTGGCATGTGCTCGTATTACCGTTCTTTTATCCAAAATTTGACCAATATTGTTGAACCTTTATTAGTGTTAAAACGGAAGAAATCAAAGTTTGCGTGGATAGCGGAAGCAACACGGCTTTTGAACAATTAAACACAGCTGAAATTAATGCCCTAGTGTTCAAATTCATGGAAGGGGACGAGAGGTTGGAGATCGTGGCTGATGCTTCAGATTACGCCGTGGGTTCGGTTTTAATGCAAAAAAAGACATCACTTGGCATTTTTTAGCGAAACGTTAAACGATACACGACGAAATTATACAGCGGCCGAACAAGAAACGTCAGCCATGTTAATGGCAGTTCAGAAGTCCAGGGTTTATTTCGGAAAAGCGCCCGTTACTGTCTATTCAGATAATGCGGTCTTAGGTAGACTATATTCTGGAAAGAATTTAACTCCCAGATTAATTAGATGAACCTTAAAGTTACAAGAGTACAACTTAATCAAGTTAATTTGAATTTCAATTTTTATTCTTTCTGAAAAATTGGTTCTAAATTTCTTTCTTTATATATTTACTGATCAATTTTTAGCAGCATAATGCACAAAAATTTTTGGAATGATTATAAATTTTCCTTTTAAAAAATTATTTTCATATACATAGTCCAAACACATCTGTATACAGTTTAACGCGAAATATCGGTTAACACGGATTATGGATCATTCCGGATTATGGGTATCCGAATTAACGACTTCTGACTGTACTATGTAATTTCATGCATTTTGTTTCTCTCAACACGAAAAGATATCCTTTCTGGAAATGAACAAAATACAGAAAACACTGGCATTGCTTGCGAGATTTAAGTGGGGTGTGAAATGAAAGAGAGGTGGTTTCACATGTTTCGTAGAAAAGAGGCTAATTTGACTTTGAAATACCCTCGGAATAGCCTGTGACACGAGCCAGTTTGGTTTATCTACGGACTTTCGCCTTCCACGTCTACAAACGCCACACAAACATCTCATCTCTCATCAATTAGCTTTGGAATTAAGTGATCATGGCAGTGTGAGTAAAAATTAGTGAGTTTGGCTCATATGTTGCACTGCATAGAATTCAGCGACTCCAAGGTTGAATGAAAATTATTTTCGTTACACACGATTCTCAAAAGTATCAGATTCTTTGGCTCCGAAAGAAATGGAGAAGTAGGATATTGAAACTGAGCTGACACTTAATGAAATGTTTGAGAAAGTTTCTGTATTAATGAACTGTCCTACTGTACTATCGGAAGAACATATGAAAGATCTCCCCGAAGTTTTTTTATTATTATTAAAGGAAGCAGGGCTAACTGTTAATGCATAACAATGTAAGTTCGTAACGAAATAATGACGATATTCGGGGTAGAAAATTTAGACTGAGGATTCTATAATAAAAATAAAAATTATCCTCCGCCAAATAAGGCAAAGAAACTGTCATCTTTTCTTGGCATGTGCTCGTATTACCGTTCTTTTATCCAAAATTTGACCAATATTGTTGAACCTTTATTAGTGTTAAAACGGAAGAAATCAAAGTTTGCGTGGATAGCGGAAGCAACACGGCTTTTGAACAATTAAACACAGCTGAAATTAATGCCCTAGTGTTCAAATTCATGGAAGGGGACGAGAGGTTGGAGATCGTGGCTGATGCTTCAGATTACGCCGTGGGTTCGGTTTTAATGCAAAAAAAGACATCACTTGGCATTTTTTAGCGAAACGTTAAACGATACACGACGAAATTATACAGCGGCCGAACAAGAAACGTCAGCCATGTTAATGGCAGTTCAGAAGTCCAGGGTTTATTTCGGAAAAGCGCCCGTTACTGTCTATTCAGATAATGCGGTCTTAGGTAGACTATATTCTGGAAAGAATTTAACTCCCAGATTAATTAGATGAACCTTAAAGTTACAAGAGTACAACTTAATCAAGTTAATTTGAATTCCAATTTTTATTCTTTCTGAAAAATTGGTTCTAAATTTCTTTCTTTATATATTTACTGATCAATTTTTAGCAGCATAATGCACAAAAATTTTTGGAAGGATTATAAATTTTCCTTTTAAAAAATTATTTTCATATACATAGTCCAAACACATCTGTATACAGTTTAACGCGAAATATCGGTTAACACGGATTATGGATCATTCCGGATTATGGGTGTCCGAATTAACGAATTTTGACTGTACTATGTAATTTCATGCATTTTGTTTCTCTTAACACGAAAAGATATCCTTTCTGGAAATGAACAAAATACAGAAAACACTGGCATTGCTGGCGAGATTTAAGTGGGGGTGTGAAATGAAAGAGAGGTGGTTTCACATGTTTCGTAGAAAAGAGGCTAATTTGACTTTGAAATACCCTCGGAATAGCCTGTGACACGAGCCAGTTTTGTTTATCTACGGACTTTCGCCTTCCACGTCTACAAACGCCACACAAACATCTCATCTCTCATCAATTAGCTTTGGAATTAAGTGATCATGGCAGTGTGAGTAAAAATTAGTGAGTTTGGCTCATATGTTGCACTGCATAGAATTCAGCGACTCCAAGGTTGAATGAAAATTATTTTCGTTACACACGATTCTCAAAAGTATCAGATTCTTTGGCTCCGAAAGAAATGGAGAAGTAGGATATTGAAACTGAGCTGACACTTAATGAAATGTTTGAGAAAGTTTCTGTATTAATGAACTGTCCTACTGTACTTTGGGAAGAACATATGAAAGATCTCCCCGAAGTTTTTTTATTATTATTAAAGGAAGCAGGGCTAACTGTTAATGCATAACAATGTAAGTTCGTAACGAAATAATGACGATATTCGGGGTAGAAAATTTAGACTGAGGATTCTAAAATAAAAATAAAAATTATCCTCCGCCATATAAGGCAAAGAAACTGTCATCTTTTCTTGGCATGTGCTCGTATTACCGTTCTTTTATCCAAAATTTGACCAATATTGTTGAACCTTTATTAGTGTTAAAACGGAAGAAATCAAAGTTTGCGTGGATAGCGGAAGCAACACGGCTTTTGAACAATTAAACACAGCTGAAATTAATGCCCTAGTGTTCAAATTCATGGAAGGGGACGAGAGGTTGGAGATCGTGGCTGATGCTTCAGATTACGCCGTGGGTTCGGTTTTAATGCAAAAAAAGACATCACTTGGCATTTTTTAGCGAAACGTTAAACGATACACGACGAAATTATACAGCGGCCGAACAAGAAACGTCAGCCATGTTAATGGCAGTTCAGAAGTCCAGGGTTTATTTCGGAAAAGCGCCCGTTACTGTCTATTCAGATAATGCGGTCTTAGGTAGACTATATTCTGGAAAGAATTTAACTCCCAGATTAATTAGATGAACCTTAAAGTTACAAGAGTACAACTTAATCAAGTTAATTTGAATTCCAATTTTTATTCTTTCTGAAAAATTGGTTCTAAATTTCTTTCTTTATATATTTACTGATCAATTTTTAGCAGCATAATGCACAAAAATTTTTGGAAGGATTATAAATTTTCCTTTTAAAAAATTATTTTCATATACATAGTCCAAACACATCTGTATACAGTTTAACGCGAAATATCGGTTAACACGGATTATGGATCATTCCGGATTATGGGTGTCCGAATTAACGAATTTTGACTGTACTATGTAATTTCATGCATTTTGTTTCTCTTAACACGAAAAGATATCCTTTCTGGAAATGAACAAAATACAGAAAACACTGGCATTGCTGGCGAGATTTAAGTGGGGGTGTGAAATGAAAGAGAGGTGGTTTCACATGTTTCGTAGAAAAGAGGCTAATTTGACTTTGAAATACCCTCGGAATAGCCTGTGACACGAGCCAGTTTTGTTTATCTACGGACTTTCGCCTTCCACGTCTACAAACGCCACACAAACATCTCATCTCTCATCAATTAGCTTTGGAATTAAGTGATCATGGCAGTGTGAGTAAAAATTAGTGAGTTTGGCTCATATGTTGCACTGCATAGAATTCAGCGACTCCAAGGTTGAATGAAAATTATTTTCGTTACACACGATTCTCAAAAGTATCAGATTCTTTGGCTCCGAAAGAAATGGAGAAGTAGGATATTGAAACTGAGCTGACACTTAATGAAATGTTTGAGAAAGTTTCTGTATTAATGAACTGTCCTACTGTACTTTGGGAAGAACATATGAAAGATCTCCCCGAAGTTTTTTTATTATTATTAAAGGAAGCAGGGCTAACTGTTAATGCATAACAATGTAAGTTCGTAACGAAATAATGACGATATTCGGGGTAGAAAATTTAGACTGAGGATTCTAAAATAAAAATAAAAATTATCCTCCGCCATATAAGGCAAAGAAACTGTCATCTTTTCTTGGCATGTGCTCGTATTACCGTTCTTTTATCCAAAATTTGACCAATATTGTTGAACCTTTATTAGTGTTAAAACGGAAGAAATCAAAGTTTGCGTGGATAGCGGAAGCAACACGGCTTTTGAACAATTAAACACAGCTGAAATTAATGCCCTAGTGTTCAAATTCATGGAAGGGGACGAGAGGTTGGAGATCGTGGCTGATGCTTCAGATTACGCCGTGGGTTCGGTTTTAATGCAAAAAAGACATCACTTGGCATTTTTTAGCGAAACGTTAAACGATACACGACGAAATTATACGGCGGCCGAACAAGAAACGTCAGCCATGTTAATGGCAGTTCAGAAGTCCAGGGTTTATTTCGGAAAAGCGCCCGTTACTGTCTATTCAGATAATGCGGTCTTAGGTAGACTATATTCTGGGAAGAATTTAACTCCCAGATTAATTAGATGAACCTTAAAGTTACAAGAGTACAACTTAATCAAGTTAATTTGAATTTCAATTTTTATTCTTTCTGAAAAATTGGTTCTAAATTTCTTTCTTTATATATTTACTGATCAATTTTTAGCAGCATAATGCACAAAAATTTTTGGAAGGATTATAAATTTTCCTTTTAAAAAATTATTTTCATATACATAGTCCAAACACATCTGTATACAGTTTAACGCGAAATATCGGTTAACACGGATTATGGATCATTCCGGATTATGGGTGTCCGAATTAACGACTTTTGACTGTACTATGTAATTTCAGGCATTTTGTTTCTCTTAACACGAAAAGATATCCTTTCTGGAAATGAACAAAATACAGAAAACACTGGCATTGCTGGCGAGATTTAAGTGGGGTGTGAAATGAAAGAGAGGTGGTTTCACATGTTTCGTAGAAAAGAGGCTAATTTGACTTTGAAATACCCTCGGAATAGCCTGTGACACGAGCCAGTTTGGTTTATCTACGGACTTTCGCCTTCCACGTCTACAAACGCCACACAAACATCTCATCTCTCATCAATTAGCTTTGGAATTAAGTGATCATGGCAGTGTGAGTAAAAATTAGTGAGTTTGGCTCATATGTTGCACTGCATAGAATTCAGCGACTCCAAGGTTGAATGAAAATTATTTTCGTTACACACGATTCTCAAAAGTATCAGATTCTTTGGCTCCGAAAGAAATGGAGGAGTAGGATATTGAAACTGAGCTGACACTTAATGAAATGTTTGAGAAAGTTTCTGTATTAATGAACTGTCCTACTGTACTATCGGAAGAACATATGAAAGATCTCCCCGAAGTTTTTTGATTATTATTAAAGGAAGCAGGGCTAACTGTTAATGCATAACAATGTAAGTTCGTAACGAAATAATGACGATATTCGGGGTAGAAAATTTAGACTGAGGATTCTAAAATAAAAATAAAAATGATCCTCCGCTAAATAAGGCAAAGAAACTGTCATCCTTTCTTGGCATGTGCTCGTATTACCGTTCTTTTATCCAAAATTTGACCAATATTGTTGAACCTTTATTAGTGTTAAAACGGAAGAAATCAAAGTTTGCGTGGATAGCGGAAGCAACACGGCTTTTGAACAATTAAACACAGCTGAAATTAATGCCCTAGTGTTCAAATTCATGGAAGGGGACGAGAGGTTGGAGATCGTGGCTGATGCTTCAGATTACGCCGTGGGTTCGGTTTTAATGCAAAAAAAGACATCACTTGGCATTTTTTAGCGAAACGTTAAACGATACACGACGAAATTATACAGCGGCCGAACAAGAAACGTCAGCCATGTTAATGGCAGTTCAGAAGTCCAGGGTTTATTTCGGAAAAGCGCCCGTTACTGTCTATTCAGATAATGCGGTCTTAGGTAGACTATATTCTGGAAAGAATTTAACTCCCAGATTAATTAGATGAACCTTAAAGTTACAAGAGTACAACTTAATCAAGTTAATTTGAATTTCAATTTTTATTCTTTCTGAAAAATTGGTTCTAAATTTCTTTCTTTATATATTTACTGATCAATTTTTAGCAGCATAATGCACAAAAATTTTTGGAATGATTATAAATTTTCCTTTTAAAAAATTATTTTCATATACATAGTCCAAACACATCTGTATACAGTTTAACGCGAAATATCGGTTAACACGGATTATGGATCATTCCGGATTATGGGTATCCGAATTAACGACTTCTGACTGTACTATGTAATTTCATGCATTTTGTTTCTCTCAACACGAAAAGATATCCTTTCTGGAAATGAACAAAATACAGAAAACACTGGCATTGCTTGCGAGATTTAAGTGGGGTGTGAAATGAAAGAGAGGTGGTTTCACATGTTTCGTAGAAAAGAGGCTAATTTGACTTTGAAATACCCTCGGAATAGCCTGTGACACGAGCCAGTTTGGTTTATCTACGGACTTTCGCCTTCCACGTCTACAAACGCCACACAAACATCTCATCTCTCATCAATTAGCTTTGGAATTAAGTGATCATGGCAGTGTGAGTAAAAATTAGTGAGTTTGGCTCATATGTTGCACTGCATAGAATTCAGCGACTCCAAGGTTGAATGAAAATTATTTTCGTTACACACGATTCTCAAAAGTATCAGATTCTTTGGCTCCGAAAGAAATGGAGAAGTAGGATATTGAAACTGAGCTGACACTTAATGAAATGTTTGAGAAAGTTTCTGTATTAATGAACTGTCCTACTGTACTATCGGAAGAACATATGAAAGATCTCCCCGAAGTTTTTTTATTATTATTAAAGGAAGCAGGGCTAACTGTTAATGCATAACAATGTAAGTTCGTAACGAAATAATGACGATATTCGGGGTAGAAAATTTAGACTGAGGATTCTATAATAAAAATAAAAATTATCCTCCGCCAAATAAGGCAAAGAAACTGTCATCTTTTCTTGGCATGTGCTCGTATTACCGTTCTTTTATCCAAAATTTGACCAATATTGTTGAACCTTTATTAGTGTTAAAACGGAAGAAATCAAAGTTTGCGTGGATAGCGGAAGCAACACGGCTTTTGAACAATTAAACACAGCTGAAATTAATGCCCTAGTGTTCAAATTCATGGAAGGGGACGAGAGGTTGGAGATCGTGGCTGATGCTTCAGATTACGCCGTGGGTTCGGTTTTAATGCAAAAAAAGACATCACTTGGCATTTTTTAGCGAAACGTTAAACGATACACGACGAAATTATACAGCGGCCGAACAAGAAACGTCAGCCATGTTAATGGCAGTTCAGAAGTCCAGGGTTTATTTCGGAAAAGCGCCCGTTACTGTCTATTCAGATAATGCGGTCTTAGGTAGACTATATTCTGGAAAGAATTTAACTCCCAGATTAATTAGATGAACCTTAAAGTTACAAGAGTACAACTTAATCAAGTTAATTTGAATTCCAATTTTTATTCTTTCTGAAAAATTGGTTCTAAATTTCTTTCTTTATATATTTACTGATCAATTTTTAGCAGCATAATGCACAAAAATTTTTGGAAGGATTATAAATTTTCCTTTTAAAAAATTATTTTCATATACATAGTCCAAACACATCTGTATACAGTTTAACGCGAAATATCGGTTAACACGGATTATGGATCATTCCGGATTATGGGTGTCCGAATTAACGAATTTTGACTGTACTATGTAATTTCATGCATTTTGTTTCTCTTAACACGAAAAGATATCCTTTCTGGAAATGAACAAAATACAGAAAACACTGGCATTGCTGGCGAGATTTAAGTGGGGGTGTGAAATGAAAGAGAGGTGGTTTCACATGTTTCGTAGAAAAGAGGCTAATTTGACTTTGAAATACCCTCGGAATAGCCTGTGACACGAGCCAGTTTTGTTTATCTACGGACTTTCGCCTTCCACGTCTACAAACGCCACACAAACATCTCATCTCTCATCAATTAGCTTTGGAATTAAGTGATCATGGCAGTGTGAGTAAAAATTAGTGAGTTTGGCTCATATGTTGCACTGCATAGAATTCAGCGACTCCAAGGTTGAATGAAAATTATTTTCGTTACACACGATTCTCAAAAGTATCAGATTCTTTGGCTCCGAAAGAAATGGAGAAGTAGGATATTGAAACTGAGCTGACACTTAATGAAATGTTTGAGAAAGTTTCTGTATTAATGAACTGTCCTACTGTACTATCGGAAGAACATATGAAAGATCTCCCCGAAGTTTTTTTATTATTATTAAAGGAAGCAGGGCTAACTGTTAATGCATAACAATGTAAGTTCGTAACGAAATAATGACGATATTCGGGGTAGAAAATTTAGACTGAGGATTCTAAAATAAAAATAAAAATGATCCTCCGCCAAATAAGGCAAAGAAACTGTCATCCTTTCTTGGCATGTGCTCGTATTACCGTTCTTTTATCCAAAATTTGACCAATATTGTTGAACCTTTATTAGTGTTAAAACGGAAGAAATCAAAGTTTGCGTGGATAGCGGAAGCAACACGGCTTTTGAACAATTAAACACAGCTGAAATTAATGCCCTAGTGTTCAAATTCATGGAAGGGGACGAGAGGTTGGAGATCGTGGCTGATGCTTCAGATTACGCCGTGGGTTCGGTTTTAATGCAAAAAAAGACATCACTTGGCATTTTTTAGCGAAACGTTAAACGATACACGACGAAATTATACAGCGGCCGAACAAGAAACGTCAGCCATGTTAATGGCAGTTCAGAAGTCCAGGGTTTATTTCGGAAAAGCGCCCGTTACTGTCTATTCAGATAATGCGGTCTTAGGTAGACTATATTCTGGAAAGAATTTAACTCCCAGATTAATTAGATGAACCTTAAAGTTACAAGAGTACAACTTAATCAAGTTAATTTGAATTTCAATTTTTATTCTTTCTGAAAAATTGGTTCTAAATTTCTTTCTTTATATATTTACTGATCAATTTTTAGCAGCATAATGCACAAAAATTTTTGGAATGATTATAAATTTTCCTTTTAAAAAATTATTTTCATATACATAGTCCAAACACATCTGTATACAGTTTAACGCGAAATATCGGTTAACACGGATTATGGATCATTCCGGATTATGGGTATCCGAATTAACGACTTTTGACTGTACTATGTAATTTCATGCATTTTGTTTCTCTCAACACGAAAAGATATCCTTTCTGGAAATGAACAAAATACAGAAAACACTGGCATTGCTGGCGAGATTTAAGTGGGGTGTGAAATGAAAGAGAGGTGGTTTCACATGTTTCGTAGAAAAGAGGCTAATTTGACTTTGAAATACCCTCGGAATAGCCTGTGACACGAGCCAGTTTGGTTTATCTACGGACTTTCGCCTTCCACGTCTACAAACGCCACACAAACATCTCATCTCTCATCAATTAGCTTTGGAATTAAGTGATCATGGCAGTGTGAGTAAAAATTAGTGAGTTTGGCTCATATGTTGCACTGCATAGAATTCAGCGACTCCAAGGTTGAATGAAAATTATTTTCGTTACACACGATTCTCAAAAGTATCAGATTCTTTGGCTCCGAAAGAAATGGAGAAGTAGGATATTGAAACTGAGCTGACACTTAATGAAATGTTTGAGAAAGTTTCTGTATTAATGAACTGTCCTACTGTACTATCGGAAGAACATATGAAAGATCTCCCCGAAGTTTTTTGATTATTATTAAAGGAAGCAGGGCTAACTGTTAATGCATAACAATGTAAGTTCGTAACGAAATAATGACGATATTCGAAGTAGAAAATTTAGACTGAGGATTCTATAATAAAAATAAAAATTATCCTCCGCCAAATAAGGCAAAGAAACTGTCATCTTTTCTTGGCATGTGCTCGTATTACCGTTCTTTTATCCAAAATTTGACCAATATTGTTGAACCTTTATTAGTGTTAAAACGGAAGAAATCAAAGTTTGCGTGGATAGCGGAAGCAACACGGCTTTTGAACAATTAAACACAGCTGAAATTAATGCCCTAGTGTTCAAATTCATGGAAGGGGACGAGAGGTTGGAGATCGTGGCTGATGCTTCAGATTACGCCGTGGGTTCGGTTTTAATGCAAAAAAAGACATCACTTGGCATTTTTTAGCGAAACGTTAAACGATACACGACGAAATTATACAGCGGCCGAACAAGAAACGTCAGCCATGTTAATGGCAGTTCAGAAGTCCAGGGTTTATTTCGGAAAAGCGCCCGTTACTGTCTATTCAGATAATGCGGTCTTAGGTAGACTATATTCTGGAAAGAATTTAACTCCCAGATTAATTAGATGAACCTTAAAGTTACAAGAGTACAACTTAATCAAGTTAATTTGAATTCCAATTTTTATTCTTTCTGAAAAATTGGTTCTAAATTTCTTTCTTTATATATTTACTGATCAATTTTTAGCAGCATAATGCACAAAAATTTTTGGAAGGATTATAAATTTTCCTTTCAAAAAATTATTTTCATATACATAGTCCAAACACATCTGTATACAGTTTAACGCGAAATATCGGTTAACACGGATTATGGATCATTCCGGATTATGGGTGTCCGAATTAACGACTTTTGACTGTACTATGTAATTTCATGCATTTTGTTTCTCTTAACACGAAAAGATATCCTTTCTGGAAATGAACAAAATACAGAAAACACTGGCATTGCTGGCGAGATTTAAGTGGGGTGTGAAATGAAAGAGAGGTGGTTTCACATGTTTCGTAGAAAAGAGGCTAATTTGACTTTGAAATACCCTCGGAATAGCCTGTGACACGAGCCAGTTTGGTTTATCTACGGACTTTCGCCTTCCACGTCTACAAACGCCACACAAACATCTCATCTCTCATCAATTAGCTTTGGAATTAAGTGATCATGGCAGTGTGAGTAAAAATTAGTGAGTTTGGCTCATATGTTGCACTGCATAGAATTCAGCGACTCCAAGGTTGAATGAAAATTATTTTCGTTACACACGATTCTCAAAAGTATCAGATTCTTTGGCTCCGAAAGAAATGGAGAAGTAGGATATTGAAACTGAGCTGACACTTAATGAAATGTTTGAGAAAGTTTCTGTATTAATGAACTGTCCTACTGTACTATCGGAAGAACATATGAAAGATCTCCCCGAAGTTTTTTGATTATTATTAAAGGAAGCAGGGCTAACTGTTAATGCATAACAATGTAAGTTCGTAACGAAATAATGACGATATTCGGGGTAGAAAATTTAGACTGAGGATTCTAAAATAAAAATAAAAATGATCCTCCGCCAAATAAGGCAAAGAAACTGTCATCCTTTCTTGGCATGTGCTCGTATTACCGTTCTTTTATCCAAAATTTGACCAATATTGTTGAACCTTTATTAGTGTTAAAACGGAAGAAATCAAAGTTTGCGTGGATAGCGGAAGCAACACGGCTTTTGAACAATTAAACACAGCTGAAATTAATGCCCTAGTGTTCAAATTCATGGAAGGGGACGAGAGGTTGGAGATCGTGGCTGATGCTTCAGATTACGCCGTGGGTTCGGTTTTAATGCAAAAAAAGACATCACTTGGCATTTTTTAGCGAAACGTTAAACGATACACGACGAAATTATACAGCGGCCGAACAAGAAACGTCAGCCATGTTAATGGCAGTTCAGAAGTCCAGGGTTTATTTCGGAAAAGCGCCCGTTACTGTCTATTCAGATAATGCGGTCTTAGGTAGACTATATTCTGGAAAGAATTTAACTCCCAGATTAATTAGATGAACCTTAAAGTTACAAGAGTACAACTTAATCAAGTTAATTTGAATTTCAATTTTTATTCTTTCTGAAAAATTGGTTCTAAATTTCTTTCTTTATATATTTACTGATCAAGTTTTAGCAGCATAATGCACAAAAATTTTTGGAATGATTATAAATTTTCCTTTTAAAAATTATTTTCATATACATAGTCCAAACACATCTGTATACAGTTTAACGCGAAATATCGGTTAACACGGATTATGGATCATTTCGGATTATGGGTATCCGAATTAACGACTTTTGACTGTACTATGTAATTTCATGCATTTTGTTTCTCTCAACACGAAAAGATATCCTTTCTGGAAATGAACAAAATACAGAAAACACTGGCATTGCTTGCGAGATTTAAGTGGGGTGTGAAATGAAAGAGAGGTGGTTTCACATGTTTCGTAGAAAAGAGGCTAATTTGACTTTGAAATACCCTCGGAATAGCCTGTGACACGAGCCAGTTTGGTTTATCTACGGACTTTCGCCTTCCACGTCTACAAACGCCACACAAACATCTCATCTCTCATCAATTAGCTTTGGAATTAAGTGATCATGGCAGTGTGAGTAAAAATTAGTGAGTTTGGCTCATATGTTGCACTGCATAGAATTCAGCGACTCCAAGGTTGAATGAAAATTATTTTCGTTACACACGATTCTCAAAAGTATCAGATTCTTTGGCTCCGAAAGAAATGGAGAAGTAGGATATTGAAACTGAGCTGACACTTAATGAAATGTTTGAGAAAGTTTCTGTATTAATGAACTGTCCTACTGTACTATCGGAAGAACATATGAAAGATCTCCCCGAAGTTTTTTTATTATTATTAAAGGAAGCAGGGCTAACTGTTAATGCATAACAATGTAAGTTCGTAACGAAATAATGACGATATTCGGGGTAGAAAATTTAGACTGAGGATTCTATAATAAAATAAAAATTATCCTCCGCCAAATAAGGCAAAGAAACTGTCATCTTTTCTTGGCATGTGCTCGTATTACCGTTCTTTTATCCAAAATTTGACCAATATTGTTGAACCTTTATTAGTGTTAAAACGGAAGAAATCAAAGTTTGCGTGGATAGCGGAAGCAACACGGCTTTTGAACAATTAAACACAGCTGAAATTAATGCCCTAGTGTTCAAATTCATGGAAGGGGACGAGAGGTTGGAGATCGTGGCTGATGCTTCAGATTACGCCGTGGGTTCGGTTTTAATGCAAAAAAAGACATCACTTGGCATTTTTTAGCGAAACGTTAAACGATACACGACGAAATTATACAGCGGCCGAACAAGAAACGTCAGCCATGTTAATGGCAGTTCAGAAGTCCAGGGTTTATTTCGGAAAAGCGCCCGTTACTGTCTATTCAGATAATGCGGTCTTAGGTAGACTATATTCTGGAAAGAATTTAACTCCCAGATTAATTAGATGAACCTTAAAGTTACAAGAGTACAACTTAATCAAGTTAATTTGAATTCCAATTTTTATTCTTTCTGAAAAATTGGTTCTAAATTTCTTTCTTTATATATTTACTGATCAATTTTTAGCAGCATAATGCACAAAAATTTTTGGAAGGATTATAAATTTTCCTTTTAAAAAATTATTTTCATATACATAGTCCAAACACATCTGTATACAGTTTAACGCGAAATATCGGTTAACACGGATTATGGATCATTCCGGATTATGGGTATCCGAATTAACGACTTTTGACTGTACTATGTAATTTCATGCATTTTGTTTCTCTCAACACGAAAAGATATCCTTTCTGGAAATGAACAAAATACAGAAAACACTGGCATTGCTTGCGAGATTTAAGTGGGGTGTGAAATGAAAGAGAGGTGGTTTCACATGTTTCGTAGAAAAGAGGCTAATTTGACTTTGAAATACCCTCGGAATAGCCTGTGACACGAGCCAGTTTGGTTTATCTACGGACTTTCGCCTTCCACGTCTACAAACGCCACACAAACATCTCATCTCTCATCAATTAGCTTTGGAATTAAGTGATCATGGCAGTGTGAGTAAAAATTAGTGAGTTTGGCTCATATGTTGCACTGCATAGAATTCAGCGACTCCAAGGTTGAATGAAAATTATTTTCGTTACACACGATTCTCAAAAGTATCAGATTCTTTGGCTCCGAAAGAAATGGAGAAGTAGGATATTGAAACTGAGCTGACACTTAATGAAATGTTTGAGAAAGTTTCTGTATTAATGAACTGTCCTACTGTACTATCGGAAGAACATATGAAAGATCTCCCCGAAGTTTTTTTATTATTATTAAAGGAAGCAGGGCTAACTGTTAATGCATAACAATGTAAGTTCGTAACGAAATAATGACGATATTCGGGGTAGAAAATTTAGACTGAGGATTCTATAATAAAATAAAAATTATCCTCCGCCAAATAAGGCAAAGAAACTGTCATCTTTTCTTGGCATGTGCTCGTATTACCGTTCTTTTATCCAAAATTTGACCAATATTGTTGAACCTTTATTAGTGTTAAAACGGAAGAAATCAAAGTTTGCGTGGATAGCGGAAGCAACACGGCTTTTGAACAATTAAACACAGCTGAAATTAATGCCCTAGTGTTCAAATTCATGGAAGGGGACGAGAGGTTGGAGATCGTGGCTGATGCTTCAGATTACGCCGTGGGTTCGGTTTTAATGCAAAAAAAGACATCACTTGGCATTTTTTAGCGAAACGTTAAACGATACACGACGAAATTATACAGCGGCCGAACAAGAAACGTCAGCCATGTTAATGGCAGTTCAGAAGTCCAGGGTTTATTTCGGAAAAGCGCCCGTTACTGTCTATTCAGATAATGCGGTCTTAGGTAGACTATATTCTGGAAAGAATTTAACTCCCAGATTAATTAGATGAACCTTAAAGTTACAAGAGTACAACTTAATCAAGTTAATTTGAATTTCAATTTTTATTCTTTCTGAAAAATTGGTTCTAAATTTCTTTCTTTATATATTTACTGATCAATTTTTAGCAGCATAATGCACAAAAATTTTTGGAATGATTATAAATTTTCCTTTTAAAAAATTATTTTCATATACATAGTCCAAACACATCTGTATACAGTTTAACGCGAAATATCGGTTAACACGGATTATGGATCATTCCGGATTATGGGTATCCGAATTAACGACTTTTGACTGTACTATGTAATTTCATGCATTTTGTTTCTCTCAACACGAAAAGATATCCTTTCTGGAAATGAACAAAATACAGAAAACACTGGCATTGCTAGCGAGATTTAAGTGGGGTGTGAAATGAAAGAGAGGTGGTTTCACATGTTTCGTAGAAAAGAGGCTAATTTGACTTTGAAATACCCTCGGAATAGCCTGTGACACGAGCCAGTTTGGTTTATCTACGGACTTTCGCCTTCCACGTCTACAAACGCCACACAAACATCTCATCTCTCATCAATTAGCTTTGGAATTAAGTGATCATGGCAGTGTGAGTAAAAATTAGTGAGTTTGGCTCATATGTTGCACTGCATAGAATTCAGCGACTCCAAGGTTGAATGAAAATTATTTTCGTTACACACGATTCTCAAAAGTATCAGATTCTTTGGCTCCGAAAGAAATGGAGAAGTAGGATATTGAAACTGAGCTGACACTTAATGAAATGTTTGAGAAAGTTTCTGTATTAATGAACTGTCCTACTGTACTATCGGAAGAACATATGAAAGATCTCCCCGAAGTTTTTTTATTATTATTAAAGGAAGCAGGGCTAACTGTTAATGCATAACAATGTAAGTTCGTAACGAAATAATGACGATATTCGGGGTAGAAAATTTAGACAGAGGATTCTATAATAAAAATAAAAATTATCCTCCGCCAAATAAGGCAAAGAAACTGTCATCTTTTCTTGGCATGTGCTCGTATTACCGTTCTTTTATCCAAAATTTGACCAATATTGTTGAACCTTTATTAGTGTTAAAACGGAAGAAATCAAAGTTTGCGTGGATAGCGGAAGCAACACGGCTTTTAAACAATTAAACACAGCTGAAATTAATGCCCTAGTGTTCAAATTCATGGAAGGGGACGAGAGGTTGGAGATCGTGGCTGATGCTTCAGATTACGCCGTGGGTTCGGTTTTAATGCAAAAAAAGACATCACTTGGCATTTTTTAGCGAAACGTTAAACGATACACGACGAAATTATACAGCGGCCGAACAAGAAACGTCAGCCATGTTAATGGCAGTTCAGAAGTCCAGGGTTTATTTCGGAAAAGCGCCCGTTACTGTCTATTCAGATAATGCGGTCTTAGGTAGACTATATTCTGGAAAGAATTTAACTCCCAGATTAATTAGATGAACCTTAAAGTTACAAGAGTACAACTTAATTTGAATTCCAATTTTTATTCTTTCTGAAAAATTGGTTCTAAATTTCTTTCTTTATATATTTACTGATCAATTTTTAGCAGCATAATGCACAAAAATTTTTGGAAGGATTATAAATTTTCCTTTCAAAAAATTATTTTCATATACATAGTCCAAACACATCTGTATACAGTTTAACGCGAAATATCGGTTAACACGGATTATGGATCATTCCGGATTATGGGTGTCCGAATTAACGAATTTTGACTGTACTATGTAATTTCATGCATTTTGTTTCTCTTAACACGAAAAGATATCCTTTCTGGAAATGAACAAAATACAGAAAACACTGGCATTGCTGGCGAGATTTAAGTGGGGGTGTGAAATGAAAGAGAGGTGGTTTCACATGTTTCGTAGAAAAGAGGCTAATTTGACTTTGAAATACCCTCGGAATAGCCTGTGACACGAGCCAGTTTTGTTTATCTACGGACTTTCGCCTTCCACGTCTACAAACGCCACACAAACATCTCATCTCTCATCAATTAGCTTTGGAATTAAGTGATCATGGCAGTGTGAGTAAAAATTAGTGAGTTTGGCTCATATGTTGCACTGCATAGAATTCAGCGACTCCAAGGTTGAATGAAAATTATTTTCGTTACACACGATTCTCAAAAGTATCAGATTCTTTGGCTCCGAAAGAAATGGAGAAGTAGGATATTGAAACTGAGCTGACACTTAATGAAATGTTTGAGAAAGTTTCTGTATTAATGAACTGTCCTACTGTACTATCGGAAGAACATATGAAAGATCTCCCCGAAGTTTTTTTATTATTATTAAAGGAAGCAGGGCTAACTGTTAATGCATAACAATGTAAGTTCGTAACGAAATAATGACGATATTCGGGGTAGAAAATTTAGACTGAGGATTCTAAAATAAAAATAAAAATTATCCTCCGCCATATAAGGCAAAGAAACTGTCATCTTTTCTTGGCATGTGCTCGTATTACCGTTCTTTTATCCAAAATTTGACCAATATTGTTGAACCTTTATTAGTGTTAAAACGGAAGAAATCAAAGTTTGCGTGGATAGCGGAAGCAACACGGCTTTTGAACAATTAAACACAGCTGAAATTAATGCCCTAGTGTTCAAATTCATGGAAGGGGACGAGAGGTTGGAGATCGTGGCTGATGCTTCAGATTACGCCGTGGGTTCGGTTTTAATGCAAAAAAAGACATCACTTGGCATTTTTTAGCGAAACGTTAAACGATACACGACGAAATTATACGGCGGCCGAACAAGAAACGTCAGCCATGTTAATGGCAGTTCAGAAGTCCAGGGTTTATTTCGGAAAAGCGCCCGTTACTGTCTATTCAGATAATGCGGTCTAAGGTAGACTATATTCTGGAAAGAATTTAACTCCCAGATTAATTAGATGAACCTTAAAGTTACAAGAGTACAACTTAATCAAGTTAATTTGAATTTCAATTTTTATTCTTTCTGAAAAATTGGTTCTAAATTTCTTTCTTTATATATTTACTGATCAATTTTTAGCAGCATAATGCACAAAAATTTTTGGAAGGATTATAAATTTTCCTTTTAAAAAATTATTTTCATATACATAGTCCAAACACATCTGTATACAGTTTAACGCGAAATATCGGTTAACACGGATTATGGATCATTCCGGATTATGGGTGTCCGAATTAACGACTTTTGACTGTACTATGTAATTTCAGGCATTTTGTTTCTCTTAACACGAAAAGATATCCTTTCTGGAAATGAACAAAATACAGAAAACACTGGCATTGCTGGCGAGATTTAAGTGGGGTGTGAAATGAAAGAGAGGTGGTTTCACATGTTTCGTAGAAAAGAGGCTAATTTGACTTTGAAATACCCTCGGAATAGCCTGTGACACGAGCCAGTTTTGTTTATCTACGGACTTTCGCCTTCCACGTCTTCAAACGCCACACAAACATCTCATGTCTCATCAATTAGCTTTGGAATTAAGTGATCATGGCAGTGTGAGTAAAAATTAGTGAGTTTGGCTCATATGTTGCACTGCATAGAATTCAGCGACTCCAAGGTTGAATGAAAATTATTTTCGTTACACACGATTCTCAAAAGTATCAGATTCTTTGGCTCCGAAAGAAATGGAGAAGTAGGATATTGAAACTGAGCTGACACTTAATGAAATGTTTGAGAAAGTTTCTGTATTAATGAACTGTCCTACTGTACTATCGGAAGAACATATGAAAGATCTCCCCGAAGTTTTTTTATTATTATTAAAGGAAGCAGGGCTAACTGTTAATGCATAACAATGTAAGTTCGTAACGAAATAATGACGATATTCGGGGTAGAAAATTTAGACTGAGGATTCTAAAATAAAAATAAAAATTATCCTCCGCCAAATAAGTCAAAGAAACTGTCATCTTTTCTTGGCATGTGCTCGTATTACCGTTCTTTTATCCAAAATTTGACCAATATTGTTGAACCTTTATTAGTGTTAAAACGGAAGAAATCAAAGTTTGCGTGGATAGCGGAAGCAACACGGCTTTTGAACAATTAAACACAGCTGAAATTAATGCCCTAGTGTTCAAATTCATGGAAGGGGACGAGAGGTTGGAGATCGTGGCTGATGCTTCAGATTACGCCGTGGGTTCGGTTTTAATGCAAAAAAAGACATCACTTGGCATTTTTTAGCGAAACGTTAAACGATACACGACGAAATTATACAGCGGCCGAACAAGAAACGTCAGCCATGTTAATGGCAGTTCAGAAGTCCAGGGTTTATTTCGGAAAAGCGCCCGTTACTGTCTATTCAGATAATGCGGTCTTAGGTAGACTATATTCTGGAAAGAATTTAACTCCCAGATTAATTAGATGAACCTTAAAGTTACAAGAGTACAACTTAATCAAGTTAATTTGAATTTCAATTTTTATTCTTTCTGAAAAATTGGTTCTAAATTTCTTTCTTTATATATTTACTGATCAATTTTTAGCAGCATAATGCACAAAAATTTTTGGAAGGATTATAAATTTTCCTTTTAAAAAATTATTTTCATATACATAGTCCAAACACATCTGTATACAGTTTAACGCGAAATATCGGTTAACACGGATTATGGATCATTCCGGATTATGGGTGTCCGAATTAACGACTTTTGACTGTACTATGTAATTTCATGCATTTTGTTTCTCTTAACACAAAAAGATATCCTTTCTGGAAATGAACAAAATACAGAAAACACTGGCATTGCTGGCGAGATTTAAGTGGGGTGTGAAATGAAAGAGAGGTGGTTTCACATGTTTCGTAGAAAAGAGGCTAATTTGACTTTGAAATACCCTCGGAATAGCCTGTGACACGAGCCAGTTTGGTTTATCTACGGACTTTCGCCTTCCACGTCTACAAACGCCACACAAACATCTCATCTCTCATCAATTAGCTTTGGAATTAAGTGATCATGGCAGTGTGAGTAAAAATTAGTGAGTTTAGCTCATATGTTGCACTGCATAGAATTCAGCGACTCCAAGGTTGAATAAAAATTATTTTCGTTACACACGATTCTCAAAAGTATCAGATTCTTTGGCTCCGAAAGAAATGGAGAAGTAGGATATTGAAACTGAGCTGACACTTAATGAAATGTTTGAGAAAGTTTCTGTATTAATGAACTGTCCTACTGTACTATCGGAAGAACATATGAAAGATCTCCCCGAAGTTTTTTTATTATTATTAAAGGAAGCAGGGCTAACTGTTAATGCATAACAATGTAAGTTCGTAACGAAATAATGACGATATTCGGGGTAGAAAATTTAGACTGAGGATTCTATAATAAAAATAAAAATTATCCTCCGCCAAATAAGGCAAAGAAACTGTCATCTTTTCTTGGCATGTGCTCGTATTACCGTTCTTTTATCCAAAATTTGACCAATATTGTTGAACCTTTATTAGTGTTAAAACGGAAGAAATCAAAGTTTGCGTGGATAGCGGAAGCAACACGGCTTTTGAACAATTAAACACAGCTCAAATTAATGCCCTAGTGTTCAAATTCATGGAAGGGGACGAGAGGTTGGAGATCGTGGCTGATGCTTCAGATTACGCCGTGGGTTCGGTTTTAATGCAAAAAAAGACATCACTTGGCATTCTTTAGCGAAACGTTAAACGATACACGACAAAATTATACAGCGGCCGAACAAGAAACGTCAGCCATGTTAATGGCAGTTCAGAAGTCCAGGGTTTATTTCGGAAAAGCGCCCGTTACTGTCTATTCAGATAATGCGGTCTTAGGTAGACTATATTCTGGAAAGAATTTAACTCCCAGATTAATTAGATGAACCTTAAAGTTACAAGAGTACAACTTAATCAAGTTAATTTGAATTTCAATTTTTATTCTTTCTGAAAAATTGGTTCTAAATTTCTTTCTTTATATATTTACTGATCAATTTTTAGCAGCATAATGCACAAAAATTTTTGGAAGGATTATAAATTTTCCTTTTAAAAAATTATTTTCATATACATAGTCCAAACACATCTGTATACAGTTTAACGCGAAATATCGGTTAACACGGATTATGGATCATTCCGGATTATGGGTATCCGAATTAACGACTTTTGACTGTACTATGTAATTTCATGCATTTTGTTTCTCTCAACACGAAAAGATATCCTTTCTGGAAATGAACAAAATACAGAAAACACTGGCATTGCTGGCGAGATTTAAGTGGGGTGTGAAATGAAAGAGAGGTGGTTTCACATGTTTCGTAGAAAAGAGGCTAATTTGACTTTGAAATACCCTCGGAATAGCCTGTGACACGAGCCAGTTTGGTTTATCTACGGACTTTCGCCTTCCACGTCTACAAACGCCACACAAACATCTCATCTCTCATCAATTAGCTTTGGAATTAAGTGATCATGGCAGTGTGAGTAAAAATTAGTGAGTTTGGCTCATGTGTTGCACTGCATAGAATTCAGCGACTCCAAGGTTGAATGAAAATTATTTTCGTTACACACGATTCTCAAAAGTATCAGATTCTTTGGCTCCGAAAGAAATGGAGAAGTAGGATATTGAAACTGAGCTGACACTTAATGAAATGTTTGAGAAAGTTTCTGTATTAATGAACTGTCCTACTGTACTATCGGAAGAACATATGAAAGATCTCCCCGAAGTTTTTTTATTATTATTAAAGGAAGCAGGGCTAACTGTTAATGCATAACAATGTAAGTTCGTAACGAAATGATGACGATATTCGGGGTAGAAAATTTAGACTGAGGATTCTATAATAAAAATAAAAATTATCCTCCGCCAAATAAGGCAAAGAAACTGTCATCTTTTCTTGGCATGTGCTCGTATTACCGTTCTTTTATCCAAAATTTGACCAATATTGTTGAACCTTTATTAGTGTTAAAACGGAAGAAATCAAAGTTTGCGTGGATAGCGGAAGCAACACGGCTTTTAAACAATTAAACACAGCTGAAATTAATGCCCTAGTGTTCAAATTCATGGAAGGGGACGAGAGGTTGGAGATCGTGGCTGATGCTTCAGATTACGCCGTGGGTTCGGTTTTAATGCAAAAAAGACATCACTTGGCATTTTTTAGCGAAACGTTAAACGATACACGACGAAATTATACAGCGGCCGAACAAGAAACGTCAGCCATGTTAATGGCAGTTCAGAAGTCCAGGGTTTATTTCGGAAAAGCGCCCGTTACTGTCTATTCAGATAATGCGGTCTTAGGTAGACTATATTCTGGAAAGAATTTAACTCCCAGATTAATTAGATGAACCTTAAAGTTACAAGAGTACAACTTAATCAAGTTAATTTGAATTCCAATTTTTATTCTTTCTGAAAAATTGGTTCTAAATTTCTTTCTTTATATATTTACTGATCAATTTTTAGCAGCATAATGCACAAAAATTTTTGGAAGGATTATAAATTTTCCTTTGAAAAAATTATTTTCATATACATAGTCCAAACACATCTGTATACAGTTTAACGCGAAATATCGGTTAACACGGATTATGGATCATTCCGGATTATGGGTGTCCGAATTAACGAATTTTGACTGTACTATGTAATTTCATGCATTTTGTTTCTCTTAACACGAAAAGATATCCTTTCCGGAAATGAACAAAATACAGAAAACACTGGCATTGCTGGCGAGATTTAAGTGGGGGTGTGAAATGAAAGAGAGGTGGTTTCACATGTTTCGTAGAAAAGAGGCTAATTTGACTTTGAAATACCCTCGGAATAGCCTGTGACACGAGCCAGTTTTGTTTATCTACGGACTTTCGCCTTCCACGTCTACAAACGCCACACAAACATCTCATCTCTCATCAATTAGCTTTGGAATTAAGTGATCATGGCAGTGTGAGTAAAAATTAGTGAGTTTGGCTCATATGTTGCACTGCATAGAATTCAGCGACTCCAAGGTTGAATGAAAATTATTTTCGTTACACACGATTCTCAAAAGTATCAGATTCTTTGGCTCCGAAAGAAATGGAGAAGTAGGATATTGAAACTGAGCTGACACTTAATGAAATGTTTGAGAAAGTTTCTGTATTAATGAACTGTCCTACTGTACTATCGGAAGAACATATGAAAGATCTCCCCGAAGTTTTTTTATTATTATTAAAGGAAGCAGGGCTAACTGTTAATGCATAACAATGTAAGTTCGTAACGAAATAATGACGATATTCGGGGTAGAAAATTTAGACTGAGGATTCTAAAATAAAAATAAAAATTATCCTCCGCCATATAAGGCAAAGAAACTGTCATCTTTTCTTGGCATGTGCTCGTATTACCGTTCTTTTATCCAAAATTTGACCAATATTGTTGAACCTTTATTAGTGTTAAAACGGAAGAAATCAAAGTTTGCGTGGATAGCGGAAGCAACACGGCTTTTGAACAATTAAACACAGCTGAAATTAATGCCCTAGTGTTCAAATTCATGGAAGGGGACGAGAGGTTGGAGATCGTGGCTGATGCTTCAGATTACGCCGTGGGTTCGGTTTTAATGCAAAAAAAGACATCACTTGGCATTTTTTAGCGAAACGTTAAACGATACACGACGAAATTATACGGCGGCCGAACAAGAAACGTCAGCCATGTTAATGGCAGTTCAGAAGTCCAGGGTTTATTTCGGAAAAGCGACCGTTACTGTCTACTCAGATAATGCGGTCTTAGGTAGACTATATTCTGGAAAGAATTTAACTCCCAGATTAATTAGATGAACCTTAAAGTTACAAGAGTACAACTTAATCAAGTTAATTTGAATTTCAATTTTTATTCTTTCTGAAAAATTGGTTCTAAATTTCTTTCTTTATATATTTACTGATCAATTTTTAGCAGCATAATGCACAAAAATTTTTGGAAGGATTATAAATTTTCCTTTTAAAAAATTATTTTCATATACATAGTCCAAACACATCTGTATACAGTTTAACGCGAAATATCGGTTAACACGGATTATGGATCATTCCGGATTATGGGTGTCCGAATTAACGACTTTTGACTGTACTATGTAATTTCAGGCATTTTGTTTCTCTTAACACGAAAAGATATCCTTTCTGGAAATGAACAAAATACAGAAAACACTGGCATTGCTGGCGAGATTTAAGTGGGGTGTGAAATGAAAGAGAGGTGGTTTCACATGTTTCGTAGAAAAGAGGCTAATTTGACTTTGAAATACCCTCGGAATAGCCTGTGACACGAGCCAGTTTTGTTTATCTACGGACTTTCGCCTTCCACGTCTTCAAACGCCACACAAACATCTCATGTCTCATCAATCAGCTTTGGAATTAAGTGATCATGGCAGTGTGAGTAAAAATTAGTGAGTTTGGCTCATATGTTGCACTGCATAGAATTCAGCGACTCCAAGGTTGAATGAAAATTATTTTCGTTACACACGATTCTCAAAAGTATCAGATTCTTTGGCTCCGAAAGAAATGGAGAAGTAGGATATTGAAACTGAGCTGACACTTAATGAAATGTTTGAGAAAGTTTCTGTATTAATGAACTGTCCTACTGTACTATCGGAAGAACATATGAAAGATCTCCCCGAAGTTTTTTTATTATTATTAAAGGAAGCAGGGCTAACTGTTAATGCATAACAATGTAAGTTCGTAACGAAATAATGACGATATTCGGGGTAGAAAATTTAGACTGAGGATTCTATAATAAAAATAAAAATTATCCTCCGCCAAATAAGGCAAAGAAACTGTCATCTTTTCTTGGCATGTGCTCGTATTACCGTTCTTTTATCCAAAATTTGACCAATATTGTTGAACCTTTATTAGTGTTAAAACGGAAGAAATCAAAGTTTGCGTGGATAGCGGAAGCAACACGGCTTTTGAACAATTAAACACAGCTCAAATTAATGCCCTAGTGTTCAAATTCATGGAAGGGGACGAGAGGTTGGAGATCGTGGCTGATGCTTCAGATTACGCCGTGGGTTCGGTTTTAATGCAAAAAAAGACATCACTTGGCATTCTTTAGCGAAACGTTAAACGATACACGACAAAATTATACAGCGGCCGAACAAGAAACGTCAGCCATGTTAATGGCAGTTCAGAAGTCCAGGGTTTATTTCGGAAAAGCGCCCGTTACTGTCTATTCAGATAATGCGGTCTTAGGTAGACTATATTCTGGAAAGAATTTAACTCCCAGATTAATTAGATGAACCTTAAAGTTACAAGAGTACAACTTAATCAAGTTAATTTGAATTTCAATTTTTATTCTTTCTGAAAAATTGGTTCTAAATTTCTTTCTTTATATATTTACTGATCAATTTTTAGCAGCATAATGCACAAAAATTTTTGGAAGGATTATAAATTTTCCTTTTAAAAAATTATTTTCATATACATAGTCCAAACACATCTGTATACAGTTTAACGCGAAATATCGGTTAACACGGATTATGGATCATTCCGGATTATGGGTATCCGAATTAACGACTTTTGACTGTACTATGTAATTTCATGCATTTTGTTTCTCTCAACACGAAAAGATATCCTTTCTGGAAATGAACAAAATACAGAAAACACTGGCATTGCTGGCGAGATTTAAGTGGGGTGTGAAATGAAAGAGAGGTGGTTTCACATGTTTCGTAGAAAAGAGGCTAATTTGACTTTGAAATACCCTCGGAATAGCCTGTGACACGAGCCAGTTTGGTTTATCTACGGACTTTCGCCTTCCACGTCTACAAACGCCACACAAACATCTCATCTCTCATCAATTAGCTTTGGAATTAAGTGATCATGGCAGTGTGAGTAAAAATTAGTGAGTTTGGCTCATGTGTTGCACTGCATAGAATTCAGCGACTCCAAGGTTGAATGAAAATTATTTTCGTTACACACGATTCTCAAAAGTATCAGATTCTTTGGCTCCGAAAGAAATGGAGAAGTAGGATATTGAAACTGAGCTGACACTTAATGAAATGTTTGAGAAAGTTTCTGTATTAATGAACTGTCCTACTGTACTATCGGAAGAACATATGAAATATCTCCCCGAAGTTTTTTTATTATTATTAAAGGAAGCAGGGCTAACTGTTAATGCATAACAATGTAAGTTCGTAACGAAATGATGACGATATTCGGGGTAGAAAATTTAGACTGAGGATTCTATAATAAAAATAAAAATTATCCTCCGCCAAATAAGGCAAAGAAACTGTCATCTTTTCTTGGCATGTGCTCGTATTACCGTTCTTTTATCCAAAATTTGACCAATATTGTTGAACCTTTATTAGTGTTAAAACGGAAGAAATCAAAGTTTGCGTGGATAGCGGAAGCAACACGGCTTTTAAACAATTAAACACAGCTGAAATTAATGCCCTAGTGTTCAAATTCATGGAAGGGGACGAGAGGTTGGAGATCGTGGCTGATGCTTCAGATTACGCCGTGGGTTCGGTTTTAATGCAAAAAAAGACATCACTTGGCATTTTTTAGCGAAACGTTAAACGATACACGACGAAATTATACAGCGGCCGAACAAGAAACGTCAGCCATGTTAATGGCAGTTCAGAAGTCCAGGGTTTATTTCGGAAAAGCGCCCGTTACTGTCTATTCAGATAATGCGGTCTTAGGTAGACTATATTCTGGAAAGAATTTAACTCCCAGATTAATTAGATGAACCTTAAAGTTACAAGAGTACAACTTAATCAAGTTAATTTGAATTCCAATTTTTATTCTTTCTGAAAAATTGGTTCTAAATTTCTTTCTTTATATATTTACTGATCAATTTTTAGCAGCATAATGCACAAAAATTTTTGGAAGGATTATAAATTTTCCTTTCAAAAAATTATTTTCATATACATAGTCCAAACACATCTGTATACAGTTTAACGCGAAATATCGGTTAACACGGATTATGGATCATTCCGGATTATGGGTGTCCGAATTAACGAATTTTGACTGTACTATGTAATTTCATGCATTTTGTTTCTCTTAACACGAAAAGATATCCTTTCTGGAAATGAACAAAATACAGAAAACACTGGCATTGCTGGCGAGATTTAAGTGGGGGTGTGAAATGAAAGAGAGGTGGTTTCACATGTTTCGTAGAAAAGAGGCTAATTTGACTTTGAAATACCCTCGGAATAGCCTGTGACACGAGCCAGTTTTGTTTATCTACGGACTTTCGCCTTCCACGTCTACAAACGCCACACAAACATCTCATCTCTCATCAATTAGCTTTGGAATTAAGTGATCATGGCAGTGTGAGTAAAAATTAGTGAGTTTGGCTCATATGTTGCACTGCATAGAATTCAGCGACTCCAAGGTTGAATGAAAATTATTTTCGTTACACACGATTCTCAAAAGTATCAGATTCTTTGGCTCCGAAAGAAATGGAGAAGTAGGATATTGAAACTGAGCTGACACTTAATGAAATGTTTGAGAAAGTTTCTGTATTAATGAACTGTCCTACTGTACTATCGGAAGAACATATGAAAGATCTCCCCGAAGTTTTTTTATTATTATTAAAGGAAGCAGGGCTAACTGTTAATGCATAACAATGTAAGTTCGTAACGAAATAATGACGATATTCGGGGTAGAAAATTTAGACTGAGGATTCTAAAATAAAAATAAAAATTATCCTCCGCCATATAAGGCAAAGAAACTGTCATCTTTTCTTGGCATGTGCTCGTATTACCGTTCTTTTATCCAAAATTTGACCAATATTGTTGAACCTTTATTAGTGTTAAAACGGAAGAAATCAAAGTTTGCGTGGATAGCGGAAGCAACACGGCTTTTGAACAATTAAACACAGCTGAAATTAATGCCCTAGTGTTCAAATTCATGGAAGGGGACGAGAGGTTGGAGATCGTGGCTGATGCTTCAGATTACGCCGTGGGTTCGGTTTTAATGCAAAAAAAGACATCACTTGGCATTTTTTAGCGAAACGTTAAACGATACACGACGAAATTATACGGCGGCCGAACAAGAAACGTCAGCCATGTTAATGGCAGTTCAGAAGTCCAGGGTTTATTTCGGAAAAGCGCCCGTTACTGTCTACTCAGATAATGCGGTCTTAGGTAGACTATATTCTGGAAAGAATTTAACTCCCAGATTAATTAGATGAACCTTAAAGTTACAAGAGTACAACTTAATCAAGTTAATTTGAATTTCAATTTTTATTCTTTCTGAAAAATTGGTTCTAAATTTCTTTCTTTATATATTTACTGATCAATTTTTAGCAGCATAATGCACAAAAATTTTTGGAAGGATTATAAATTTTCCTTTTAAAAAATTATTTTCATATACATAGTCCAAACACATCTGTATACAGTTTAACGCGAAATATCGGTTAACACGGATTATGGATCATTCCGGATTATGGGTGTCCGAATTAACGACTTTTGACTGTACTATGTAATTTCAGGCATTTTGTTTCTCTTAACACGAAAAGATATCCTTTCTGGAAATGAACAAAATACAGAAAACACTGGCATTGCTGGCGAGATTTAAGTGGGGTGTGAAATGAAAGAGAGGTGGTTTCACATGTTTCGTAGAAAAGAGGCTAATTTGACTTTGAAATACCCTCGGAATAGCCTGTGACACGAGCCAGTTTTGTTTATCTACGGACTTTCGCCTTCCACGTCTTCAAACGCCACACAAACATCTCATGTCTCATCAATTAGCTTTGGAATTAAGTGATCATGGCAGTGTGAGTAAAAATTAGTGAGTTTGGCTCATATGTTGCACTGCATAGAATTCAGCGACTCCAAGGTTGAATGAAAATTATTTTCGTTACACACGATTCTCAAAAGTATCAGATTCTTTGGCTCCGAAAGAAATGGAGAAGTAGGATATTGAAACTGAGCTGACACTTAATGAAATGTTTGAGAAAGTTTCTGTATTAATGAACTGTCCTACTGTACTATCGGAAGAACATATGAAAGATCTCCCCGAAGTTTTTTTATTATTATTAAAGGAAGCAGGGCTAACTGTTAATGCATAACAACGTAAGTTCGTAACGAAATAATGACGATATTCGGGGTAGAAAATTTAGACTGAGGATTCTAAAATAAAAATAAAAATTATCCTCCGCCAAATAAGGCAAAGAAACTGTCATCTTTTCTTGGCATGTGCTCGTATTACCGTTCTTTTATCCAAAATTTGACCAATATTGTTGAACCTTTATTAGTGTTAAAACGGAAGAAATCAAAGTTTGCGTGGATAGCGGAAGCAACACGGCTTTTGAACAATTAAACACAGCTGAAATTAATGCCCTAGTGTTCAAATTCATGGAAGGGGACGAGAGGTTGGAGATCGTGGCTGATGCTTCAGATTACGCCGTGGGTTCGGTTTTAATGCAAAAAAAGACATCACTTGGCATTTTTTAGCGAAACGTTAAACGATACACGACGAAATTATACAGCGGCCGAACAAGAAACGTCAGCCATGTTAATGGCAGTTCAGAAGTCCAGGGTTTATTTCGGAAAAGCGCCCGTTACTGTCTATTCAGATAATGCGGTCTTAGGTAGACTATATTCTGGAAAGAATTTAACTCCCAGATTAATTAGATGAACCTTAAAGTTACAAGAGTACAACTTAATCAAGTTAATTTGAATTTCAATTTTTATTCTTTCTGAAAAATTGGTTCTAAATTTCTTTCTTTATATATTTACTGATCAATTTTTAGCAGCATAATGCACAAAAATTTTTGGAAGGATTATAAATTTTCCTTTTAAAAAATTATTTTCATATACATAGTCCAAACACATCTGTATACAGTTTAACGCGAAATATCGGTTAACACGGATTATGGATCATTCCGGATTATGGGTGTCCGAATTAACGACTTTTGACTGTACTATGTAATTTCATGCATTTTGTTTCTCTTAACACAAAAAGATATCCTTTCTGGAAATGAACAAAATACAGAAAACACTGGCATTGCTGGCGAGATTTAAGTGGGGTGTGAAATGAAAGAGAGGTGGTTTCACATGTTTCGTAGAAAAGAGGCTAATTTGACTTTGAAATACCCTCGGAATAGCCTGTGACACGAGCCAGTTTGGTTTATCTACGGACTTTCGCCTTCCACGTCTACAAACGCCACACAAACATCTCATCTCTCATCAATTAGCTTTGGAATTAAGTGATCATGGCAGTGTGAGTAAAAATTAGTGAGTTTAGCTCATATGTTGCACTGCATAGAATTCAGCGACTCCAAGGTTGAATGAAAATTATTTTCGTTACACACGATTCTCAAAAGTATCAGATTCTTTGGCTCCGAAAGAAATGGAGAAGTAGGATATTGAAACTGAGCTGACACTTAATGAAATGTTTGAGAAAGTTTCTGTATTAATGAACTGTCCTACTGTACTATCGGAAGAACATATGAAAGATCTCCCCGAAGTTTTTTTATTATTATTAAAGGAAGCAGGGCTAACTGTTAATGCATAACAATGTAAGTTCGTAACGAAATAATGACGATATTCGGGGTAGAAAATTTAGACTGAGGATTCTATAATAAAAATAAAAATTATCCTCCGCCAAATAAGGCAAAGAAACTGTCATCTTTTCTTGGCATGTGCTCGTATTACCGTTCTTTTATCCAAAATTTGACCAATATTGTTGAACCTTTATTAGTGTTAAAACGGAAGAAATCAAAGTTTGCGTGGATAGCGGAAGCAACACGGCTTTTGAACAATTAAACACAGCTCAAATTAATGCCCTAGTGTTCAAATTCATGGAAGGGGACGAGAGGTTGGAGATCGTGGCTGATGCTTCAGATTACGCCGTGGGTTCGGTTTTAATGCAAAAAAAGACATCACTTGGCATTTTTTAGCGAAACGTTAAACGATACACGACAAAATTATACAGCGGCCGAACAAGAAACGTCAGCCATGTTAATGGCAGTTCAGAAGTCCAGGGTTTATTTCGGAAAAGCGCCCGTTACTGTCTATTCAGATAATGCGGTCTTAGGTAGACTATATTCTGGAAAGAATTTAACTCCCAGATTAATTAGATGAACCTTAAAGTTACAAGAGTACAACTTAATCAAGTTAATTTGAATTTCAATTTTTATTCTTTCTGAAAAATTGGTTCTAAATTTCTTTCTTTATATATTTACTGATCAATTTTTAGCAGCATAATGCACAAAAATTTTTGGAAGGATTATAAATTTTCCTTTTAAAAAATTATTTTCATATAC
Source organism: Stegodyphus dumicola (assembly GCF_044657685.1). Taxonomy (NCBI): domain Eukaryota; kingdom Metazoa; phylum Arthropoda; class Arachnida; order Araneae; family Eresidae; genus Stegodyphus; species Stegodyphus dumicola. The sequence continues at coordinate 134,600,716 of NC_140780.1, forward strand.
ATAGTCCAAACACATCTGTATACAGTTTAACGCGAAATATCGGTTAACACGGATTATGGATCATTCCGGATTATGGGTATCCGAATTAACGACTTTTGACTGTACTATGTAATTTCATGCATTTTGTTTCTCTGAAGACGAAAAGATATCCTTTCTGGAAATGAACAAAATACAGAAAACACTGGCATTGCTGGCGAGATTTAAGTGGGGTGTGAAATGAAAGAGAGGTGGTTTCACATGTTTCGTAGAAAAGAGGCTAATTTGACTTTGAAATACCCTCGGAATAGCCTGTGACACGAGCCAGTTTGGTTTATCTACGGACTTTCGCCTTCCACGTCTACAAACGCCACACAAACATCTCATCTCTCATCAATTAGCTTTGGAATTAAGTGATCATGGCAGTGTGAGTAAAAATTAGTGAGTTTGGCTCATGTGTTGCACTGCATAGAATTCAGCGACTCCAAGGTTGAATGAAAATTATTTTCGTTACACACGATTCTCAAAAGTATCAGATTCTTTGGCTCCGAAAGAAATGGAGAAGTAGGATATTGAAACTGAGCTGACACTTAATGAAATGTTTGAGAAAGTTTCTGTATTAATGAACTGTCCTACTGTACTATCGGAAGAACATATGAAAGATCTCCCCGAAGTTTTTTTATTATTATTAAAGGAAGCAGGGCTAACTGTTAATGCATAACAATGTAAGTTCGTAACGAAATGATGACGATATTCGGGGTAGAAAATTTAGACTGAGGATTCTATAATAAAAATAAAAATTATCCTCCGCCAAATAAGGCAAAGAAACTGTCATCTTTTCTTGGCATGTGCTCGTATTACCGTTCTTTTATCCAAAATTTGACCAATATTGTTGAGCCTTTATTAGTGTTAAAACGGAAGAAATCAAAGTTTGCGTGGATAGCGGAAGCAACACGGCTTTTGAACAATTAAACACAGCTGAAATTAATGCCCTAGTGTTCAAATTCATGGAAGGGGACGAGAGGTTGGAGATCGTGGCTGATGCTTCAGATTACGCCATGGGTTCGGTTTTAATGCAAAAAAGACATCACTTGGCATTTTTTAGCGAAACGTTAAACGATACACGACGAAATTATACAGCGGCCGAACAAGAAACGTCAGCCATGTTAATGGCAGTTCAGAAGTCCAGGGTTTATTTCGGAAAAGCGCCCGTTACTGTCTATTCAGATAATGCGGTCTTAGGTAGACTATATTCTGGAAAGAATTTAACTCCCAGATTAATTAGATGAACCTTAAAGTTACAAGAGTACAATTTAATCAAGTTAATTTGAATTCCAATTTTTATTCTTTCTGAAAAATTGGTTCTAAATTTCTTTCTTTATATATTTACTGATCAATTTTTAGCAGCATAATGCACAAAAATTTTTGGAAGGATTATAAATTTTCCTTTTAAAAAATTATTTTCATATACATAGTCCAAACACATCTGTATACAGTTTAACGCGAAATATCGGTTAACACGGATTATGGATCATTCCGGATTATGGGTGTCCGAATTAACGAATTTTGACTGTACTATGTAATATCATGCATTTAGTTTCTCTTAACACGAAAAGATATCCTTTCTGGAAATGAACAAAATACAGAAAACACTGGCATTGCTGGCGAGATTTAAGTGGGGGTGTGAAATGAAAGAGAGGTGGTTTCACATGTTTCGTAGAAAAGAGGCTAATTTGACTTTGAAATACCCTCGGAATAGCCTGTGACACGAGCCAGTTTTGTTTATCTACGGACTTTCGCCTTCCACGTCTACAAACGCCACACAAACATCTCATCTCTCATCAATTAGCTTTGGAATTAAGTGATCATGGCAGTGTGAGTAAAAATTAGTGAGTTTGGCTCATATGTTGCACTGCATAGAATTCAGCGACTCCAAGGTTGAATGAAAATTATTTTCGTTACACACGATTCTCAAAAGTATCAGATTCTTTGGCTCCGAAAGAAATGGAGAAGTAGGATATTGAAACTGAGCTGACACTTAATGAAATGTTTGAGAAAGTTTCTGTATTAATGAACTGTCCTACTGTACTATCGGAAGAACATATGAAAGATCTCCCCGAAGTTTTTTTATTATTATTAAAGGAAGCAGGGCTAACTGTTAATGCATAACAATGTAAGTTCGTAACGAAATAATGACGATATTCGGGGTAGAAAATTTAGACTGAGGATTCTAAAATAAAAATAAAAATTATCCTCCGCCATATAAGGCAAAGAAACTGTCATCTTTTCTTGGCATGTGCTCGTATTACCGTTGTTTTATCCAAAATTTGACCAATATTGTTGAACCTTTATTAGTGTTAAAACGGAAGAAATCAAAGTTTGCGTGGATAGCGGAAGCAACACGGCTTTTGAACAATTAAACACAGCTGAAATTAATGCCCTAGTGTTCAAATTCATGGAAGGGGACGAGAGGTTGGAGATCGTGGCTGATGCTTCAGATTACGCCGTGGGTTCGGTTTTAATGCAAAAAAAGACATCACTTGGCATTTTTTAGCGAAACGTTAAACGATACACGACGAAATTATACAGCGGCCGAACAAGAAACGTCATCCATGTTAATGGCAGTTCAGAAGTCCAGGGTTTATTTCGGAAAAGCGCCCGTTACTGTCTATTCAGATAATGCGGTCTTAGGTAGACTATATTCTGGAAAGAATTTAACTCCCAGATTAATTAGATGAACCTTAAAGTTACAAGAGTACAACTTAATCAAGTTAATTTGAATTTCAATTTTTATTCTTTCTGAAAAATTGGTTCTAAATTTCTTTCTTTATATATTTACTGATCAATTTTTAGCAGCATAATGCACAAAAAGTTTTGTAAGGATTATAAATTTTCCTTTTAAAAAATTATTTTCATATACATAGTCCAAACACATCTGTATACAGTTTAACGCGAAATATCGGTTAACACGGATTATGGATCATTCCGGATTATGGGTGTCCGAATTAACGACTTTTGACTGTACTATGTAATTTCATGCATTTTGTTTCTCTTAACACGAAAAGATATCCTTTCTGGAAATGAACAAAATACAGAAAACACTGGCATTGCTGGCGAGATTTAAGTGGGGTGTGAAATGAAAGAGAGGTGGTTTCACATGTTTCGTAGAAAAGAGGCTAATTTGACTTTGAAATACCCTCGGAATAGCCTGTGACACGAGCCAGTTTTGTTTATCTACGGACTTTCGCCTTCCACGTCTACAAACGCCACACAAACATCTCATCTCTCATCAATTAGCTTTGGAATTAAGTGATCATGGCAGTGTGAGTAAAAATTAGTGAGTTTGGCTCATATGTTGCACTGCATAGAATTCAGCGACTCCAAGGTTGAATGAAAATTATTTTCGTTACACACGATTCTCAAAAGTATCAGATTCTTTGGCTCCGAAAGAAATGGAGAAGTAGGATATTGAAACTGAGCTGACACTTAATGAAATGTTTGAGAAAGTTTCCGTATTAATGAACTGTCCTACTGTACTATCGGAAGAACATATGAAAGATCTCCCCGAAGTTTTTTTATTATTATTAAAGGAAGCAGGGCTAACAGTTAATGCATAACAATGTAAGTTCGTAACGAAATAATGACGATATTCGGGGTAGAAAATTTAGACTGAGGATTCTAAAATAAAAATAAAAATTATCCTCCGCCAAATAAGGCAAAGAAACTGTCATCTTTTCTTGGCATGTGCTCGTATTACCGTTCTTTTATCCAAAATTTGACCAATATTGTTGAACCTTTATTAGTGTTAAAACGGAAGAAATCAAAGTTTGCGTGGATAGCGGAAGCAACACGGCTTTTGAACAATTAAACACAGCTGAAATTAATGCCCTAGTGTTCAAATTCATTGAAGGGGACGAGAGGTTGGAGATCGTGGCTGATGCTTCAGATTACGCCGTGGGTTCGGTTTTAATGCAAAAAAAGACATCACTTGGCATTTTTTAGCGAAACGTTAAACGATACACGACGAAATTATACAGCGGCCGAACAAGAAACGTCATCCATGTTAATGGCAGTTCAGAAGTCCAGGGTTTATTTCGGAAAAGCGCCCGTTACTTTCTATTCAGATAATGCGGTCTTAGGTAGACTATATTCTGGAAAGAATTTAACTCCCAGATTAATTAGATGAACCTTAAAGTTACAAGAGTACAACTTAATCAAGTTAATTTGAATTTCAATTTTTATTCTTTCTGAAAAATTGGTTCTAAATTTCTTTCTTTATATATTTACTGATCAATTTTTAGCAGCATAATGCACAAAAATTTTTGGAAGGATTATAAATTTTCCTTTTAAAAAATTATTTTCATATACATAGTCCAAACACATCTGTATACAGTTTAACGCGAAATATCGGTTAACACGGATTATGGATCATTCCGGATTATGGGTGTCCGAATTAACGAATTTTGACTGTACTATGTAATTTCATGCATTTTGTTTCTCTTAACACGAAAAGATATCCTTTCTGGAAATGAACAAAATACAGAAAACACTGGCATTGCTGGCGAGATTTAAGTGGGGGTGTGAAATGAAAGAGAGGTGGTTTCACATGTTTCGTAGAAAAGAGGCTAATTTGACTTTGAAATACCCTCGGAATAGCCTGTGACACGAGCCAGTTTTGTTTATCTACGGACTTTCGCCTTCCACGTCTACAAACGCCACACAAACATCTCATCTCTCATCAATTAGCTTTGGAATTAAGTGATCATGGCAGTGTGAGTAAAAATTAGTGAGTTTGGCTCATATGTTGCACTGCATAGAATTCAGCGACTCCAAGGTTGAATGAAAATTATTTTCGTTACACACGATTCTCAAAAGTATCAGATTCTTTGGCTCCGAAAGAAATGGAGAAGTAGGATATTGAAACTGAGCTGACACTTAATGAAATGTTTGAGAAAGTTTCTGTATTAATGAACTGTCCTACTGTACTATCGGAAGAACATATGAAAGATCTCCCCGAAGTTTTTTTATTATTATTAAAGGAAGCAGGGCTAACTGTTAATGCATAACAATGTAAGTTCGTAACGAAATAATGACGATATTCGGGGTAGAAAATTTAGACTGAGGATTCTAAAATAAAAATAAAAATTATCCTCCGCCATATAAGGCAAAGAAACTGTCATCTTTTCTTGGCATGTGCTCGTATTACCGTTGTTTTATCCAAAATTTGACCAATATTGTTGAACCTTTATTAGTGTTAAAACGGAAGAAATCAAAGTTTGCGTGGATAGCGGAAGCAACACGGCTTTTGAACAATTAAACACAGCTGAAATTAATGCCCTAGTGTTCAAATTCATGGACGGGGACGAGAGGTTGGAGATCGTGGCTGATGCTTCAGATTACGCCGTGGGTTCGGTTTTAATGCAAAAAAAGACATCACTTGGCATTTTTTAGCGAAACGTTAAACGATACACGACGAAATTATACAGCGGCCGAACAAGAAACGTCAGCCATGTTAATGGCAGTTCAGAAGTCCAGGGTTTATTTCGGAAAAGCGCCCGTTACTGTCTATTCAGATAATGCGGTCTTAGGTAGACTATATTCTGGAAAGAATTTAACTCCCAGATTAATTAGATGAACCTTAAAGTTACAAGAGTACAACTTAATCAAGTTAATTTGAATTTCAATTTTTATTCTTTCTGAAAAATTGGTTCTAAATTTCTTTCTTTATATATTTACTGATCAATTTTTAGCAGCATAATGCACAAAAAGTTTTGGAAGGATTATAAATTTTCCTTTTAAAAAATTATTTTCATATACATAGTCCAAACACATCTGTATACAGTTTAACGCGAAATATCGGTTAACACGGATTATGGATCATTCCGGATTATGGGTGTCCGAATTAACGACTTTTGACTGTACTATGTAATTTCATGCATTTTGTTTCTCTTAACACGAAAAGATATCCTTTCTGGAAATGAACAAAATACAGAAAACACTGGCATTGCTGGCGAGATTTAAGTGGGGTGTGAAATGAAAGAGAGGTGGTTTCACATGTTTCGTAGAAAAGAGGCTAATTTGACTTTGAAATACCCTCGGAATAGCCTGTGACACGAGCCAGTTTTGTTTATCTACGGACTTTCGCCTTTCACGTCTACAAACGCCACACAAACATCTCATCTCTCATCAATTAGCTTTGGAATTAAGTGATCATGGCAGTGTGAGTAAAAATTAGTGAGTTTGGCTCATATGTTGCACTGCATAGAATTCAGCGACTCCAAGGTTGAATGAAAATTATTTTCGTTACACACGATTCTCAAAAGTATCAGATTCTTTGGCTCCGAAAGAAATGGAGAAGTAGGATATTGAAACTGAGCTGACACTTAATGAAATGTTTGAGAAAGTTTCTGTATTAATGAACTGTCCTACTGTACTATCGGAAGAACATATGAAAGATCTCCCCGAAGTTTTTTTATTATTATTAAAGGAAGCAGGGCTAACTGTTAATGCATAACAATGTAAGTTCGTAACGAAATAATGACGATATTCGGGGTAGAAAATTTAGACTGAGGATTCTAAAATAAAAATAAAAATTATCCTCCGCCATATAAGGCAAAGAAACTGTCATCTTTTCTTGGCATGTGCTCGTATTACCGTTGTTTTATCCAAAATTTGACCAATATTGTTGAACCTTTATTAGTGTTAAAACGGAAGAAATCAAAGTTTGCGTGGATAGCGGAAGCAACACGGCTTTTGAGCAATTAAACACAGCTGAAATTAATGCCCTAGTGTTCAAATTCATGGACGGGGACGAGAGGTTGGAGATCGTGGCTGATGCTTCAGATTACGCCGTGGGTTCGGTTTTAATGCAAAAAAAGACATCACTTGGCATTTTTTAGCGAAACGTTAAACGATACACGACGAAATTATACAGCGGCCGAACAAGAAACGTCAGCCATGTTAATGGCAGTTCAGAAGTCCAGGGTTTATTTCGGAAAAGCGCCCGTTACTGTCTATTCAGATAATGCGGTCTTAGGTAGACTATATTCTGGAAAGAATTTAACTCCCAGATTAATTAGATGAACCTTAAAGTTACAAGAGTACAACTTAATCAAGTTAATTTGAATTTCAATTTTTATTCTTTCTGAAAAATTGGTTCTAAATTTCTTTCTTTATATATTTACTGATCAATTTTTAGCAGCATAATGCACAAAAAGTTTTGGAAGGATTATAAATTTTCCTTTTAAAAAATTATTTTCATATACATAGTCCAAACACATCTGTATACAGTTTAACGCGAAATATCGGTTAACACGGATTATGGATCATTCCGGATTATGGGTGTCCGAATTAACGACTTTTGACTGTACTATGTAATTTAATGCATTTTGTTTCTCTTAACACGAAAAGATATCCTTTCTGGAAATGAACAAAATACAGAAAACACTGGCATTGCTGGCGAGATTTAAGTGGGGTGTGAAATGAAAGAGAGGTGGTTTCACATGTTTCGTAGAAAAGAGGCTAATTTGACTTTGAAATACCCTCGGAATAGCCTGTGACACGAGCCAGTTTTGTTTATCTACGGACTTTCGCCTTTCACGTCTACAAACGCCACACAAACATCTCATCTCTCATCAATTAGCTTTGGAATTAAGTGATCATGGCAGTGTGAGTAAAAATTAGTGAGTTTGGCTCATATGTTGCACTGCATAGAATTCAGCGACTCCAAGGTTGAATGAAAATTATTTTCGTTACACACGATTCTCAAAAGTATCAGATTCTTTGGCTCCGAAAGAAATGGAGAAGTAGGATATTGAAACTGAGCTGACACTTAATGAAATGTTTGAGAAAGTTTCCGTATTAATGAACTGTCCTACTGTACTATCGGAAGAACATATGAAAGATCTCCCCGAAGTTTTTTTATTATTATTAAAGGAAGCAGGGCTAACTGTTAATGCATAACAATGTAAGTTCGTAACGAAATAATGACGATATTCGGGGTAGAAAATTTAGACTGAGGATTCTAAAATAAAAATAAAAATTATCCTCCGCCAAATAAGGCAAAGAAACTGTCATCTTTTCTTGGCATGTGCTCGTATTACCGTTCTTTTATCCAAAATTTGACCAATATTGTTGAACCTTTATTAGTGTTAAAACGGAAGAAATCAAAGTTTGCGTGGATAGCGGAAGCAACACGGCTTTTGAACAATTAAACACAGCTGAAATTAATGCCCTAGTGTTCAAATTCATGGAAGGGGACGAGAGGTTGGAGATCGTGGCTGATGCTTCAGATTACGCCGTGGGTTCGGTTTTAATGCAAAAAAAGACATCACTTGGCATTTTTTAGCGAAACGTTAAACGATACACGACGAAATTATACAGCGGCCGAACAAGAAACGTCATCCATGTTAATGGCAGTTCAGAAGTCCAGGGTTTATTTCGGAAAAGCGCCCGTTACTGTCTATTCAGATAATGCGGTCTTAGGTAGACTATATTCTGGAAAGAATTTAACTCCCAGATTAATTAGATGAACCTTAAAGTTACAAGAGTACAACTTAATCAAGTTAATTTGAATTTCAATTTTTATTCTTTCTGAAAAATTGGTTCTAAATTTCTTTCTTTATATATTTACTGATCACTTTTAGCAGCATAATGCACAAAAATTTTTGGAAGGATTATAAAGTTTCCTTTTAAAAAATTATTTTCATATACATAGTCCAAACACATCTGTATACAGTTTAACGCGAAATATCGGTTAACACGGATTATGGATCATTCCGGATTATGGGTGTCCGAATTAACGACTTTTGACTGTACTATGTAATTTCATGCATTTTGTTTCTCTTAACACGAAAAGATATCCTTTCTGGAAATGAACAAAATTCAGAAAACACTGGCATTGCTGGCGAGATTTAAGTGGGGTGTGAAATGAAAGAGAGGTGGTTTCACATGTTTCGTAGAAAAGAGGCTAATTTGACTTTGAAATACCCTCGGAATAGCCTGTGACACGAGCCAGTTTTGTTTATCTACGGACTTTCGCCTTCCACGTCTACAAACGCCACACAAACATCTCATCTCTCATCAATTAGCTTTGGAATTAAGTGATCATGGCAGTGTGAGTAAAAATTAGTGAGTTTGGCTCATATGTTGCACTGCATAGAATTCAGCGACTCCAAGGTTGAATGAAAATTATTTTCGTTACACACGATTCTCAAAAGTATCAGATTCTTTGGCTCCGAAAGAAATGGAGAAGTAGGATATTGAAACTGAGCTGACACTTAATGAAATGTTTGAGAAAGTTTCTGTATTAATGAACTGTCCTACTGTACTATCGGAAGAACATATGAAAGATCTCCCCGAAGATTTTTTATTATTATTAAAGGAAGCAGGGCTAACTGTTAATGCATAACAATGTAAGTTCGTAACGAAATAATGACGATATTCGGGGTAGAAAATTTAGACTGAGGATTCTAAAATAAAAATAAAAATTATCCTCCGCCAAATAAGGCAAAGAAACTGTCATCTTTTCTTGGCATGTGCTCGTATTACCGTTCTTTTATCCAAAATTTGACCAATATTGTTGAACCTTTATTAGTGTTAAAACGGAAGAAATCAAAGTTTGCGTGGATAGCGGAAGCAACACGGCTTTTGAACAATTAAACACAGCTGAAATTAATGCCCTAGTGTTCAAATTCATGGAAGGGGACGAGAGGTTGGAGATCGTGGCTGATGCTTCAGATTACGCCGTGGGTTCGGTTTTAATGCAAAAAAAGACATCACTTGGCATTTTTTAGCGAAACGTTAAACGATACACGACGAAATTATACAGCGGCCGAACAAGAAACGTCATCCATGTTAATGGCAGTTCAGAAGTCCAGGGTTTATTTCGGAAAAGCGCCCGTTACTGTCTATTCAGATAATGCGGTCTTAGGTAGACTATATTCTGGAAAGAATTTAACTCCCAGATTAATTAGATGAACCTTAAAGTTACAAGAGTACAACTTAATCAAGTTAATTTGAATTTCAATTTTTATTCTTTCTGAAAAATTGGTTCTAAATTTCTTTCTTTATATATTTACTGATCAATTTTTAGCAGCATAATGCACAAAAAGTTTTGGAAGGATTATAAATTTTCCTTTTAAAAAATTATTTTCATATACATAGTCCAAACACATCTGTATACAGTTTAACGCGAAATATCGGTTAACACGGATTATGGATCATTCCGGATTATGGGTGTCCGAATTAACGACTTTTGACTGTACTATGTAATTTCATGCATTTTGTTTCTCTTAACACGAAAAGATATCCTTTCTGGAAATGAACAAAATACAGAAAACACTGGCATTGCTGGCGAGATTTAAGTGGGGTGTGAAATGAAAGAGAGGTGGTTTCACATGTTTCGTAGAAAAGAGGCTAATTTGACTTTGAAATACCCTCGGAATAGCCTGTGACACGAGCCAGTTTTGTTTATCTACGGACTTTCGCCTTTCACGTCTACAAACGCCACACAAACATCTCATCTCTCATCAATTAGCTTTGGAATTAAGTGATCATGGCAGTGTGAGTAAAAATTAGTGAGTTTGGCTCATATGTTGCACTGCATAGAATTCAGCGACTCCAAGGTTGAATGAAAATTATTTTCGTTACACACGATTCTCAAAAGTATCAGATTCTTTGGCTCCGAAAGAAATGGAGAAGTAGGATATTGAAACTGAGCTGACACTTAATGAAATGTTTGAGAAAGTTTCTGTATTAATGAACTGTCCTACTGTACTATCGGAAGAACATATGAAAGATCTCCCCGAAGTTTTTTTATTATTATTAAAGGAAGCAGGGCTAACTGTTAATGCATAACAATGTAAGTTCGTAACGAAATAATGACGATATTCGGGGTAGAAAATTTAGACTGAGGATTCTAAAATAAAAATAAAAATTATCCTCCGCCATATAAGGCAAAGAAACTGTCATCTTTTCTTGGCATGTGCTCGTATTACCGTTGTTTTATCCAAAATTTGACCAATATTGTTGAACCTTTATTAGTGTTAAAACGGAAGAAATCAAAGTTTGCGTGGATAGCGGAAGCAACACGGCTTTTGAGCAATTAAACACAGCTGAAATTAATGCCCTAGTGTTCAAATTCATGGACGGGGACGAGAGGTTGGAGATCGTGGCTGATGCTTCAGATTACGCCGTGGGTTCGGTTTTAATGCAAAAAAAGACATCACTTGGCATTTTTTAGCGAAACGTTAAACGATACACGACGAAATTATACAGCGGCCGAACAAGAAACGTCAGCCATGTTAATGGCAGTTCAGAAGTCCAGGGTTTATTTCGGAAAAGCGCCCGTTACTGTCTATTCAGATAATGCGGTCTTAGGTAGACTATATTCTGGAAAGAATTTAACTCCCAGATTAATTAGATGAACCTTAAAGTTACAAGAGTACAACTTAATCAAGTTAATTTGAATTTCAATTTTTATTCTTTCTGAAAAATTGGTTCTAAATTTCTTTCTTTATATATTTACTGATCAATTTTTAGCAGCATAATGCACAAAAAGTTTTGGAAGGATTATAAATTTTCCTTTTAAAAAATTATTTTCATATACATAGTCCAAACACATCTGTATACAGTTTAACGCGAAATATCGGTTAACACGGATTATGGATCATTCCGGATTATGGGTGTCCGAATTAACGACTTTTGACTGTACTATGTAATTTAATGCATTTTGTTTCTCTTAACACGAAAAGATATCCTTTCTGGAAATGAACAAAATACAGAAAACACTGGCATTGCTGGCGAGATTTAAGTGGGGTGTGAAATGAAAGAGAGGTGGTTTCACATGTTTCGTAGAAAAGAGGCTAATTTGACTTTGAAATACCCTCGGAATAGCCTGTGACACGAGCCAGTTTTGTTTATCTACGGACTTTCGCCTTTCACGTCTACAAACGCCACACAAACATCTCATCTCTCATCAATTAGCTTTGGAATTAAGTGATCATGGCAGTGTGAGTAAAAATTAGTGAGTTTGGCTCATATGTTGCACTGCATAGAATTCAGCGACTCCAAGGTTGAATGAAAATTATTTTCGTTACACACGATTCTCAAAAGTATCAGATTCTTTGGCTCCGAAAGAAATGGAGAAGTAGGATATTGAAACTGAGCTGACACTTAATGAAATGTTTGAGAAAGTTTCCGTATTAATGAACTGTCCTACTGTACTATCGGAAGAACATATGAAAGATCTCCCCGAAGTTTTTTTATTATTATTAAAGGAAGCAGGGCTAACTGTTAATGCATAACAATGTAAGTTCGTAACGAAATAATGACGATATTCGGGGTAGAAAATTTAGACTGAGGATTCTAAAATAAAAATAAAAATTATCCTCCGCCAAATAAGGCAAAGAAACTGTCATCTTTTCTTGGCATGTGCTCGTATTACCGTTCTTTTATCCAAAATTTGACCAATATTGTTGAACCTTTATTAGTGTTAAAACGGAAGAAATCAAAGTTTGCGTGGATAGCGGAAGCAACACGGCTTTTGAACAATTAAACACAGCTGAAATTAATGCCCTAGTGTTCAAATTCATGGAAGGGGACGAGAGGTTGGAGATCGTGGCTGATGCTTCAGATTACGCCGTGGGTTCGGTTTTAATGCAAAAAAAGACATCACTTGGCATTTTTTAGCGAAACGTTAAACGATACACGACGAAATTATACAGCGGCCGAACAAGAAACGTCATCCATGTTAATGGCAGTTCAGAAGTCCAGGGTTTATTTCGGAAAAGCGCCCGTTACTGTCTATTCAGATAATGCGGTCTTAGGTAGACTATATTCTGGAAAGAATTTAACTCCCAGATTAATTAGATGAACCTTAAAGTTACAAGAGTACAACTTAATCAAGTTAATTTGAATTTCAATTTTTATTCTTTCTGAAAAATTGGTTCTAAATTTCTTTCTTTATATATTTACTGATCACTTTTAGCAGCATAATGCACAAAAATTTTTGGAAGGATTATAAAGTTTCCTTTTAAAAAATTATTTTCATATACATAGTCCAAACACATCTGTATACAGTTTAACGCGAAATATCGGTTAACACGGATTATGGATCATTCCGGATTATGGGTGTCCGAATTAACGACTTTTGACTGTACTATGTAATTTCATGCATTTTGTTTCTCTTAACACGAAAAGATATCCTTTCTGGAAATGAACAAAATTCAGAAAACACTGGCATTGCTGGCGAGATTTAAGTGGGGTGTGAAATGAAAGAGAGGTGGTTTCACATGTTTCGTAGAAAAGAGGCTAATTTGACTTTGAAATACCCTCGGAATAGCCTGTGACACGAGCCAGTTTTGTTTATCTACGGACTTTCGCCTTCCACGTCTACAAACGCCACACAAACATCTCATCTCTCATCAATTAGCTTTGGAATTAAGTGATCATGGCAGTGTGAGTAAAAATTAGTGAGTTTGGCTCATATGTTGCACTGCATAGAATTCAGCGACTCCAAGGTTGAATGAAAATTATTTTCGTTACACACGATTCTCAAAAGTATCAGATTCTTTGGCTCCGAAAGAAATGGAGAAGTAGGATATTGAAACTGAGCTGACACTTAATGAAATGTTTGAGAAAGTTTCTGTATTAATGAACTGTCCTACTGTACTATCGGAAGAACATATGAAAGATCTCCCCGAAGATTTTTTATTATTATTAAAGGAAGCAGGGCTAACTGTTAATGCATAACAATGTAAGTTCGTAACGAAATAATGACGATATTCGGGGTAGAAAATTTAGACTGAGGATTCTAAAATAAAAATAAAAATTATCCTCCGCCAAATAAGGCAAAGAAACTGTCATCTTTTCTTGGCATGTGCTCGTATTACCGTTCTTTTATCCAAAATTTGACCAATATTGTTGAACCTTTATTAGTGTTAAAACGGAAGAAATCAAAGTTTGCGTGGATAGCGGAAGCAACACGGCTTTTGAACAATTAAACACAGCTGAAATTAATGCCCTAGTGTTCAAATTCATGGAAGGGGACGAGAGGTTGGAGATCGTGGCTGATGCTTCAGATTACGCCGTGGGTTCGGTTTTAATGCAAAAAAAGACATCACTTGGCATTTTTTAGCGAAACGTTAAACGATACACGACGAAATTATACAGCGGCCGAACAAGAAACGTCATCCATGTTAATGGCAGTTCAGAAGTCCAGGGTTTATTTCGGAAAAGCGCCCGTTACTGTCTATTCAGATAATGCGGTCTTAGGTAGACTATATTCTGGAAAGAATTTAACTCCCAGATTAATTAGATGAACCTTAAAGTTACAAGAGTACAACTTAATCAAGTTAATTTGAATTTCAATTTTTATTCTTTCTGAAAAATTGGTTCTAAATTTCTTTCTTTATATATTTACTGATCAATTTTTAGCAGCATAATGCACAAAAATTTTTGGAAGGATTATAAATTTTCCTTTTAAAAAATTATTTTCATATACATAGTCCAAACACATCTGTATACAGTTTAACGCGAAATATCGGTTAACACGGATTATGGATCATTCCGGATTATGGGTGTCCGAATTAACGACTTTTGACTGTACTATGTAATTTCATGCATTTTGTTTCTCTTAACACGAAAAGATATCCTTTCTGGAAATGAACAAAATACAGAAAACACTGGCATTGCTGGCGAGATTTAAGTGGGGTGTGAAATGAAAGAGAGGTGGTTTCACATGTTTCGTAGAAAAGAGGCTAATTTGACTTTGAAATACCCTCGGAATAGCCTGTGACACGAGCCAGTTTTGTTTATCTACGGACTTTCGCCTTCCACGTCTACAAACGCCACACAAACATCTCATCTCTCATCAATTAGCTTTGGAATTAAGTGATCATGGCAGTGTGAGTAAAAATTAGTGAGTTTGGCTCATATGTTGCACTGCATAGAATTCAGCGACTCCAAGGTTGAATGAAAATTATTTTCGTTACACACGATTCTCAAAAGTATCAGATTCTTTGGCTCCGAAAGAAATGGAGAAGTAGGATATTGAAACTGAGCTGACACTTAATGAAATGTTTGAGAAAGTTTCTGTATTAATGAACTGTCCTACTGTACTATCGGAAGAACATATGAAAGATCTCCCCGAAGATTTTTTATTATTATTAAAGGAAGCAGGGCTAACTGTTAATGCATAACAATGTAAGTTCGTAACGAAATAATGACGATATTCGGGGTAGAAAATTTAGACTGAGGATTCTAAAATAAAAATAAAAATTATCCTCCGCCAAATAAGGCAAAGAAACTGTCATCTTTTCTTGGCATGTGCTCGTATTACCGTTCTTTTATCCAAAATTTGACCAATATTGTTGAACCTTTATTAGTGTTAAAACGGAAGAAATCAAAGTTTGCGTGGATAGCGGAAGCAACACGGCTTTTGAACAATTAAACACAGCTGAAATTAATGCCCTAATGTTCAATTCATGGAAGGGGACGAGAGGTTGGAGATCGTGGCTGATGCTTCAGATTACGCCGTGGGTTCGGTTTTAATGCAAAAAAAGACATCACTTGGCATTTTTTAGCGAAACGTTAAACGATACACGACGAAATTATACAGCGGCCGAACAAGAAACGTCATCCATGTTAATGGCAGTTCAGAAGTCCAGGGTTTATTTCGGAAAAGCGCCCGTTACTGTCTATTCAGATAATGCGGTCTTAGGTAGACTATATTCTGGAAAGAATTTAACTCCCAGATTAATTAGATGAACCTTAAAGTTACAAGAGTACAACTTAATCAAGTTAATTTGAATTTCAATTTTTATTCTTTCTGAAAAATTGGTTCTAAATTTCTTTCTTTATATATTTACTGATCAATTTTTAGCAGCATAATGCACAAAAATTTTTGGAAGGATTATAAATTTTCCTTTTAAAAAATTATTTTCATATACATAGTCCAAACACATCTGTATACAGTTTAACGCGAAATATCGGTTAACACGGATTATGGATCATTCCGGATTATGGGTGTCCGAATTAACGACTTTTGACTGTACTATGTAATTTCATGCATTTTGTTTCTCTTAACACGAAAAGATATCCTTTCTGGAAATGAACAAAATACAGAAAACACTGGCATTGCTGGCGAGATTTAAGTGGGGTGTGAAATGAAAGAGAGGTGGTTTCACATGTTTCGTAGAAAAGAGGCTAATTTGACTTTGAAATACCCTCGGAATAGCCTGTGACACGAGCCAGTTTTGTTTATCTACGGACTTTCGCCTTCCACGTCTACAAACGCCACACAAACATCTCATCTCTCATCAATTAGCTTTGGAATTAAGTGATCATGGCAGTGTGAGTAAAAATTAGTGAGTTTGGCTCATATGTTGCACTGCATAGAATTCAGCGACTCCAAGGTTGAATGAAAATTATTTTCGTTACACACGATTCTCAAAAGTATCAGATTCTTTGGCTCCGAAAGAAATGGAGAAGTAGGATATTGAAACTGAGCTGACACTTAATGAAATGTTTGAGAAAGTTTCTGTATTAATGAACTGTCCTACTGTACTATCGGAAGAACATATGAAAGATCTCCCCGAAGTTTTTTTATTATTATTAAAGGAAGCAGGGCTAACTGTTAATGCATAACAATGTAAGTTCGTAACGAAATAATGACGATATTCGGGGTAGAAAATTTAGACTGAGGATTCTAAAATAAAAATAAAAATTATCCTCCGCCAAATAAGGCAAAGAAACTGTCATCTTTTCTTGGCATGTGCTCGTATTACCGTTCTTTTATCCAAAATTTGACCAATATTGTTGAACCTTTATTAGTGTTAAAACGGAAGAAATCAAAGTTTGCGTGGATAGCGGAAGCAACACGGCTTTTGAACAATTAAACACAGCTGAAATTAATGCCCTAGTGTTCAAATTCATGGAAGGGGACGAGAGGTTGGAGATCGTGGCTGATGCTTCAGATTACGCCGTGGGTTCGGTTTTAATGCAAAAAAAGACATCACTTGGCATTTTTTAGCGAAACGTTAAACGATACACGACGAAATTATACAGCGGCCGAACAAGAAACGTCATCCATGTTAATGGCAGTTCAGAAGTCCAGGGTTTATTTCGGAAAAGCGCCCGTTACTGTCTATTCAGATAATGCGGTCTTAGGTAGACTATATTCTGGAAAGAATTTAACTCCCAGATTAATTAGATGAACCTTAAAGTTACAAGAGTACAACTTAATCAAGTTAATTTGAATTTCAATTTTTATTCTTTCTGAAAAATTGGTTCTAAATTTCTTTCTTTATATATTTACTGATCAATTTTTAGCAGCATAATGCACAAAAATTTTTGGAAGGATTATAAATTTTCCTTTTAAAAAATTATTTTCATATACATAGTCCAAACACATCTGTATACAGTTTAACGCGAAATATCGGTTAACACGGATTATGGATCATTCCGGATTATGGGTGTCCGAATTAACGACTTTTGACTGTACTATGTAATTTCATGCATTTTGTTTCTCTTAACACGAAAAGATATCCTTTCTGGAAATGAACAAAATACAGAAAACACTGGCATTGCTGGCGAGATTTAAGTGGGGTGTGAAATGAAAGAGAGGTGGTTTCACATGTTTCGTAGAAAAGAGGCTAATTTGACTTTGAAATACCCTCGGAATAGCCTGTGACACGAGCCAGTTTTGTTTATCTACGGACTTTCGCCTTCCACGTCTACAAAAGCCACACAAACATCTCATCTCTCATCAATTAGCTTTGGAATTAAGTGATCATGGCAGTGTGAGTAAAAATTAGTGAGTTTGGCTCATATGTTGCACTGCATAGAATTCAGCGACTCCAAGGTTGAATGAAAATTATTTTCGTTACACACGATTCTCAAAAGTATCAGACTCTTTGGCTCCGAAAGAAATGGAGAAGTAGGATATTGAAACTGAGCTGACACTTAATGAAATGTTTGAGAAAGTTTCTGTATTAATGAACTGTCCTACTGTACTATCGGAAGAACATATGAAAGATCTCCCCGAAGTTTTTTTATTATTATTAAAGGAAGCAGGGCTAACTGTTAATGCATAACAATGTAAGTTCGTAACGAAATAATGACGATATTCGGGGTAGAAAATTTAGACTGAGGATTCTAAAATAAAAATAAAAATTATCCTCCGCCAAATAAGGCAAAGAAACTGTCATCTTTTCTTGGCATGTGCTCGTATTACCGTTCTTTTATCCAAAATTTGACCAATATTGTTGAACCTTTATTAGTGTTAAAACGGAAGAAATCAAAGTTTGCGTGGATAGCGGAAGCAACACGGCTTTTGAACAATTAAACACAGCTGAAATTAATGCCCTAGTGTTCAAATTCATGGAAGGGGACGAGAGGTTGGAGATCGTGGCTGATGCTTCAGATTACGCCGTGGGTTCGGTTTTAATGCAAAAAAAGACATCACTTGGCATTTTTTAGCGAAACGTTAAACGATACACGACGAAATTATACAGCGGCCGAACAAGAAACGTCATCCATGTTAATGGCAGTTTAGAAGTCCAGGGTTTATTTCGGAAAAGCGCCCGTTACTGTCTATTCAGATAATGCGGTCTTAGGTAGACTATATTCTGGAAAGAATTTAACTCCCAGATTAATTAGATGAACCTTAAAGTTACAAGAGTACAACTTAATCAAGTTAATTTGAATTTCAATTTTTATTCTTTCTGAAAAATTGGTTCTAAATTTCTTTCTTTATATATTTACTGATCAATTTTTAGCAGCATAATGCACAAAAATTTTTGGAAGGATTATAAATTTTCCTTTTAAAAAATTATTTTCATATACATAGTCCAAACACATCTGTATACAGTTTAACGCGAAATATCGGTTAACACGGATTATGGATCATTCCGGATTATGGGTGTCCGAATTAACGACTTTTGACTGTACTATGTAATTTCATGCATTTTGTTTCTCTTAACACGAAAAGATATCCTTTCTGGAAATGAACAAAATACAGAAAACACTGGCATTGCTGGCGAGATTTAAGTGGGGTGTGAAATGAAAGAGAGGTGGTTTCACATGTTTCGTAGAAAAGAGGCTAATTTGACTTTGAAATACCCTCGGAATAGCCTGTGACACGAGCCAGTTTTGTTTATCTACGGACTTTCGCCTTCCACGTCTACAAACGCCACACAAACATCTCATCTCTCATCAATTAGCTTTGGAATTAAGTGATCATGGCAGTGTGAGTAACAATTAGTGAGTTTGGCTCATATGTTGCACTGCATAGAATTCAGCGACTCCAAGGTTGAATGAAAATTATTTTCGTTACACACGATTCTCAAAAGTATCAGACTCTTTGGCTCCGAAAGAAGTGGAGAAGTAGGATATTGAAACTGAGCTGACACTTAATGAAATGTTTGAGAAAGTTTCTGTATTAATGAACTGTCCTACTGTACTATCGGAAGAACATATGAAAGATCTCCCCGAAGTTTTTTTATTATTATTAAAGGAAGCAGGGCTAACTGTTAATGCATAACAATGTAAGTTCGTAACGAAATAATGACGATATTCGGGGTAGAAAATTTAGACTGAGGATTCTAAAATAAAAATAAAAATTATCCTCCG
Source organism: Stegodyphus dumicola (assembly GCF_044657685.1). Taxonomy (NCBI): domain Eukaryota; kingdom Metazoa; phylum Arthropoda; class Arachnida; order Araneae; family Eresidae; genus Stegodyphus; species Stegodyphus dumicola. Next base: position 134,620,324 of record NC_140780.1, read on the forward strand.
CCAAATAAGGCAAAGAAACTGTCATCTTTTCTTGGCATGTGCTCGTATTACCGTTCTTTTATCCAAAATTTGACCAATATTGTTGAACCTTTATTAGTGTTAAAACGGAAGAAATCAAAGTTTGCGTGGATAGCGGAAGCAACACGGCTTTTGAACAATTAAACACAGCTGAAATTAATGCCCTAGTGTTCAAATTCATGGAAGGGGACGAGAGGTTGGAGATCGTGGCTGATGCTTCAGATTACGCCGTGGGTTCGGTTTTAATGCAAAAAAGACATCACTTGGCATTTTTTAGCGAAACGTTAAACGATACACGACGAAATTATACAGCGGCCGAACAAGAAACGTCATCCATGTTAATGGCAGTTCAGAAGTCCAGGGTTTATTTCGGAAAAGCGCCCGTTACTGTCTATTCAGATAATGCGGTCTTAGGTAGACTATATTCTGGAAAGAATTTAACTCCCAGATTAATTAGATGAACCTTAAAGTTACAAGAGTACAACTTAATCAAGTTAATTTGAATTTCAATTTTTATTCTTTCTGAAAAATTGGTTCTAAATTTCTTTCTTTATATATTTACTGATCAATTTTTAGCAGCATAATGCACAAAAATTTTTGGAAGGATTATAAATTTTCCTTTTAAAAAATTATTTTCATATACATAGTCCAAACACATCTGTATACAGTTTAACGCGAAATATCGGTTAACACGGATTATGGATCATTCCGGATTATGGGTGTCCGAATTAACGACTTTTGACTGTACTATGTAATTTCATGCATTTTGTTTCTCTTAACACGAAAAGATATCCTTTCTGGAAATGAACAAAATACAGAAAACACTGGCATTGCTGGCGAGATTTAAGTGGGGTGTGAAATGAAAGAGAGGTGGTTTCACATGTTTCGTAGAAAAGAGGCTAATTTGACTTTGAAATACCCTCGGAATAGCCTGTGACACGAGCCAGTTTTGTTTATCTACGGACTTTCGCCTTCCACGTCTACAAACGCCACACAAACATCTCATCTCTCATCAATTAGCTTTGGAATTAAGTGATCATGGCAGTGTGAGTAAAAATTAGTGAGTTTGGCTCATATGTTGCACTGCATAGAATTCAGCGACTCCAAGGTTGAATGAAAATTATTTTCGTTACACACGATTCTCAAAAGTATCAGATTCTTTGGCTCCGAAAGAAATGGAGAAGTAGGATATTGAAACTGAGCTGACACTTAATGAAATGTTTGAGAAAGTTTCTGTATTAATGAACTGTCCTACTGTACTATCGGAAGAACATATGAAAGATCTCCCCGAAGTTTTTTTATTATTATTAAAGGAAGCAGGGCTAACTGTTAATGCATAACAATGTAAGTTCGTAACGAAATAATGACGATATTCGGGGTAGAAAATTTAGACTGAGGATTCTAAAATAAAAATAAAAATTATCCTCCGCCAAATAAGGCAAAGAAACTGTCATCTTTTCTTGGCATGTGCTCGTATTACCGTTCTTTTATCCAAAATTTGACCAATATTGTTGAACCTTTATTAGTGTTAAAACGGAAGAAATCAAAGTTTGCGTGGATAGCGAAAGCAACACGGCTTTTGAACAATTAAACACAGCTGAAATTAATGCCCTAGTGTTCAAATTCATGGAAGGGGACGAGAGGTTGGAGATCGTGGCTGATGCTTCAGATTACGCCGTGGGTTCGGTTTTAATGCAAAAAAAGACATCACTTGGCATTTTTTAGCGAAACGTTAAACGATACACGACGAAATTATACAGCGGCCGAACAAGAAACGTCATCCATGTTAATGGCAGTTCAGAAGTCCAGGGTTTATTTCGGAAAAGCGCCCGTTACTGTCTATTCAGATAATGCGGTCTTAGGTAGACTATATTCTGGAAAGAATTTAACTCCCAGATTAATTAGATGAACCTTAAAGTTACAAGAGTACAACTTAATCAAGTTAATTTGAATTTCAATTTTTATTCTTTCTGAAAAATTGGTTCTAAATTTCTTTCTTTATATATTTACTGATCAATTTTTAGCAGCATAATGCACAAAAATTTTTGGAAGGATTATAAATTTTCCTTTTAAAAAATTATTTTCATATACATAGTCCAAACACATCTGTATACAGTTTAACGCGAAATATCGGTTAACACGGATTATGGATCATTCCGGATTATGGGTGTCCGAATTAACGACTTTTGACTGTACTATGTAATTTCATGCATTTTGTTTCTCTTAACACGAAAAGATATCCTTTCTGGAAATGAACAAAATACAGAAAACACTGGCATTGCTGGCGAGATTTAAGTGGGGTGTGAAATGAAAGAGAGGTGGTTTCACATGTTTCGTAGAAAAGAGGCTAATTTGACTTTGAAATACCCTCGGAATAGCCTGTGACACGAGCCAGTTTTGTTTATCTACGGACTTTCGCCTTCCACGTCTACAAACGCCACACAAACATCTCATCTCTCATCAATTAGCTTTGGAATTAAGTGATCATGGCAGTGTGAGTAAAAATTAGTGAGTTTGGCTCATATGTTGCACTGCATAGAATTCAGCGACTCCAAGGTTGAATGAAAATTATTTTCGTTACACACGATTCTCAAAAGTATCAGATTCTTTGGCTCCGAAAGAAATGGAGAAGTAGGATATTGAAACTGAGCTGACACTTAATGAAATGTTTGAGAAAGTTTCTGTATTAATGAACTGTCCTACTGTACTATCGGAAGAACATATGAAAGATCTCCCCGAAGTTTTTTTATTATTATTAAAGGAAGCAGGGCTAACTGTTAATGCATAACAATGTAAGTTCGTAACGAAATAATGACGATATTCGGGGTAGAAAATTTAGACTGAGGATTCTAAAATAAAAATAAAAATTATCCTCCGCCAAATAAGGCAAAGAAACTGTCATCTTTTCTTGGCATGTGCTCGTATTACCGTTCTTTTATCCAAAATTTGACCAATATTGTTGAACCTTTATTAGTGTTAAAACGGAAGAAATCAAAGTTTGCGTGGATAGCGAAAGCAACACGGCTTTTGAACAATTAAACACAGCTGAAATTAATGCCCTAGTGTTCAAATTCATGGAAGGGGACGAGAGGTTGGAGATCGTGGCTGATGCTTCAGATTACGCCGTGGGTTCGGTTTTAATGCAAAAAAAGACATCACTTGGCATTTTTTAGCGAAACGTTAAACGATACACGACGAAATTATACAGCGGCCGAACAAGAAACGTCATCCATGTTAATGGCAGTTCAGAAGTCCAGGGTTTATTTCGGAAAAGCGCCCGTTACTGTCTATTCAGATAATGCGGTCTTAGGTAGACTATATTCTGGAAAGAATTTAACTCCCAGATTAATTAGATGAACCTTAAAGTTACAAGAGTACAACTTAATCAAGTTAATTTGAATTTCAATTTTTATTCTTTCTGAAAAATTGGTTCTAAATTTCTTTCTTTATATATTTACTGATCAATTTTTAGCAGCATAATGCACAAAAATTTTTGGAAGGATTATAAATTTTCCTTTTAAAAAATTATTTTCATATACATAGTCCAAACACATCTGTATACAGTTTAACGCGAAATATCGGTTAACACGGATTATGGATCATTCCGGATTATGGGTGTCCGAATTAACGACTTTTGACTGTACTATGTAATTTCATGCATTTTGTTTCTCTTAACACGAAAAGATATCCTTTCTGGAAATGAACAAAATACAGAAAACACTGGCATTGCTGGCGAGATTTAAGTGGGGTGTGAAATGAAAGAGAGGTGGTTTCACATGTTTCGTAGAAAAGAGGCTAATTTGACTTTGAAATACCCTCGGAATAGCCTGTGACACGAGCCAGTTTGGTTTATCTACGGACTTTCGCCTTCCACGTCTACAAACGCCACACAAACATCTCATCTCTCATCAATTAGCTTTGGAATTAAGTGATCATGGCAGTGTGAGTAAAAATTAGTGAGTTTGGCTCATATGTTGCACTGCATAGAATTCAGCGACTCCAAGGTTGAATGAAAATTATTTTCGTTACACACGATTCTCAAAAGTATCAGATTCTTTGGCTCCGAAAGAAATGGAGAAGTAGGATATTGAAACTGAGCTGACACTTAATGAAATGTTTGAGAAAGTTTCTGTATTAATGAACTGTCCTACTGTACTATCGGAAGAACATATGAAAGATCTCCCCGAAGTTTTTTTATTATTATTAAAGGAAGCAGGGCTAACTGTTAATGCATAACAATGTAAGTTCGTAACGAAATAATGACGATATTCGGGGTAGAAAATTTAGACTGAGGATTCTAAAATAAAAATAAAAATTATCCTCCGCCAAATAAGGCAAAGAAACTGTCATCTTTTCTTGGCATGTGCTCGTATTACCGTTCTTTTATCCAAAATTTGACCAATATTGTTGAACCTTTATTAGTGTTAAAACGGAAGAAATCAAAGTTTGCGTGGATAGCGGAAGCAACACGGCTTTTGAACAATTAAACACAGCTGAAATTAATGCCCTAGTGTTCAATTCATGGAAGGGGACGAGAGGTTGGAGATCGTGGCTGATGCTTCAGATTACGCCGTGGGTTCGGTTTTAATGCAAAAAAAGACATCACTTGGCATTTTTTAGCGAAACGTTAAACGATACACGACGAAATTATACAGCGGCCGAACAAGAAACGTCATCCATGTTAATGGCAGTTCAGAAGTCCAGGGTTTATTTCGGAAAAGCGCCCGTTACTGTCTATTCAGATAATGCGGTCTTAGGTAGACTATATTCTGGAAAGAATTTAACTCCCAGATTAATTAGATGAACCTTAAAGTTACAAGAGTACAACTTAATCAAGTTAATTTGAATTTCAATTTTTATTCTTTCTGAAAAATTGGTTCTAAATTTCTTTCTTTATATATTTACTGATCAATTTTTAGCAGCATAATGCACAAAAATTTTTGGAAGGATTATAAATTTTCCTTTTAAAAAATTATTTTCATATACATAGTCCAAACACATCTGTATACAGTTTAACGCGAAATATCGGTTAACACGGATTATGGATCATTCCGGATTATGGGTGTCCGAATTAACGACTTTTGACTGTACTATGTAATTTCATGCATTTTGTTTCTCTTAACACGAAAAGATATCCTTTCTGGAAATGAACAAAATACAGAAAACACTGGCATTGCTGGCGAGATTTAAGTGGGGTGTGAAATGAAAGAGAGGTGGTTTCACATGTTTCGTAGAAAAGAGGCTAATTTGACTTTGAAATACCCTCGGAATAGCCTGTGACACGAGCCAGTTTTGTTTATCTACGGACTTTCGCCTTCCACGTCTACAAACGCCACACAAACATCTCATCTCTCATCAATTAGCTTTGGAATTAAGTGATCATGGCAGTGTGAGTAAAAATTAGTGAGCTTGGCTCATATGTTGCACTGCATAGAATTCAGCGACTCCAAGGTTGAATGAAAATTATTTTCGTTACACACGATTCTCAAAAGTATCAGATTCTTTGGCTCCGAAAGAAATGGAGAAGTAGGATATTGAAACTGAGCTGACACTTAATGAAATGTTTGAGAAAGTTTCTGTATTAATGAACTGTCCTACTGTACTATCGGAAGAACATATGAAAGATCTCCCCGAAGTTTTTTTATTATTATTAAAGGAAGCAGGGCTAACTGTTAATGCATAACAATGTAAGTTCGTAACGAAATAATGACGATATTCGGGGTAGAAAATTTAGACTGAGGATTCTAAAATAAAAATAAAAATTATCCTCCGCCAAATAAGGCAAAGAAACTGTCATCTTTTCTTGGCATGTGCTCGTATTACCGTTCTTTTATCCAAAATTTGACCAATATTGTTGAACCTTTATTAGTGTTAAAACGGAAGAAATCAAAGTTTGCGTGGATAGCGGAAGCAACACGGCTTTTGAACAATTAAACACAGCTGAAATTAATGCCCTAGTGTTCAAATTCATGGAAGGGGACGAGAGGTTGGAGATCGTGGCTGATGCTTCAGATTACGCCGTGGGTTCGGTTTTAATGCAAAAAAAGACATCACTTGGCATTTTTTAGCGAAACGTTAAACGATACACGACGAAATTATACAGCGGCCGAACAAGAAACGTCATCCATGTTAATGGCAGTTCAGAAGTCCAGGGTTTATTTCGGAAAAGCGCCCGTTACTGTCTATTCAGATAATGCGGTCTTAGGTAGACTATATTCTGGAAAGAATTTAACTCCCAGATTAATTAGATGAACCTTAAAGTTACAAGAGTACAACTTAATCAAGTTAATTTGAATTTCAATTTTTATTCTTTCTGAAAAATTGGTTCTAAATTTCTTTCTTTATATATTTACTGATCAATTTTTAGCAGCATAATGCACAAAAATTTTTGGAAGGATTATAAATTTTCCTTTTAAAAAATTATTTTCATATACATAGTCCAAACACATCTGTATACAGTTTAACGCGAAATATCGGTTAACACGGATTATGGATCATTCCGGATTATGGGTGTCCGAATTAACGACTTTTGACTGTACTATGTAATTTCATGCATTTTGTTTCTCTTAACACGAAAAGATATCCTTTCTGGAAATGAACAAAATACAGAAAACACTGGCATTGCTGGCGAGATTTAAGTGGGGTGTGAAATGAAAGAGAGGTGGTTTCACATGTTTCGTAGAAAAGAGGCTAATTTGACTTTGAAATACCCTCGGAATAGCCTGTGACACGAGCCAGTTTTGTTTATCTACGGACTTTCGCCTTCCACGTCTACAAACGCCACACAAACATCTCATCTCTCATCAATTAGCTTTGGAATTAAGTGATCATGGCAGTGTGAGTAAAAATTAGTGAGTTTGGCTCATATGTTGCACTGCATAGAATTCAGCGACTCCAAGGTTGAATGAAAATTATTTTCGTTACACACGATTCTCAAAAGTATCAGATTCTTTGGCTCCGAAAGAAATGGAGAAGTAGGATATTGAAACTGAGCTGACACTTAATGAAATGTTTGAGAAAGTTTCTGTATTAATGAACTGTCCTACTGTACTATCGGAAGAACATATGAAAGATCTCCCCGAATATTTTTTTATTATTATTAAAGGAAGCAGGGCTAACTGTTAATGCATAACAATGTAAGTTCGTAACGAAATAATGACGATATTCGGGGTAGAAAATTTAGACTGAGGATTCTAAAATAAAAATAAAAATTATCCTCCGCCAAATAAGGCAAAGAAACTGTCATCTTTTCTTGGCATGTGCTCGTATTACCGTTCTTTTATCCAAAATTTGACCAATATTGTTGAACCTTTATTAGTGTTAAAACGGAAGAAATCAAAGTTTGCGTGGATAGCGGAAGCAACACGGCTTTTGAACAATTAAACACAGCTGAAATTAATGCCCTAGTGTTCAATTCATGGAAGGGGACGAGAGGTTGGAGATCGTGGCTGATGCTTCAGATTACGCCGTGGGTTCGGTTTTAATGCAAAAAAAGACATCACTTGGCATTTTTTAGCGAAACGTTAAACGATACACGACGAAATTATACAGCGGCCGAACAAGAAACGTCATCCATGTTAATGGCAGTTCAGAAGTCCAGGGTTTATTTCGGAAAAGCGCCCGTTACTGTCTATTCAGATAATGCGGTCTTAGGTAGACTATATTCTGGAAAGAATTTAACTCCCATATTAATTAGATGAACCTTAAAGTTACAAGAGTACAACTTAATCAAGTTAATTTGAATTTCAATTTTTATTCTTTCTGAAAAATTGGTTCTAAATTTCTTTCTTTATATATTTACTGATCAATTTTTAGCAGCATAATGCACAAAAATTTTTGGAAGGATTATAAATTTTCCTTTTAAAAAATTATTTTCATATACATAGTCCAAACACATCTGTATACAGTTTAACGCGAAATATCGGTTAACACGGATTATGGATCATTCCGGATTATGGGTGTCCGAATTAACGACTTTTGACTGTACTATGTAATTTAATGCATTTTGTTTCTCTTAACACGAAAAGATATCCTTTCTGGAAATGAACAAAATACAGAAAACACTGGCATTGCTGGCGAGATTTAAGTGGGGTGTGAAATGAAAGAGAGGTGGTTTCACATGTTTCGTAGAAAAGAGGCTAATTTGACTTTGAAATACCCTCGGAATAGCCTGTGACACGAGCCAGTTTTGTTTATCTACGGACTTTCGCCTTCCACGTCTACAAACGCCACACAAACATCTCATCTCTCATCAATTAGCTTTGGAATTAAGTGATCATGACAGTGTGAGTAAAAATTAGTGAGTTTGGCTCATATGTTGCACTGCATAGAATTCAGCGACTCCAAGGTTGAATGAAAATTATTTTCGTTACACACGATTCTCAAAAGTATCAGATTCTTTGGCTCCGAAAGAAATGGAGAAGTAGGATATTGAAACTGAGCTGACACTTAATGAAATGTTTGAGAAAGTTTCTGTATTAATGAACTGTCCTACTGTACTATCGGAAGAACATATGAAAGATCTCCCCGAAGTTTTTTTATTATTATTAAAGGAAGCAGGGCTAACTGTTAATGCATAACAATGTAAGTTCGTAACGAAATAATGACGATATTCGGGGTAGAAAATTTAGACTGAGGATTCTAAAATAAAAATAAAAATTATCCTCCGCCAAATAAGGCAAAGAAACTGTCATCTTTTCTTGGCATGTGCTCGTATTACCGTTCTTTTATCCAAAATTTGACCAATATTGTTGAACCTTTATTAGTGTTAAAACGGAAGAAATCAAAGTTTGCGTGGATAGCGGAAGCAACACGGCTTTTGAACAATTAAACACAGCTGAAATTAATGCCCTAGTGTTCAAATTCATGGAAGGGGACGAGAGGTTGGAGATCGTGGCTGATGCTTCAGATTACGCCGTGGGTTCGGTTTTAATGCAAAAAAAGACATCACTTGGCATTTTTTAGCGAAACGTTAAACGATACACGACGAAATTATACAGCGGCCGAACAAGAAACGTCATCCATGTTAATGGCAGTTCAGAAGTCCAGGGTTTATTTCGGAAAAGCGCCCGTTACTGTCTATTCAGATAATGCGGTCTTAGGTAGACTATATTCTGGAAAGAATTTAACTCCCAGATTAATTAGATGAACCTTAAAGTTACAAGAGTACAACTTAATCAAGTTAATTTGAATTTCAATTTTTATTCTTTCTGAAAAATTGGTTCTAAATTTCTTTCTTTATATATTTACTGATCAATTTTTAGCAGCATAATGCACAAAAATTTTTGGAAGGATTATAAATTTTCCTTTTAAAAAATTATTTTCATATACATAGTCCAAACACATCTGTATACAGTTTAACGCGAAATATCGGTTAACACGGATTATGGATCATTCCGGATTATGGGTGTCCGAATTAACGACTTTTGACTGTACTATGTAATTTCATGCATTTTGTTTCTCTTAACACGAAAAGATATCCTTTCTGGAAATGAACAAAATACAGAAAACACTGGCATGCTGGCGAGATTTAAGTGGGGTGTGAAATGAAAGAGAGGTGGTTTCACATGTTTCGTAGAAAAGAGGCTAATTTGACTTTGAAATACCCTCGGAATAGCCTGTGACACGAGCCAGTTTTGTTTATCTACGGACTTTCGCCTTCCACGTCTTCAAACGCCACACAAACATCTCATGTCTCATCAATTAGCTTTGGAATTAAGTGATCATGGCAGTGTGAGTAAAAATTAGTGAGTTTGGCTCATATGTTGCACTGCATAGAATTCAGCGACTCCAAGGTTGAATGAAAATTATTTTCGTTACACACGATTCTCAAAAGTATCAGATTCTTTGGCTCCGAAAGAAATGGAGAAGTAGGATATTGAAACTGAGCTGACACTTAATGAAATGTTTGAGAAAGTTTCTGTATTAATGAACTGTCCTACTGTACTATCGGAAGAACATATGAAAGATCTCCCCGAAGTTTTTTTATTATTATTAAAGGAAGCAGGGCTAACTGTTAATGCATAACAATGTAAGTTCGTAACGAAATAATGACGATATTCGGGGTAGAAAATTTAGACTGAGGATTCTAAAATAAAAATAAAAATTATCCTCCGCCAAATAAGGCAAAGAAACTGTCATCTTTTCTTGGCATGTGCTCGTATTACCGTTCTTTTATCCAAAATTTGACCAATATTGTTGAACCTTTATTAGTGTTAAAACGGAAGAAATCAAAGTTTGCGTGGATAGCGGAAGCAACACGGCTTTTGAACAATTAAACACAGCTGAAATTAATACCCTAGTGTTCAAATTCATGGAAGGGGACGAGAGGTTGGAGATCGTGGCTGATGCTTCAGATTACGCCGTGGGTTCGGTTTTAATGCAAAAAAAGACATCACTTGGCATTTTTTAGCGAAACGTTAAACGATACACGACGAAATTATACAGCGGCCGAACAAGAAACGTCATCCATGTTAATGGCAGTTCAGAAGTCCAGGGTTTATTTCGGAAAAGCGCCCGTTACTGTCTATTCAGATAATGCGGTCTTAGGTAGACTATATTCTGGAAAGAATTTAACTCCCAGATTAATTAGATGAACCTTAAAGTTACAAGAGTACAACTTAATCAAGTTAATTTGAATTTCAATTTTTATTCTTTCTGAAAAATTGGTTCTAAATTTCTTTCTTTATATATTTACTGATCAATTTTTAGCAGCATAATGCACAAAAATTTTTGGAAGGATTATAAATTTTCCTTTTAAAAAATTATTTTCATATACATAGTCCAAACACATCTGTATACAGTTTAACGCGAAATATCGGTTAACACGGATTATGGATCATTCCGGATTATGGGTGTCCGAATTAACGACTTTTGACTGTACTATGTAATTTCATGCATTTTGTTTCTCTTAACACGAAAAGATATCCTTTCTGGAAATGAACAAAATACAGAAAACACTGGCATTGCTGGCGAGATTTAAGTGGGGTGTGAAATGAAAGAGAGGTGGCTTCACATGTTTCGTAAAAAAGAGGCTAATTTGACTTTGAAATACCCTCGGAATAGCCTGTGACACGAGCCAGTTTTGTTTATCTACGGACTTTCGCCTTCCAGGTCTACAAACGCCACACAAACATCTCATCTCTCATCAATTAGCTTTGGAATTAAGTGATCATGGCAGTGTGAGTAAAAATTAGTGAGTTTGGCTCATATGTTGCACTGCATAGAATTCAGCGACTCCAAGGTTGAATGAAAATTATTTTCGTTACACACGATTCTCAAAAGTATCAGATTCTTTGGCTCCGAAAGAAATGGAGAAGTAGGATATTGAAACTGAGCTGACACTTAATGAAATGTTTGAGAAAGTTTCTGTATTAATGAACTGTCCTACTGTACTATCGGAAGAACATATGAAAGATCTCCCCGAAGTTTTTTTATTATTATTAAAGGAAGCAGGGCTAACTGTTAATGCATAACAATGTAAGTTCGTAACGAAATAATGACGATATTCGGGGTAGAAAATTTAGACTGAGGATTCTAAAATAAAAATAAAAATTATCCTCCGCCAAATAAGGCAAAGAAACTGTCATCTTTTCTTGGCATGTGCTCGTATTACCGTTCTTTTATCCAAAATTTGACCAATATTGTTGAACCTTTATTAGTGTTAAAACGGAAGAAATCAAAGTTTGCGTGGATAGCGGAAGCAACACGGCTTTTGAACAATTAAACACAGCTGAAATTAATGCCCTAGTGTTCAAATTCATGGAAGGGGACGAGAGGTTGTAGATCGTGGCTGATGCTTCAGATTACGCCGTGGGTTCGGTTTTAATGCAAAAAAAGACATCACTTGGCATTTTTTAGCGAAACGTTAAACGATACACGACGAAATTATACAGCGGCCGAACAAGAAACGTCATCCATGTTAATGGCAGTTCAGAAGTCCAGGGTTTATTTCGGAAAAGCGCCCGTTACTGTCTATTCAGATAATGCGGTCTTAGGTAGACTATATTCTGGAAAGAATTTAACTCCCAGATTAATTAGATGAACCTTAAAGTTACAAGAGTACAACTTAATCAAGTTAATTTGAATTTCAATTTTTATTCTTTCTGAAAAATTGGTTCTAAATTTCTTTCTTTATATATTTACTGATCAATTTTTAGCAGCATAATGCACAAAAATTTTTGGAAGGATTATAAATTTTCCTTTTAAAAAATTATTTTCATATACATAGTCCAAACACATCTGTATACAGTTTAACGCGAAATATCGGTTAACACGGATTATGGATCATTCCGGATTATGGGTGTCCGAATTAACGACTTTTGACTGTACTATGTAATTTCATGCATTTTGTTTCTCTTAACACGAAAAGATATCCTTTCTGGAAATGAACAAAATACAGAAAACACTGGCATTGCTGGCGAGATTTAAGTGGGGTGTGAAATGAAAGAGAGGTGGTTTCACATGTTTCGTAGAAAAGAGGCTAATTTGACTTTGAAATACCCTCGGAATAGCCTGTGACACGAGCCAGTTTTGTTTATCTACGGACTTTCGCCTTCCACGTCTACAAACGCCACACAAACATCTCATCTCTCATCAATTAGCTTTGGAATTAAGTGATCATGGCAGTGTGAGTAAAAATTAGTGAGTTTGGCTCATATGTTGCACTGCATAGAATTCAGCGACTCCAAGGTTGAATGAAAATTATTTTCGTTACACACGATTCTCAAAAGTATCAGATTCTTTGGCTCCGAAAGAAATGGAGAAGTAGGATATTGAAACTGAGCTGACACTTAATGAAATGTTTGAGAAAGTTTCCGTATTAATGAACTGTCCTACTGTACTATCGGAAGAACATATGAAAGATCTCCCCGAATTTTTTTATTATTATTAAGGGAAGCAGGGCTAACTGTTAATGCATAAGAATGTAAGTTCGTAACGAAATAATGACGATATTCGGGGTAGAAAATTTAGACTGAGGATTCTAAAATAAAAATAAAAATTATCCTCCGCCAAATAAGGCAAAGAAACTGTCATCTTTTCTTGGCATGTGCTCGTATTACCGTTCTTTTATCCAAAATTTGACCAATATTGTTGAACCTTTATTAGTGTTAAAACGGAAGAAATCAAAGTTTGCGTGGATAGCGGAAGCAACACGGCTTTTGAACAATTAAACACAGCTGAAATTAATGCCCTAGTGTTCAAATTCATGGAAGGGTACGAGAGGTTGGAGATCGTGGCTGATGCTTCAGATTACGCCGTGGGTTCGGTTTTAATGCAAAAAAAGACATCACTTGGCATTTTTTAGCGAAACGTTAAACGATACACGACGAAATTATACAGCGGCCGAACAAGAAACGTCATCCATGTTAATGGCAGTTCAGAAGTCCAGGGTTTATTTCGGAAAAGCGCCCGTTACTGTCTATTCAGATAATGCGGTCTTAGGTAGACTATATTCTGGAAAGAATTTAACTCCCAGATTAATTAGATGAACCTTAAAGTTACAAGAGTACAACTTAATCAAGTTAATTTGAATTTGAATTTTTATTCTTTCTGAAAAATTGGTTCTAAATTTCTTTCTTTATATATTTACTGATCAATTTTTAGCAGCATAATGCACAAAAATTTTTGGAAGGATTATAAATTTTCCTTTTAAAAAATTATTTTCATATACATAGTCCAAACACATCTGTATACAGTTTAACGCGAAATATCGGTTAACACGGATTATGGATCATTCCGGATTATGGGTGTCCGAATTAACGACTTTTGACTGTACTATGTAATTTCATGCATTTTGTTTCTCTTAACACGAAAAGATATCCTTTCTGGAAATGAACAAAATACAGAAAACACTGGCATTGCTGGCGAGATTTAAGTGGGGTGTGAAATGAAAGAGAGGTGGTTTCACATGTTTCGTAGAAAAGAGGCTAATTTGACTTTGAAATACAATCGGAATAGCCTGTGACACGAGCCAGTTTTGTTTATCTACGGACTTTCGCCTTCCACGTCTTCAAACGCCACACAAACATCTCATGTCTCATCAATTAGCTTTGGAATTAAGTGATCATGGCAGTGTGAGTAAAAATTAGTGAGTTTGGCTCATATGTTGCACTGCATAGAATTCAGCGACTCCAAGGTTGAATGAAAATTATTTTCGTTACACACGATTCTCAAAAGTATCAGATTCTTTGGCTCCGAAAGAAATGGAGAAGTAGGATATTGAAACTGAGCTGACACTTAATGAAATGTTTGAGAAAGTTTCTGTATTAATGAACTGTCCTACTGTACTATCGGAAGAACATATGAAAGATCTCCCCGAAGTTTTTTTATTATTATTAAAGGAAGCAGGGCTAACTGTTAATGCATAACAATGTAAGTTCGTAACGAAATAATGACGATATTCGGGGTAGAAAATTTAGACTGAGGATTCTAAAATAAAAATAAAAATTATCCTCCGCCAAATAAGGCAAAGAAACTGTCATCTTTTCTTGGCATGTGCTCGTATTACCGTTCTTTTATCCAAAATTTGACCAATATTGTTGAACCTTTATTAGTGTTAAAACGGAAGAAATCAAAGTTTGCGTGGATAGCGGAAGCAACACGGCTTTTGAACAATTAAACACAGCTGAAATTAATACCCTAGTGTTCAAATTCATGGAAGGGGACGAGAGTTTGGAGATCGTGGCTGATGCTTCAGATTACGCCGTGGGTTCGGTTTTAATGCAAAAAAAGACATCACTTGGCATTTTTTAGCGAAACGTTAAACGATACACGACGAAATTATACAGCGGCCGAACAAGAAACGTCATCCATGTTAATGGCAGTTCAGAAGTCCAGGGTTTATTTCGGAAAAGCGCCCGTTACTGTCTATTCAGATAATGCGGTCTTAGGTAGACTATATTCTGGAAAGAATTTAACTCCCAGATTAATTAGATGAACCTTAAAGTTACAAGAGTACAACTTAATCAAGTTAATTTGAATTTCAATTTTTATTCTTTCTGAAAAATTGGTTCTAAATTTCTTTCTTTATATATTTACTGATCAATTTTTAGCAGCATAATGCACAAAAATTTTTGGAAGGATTATAAATTTTCCTTTTAAAAAATTATTTTCATATACATAGTCCAAACACATCTGTATACAGTTTAACGCGAAATATCGGTTAACACGGATTATGGATCATTCCGGATTATGGGTGTCCGAATTAACGACTTTTGACTGTACTATGTAATTTCATGCATTTTGTTTCTCTTAACACGAAAAGATATCCTTTCTGGAAATGAACAAAATACAGAAAACACTGGCATTGCTGGCGAGATTTAAGTGGGGTGTGAAATGAAAGAGAGGTGGTTTCACATGTTTCGTAGAAAAGAGGCTAATTTGACTTTGAAATACCCTCGGAATAGCCTGTGACACGAGCCAGTTTGGTTTATCTACGGACTTTCGCCTTCCACGTCTACAAACGCCACACAAACATCTCATCTCTCATCAATTAGCTTTGGAATTAAGTGATCATGGCAGTGTGAGTAAAAATTAGTGAGTTTGGCTCATATGTTGCACTGCATAGAATTCAGCGACTCCAAGGTTGAATGAAAATTATTTTCGTTACACACGATTCTCAAAAGTATCAGATTCTTTGGCTCCGAAAGAAATGGAGAAGTAGGATATTGAAACTGAGCTGACACTTAATGAAATGTTTGAGAAAGTTTCTGTATTAATGAACTGTCCTACTGTACTATCGGAAGAACATATGAAAGATCTCCCCGAAGTTTTTTTATTATTATTAAGGGAAGCAGGGCTAACTGTTAATGCATAACAATGTAAGTTCGTAACGAAATAATGACGATATTCGGGGTAGAAAATTTAGACTGAGGATTCTAAAATAAAAATAAAAATTATCCTCCGCCAAATAAGGCAAAGAAACTGTCATCTTTTCTTGGCATGTGCTCGTATTACCGTTCTTTTATCCAAAATTTGACCAATATTGTTGAACCTTTATTAGTGTTAAAACGGAAGAAATCAAAGTTTGCGTGGATAGCGGAAGCAACACGGCTTTTGAACAATTAAACACAGCTGAAATTAATGCCCTAGTGTTCAAATTCATGGAAGGGTACGAGAGGTTGGAGATCGTGGCTGATGCTTCAGATTACGCCGTGGGTTCGGTTTTAATGCAAAAAAAGACATCACTTGGCATTTTTTAGCGAAACGTTAAACGATACACGACGAAATTATACAGCGGCCGAACAAGAAACGTCATCCATGTTAATGGCAGTTCAGAAGTCCAGGGTTTATTTCGGAAAAGCGCCCGTTACTGTCTATTCAGATAATGCGGTCTTAGGTAGACTATATTCTGGAAAGAATTTAACTCCCAGATTAATTAGATGAACCTTAAAGTTACAAGAGTACAACTTAATCAAGTTAATTTGAATTTCAATTTTTATTCTTTCTGAAAAATTGGTTCTAAATTTCTTTCTTTATATATTTACTGATCAATTTTTAGCAGCATAATGCACAAAAATTTTTGGAAGGATTATAAATTTTCCTTTTAAAAAATTATTTTCATATACATAGTCCAAACACATCTGTATACAGTTTAACGCGAAATATCGGTTAACACGGATTATGGATCATTCCGGATTATGGGTGTCCGAATTAACGACTTTTGACTGTACTATGTAATTTCATGCATTTTGTTTCTCTTAACACGAAAAGATATCCTTTCTGGAAATGAACAAAATACAGAAAACACTGGCATTGCTGGCGAGATTTAAGTGGGGTGTGAAATGAAAGAGAGGTGGTTTCACATGTTTCGTAGAAAAGAGGCTAATTTGACTTTGAAATACCCTCGGAATAGCCTGTGACACGAGCCAGTTTTGTTTATCTACGGACTTTCGCCTTCCACGTCTACAAACGCCACACAAACATCTCATCTCTCATCAATTAGCTTTGGAATTAAGTGATCATGGCAGTGTGAGTAAAAATTAGTGAGTTTGGCTCATATGTTGCACTGCATAGAATTCAGCGACTCCAAGGTTGAATGAAAATTATTTTCGTTACACACGATTCTCAAAAGTATCAGATTCTTTGGCTCCGAAAGAAATGGAGAAGTAGGATATTGAAACTGAGCTGACACTTAATGAAATGTTTGAGAAAGTTTCTGTATTAATGAACTGTCCTACTGTACTATCGGAAGAACATATGAAAGATCTCCCCGAAGTTTTTTTATTATTATTAAGGGAAGCAGGGCTAACTGTTAATGCATAACAATGTAAGTTCGTAACGAAATAATGACGATATTCGGGGTAGAAAATTTAGACTGAGGATTCTAAAATAAAAATAAAAATTATCCTCCGCCAAATAAGGCAAAGAAACTGTCATCTTTTCTTGGCATGTGCTCGTATTACCGTTCTTTTATCCAAAATTTGACCAATATTGTTGAACCTTTATTAGTGTTAAAACGGAAGAAATCAAAGTTTGCGTGGATAGCGGAAGCAACACGGCTTTTGAACAATTAAACACAGCTGAAATTAATGCCCTAGTGTTCAAATTCATGGAAGGGTACGAGAGGTTGGAGATCGTGGCTGATGCTTCAGATTACGCCGTGGGTTCGGTTTTAATGCAAAAAAAGACATCACTTGGCATTTTTTAGCGAAACGTTAAACGATACACGACGAAATTATACAGCGGCCGAACAAGAAACGTCATCCATGTTAATGGCAGTTCAGAAGTCCAGGGTTTATTTCGGAAAAGCGCCCGTTACTGTCTATTCAGATAATGCGGTCTTAGGTAGACTATATTCTGGAAAGAATTTAACTCCCAGATTAATTAGATGAACCTTAAAGTTACAAGAGTACAACTTAATCAAGTTAATTTGAATTTCAATTTTTATTCTTTCTGAAAAATTGGTTCTAAATTTCTTTCTTTATATATTTACTGATCAATTTTTAGCAGCATAATGCACAAAAATTTTTGGAAGGATTATAAATTTTCCTTTTAAAAAATTATTTTCATATACATAGTCCAAACACATCTGTATACAGTTTAACGCGAAATATCGGTTAACACGGATTATGGATCATTCCGGATTATGGGTGTCCGAATTAACGACTTTTGACTGTACTATGTAATTTCATGCATTTTGTTTCTCTTAACACGAAAAGATATCCTTTCTGGAAATGAACAAAATACAGAAAACACTGGCATTGCTGGCGAGATTTAAGTGGGGTGTGAAATGAAAGAGAGGTGGTTTCACATGTTTCGTAGAAAAGAGGCTAATTTGACTTTGAAATACCCTCGGAATAGCCTGTGACACGAGCCAGTTTTGTTTATCTACGGACTTTCGCCTTCCACGTCTACAAACGCCACACAAACATCTCATCTCTCATCAATTAGCTTTGGAATTAAGTGATCATGGCAGTGTGAGTAAAAATTAGTGAGTTTGGCTCATATGTTGCACTGCATAGAATTCAGCGACTCCAAGGTTGAATGAAAATTATTTTCGTTACACACGATTCTCAAAAGTATCAGATTCTTTGGCTCCGAAAGAAATGGAGAAGTAGGATATTGAAACTGAGCTGACACTTAATGAAATGTTTGAGAAAGTTTCTGTATTAATGAACTGTCCTACTGTACTATCGGAAGAACATATGAAAGATCTCCCCGAAGTTTTTTTATTATTATTAAAGGAAGCAGGGCTAACTGTTAATGCATAACAATGTAAGTTCGTAACGAAATAATGACGATATTCGGGGTAGAAAATTTAGACTGAGGATTCTAAAATAAAAATAAAAATTATCCTCCGCCAAATAAGGCAAAGAAACTGTCATCTTTTCTTGGCATGTGCTCGTATTACCGTTCTTTTATCCAAAATTTGACCAATATTGTTGAACCTTTATTAGTGTTAAAACGGAAGAAATCAAAGTTTGCGTGGATAGCGGAAGCAACACGGCTTTTGAACAATTAAACACAGCTGAAATTAATGCCCTAGTGTTCAATTCATGGAAGGGGACGAGAGGTTGGAGATCGTGGCTGATGCTTCAGATTACGCCGTGGGTTCGGTTTTAATGCAAAAAAAGACATCACTTGGCATTTTTTAGCGAAACGTTAAACGATACACGACGAAATTATACAGCGGCCGAACAAGAAACGTCAGCCATGTTAATGGCAGTTCAGAAGTCCAGGGTTTATTTCGGAAAAGCGCCCGTTACTGTCTATTCAGATAATGCGGTCTTAGGTAGACTATATTCTGGAAAGAATTTAACTCCCAGATTAATTAGATGAACCTTAAAGTTACAAGAGTACAACTTAATCAAGTTAATTTGAATTTCAATTTTTATTCTTTCTGAAAAATTGGTTCTAAATTTCTTTCTTTATATATTTACTGATCAATTTTTAGCAGCATAATGCACAAAAATTTTTGGAAGGATTATAAATTTTCCTTTTAAAAAATTATTTTCATATACATAGTCCAAACACATCTGTATACAGTTTAACGCGAAATATCGGTTAACACGGATTATGGATCATTCCGGATTATGGGTGTCCGAATTAACGACTTTTGACTGTACTATGTAATTTCATGCATTTTGTTTCTCTTAACACGAAAAGATATCCTTTCTGGAAATGAACAAAATACAGAAAACACTGGCATTGCTGGCGAGATTTAAGTGGGGTGTGAAATGAAAGAGAGGTGGTTTCACATGTTTCGTAGAAAAGAGGCTAATTTGACTTTGAAATACCCTCGGAATAGCCTGTGACACGAGCCAGTTTTGTTTATCTACGGACTTTCGCCTTCCACGTCTACAAACGCCACACAAACATCTCATCTCTCATCAATTAGCTTTGGAATTAAGTGATCATGGCAGTGTGAGTAAAAATTAGTGAGTTTGGCTCATATGTTGCACTGCATAGAATTCAGCGACTCCAAGGTTGAATGAAAATTATTTTCGTTACACACGATTCTCAAAAGTATCAGATTCTTTGGCTCCGAAAGAAATGGAGAAGTAGGATATTGAAACTGAGCTGACACTTAATGAAATGTTTGAGAAAGTTTCTGTATTAATGAACTGTCCTACTGTACTATCGGAAGAACATATGAAAGATCTCCCCGAAGTTTTTTTATTATTATTAAAGGAAGCAGGGCTAACTGTTAATGCATAAGAATGTAAGTTCGTAACGAAATAATGACGATATTCGGGGTAGAAAATTTAGACTGAGGATTCTAAAATAAAAATAAAAATTATCCTCCGCCAAATAAGGCAAAGAAACTGTCATCTTTTCTTGGCATGTGCTCGTATTACCGTTCTTTTATCCAAAATTTGACCAATATTGTTGAACCTTTATTAGTGTTAAAACGGAAGAAATCAAAGTTTGCGTGGATAGCGGAAGCAACACGGCTTTTGAACAATTAAACACAGCTGAAATTAATGCCCTAGTGTTCAAATTCATGGAAGGGGACGAGAGGTTGGAGATCGTGGCTGATGCTTCAGATTACGCCGTGGGTTCGGTTTTAATGCCAAAAAAGACATCACTTGGCATTTTTTAGCGAAACGTTAAACGATACACGACGAAATTATACAGCGGCCGAACAAGAAACGTCATCCATGTTAATGGCAGTTCAGAAGTCCAGGGTTTATTTCGGAAAAGCGCCCGTTACTGTCTATTCAGATAATGCGGTCTTAGGTAGACTATATTCTGGAAAGAATTTAACTCCCAGATTAATTAGATGAACCTTAAAGTTACAAGAGTACAACTTAATCAAGTTAATTTGAATTTCAATTTTTATTCTTTCTGAAAAATTGGTTCTAAATTTCTTTCTTTATATATTTACTGATCAATTTTTAGCAGCATAATGCACAAAAATTTTTGGAAGGATTATAAATTTTCCTTTTAAAAAATTATTTTCATATACATAGTCCAAACACATCTGTATACAGTTTAACGCGAAATATCGGTTAACACGGATTATGGATCATTCCGGATTATGGGTGTCCGAATTAACGACTTTTGACTGTACTATGTAATTTCATGCATTTTGTTTCTCTTAACACGAAAAGATATCCTTTCTGGAAATGAACAAAATACAGAAAACACTGGCATGCTGGCGAGAATTAAGTGGGGTGTGAAATGAAAGAGAGGTGGTTTCACATGTTTCGTAGAAAAGAGGCTAATTTGACTTTGAAATACCCTCGGAATAGCCTGTGACACGAGCCAGTTTTGTTTATCTACGGACTTTCGCCTTCCACGTCTACAAACGCCACACAAACATCTCATCTCTCATCAATTAGCTTTGGAATTAAGTGATCATGGCAGTGTGAGTAAAAATTAGTGAGTTTGGCTCATACGTTGCACTGCATAGAATTCAGCGACTCCAAGGTTGAATGAAAATTATTTTCGTTACACACGATTCTCAAAAGTATCAGATTCTTTGGCTCCGAAAGAAATGGAGAAGTAGGATATTGAAACTGAGCTGACACTTAATGAAATGTTTGAGAAAGTTTCCGTATTAATGAACTGTCCTACTGTACTATCGGAAGAACATATGAAAGATCTCCCCGAAGTTTTTTTATTATTATTAAAGGAAGCAGGGCTAACTGTTAATGCATAACAATGTAAGTTCGTAACGAAATAATGACGATATTCGGGGTAGAAAATTTAGACTGAGGATTCTAAAATAAAAATAAAAATTATCCTCCGCCAAATAAGGCAAAGAAACTGTCATCTTTTCTTGGCATGTGCTCGTATTACCGTTCTTTTATCCAAAATTTGACCAATATTGTTGAACCTTTATTAGTGTTAAAACGGAAGAAATCAAAGTTTGCGTGGATAGCGGAAGCAACACGGCTTTTGAACAATTAAACACAGCTGAAATTAATGCCCTAGTGTTCAAATTCATGGAAGGGGACGAGAGGTTGGAGATCGTGGCTGATGCTTCAGATTACGCCGTGGGTTCGGTTTTAATGCCAAAAAAGACATCACTTGGCATTTTTTAGCGAAACGTTAAACGATACACGACGAAATTATACAGCGGCCGAACAAGAAACGTCATCCATGTTAATGGCAGTTCAGAAGTCCAGGGTTTATTTCGGAAAAGCGCCCGTTACTGTCTATTCAGATAATGCGGTCTTAGGTAGACTATATTCTGGAAAGAATTTAACTCCCAGATTAATTAGATGAACCTTAAAGTTACAAGAGTACAACTTAATCAAGTTAATTTGAATTTGAATTTTTATTCTTTCTGAAAAATTGGTTCTAAATTTCTTTCTTTATATATTTACTGATCAATTTTTAGCAGCATAATGCACAAAAATTTTTGGAAGGATTATAAATTTTCCTTTTAAAAAATTATTTTCATATACATAGTCCAAACACATCTGTATACAGTTTAACGCGAAATATCGGTTAACACGGATTATGGATCATTCCGGATTATGGGTGTCCGAATTAACGACTTTTGACTGTACTATGTAATTTCATGCATTTTGTTTCTCTTAACACGAAAAGATATCCTTTCTGGAAATGAACAAAATACAGAAAACACTGGCATGCTGGCGAGATTTAAGTGGGGTGTGAAATGAAAGAGAGGTGGTTTCACATGTTTCGTAGAAAAGAGGCTAATTTGACTTTGAAATACAATCGGAATAGCCTGTGACACGAGCCAGTTTTGTTTATCTACGGACTTTCGCCTTCCACGTCTTCAAACGCCACACAAACATCTCATGTCTCATCAATTAGCTTTGGAATTAAGTGATCATGGCAGTGTGAGTAAAAATTAGTGAGTTTGGCTCATATGTTGCACTGCATAGAATTCAGCGACTCCAAGGTTGAATGAAAATTATTTTCGTTACACACGATTCTCAAAAGTATCAGATTCTTTGGCTCCGAAAGAAATGGAGAAGTAGGATATTGAAACTGAGCTGACACTTAATGAAATGTTTGAGAAAGTTTCTGTATTAATGAACTGTCCTACTGTACTATCGGAAGAACATATGAAAGATCTCCCCGAAGTTTTTTTATTATTATTAAAGGAAGCAGGGCTAACTGTTAATGCATAACAATGTAAGTTCGTAACGAAATAATGACGATATTCGGGGTAGAAAATTTAGACTGAGGATTCTAAAATAAAAATAAAAATTATCCTCCGCCAAATAAGGCAAAGAAACTGTCATCTTTTCTTGGCATGTGCTCGTATTACCGTTCTTTTATCCAAAATTTGACCAATATTGTTGAACCTTTATTAGTGTTAAAACGGAAGAAATCAAAGTTTGCGTGGATAGCGGAAGCAACACGGCTTTTGAACAATTAAACACAGCTGAAATTAATACCCTAGTGTTCAAATTCATGGAAGGGGACGAGAGGTTGGAGATCGTGGCTGATGCTTCAGATTACGCCGTGGGTTCGGTTTTAATGCAAAAAAAGACATCACTTGGCATTTTTTAGCGAAACGTTAAACGATACACGACGAAATTATACAGCGGCCGAACAAGAAACGTCATCCATGTTAATGGCAGTTCAGAAGTCCAGGGTTTATTTCGGAAAAGCGCCCGTTACTGTCTATTCAGATAATGCGGTCTTAGGTAGACTATATTCTGGAAAGAATTTAACTCCCAGATTAATTAGATGAACCTTAAAGTTACAAGAGTACAACTTAATCAAGTTAATTTGAATTTCAATTTTTATTCTTTCTGAAAAATTGGTTCTAAATTTCTTTCTTTATATATTTACTGATCAATTTTTAGCAGCATAATGCACAAAAATTTTTGGAAGGATTATAAATTTTCCTTTTAAAAAATTATTTTCATATACATAGTCCAAACACATCTGTATACAGTTTAACGCGAAATATCGGTTAACACGGATTATGGATCATTCCGGATTATGGGTGTCCGAATTAACGACTTTTGACTGTACTATGTAATTTCATGCATTTTGTTTCTCTTAACACGAAAAGATATCCTTTCTGGAAATGAACAAAATACAGAAAACACTGGCATTGCTGGCGAGATTTAAGTGGGGTGTGAAATGAAAGAGAGGTGGCTTCACATGTTTCGTAGAAAAGAGGCTAATTTGACTTTGAAATACCCTCGGAATAGCCTGTGACACGAGCCAGTTTTGTTTATCTACGGACTTTCGCCTTCCACGTCTACAAACGTCACACAAACATCTCATCTCTCATCAATTAGCTTTGGAATTAAGTGATCATGGCAGTGTGAGTAAAAATTAGTGAGTTTGGCTCATATGTTGCACTGCATAGAATTCAGCGACTCCAAGGTTGAATGAAAATTATTTTCGTTACACACGATTCTCAAAAGTATCAGATTCTTTGGCTCCGAAAGAAATGGAGAAGTAGGATATTGAAACTGAGCTGACACTTAATGAAATGTTTGAGAAAGTTTCCGTATTAATGAACTGTCCTACTGTACTATCGGAAGAACATATGAAAGATCTCCCCGAAGTTTTTTTATTATTATTAAGGGAAGCAGGGCTAACTGTTAATGCATAACAATGTAAGTTCGTAACGAAATAATGACGATATTCGGGGTAGAAAATTTAGACTGAGGATTCTAAAATAAAAATAAAAATTATCCTCCGCCAAATAAGGCAAAGAAACTGTCATCTTTTCTTGGCATGTGCTCGTATTACCGTTCTTTTATCCAAAATTTGACCAATATTGTTGAACCTTTATTAGTGTTAAAACGGAAGAAATCAAAGTTTGCGTGGATAGCGGAAGCAACACGGCTTTTGAACAATTAAACACAGCTGAAATTAATGCCCTAGTGTTCAAATTCATGGAAGGGTACGAGAGGTTGGAGATCGTGGCTGATGCTTCAGATTACGCCGTGGGTTCGGTTTTAATGCAAAAAAAGACATCACTTGGCATTTTTTAGCGAAACGTTAAACGATACACGACGAAATTATACAGCGGCCGAACAAGAAATGTCAGCCATGTTAATGGCAGTTCAGAAGTCCAGGGTTTATTTCGGAAAAGCGCCCGTTACTGTCTATTCAGATAATGCGGTCTTAGGTAGACTATATTCTGGAAAGAATTTAACTCCCAGATTAATTAGATGAACCTTAAAGTTACAAGAGTACAACTTAATCAAGTTAATTTGAATTTCAATTTTTATTCTTTCTGAAAAATTGGTTCTAAATTTCTTTCTTTATATATTTACTGATCAATTTTTAGCAGCATAATGCACAAAAATTTTTGGAAGGATTATAAATTTTCCTTTTAAAAAATTATTTTCATATACATAGTCCAAACACATCTGTATACAGTTTAACGCGAAATATCGGTTAACACGGATTATGGATCATTCCGGATTATGGGTGTCCGAATTAACGACTTTTGACTGTACTATGTAATTTCATGCATTTTGTTTCTCTTAACACGAAAAGATATCCTTTCTGGAAATGAACAAAATACAGAAAACACTGGCATTGCTGGCGAGATTTAAGTGGGGTGTGAAATGAAAGAGAGGTGGCTTCACATGTTTCGTAGAAAAGAGGCTAATTTGACTTTGAAATACCCTCGGAATAGCCTGTGACACGAGCCAGTTTTGTTTATCTACGGACTTTCGCCTTCCACGTCTACAAACGCCACACAAACATCTCATCTCTCATCAATTAGCTTTGGAATTAAGTGATCATGGCAGTGTGAGTAAAAATTAGTGAGTTTGGCTCATATGTTGCACTGCATAGAATTCAGCGACTCCAAGGTTGAATGAAAATTATTTTCGTTACACACGATTCTCAAAAGTATCAGATTCTTTGGCTCCGAAAGAAATGGAGAAGTAGGATATTGAAACTGAGCTGACACTTAATGAAATGTTTGAGAAAGTTTCCGTATTAATGAACTGTCCTACTGTACTATCGGAAGAACATATGAAAGATCTCCCCGAAGTTTTTTTATTATTATTAAAGGAAGCAGGGCTAACTGTTAATGCATAACAATGTAAGTTCGTAACGAAATAATGACGATATTCGGGGTAGAAAATTTAGACTGAGGATTCTAAAATAAAAATAAAAATTATCCTCCGCCAAATAAGGCAAAGAAACTGTCATCTTTTCTTGGCATGTGCTCGTATTACCGTTCTTTTATCCAAAATTTGACCAATATTGTTGAACCTTTATTAGTGTTAAAACGGAAGAAATCAAAGTTTGCGTGGATAGCGGAAGCAACACGGCTTTTGAACAATTAAACACAGCTGAAATTAATGCCCTAGTGTTCAAATTCATGGAAGGGGACGAGAGGTTGGAGATCGTGGCTGATGCTTCAGATTACGCCGTGGGTTCGGTTTTAATGCAAAAAAAGACATCACTTGGCATTTTTTAGCGAAACGTTAAACGATACACGACGAAATTATACAGCGGCCGAACAAGAAACGTCATCCATGTTAATGGCAGTTCAGAAGTCCAGGGTTTATTTCGGAAAAGCGCCCGTTACTGTCTATTCAGATAATGCGGTCTTAGGTAGACTATATTCTGGAAAGAATTTAACTCCCAGATTAATTAGATGAACCTTAAAGTTACAAGAGTACAACTTAATCAAGTTAATTTGAATTTGAATTTTTATTCTTTCTGAAAAATTGGTTCTAAATTTCTTTCTTTATATATTTACTGATCAATTTTTAGCAGCATAATGCACAAAAATTTTTGGAAGGATTATAAATTTTCCTTTTAAAAAATTATTTTCATATACATAGTCCAAACACATCTGTATACAGTTTAACGCGAAATATCGGTTAACACGGATTATGGATCATTCCGGATTATGGGTGTCCGAATTAACGACTTTTGACTGTACTATGTAATTTCATGCATTTTGTTTCTCTTAACACGAAAAGATATCCTTTCTGGAAATGAACAAAATACAGAAAACACTGGCATGCTGGCGAGATTTAAGTGGGGTGTGAAATGAAAGAGAGGTGGTTTCACATGTTTCGTAGAAAAGAGGCTAATTTGACTTTGAAATACCCTCGGAATAGCCTGTGACACGAGCCAGTTTTGTTTATCTACGGACTTTCGCCTTCCACGTCTACAAACGTCACACAAACATCTCATCTCTCATCAATTAGCTTTGGAATTAAGTGATCATGGCAGTGTGAGTAAAAATTAGTGAGTTTGGCTCATATGTTGCACTGCATAGAATTCAGCGACTCCAAGGTTGAATGAAAATTATTTTCGTTACACACGATTCTCAAAAGTATCAGATTCTTTGGCTCCGAAAGAAATGGAGAAGTAGGATATTGAAACTGAGCTGACACTTAATGAAATGTTTGAGAAAGTTTCCGTATTAATGAACTGTCCTACTGTACTATCGGAAGAACATATGAAAGATCTCCCCGAAGTTTTTTTATTATTATTAAGGGAAGCAGGGCTAACTGTTAATGCATAACAATGTAAGTTCGTAACGAAATAATGACGATATTCGGGGTAGAAAATTTAGACTGAGGATTCTAAAATAAAAATAAAAATTATCCTCCGCCAAATAAGGCAAAGAAACTGTCATCTTTTCTTGGCATGTGCTCGTATTACCGTTCTTTTATCCAAAATTTGACCAATATTGTTGAACCTTTATTAGTGTTAAAACGGAAGAAATCAAAGTTTGCGTGGATAGCGGAAGCAACACGGCTTTTGAACAATTAAACACAGCTGAAATTAATGCCCTAGTGTTCAAATTCATGGAAGGGTACGAGAGGTTGGAGATCGTGGCTGATGCTTCAGATTACGCCG
The DNA here is from genome assembly GCF_044657685.1 of Stegodyphus dumicola. Lineage (NCBI taxonomy): Eukaryota > Metazoa > Arthropoda > Arachnida > Araneae > Eresidae > Stegodyphus > Stegodyphus dumicola. Next base: position 134,648,077 of record NC_140780.1, read on the forward strand.
TGGGTTCGGTTTTAATGCAAAAAAAGACATCACTTGGCATTTTTTAGCGAAACGTTAAACGATACACGACGAAATTATACAGCGGCCGAACAAGAAATGTCAGCCATGTTAATGGCAGTTCAGAAGTCCAGGGTTTATTTCGGAAAAGCGCCCGTTACTGTCTATTCAGATAATGCGGTCTTAGGTAGACTATATTCTGGAAAGAATTTAACTCCCAGATTAATTAGATGAACCTTAAAGTTACAAGAGTACAACTTAATCAAGTTAATTTGAATTTCAATTTTTATTCTTTCTGAAAAATTGGTTCTAAATTTCTTTCTTTATATATTTACTGATCAATTTTTAGCAGCATAATGCACAAAAATTTTTGGAAGGATTATAAATTTTCCTTTTAAAAAATTATTTTCATATACATAGTCCAAACACATCTGTATACAGTTTAACGCGAAATATCGGTTAACACGGATTATGGATCATTCCGGATTATGGGTGTCCGAATTAACGACTTTTGACTGTACTATGTAATTTCATGCATTTTGTTTCTCTTAACACGAAAAGATATCCTTTCTGGAAATGAACAAAATACAGAAAACACTGGCATTGCTGGCGAGATTTAAGTGGGGTGTGAAATGAAAGAGAGGTGGCTTCACATGTTTCGTAGAAAAGAGGCTAATTTGACTTTGAAATACCCTCGGAATAGCCTGTGACACGAGCCAGTTTTGTTTATCTACGGACTTTCGCCTTCCACGTCTACAAACGCCACACAAACATCTCATCTCTCATCAATTAGCTTTGGAATTAAGTGATCATGGCAGTGTGAGTAAAAATTAGTGAGTTTGGCTCATATGTTGCACTGCATAGAATTCAGCGACTCCAAGGTTGAATGAAAATTATTTTCGTTACACACGATTCTCAAAAGTATCAGATTCTTTGGCTCCGAAAGAAATGGAGAAGTAGGATATTGAAACTGAGCTGACACTTAATGAAATGTTTGAGAAAGTTTCCGTATTAATGAACTGTCCTACTGTACTATCGGAAGAACATATGAAAGATCTCCCCGAAGTTTTTTTATTATTATTAAAGGAAGCAGGGCTAACTGTTAATGCATAACAATGTAAGTTCGTAACGAAATAATGACGATATTCGGGGTAGAAAATTTAGACTGAGGATTCTAAAATAAAAATAAAAATTATCCTCCGCCAAATAAGGCAAAGAAACTGTCATCTTTTCTTGGCATGTGCTCGTATTACCGTTCTTTTATCCAAAATTTGACCAATATTGTTGAACCTTTATTAGTGTTAAAACGGAAGAAATCAAAGTTTGCGTGGATAGCGGAAGCAACACGGCTTTTGAACAATTAAACACAGCTGAAATTAATGCCCTAGTGTTCAAATTCATGGAAGGGGACGAGAGGTTGGAGATCGTGGCTGATGCTTCAGATTACGCCGTGGGTTCGGTTTTAATGCAAAAAAAGACATCACTTGGCATTTTTTAGCGAAACGTTAAACGATACACGACGAAATTATACAGCGGCCGAACAAGAAACGTCATCCATGTTAATGGCAGTTCAGAAGTCCAGGGTTTATTTCGGAAAAGCGCCCGTTACTGTCTATTCAGATAATGCGGTCTTAGGTAGACTATATTCTGGAAAGAATTTAACTCCCAGATTAATTAGATGAACCTTAAAGTTACAAGAGTACAACTTAATCAAGTTAATTTGAATTTGAATTTTTATTCTTTCTGAAAAATTGGTTCTAAATTTCTTTCTTTATATATTTACTGATCAATTTTTAGCAGCATAATGCACAAAAATTTTTGGAAGGATTATAAATTTTCCTTTTAAAAAATTATTTTCATATACATAGTCCAAACACATCTGTATACAGTTTAACGCGAAATATCGGTTAACACGGATTATGGATCATTCCGGATTATGGGTGTCCGAATTAACGACTTTTGACTGTACTATGTAATTTCATGCATTTTGTTTCTCTTAACACGAAAAGATATCCTTTCTGGAAATGAACAAAATACAGAAAACACTGGCATGCTGGCGAGATTTAAGTGGGGTGTGAAATGAAAGAGAGGTGGTTTCACATGTTTCGTAGAAAAGAGGCTAATTTGACTTTGAAATACCCTCGGAATAGCCTGTGACACGAGCCAGTTTTGTTTATCTACGGACTTTCGCCTTCCACGTCTTCAAACGCCACACAAACATCTCATGTCTCATCAATTAGCTTTGGAATTAAGTGATCATGGCAGTGTGAGTAAAAATTAGTGAGTTTGGCTCATATGTTGCACTGCATAGAATTCAGCGACTCCAAGGTTGAATGAAAATTATTTTCGTTACACACGATTCTCAAAAGTATCAGATTCTTTGGCTCCGAAAGAAATGGAGAAGTAGGATATTGAAACTGAGCTGACACTTAATGAAATGTTTGAGAAAGTTTCTGTATTAATGAACTGTCCTACTGTACTATCGGAAGAACATATGAAAGATCTCCCCGAAGTTTTTTTATTATTATTAAAGGAAGCAGGGCTAACTGTTAATGCATAACAATGTAAGTTCGTAACGAAATAATGACGATATTCGGGGTAGAAAATTTAGACTGAGGATTCTAAAATAAAAATAAAAATTATCCTCCGCCAAATAAGGCAAAGAAACTGTCATCTTTTCTTGGCATGTGCTCGTATTACCGTTCTTTTATCCAAAATTTGACCAATATTGTTGAACCTTTATTAGTGTTAAAACGGAAGAAATCAAAGTTTGCGTGGATAGCGGAAGCAACACGGCTTTTGAACAATTAAACACAGCTGAAATTAATACCCTAGTGTTCAAATTCATGGAAGGGGACGAGAGGTTGGAGATCGTGGCTGATGCTTCAGATTACGCCGTGGGTTCGGTTTTAATGCAAAAAAAGACATCACTTGGCATTTTTTAGCGAAACGTTAAACGATACACGACGAAATTATACAGCGGCCGAACAAGAAACGTCATCCATGTTAATGGCAGTTCAGAAGTCCAGGGTTTATTTCGGAAAAGCGCCCGTTACTGTCTATTCAGATAATGCGGTCTTAGGTAGACTATATTCTGGAAAGAATTTAACTCCCAGATTAATTAGATGAACCTTAAAGTTACAAGAGTACAACTTAATCAAGTTAATTTGAATTTCAATTTTTATTCTTTCTGAAAAATTGGTTCTAAATTTCTTTCTTTATATATTTACTGATCAATTTTTAGCAGCATAATGCACAAAAATTTTTGGAAGGATTATAAATTTTCCTTTTAAAAAATTATTTTCATATACATAGTCCAAACACATCTGTATACAGTTTAACGCGAAATATCGGTTAACACGGATTATGGATCATTCCGGATTATGGGTGTCCGAATTAACGACTTTTGACTGTACTATGTAATTTCATGCATTTTGTTTCTCTTAACACGAAAAGATATCCTTTCTGGAAATGAACAAAATACAGAAAACACTGGCATTGCTGGCGAGATTTAAGTGGGGTGTGAAATGAAAGAGAGGTGGCTTCACATGTTTCGTAGAAAAGAGGCTAATTTGACTTTGAAATACCCTCGGAATAGCCTGTGACACGAGCCAGTTTTGTTTATCTACGGACTTTCGCCTTCCACGTCTACAAACGTCACACAAACATCTCATCTCTCATCAATTAGCTTTGGAATTAAGTGATCATGGCAGTGTGAGTAAAAATTAGTGAGTTTGGCTCATATGTTGCACTGCATAGAATTCAGCGACTCCAAGGTTGAATGAAAATTATTTTCGTTACACACGATTCTCAAAAGTATCAGATTCTTTGGCTCCGAAAGAAATGGAGAAGTAGGATATTGAAACTGAGCTGACACTTAATGAAATGTTTGAGAAAGTTTCCGTATTAATGAACTGTCCTACTGTACTATCGGAAGAACATATGAAAGATCTCCCCGAAGTTTTTTTATTATTATTAAGGGAAGCAGGGCTAACTGTTAATGCATAACAATGTAAGTTCGTAACGAAATAATGACGATATTCGGGGTAGAAAATTTAGACTGAGGATTCTAAAATAAAAATAAAAATTATCCTCCGCCAAATAAGGCAAAGAAACTGTCATCTTTTCTTGGCATGTGCTCGTATTACCGTTCTTTTATCCAAAATTTGACCAATATTGTTGAACCTTTATTAGTGTTAAAACGGAAGAAATCAAAGTTTGCGTGGATAGCGGAAGCAACACGGCTTTTGAACAATTAAACACAGCTGAAATTAATGCCCTAGTGTTCAAATTCATGGAAAGGTACGAGAGGTTGGAGATCGTGGCTGATGCTTCAGATTACGCCGTGGGTTCGGTTTTAATGCAAAAAAAGACATCACTTGGCATTTTTTAGCGAAACGTTAAACGATACACGACGAAATTATACAGCGGCCGAACAAGAAATGTCAGCCATGTTAATGGCAGTTCAGAAGTCCAGGGTTTATTTCGGAAAAGCGCCCGTTACTGTCTATTCAGATAATGCGGTCTTAGGTAGACTATATTCTGGAAAGAATTTAACTCCCAGATTAATTAGATGAACCTTAAAGTTACAAGAGTACAACTTAATCAAGTTAATTTGAATTTCAATTTTTATTCTTTCTGAAAAATTGGTTCTAAATTTCTTTCTTTATATATTTACTGATCAATTTTTAGCAGCATAATGCACAAAAATTTTTGGAAGGATTATAAATTTTCCTTTTAAAAAATTATTTTCATATACATAGTCCAAACACATCTGTATACAGTTTAACGCGAAATATCGGTTAACACGGATTATGGATCATTCCGGATTATGGGTGTCCGAATTAACGACTTTTGACTGTACTATGTAATTTCATGCATTTTGTTTCTCTTAACACGAAAAGATATCCTTTCTGGAAATGAACAAAATACAGAAAACACTGGCATTGCTGGCGAGATTTAAGTGGGGTGTGAAATGAAAGAGAGGTGGTTTCACATGTTTCGTAGAAAAGAGGCTAATTTGACTTTGAAATACCCTCGGAATAGCCTGTGACACGAGCCAGTTTTGTTTATCTACGGACTTTCGCCTTCCACGTCTACAAACGCCACACAAACATCTCATCTCTCATCAATTAGCTTTGGAATTAAGTGATCATGGCAGTGTGAGTAAAAATTAGTGAGTTTGGCTCATATGTTGCACTGCATAGAATTCAGCGACTCCAAGGTTGAATGAAAATTATTTTCGTTACACACGATTCTCAAAAGTATCAGATTCTTTGGCTCCGAAAGAAATGGAGAAGTAGGATATTGAAACTGAGCTGACACTTAATGAAATGTTTGAGAAAGTTTCTGTATTAATGAACTGTCCTACTGTACTATCGGAAGAACATATGAAAGATCTCCCCGAAGTTTTTTTATTATTATTAAAGGAAGCAGGGCTAACTGTTAATGCATAACAATGTAAGTTCGTAACGAAATAATGACGATATTCGGGGTAGAAAATTTAGACTGAGGATTCTAAAATAAAAATAAAAATTATCCTCCGCCAAATAAGGCAAAGAAACTGTCATCTTTTCTTGGCATGTGCTCGTATTACCGTTCTTTTATCCAAAATTTGACCAATATTGTTGAACCTTTATTAGTGTTAAAACGGAAGAAATCAAAGTTTGCGTGGATAGCGGAAGCAACACGGCTTTTGAACAATTAAACACAGCTGAAATTAATGCCCTAGTGTTCAATTCATGGAAGGGGACGAGAGGTTGGAGATCGTGGCTGATGCTTCAGATTACGTCGTGGGTTCGGTTTTAATGCAAAAAAAGACATCACTTGGCATTTTTTAGCGAAACGTTAAACGATACACGACGAAATTATACAGCGGCCGAACAAGAAACGTCATCCATGTTAATGGCAGTTCAGAAGTCCAGGGTTTATTTCGGAAAAGCGCCCGTTACTGTCTATTCAGATAATGCGGTCTTAGGTAGACTATATTCTGGAAAGAATTTAACTCCCAGATTAATTAGATGAACCTTAAAGTTACAAGAGTACAACTTAATCAAGTTAATTTGAATTTCAATTTTTATTCTTTCTGAAAAATTGGTTCTAAATTTCTTTCTTTATATATTTACTGATCAATTTTTAGCAGCATAATGCACAAAAATTTTTGGAAGGATTATAAATTTTCCTTTTAAAAAATTATTTTCATATACATAGTCCAAACACATCTGTATACAGTTTAACGCGAAATATCGGTTAACACGGATTATGGATCATTCCGGATTATGGGTGTCCGAATTAACGACTTTTGACTGTACTATGTAATTTCATGCATTTTGTTTCTCTTAACACGAAAAGATATCCTTTCTGGAAATGAACAAAATACAGAAAACACTGGCATTGCTGGCGAGATTTAAGTGGGGTGTGAAATGAAAGAGAGGTGGCTTCACATGTTTCGTAGAAAAGAGGCTAATTTGACTTTGAAATACCCTCGGAATAGCCTGTGACACGAGCCAGTTTTGTTTATCTACGGACTTTCGCCTTCCACGTCTACAAACGCCACACAAACATCTCATCTCTCATCAATTAGCTTTGGAATTAAGTGATCATGGCAGTGTGAGTAAAAATTAGTGAGTTTGGCTCATATGTTGCACTGCATAGAATTCAGCGACTCCAAGGTTGAATGAAAATTATTTTCGTTACACACGATTCTCAAAAGTATCAGATTCTTTGGCTCCGAAAGAAATGGAGAAGTAGGATATTGAAACTGAGCTGACACTTAATGAAATGTTTGAGAAAGTTTCCGTATTAATGAACTGTCCTACTGTACTATCGGAAGAACATATGAAAGATCTCCCCGAAGTTTTTTTATTATTATTAAAGGAAGCAGGGCTAACTGTTAATGCATAACAATGTAAGTTCGTAACGAAATAATGACGATATTCGGGGTAGAAAATTTAGACTGAGGATTCTAAAATAAAAATAAAAATTATCCTCCGCCAAATAAGGCAAAGAAACTGTCATCTTTTCTTGGCATGTGCTCGTATTACCGTTCTTTTATCCAAAATTTGACCAATATTGTTGAACCTTTATTAGTGTTAAAACGGAAGAAATCAAAGTTTGCGTGGATAGCGGAAGCAACACGGCTTTTGAACAATTAAACACAGCTGAAATTAATGCCCTAGTGTTCAAATTCATGGAAGGGGACGAGAGGTTGGAGATCGTGGCTGATGCTTCAGATTACGCCGTGGGTTCGGTTTTAATGCAAAAAAAGACATCACTTGGCATTTTTTAGCGAAACGTTAAACGATACACGACGAAATTATACAGCGGCCGAACAAGAAACGTCATCCATGTTAATGGCAGTTCAGAAGTCCAGGGTTTATTTCGGAAAAGCGCCCGTTACTGTCTATTCAGATAATGCGGTCTTAGGTAGACTATATTCTGGAAAGAATTTAACTCCCAGATTAATTAGATGAACCTTAAAGTTACAAGAGTACAACTTAATCAAGTTAATTTGAATTTGAATTTTTATTCTTTCTGAAAAATTGGTTCTAAATTTCTTTCTTTATATATTTACTGATCAATTTTTAGCAGCATAATGCACAAAAATTTTTGGAAGGATTATAAATTTTCCTTTTAAAAAATTATTTTCATATACATAGTCCAAACACATCTGTATACAGTTTAACGCGAAATATCGGTTAACACGGATTATGGATCATTCCGGATTATGGGTGTCCGAATTAACGACTTTTGACTGTACTATGTAATTTCATGCATTTTGTTTCTCTTAACACGAAAAGATATCCTTTCTGGAAATGAACAAAATACAGAAAACACTGGCATTGCTGGCGAGATTTAAGTGGGGTGTGAAATGAAAGAGAGGTGGCTTCACATGTTTCGTAGAAAAGAGGCTAATTTGACTTTGAAATACCCTCGGAATAGCCTGTGACACGAGCCAGTTTTGTTTATCTACGGACTTTCGCCTTCCACGTCTACAAACGCCACACAAACATCTCATCTCTCATCAATTAGCTTTGGAATTAAGTGATCATGGCAGTGTGAGTAAAAATTAGTGAGTTTGGCTCATATGTTGCACTGCATAGAATTCAGCGACTCCAAGGTTGAATGAAAATTATTTTCGTTACACACGATTCTCAAAAGTATCAGATTCTTTGGCTCCGAAAGAAATGGAGAAGTAGGATATTGAAACTGAGCTGACACTTAATGAAATGTTTGAGAAAGTTTCCGTATTAATGAACTGTCCTACTGTACTATCGGAAGAACATATGAAAGATCTCCCCGAAGTTTTTTTATTATTATTAAAGGAAGCAGGGCTAACTGTTAATGCATAACAATGTAAGTTCGTAACGAAATAATGACGATATTCGGGGTAGAAAATTTAGACTGAGGATTCTAAAATAAAAATAAAAATTATCCTCCGCCAAATAAGGCAAAGAAACTGTCATCTTTTCTTGGCATGTGCTCGTATTACCGTTCTTTTATCCAAAATTTGACCAATATTGTTGAACCTTTATTAGTGTTAAAACGGAAGAAATCAAAGTTTGCGTGGATAGCGGAAGCAACACGGCTTTTGAACAATTAAACACAGCTGAAATTAATGCCCTAGTGTTCAATTCATGGAAGGGGACGAGAGGTTGGAGATCGTGGCTGATGCTTCAGATTACGTCGTGGGTTCGGTTTTAATGCAAAAAAAGACATCACTTGGCATTTTTTAGCGAAACGTTAAACGATACACGACGAAATTATACAGCGGCCGAACAAGAAACGTCATCCATGTTAATGGCAGTTCAGAAGTCCAGGGTTTATTTCGGAAAAGCGCCCGTTACTGTCTATTCAGATAATGCGGTCTTAGGTAGACTATATTCTGGAAAGAATTTAACTCCCAGATTAATTAGATGAACCTTAAAGTTACAAGAGTACAACTTAATCAAGTTAATTTGAATTTCAATTTTTATTCTTTCTGAAAAATTGGTTCTAAATTTCTTTCTTTATATATTTACTGATCAATTTTTAGCAGCATAATGCACAAAAATTTTTGGAAGGATTATAAATTTTCCTTTTAAAAAATTATTTTCATATACATAGTCCAAACACATCTGTATACAGTTTAACGCGAAATATCGGTTAACACGGATTATGGATCATTCCGGATTATGGGTGTCCGAATTAACGACTTTTGACTGTACTATGTAATTTCATGCATTTTGTTTCTCTTAACACGAAAAGATATCCTTTCTGGAAATGAACAAAATACAGAAAACACTGGCATTGCTGGCGAGATTTAAGTGGGGTGTGAAATGAAAGAGAGGTGGCTTCACATGTTTCGTAGAAAAGAGGCTAATTTGACTTTGAAATACCCTCGGAATAGCCTGTGACACGAGCCAGTTTTGTTTATCTACGGACTTTCGCCTTCCACGTCTACAAACGTCACACAAACATCTCATCTCTCATCAATTAGCTTTGGAATTAAGTGATCATGGCAGTGTGAGTAAAAATTAGTGAGTTTGGCTCATATGTTGCACTGCATAGAATTCAGCGACTCCAAGGTTGAATGAAAATTATTTTCGTTACACACGATTCTCAAAAGTATCAGATTCTTTGGCTCCGAAAGAAATGGAGAAGTAGGATATTGAAACTGAGCTGACACTTAATGAAATGTTTGAGAAAGTTTCCGTATTAATGAACTGTCCTACTGTACTATCGGAAGAACATATGAAAGATCTCCCCGAAGTTTTTTTATTATTATTAAGGGAAGCAGGGCTAACTGTTAATGCATAACAATGTAAGTTCGTAACGAAATAATGACGATATTCGGGGTAGAAAATTTAGACTGAGGATTCTAAAATAAAAATAAAAATTATCCTCCGCCAAATAAGGCAAAGAAACTGTCATCTTTTCTTGGCATGTGCTCGTATTACCGTTCTTTTATCCAAAATTTGACCAATATTGTTGAACCTTTATTAGTGTTAAAACGGAAGAAATCAAAGTTTGCGTGGATAGCGGAAGCAACACGGCTTTTGAACAATTAAACACAGCTGAAATTAATGCCCTAGTGTTCAAATTCATGGAAGGGTACGAGAGGTTGGAGATCGTGGCTGATGCTTCAGATTACGCCGTGGGTTCGGTTTTAATGCAAAAAAAGACATCACTTGGCATTTTTTAGCGAAACGTTAAACGATACACGACGAAATTATACAGCGGCCGAACAAGAAATGTCAGCCATGTTAATGGCAGTTCAGAAGTCCAGGGTTTATTTCGGAAAAGCGCCCGTTACTGTCTATTCAGATAATGCGGTCTTAGGTAGACTATATTCTGGAAAGAATTTAACTCCCAGATTAATTAGATGAACCTTAAAGTTACAAGAGTACAACTTAATCAAGTTAATTTGAATTTCAATTTTTATTCTTTCTGAAAAATTGGTTCTAAATTTCTTTCTTTATATATTTACTGATCAATTTTTAGCAGCATAATGCACAAAAATTTTTGGAAGGATTATAAATTTTCCTTTTAAAAAATTATTTTCATATACATAGTCCAAACACATCTGTATACAGTTTAACGCGAAATATCGGTTAACACGGATTATGGATCATTCCGGATTATGGGTGTCCGAATTAACGACTTTTGACTGTACTATGTAATTTCATGCATTTTGTTTCTCTTAACACGAAAAGATATCCTTTCTGGAAATGAACAAAATACAGAAAACACTGGCATTGCTGGCGAGATTTAAGTGGGGTGTGAAATGAAAGAGAGGTGGTTTCACATGTTTCGTAGAAAAGAGGCTAATTTGACTTTGAAATACCCTCGGAATAGCCTGTGACACGAGCCAGTTTTGTTTATCTACGGACTTTCGCCTTCCACGTCTACAAACGCCACACAAACATCTCATCTCTCATCAATTAGCTTTGGAATTAAGTGATCATGGCAGTGTGAGTAAAAATTAGTGAGTTTGGCTCATATGTTGCACTGCATAGAATTCAGCGACTCCAAGGTTGAATGAAAATTATTTTCGTTACACACGATTCTCAAAAGTATCAGATTCTTTGGCTCCGAAAGAAATGGAGAAGTAGGATATTGAAACTGAGCTGACACTTAATGAAATGTTTGAGAAAGTTTCTGTATTAATGAACTGTCCTACTGTACTATCGGAAGAACATATGAAAGATCTCCCCGAAGTTTTTTTATTATTATTAAAGGAAGCAGGGCTAACTGTTAATGCATAACAATGTAAGTTCGTAACGAAATAATGACGATATTCGGGGTAGAAAATTTAGACTGAGGATTCTAAAATAAAAATAAAAATTATCCTCCGCCAAATAAGGCAAAGAAACTGTCATCTTTTCTTGGCATGTGCTCGTATTACCGTTCTTTTATCCAAAATTTGACCAATATTGTTGAACCTTTATTAGTGTTAAAACGGAAGAAATCAAAGTTTGCGTGGATAGCGGAAGCAACACGGCTTTTGAACAATTAAACACAGCTGAAATTAATGCCCTAGTGTTCAATTCATGGAAGGGGACGAGAGGTTGGAGATCGTGGCTGATGCTTCAGATTACGTCGTGGGTTCGGTTTTAATGCAAAAAAAGACATCACTTGGCATTTTTTAGCGAAACGTTAAACGATACACGACGAAATTATACAGCGGCCGAACAAGAAACGTCATCCATGTTAATGGCAGTTCAGAAGTCCAGGGTTTATTTCGGAAAAGCGCCCGTTACTGTCTATTCAGATAATGCGGTCTTAGGTAGACTATATTCTGGAAAGAATTTAACTCCCAGATTAATTAGATGAACCTTAAAGTTACAAGAGTACAACTTAATCAAGTTAATTTGAATTTCAATTTTTATTCTTTCTGAAAAATTGGTTCTAAATTTCTTTCTTTATATATTTACTGATCAATTTTTAGCAGCATAATGCACAAAAATTTTTGGAAGGATTATAAATTTTCCTTTTAAAAAATTATTTTCATATACATAGTCCAAACACATCTGTATACAGTTTAACGCGAAATATCGGTTAACACGGATTATGGATCATTCCGGATTATGGGTGTCCGAATTAACGACTTTTGACTGTACTATGTAATTTCATGCATTTTGTTTCTCTTAACACGAAAAGATATCCTTTCTGGAAATGAACAAAATACAGAAAACACTGGCATTGCTGGCGAGATTTAAGTGGGGTGTGAAATGAAAGAGAGGTGGCTTCACATGTTTCGTAGAAAAGAGGCTAATTTGACTTTGAAATACCCTCGGAATAGCCTGTGACACGAGCCAGTTTTGTTTATCTACGGACTTTCGCCTTCCACGTCTACAAACGCCACACAAACATCTCATCTCTCATCAATTAGCTTTGGAATTAAGTGATCATGGCAGTGTGAGTAAAAATTAGTGAGTTTGGCTCATATGTTGCACTGCATAGAATTCAGCGACTCCAAGGTTGAATGAAAATTATTTTCGTTACACACGATTCTCAAAAGTATCAGATTCTTTGGCTCCGAAAGAAATGGAGAAGTAGGATATTGAAACTGAGCTGACACTTAATGAAATGTTTGAGAAAGTTTCCGTATTAATGAACTGTCCTACTGTACTATCGGAAGAACATATGAAAGATCTCCCCGAAGTTTTTTTATTATTATTAAAGGAAGCAGGGCTAACTGTTAATGCATAACAATGTAAGTTCGTAACGAAATAATGACGATATTCGGGGTAGAAAATTTAGACTGAGGATTCTAAAATAAAAATAAAAATTATCCTCCGCCAAATAAGGCAAAGAAACTGTCATCTTTTCTTGGCATGTGCTCGTATTACCGTTCTTTTATCCAAAATTTGACCAATATTGTTGAACCTTTATTAGTGTTAAAACGGAAGAAATCAAAGTTTGCGTGGATAGCGGAAGCAACACGGCTTTTGAACAATTAAACACAGCTGAAATTAATGCCCTAGTGTTCAAATTCATGGAAGGGGACGAGAGGTTGGAGATCGTGGCTGATGCTTCAGATTACGCCGTGGGTTCGGTTTTAATGCAAAAAAAGACATCACTTGGCATTTTTTAGCGAAACGTTAAACGATACACGACGAAATTATACAGCGGCCGAACAAGAAACGTCATCCATGTTAATGGCAGTTCAGAAGTCCAGGGTTTATTTCGGAAAAGCGCCCGTTACTGTCTATTCAGATAATGCGGTCTTAGGTAGACTATATTCTGGAAAGAATTTAACTCCCAGATTAATTAGATGAACCTTAAAGTTACAAGAGTACAACTTAATCAAGTTAATTTGAATTTGAATTTTTATTCTTTCTGAAAAATTGGTTCTAAATTTCTTTCTTTATATATTTACTGATCAATTTTTAGCAGCATAATGCACAAAAATTTTTGGAAGGATTATAAATTTTCCTTTTAAAAAATTATTTTCATATACATAGTCCAAACACATCTGTATACAGTTTAACGCGAAATATCGGTTAACACGGATTATGGATCATTCCGGATTATGGGTGTCCGAATTAACGACTTTTGACTGTACTATGTAATTTCATGCATTTTGTTTCTCTTAACACGAAAAGATATCCTTTCTGGAAATGAACAAAATACAGAAAACACTGGCATTGCTGGCGAGATTTAAGTGGGGTGTGAAATGAAAGAGAGGTGGCTTCACATGTTTCGTAGAAAAGAGGCTAATTTGACTTTGAAATACCCTCGGAATAGCCTGTGACACGAGCCAGTTTTGTTTATCTACGGACTTTCGCCTTCCACGTCTACAAACGCCACACAAACATCTCATCTCTCATCAATTAGCTTTGGAATTAAGTGATCATGGCAGTGTGAGTAAAAATTAGTGAGTTTGGCTCATATGTTGCACTGCATAGAATTCAGCGACTCCAAGGTTGAATGAAAATTATTTTCGTTACACACGATTCTCAAAAGTATCAGATTCTTTGGCTCCGAAAGAAATGGAGAAGTAGGATATTGAAACTGAGCTGACACTTAATGAAATGTTTGAGAAAGTTTCCGTATTAATGAACTGTCCTACTGTACTATCGGAAGAACATATGAAAGATCTCCCCGAAGTTTTTTTATTATTATTAAAGGAAGCAGGGCTAACTGTTAATGCATAACAATGTAAGTTCGTAACGAAATAATGACGATATTCGGGGTAGAAAATTTAGACTGAGGATTCTAAAATAAAAATAAAAATTATCCTCCGCCAAATAAGGCAAAGAAACTGTCATCTTTTCTTGGCATGTGCTCGTATTACCGTTCTTTTATCCAAAATTTGACCAATATTGTTGAACCTTTATTAGTGTTAAAACGGAAGAAATCAAAGTTTGCGTGGATAGCGGAAGCAACACGGCTTTTGAACAATTAAACACAGCTGAAATTAATGCCCTAGTGTTCAATTCATGGAAGGGGACGAGAGGTTGGAGATCGTGGCTGATGCTTCAGATTACGTCGTGGGTTCGGTTTTAATGCAAAAAAAGACATCACTTGGCATTTTTTAGCGAAACGTTAAACGATACACGACGAAATTATACAGCGGCCGAACAAGAAACGTCATCCATGTTAATGGCAGTTCAGAAGTCCAGGGTTTATTTCGGAAAAGCGCCCGTTACTGTCTATTCAGATAATGCGGTCTTAGGTAGACTATATTCTGGAAAGAATTTAACTCCCAGATTAATTAGATGAACCTTAAAGTTACAAGAGTACAACTTAATCAAGTTAATTTGAATTTCAATTTTTATTCTTTCTGAAAAATTGGTTCTAAATTTCTTTCTTTATATATTTACTGATCAATTTTTAGCAGCATAATGCACAAAAATTTTTGGAAGGATTATAAATTTTCCTTTTAAAAAATTATTTTCATATACATAGTCCAAACACATCTGTATACAGTTTAACGCGAAATATCGGTTAACACGGATTATGGATCATTCCGGATTATGGGTGTCCGAATTAACGACTTTTGACTGTACTATGTAATTTCATGCATTTTGTTTCTCTTAACACGAAAAGATATCCTTTCTGGAAATGAACAAAATACAGAAAACACTGGCATTGCTGGCGAGATTTAAGTGGGGTGTGAAATGAAAGAGAGGTGGCTTCACATGTTTCGTAGAAAAGAGGCTAATTTGACTTTGAAATACCCTCGGAATAGCCTGTGACACGAGCCAGTTTTGTTTATCTACGGACTTTCGCCTTCCACGTCTACAAACGCCACACAAACATCTCATCTCTCATCAATTAGCTTTGGAATTAAGTGATCATGGCAGTGTGAGTAAAAATTAGTGAGTTTGGCTCATATGTTTCACTGCATAGAATTCAGCGACTCCAAGGTTGAATGAAAATTATTTTCGTTACACACGATTCTCAAAAGTATCAGATTCTTTGGCTCCGAAAGAAATGGAGAAGTAGGATATTGAAACTGAGCTGACACTTAATGAAATGTTTGAGAAAGTTTCCGTATTAATGAACTGTCCTACTGTACTATCGGAAGAACATATGAAAGATCTCCCCGAAGTTTTTTTATTATTATTAAAGGAAGCAGGGCTAACTGTTAATGCATAACAATGTAAGTTCGTAACGAAATAATGACGATATTCGGGGTAGAAAATTTAGACTGAGGATTCTAAAATAAAAATAAAAATTATCCTCCGCCAAATAAGGCAAAGAAACTGTCATCTTTTCTTGGCATGTGCTCGTATTACCGTTCTTTTATCCAAAATTTGACCAATATTGTTGAACCTTTATTAGTGTTAAAACGGAAGAAATCAAAGTTTGCGTGGATAGCGGAAGCAACACGGCTTTTGAACAATTAAACACAGCTGAAATTAATGCCCTAGTGTTCAAATTCATGGAAGGGGACGAGAGGTTGGAGATCGTGGCTGATGCTTCAGATTACGCCGTGGGTTCGGTTTTAATGCAAAAAAAGACATCACTTGGCATTTTTTAGCGAAACGTTAAACGATACACGACGAAATTATACAGCGGCCGAACAAGAAACGTCATCCATGTTAATGGCAGTTCAGAAGTCCAGGGTTTATTTCGGAAAAGCGCCCGTTACTGTCTATTCAGATAATGCGGTCTTAGGTAGACTATATTCTGGAAAGAATTTAACTCCCAGCTTAATTAGATGAACCTTAAAGTTACAAGAGTACAACTTAATCAAGTTAATTTGAATTTGAATTTTTATTCTTTCTGAAAAATTGGTTCTAAATTTCTTTCTTTATATATTTACTGATCAATTTTTAGCAGCATAATGCACAAAAATTTTTGGAAGGATTATAAATTTTCCTTTTAAAAAATTATTTTCATATACATAGTCCAAACACATCTGTATACAGTTTAACGCGAAATATCGGTTAACACGGATTATGGATCATTCCGGATTATGGGTGTCCGAATTAACGACTTTTGACTGTACTATGTAATTTCATGCATTTTGTTTCTCTTAACACGAAAAGATATCCTTTCTGGAAATGAACAAAATACAGAAAACACTGGCATGCTGGCGAGATTTAAGTGGGGTGTGAAATGAAAGAGAGGTGGTTTCACATGTTTCGTAGAAAAGAGGCTAATTTGACTTTGAAATACCCTCGGAATAGCCTGTGACACGAGCCAGTTTTGTTTATCTACGGACTTTCGCCTTCCACGTCTTCAAACGCCACACAAACATCTCATGTCTCATCAATTAGCTTTGGAATTAAGTGATCATGGCAGTGTGAGTAAAAATTAGTGAGTTTGGCTCATATGTTGCACTGCATAGAATTCAGCGACTCCAAGGTTGAATGAAAATTATTTTCGTTACACACGATTCTCAAAAGTATCAGATTCTTTGGCTCCGAAAGAAATGGAGAAGTAGGATATTGAAACTGAGCTGACACTTAATGAAATGTTTGAGAAAGTTTCTGTATTAATGAACTGTCCTACTGTACTATCGGAAGAACATATGAAAGATCTCCCCGAAGTTTTTTTATTATTATTAAAGGAAGCAGGGCTAACTGTTAATGCATAACAATGTAAGTTCGTAACGAAATAATGACGATATTCGGGGTAGAAAATTTAGACTGAGGATTCTAAAATAAAAATAAAAATTATCCTCCGCCAAATAAGGCAAAGAAACTGTCATCTTTTCTTGGCATGTGCTCGTATTACCGTTCTTTTATCCAAAATTTGACCAATATTGTTGAACCTTTATTAGTGTTAAAACGGAAGAAATCAAAGTTTGCGTGGATAGCGGAAGCAACACGGCTTTTGAACAATTAAACACAGCTGAAATTAATACCCTAGTGTTCAAATTCATGGAAGGGGACGAGAGGTTGGAGATCGTGGCTGATGCTTCAGATTACGCCGTGGGTTCGGTTTTAATGCAAAAAAAGACATCACTTGGCATTTTTTAGCGAAACGTTAAACGATACACGACGAAATTATACAGCGGCCGAACAAGAAACGTCATCCATGTTAATGGCAGTTCAGAAGTCCAGGGTTTATTTCGGAAAAGCGCCCGTTACTGTCTATTCAGATAATGCGGTCTTAGGTAGACTATATTCTGGAAAGAATTTAACTCCCAGATTAATTAGATGAACCTTAAAGTTACAAGAGTACAACTTAATCAAGTTAATTTGAATTTCAATTTTTATTCTTTCTGAAAAATTGGTTCTAAATTTCTTTCTTTATATATTTACTGATCAATTTTTAGCAGCATAATGCACAAAAATTTTTGGAAGGATTATAAATTTTCCTTTTAAAAAATTATTTTCATATACATAGTCCAAACACATCTGTATACAGTTTAACGCGAAATATCGGTTAACACGGATTATGGATCATTCCGGATTATGGGTGTCCGAATTAACGACTTTTGACTGTACTATGTAATTTCATGCATTTTGTTTCTCTTAACACGAAAAGATATCCTTTCTGGAAATGAACAAAATACAGAAAACACTGGCATTGCTGGCGAGATTTAAGTGGGGTGTGAAATGAAAGAGAGGTGGCTTCACATGTTTCGTAGAAAAGAGGCTAATTTGACTTTGAAATACCCTCGGAATAGCCTGTGACACGAGCCAGTTTTGTTTATCTACGGACTTTCGCCTTCCACGTCTACAAACGTCACACAAACATCTCATCTCTCATCAATTAGCTTTGGAATTAAGTGATCATGGCAGTGTGAGTAAAAATTAGTGAGTTTGGCTCATATGTTGCACTGCATAGAATTCAGCGACTCCAAGGTTGAATGAAAATTATTTTCGTTACACACGATTCTCAAAAGTATCAGATTCTTTGGCTCCGAAAGAAATGGAGAAGTAGGATATTGAAACTGAGCTGACACTTAATGAAATGTTTGAGAAAGTTTCCGTATTAATGAACTGTCCTACTGTACTATCAGAAGAACATATGAAAGATCTCCCCGAAGTTTTTTTATTATTATTAAGGGAAGCAGGGCTAACTGTTAATGCATAACAATGTAAGTTCGTAACGAAATAATGACGATATTCGGGGTAGAAAATTTAGACTGAGGATTCTAAAATAAAAATAAAAATTATCCTCCGCCAAATAAGGCAAAGAAACTGTCATCTTTTCTTGGCATGTGCTCGTATTACCGTTCTTTTATCCAAAATTTGACCAATATTGTTGAACCTTTATTAGTGTTAAAACGGAAGAAATCAAAGTTTGCGTGGATAGCGGAAGCAACACGGCTTTTGAACAATTAAACACAGCTGAAATTAATGCCCTAGTGTTCAAATTCATGGAAGGGGACGAGAGGTTGGAGATCGTGGCTGATGCTTCAGATTACGCCGTGGGTTCGGTTTTAATGCAAAAAAAGACATCACTTGGCATTTTTTAGCGAAACGTTAAACGATACACGACGAAATTATACAGCGGCCGAACAAGAAACGTCATCCATGTTAATGGCAGTTCAGAAGTCCAGGGTTTATTTCGGAAAAGCGCCCGTTACTGTCTATTCAGATAATGCGGTCTTAGGTAGACTATATTCTGGAAAGAATTTAACTCCCAGATTAATTAGATGAACCTTAAAGTTACAAGAGTACAACTTAATCAAGTTAATTTGAATTTCAATTTTTATTCTTTCTGAAAAATTGGTTCTAAATTTCTTTCTTTATATATTTACTGATCAATTTTTAGCAGCATAATGCACAAAAATTTTTGGAAGGATTATAAATTTTCCTTTTAAAAAATTATTTTCATATACATAGTCCAAACACATCTGTATACAGTTTAACGCGAAATATCGGTTAACACGGATTATGGATCATTCCGGATTATGGGTGTCCGAATTAACGACTTTTGACTGTACTATGTAATTTCATGCATTTTGTTTCTCTTAACACGAAAAGATATCCTTTCTGGAAATGAACAAAATACAGAAAACACTGGCATTGCTGGCGAGATTTAAGTGGGGTGTGAAATGAAAGAGAGGTGGTTTCACATGTTTCGTAGAAAAGAGGCTAATTTGACTTTGAAATACCCTCGGAATAGCCTGTGACACGAGCCAGTTTTGTTTATCTACGGACTTTCGCCTTCCACGTCTACAAACGCCACACAAACATCTCATCTCTCATCAATTAGCTTTGGAATTAAGTGATCATGGCAGTGTGAGTAAAAATTAGTGAGTTTGGCTCATATGTTGCACTGCATAGAATTCAGCGACTCCAAGGTTGAATGAAAATTATTTTCGTTACACACGATTCTCAAAAGTATCAGATTCTTTGGCTCCGAAAGAAATGGAGAAGTAGGATATTGAAACTGAGCTGACACTTAATGAAATGTTTGAGAAAGTTTCTGTATTAATGAACTGTCCTACTGTACTATCGGAAGAACATATGAAAGATCTCCCCGAAGTTTTTTTATTATTATTAAAGGAAGCAGGGCTAACTGTTAATGCATAACAATGTAAGTTCGTAACGAAATAATGACGATATTCGGGGTAGAAAATTTAGACTGAGGATTCTAAAATAAAAATAAAAATTATCCTCCGCCAAATAAGGCAAAGAAACTGTCATCTTTTCTTGGCATGTGCTCGTATTACCGTTCTTTTATCCAAAATTTGACCAATATTGTTGAACCTTTATTAGTGTTAAAACGGAAGAAATCAAAGTTTGCGTGGATAGCGGAAGCAACACGGCTTTTGAACAATTAAACACAGCTGAAATTAATACCCTAGTGTTCAAATTCATGGAAGGGGACGAGAGGTTGGAGATCGTGGCTGATGCTTCAGATTACGCCGTGGGTTCGGTTTTAATGCAAAAAAAGACATCACTTGGCATTTTTTAGCGAAACGTTAAACGATACACGACGAAATTATACAGCGGCCGAACAAGAAACGTCATCCATGTTAATGGCAGTTCAGAAGTCCAGGGTTTATTTCGGAAAAGCGCCCGTTACTGTCTATTCAGATAATGCGGTCTTAGGTAGACTATATTCTGGAAAGAATTTAACTCCCAGATTAATTAGATGAACCTTAAAGTTACAAGAGTACAACTTAATCAAGTTAATTTGAATTTCAATTTTTATTCTTTCTGAAAAATTGGTTCTAAATTTCTTTCTTTATATATTTACTGATCAATTTTTAGCAGCATAATGCACAAAAATTTTTGGAAGGATTATAAATTTTCCTTTTAAAAAATTATTTTCATATACATAGTCCAAACACATCTGTATACAGTTTAACGCGAAATATCGGTTAACACGGATTATGGATCATTCCGGATTATGGGTGTCCGAATTAACGACTTTTGACTGTACTATGTAATTTCATGCATTTTGTTTCTCTTAACACGAAAAGATATCCTTTCTGGAAATGAACAAAATACAGAAAACACTGGCATTGCTGGCGAGATTTAAGTGGGGTGTGAAATGAAAGAGAGGTGGCTTCACATGTTTCGTAGAAAAGAGGCTAATTTGACTTTGAAATACCCTCGGAATAGCCTGTGACACGAGCCAGTTTTGTTTATCTACGGACTTTCGCCTTCCACGTCTACAAACGTCACACAAACATCTCATCTCTCATCAATTAGCTTTGGAATTAAGTGATCATGGCAGTGTGAGTAAAAATTAGTGAGTTTGGCTCATATGTTGCACTGCATAGAATTCAGCGACTCCAAGGTTGAATGAAAATTATTTTCGTTACACACGATTCTCAAAAGTATCAGATTCTTTGGCTCCGAAAGAAATGGAGAAGTAGGATATTGAAACTGAGCTGACACTTAATGAAATGTTTGAGAAAGTTTCCGTATTAATGAACTGTCCTACTGTACTATCAGAAGAACATATGAAAGATCTCCCCGAAGTTTTTTTATTATTATTAAGGGAAGCAGGGCTAACTGTTAATGCATAACAATGTAAGTTCGTAACGAAATAATGACGATATTCGGGGTAGAAAATTTAGACTGAGGATTCTAAAATAAAAATAAAAATTATCCTCCGCCAAATAAGGCAAAGAAACTGTCATCTTTTCTTGGCATGTGCTCGTATTACCGTTCTTTTATCCAAAATTTGACCAATATTGTTGAACCTTTATTAGTGTTAAAACGGAAGAAATCAAAGTTTGCGTGGATAGCGGAAGCAACACGGCTTTTGAACAATTAAACACAGCTGAAATTAATGCCCTAGTGTTCAAATTCATGGAAGGGGACGAGAGGTTGGAGATCGTGGCTGATGCTTCAGATTACGCCGTGGGTTCGGTTTTAATGCAAAAAAAGACATCACTTGGCATTTTTTAGCGAAACGTTAAACGATACACGACGAAATTATACAGCGGCCGAACAAGAAACGTCATCCATGTTAATGGCAGTTCAGAAGTCCAGGGTTTATTTCGGAAAAGCGCCCGTTACTGTCTATTCAGATAATGCGGTCTTAGGTAGACTATATTCTGGAAAGAATTTAACTCCCAGATTAATTAGATGAACCTTAAAGTTACAAGAGTACAACTTAATCAAGTTAATTTGAATTTCAATTTTTATTCTTTCTGAAAAATTGGTTCTAAATTTCTTTCTTTATATATTTACTGATCAATTTTTAGCAGCATAATGCACAAAAATTTTTGGAAGGATTATAAATTTTCCTTTTAAAAAATTATTTTCATATACATAGTCCAAACACATCTGTATACAGTTTAACGCGAAATATCGGTTAACACGGATTATGGATCATTCCGGATTATGGGTGTCCGAATTAACGACTTTTGACTGTACTATGTAATTTCATGCATTTTGTTTCTCTTAACACGAAAAGATATCCTTTCTGGAAATGAACAAAATACAGAAAACACTGGCATTGCTGGCGAGATTTAAGTGGGGTGTGAAATGAAAGAGAGGTGGTTTCACATGTTTCGTAGAAAAGAGGCTAATTTGACTTTGAAATACCCTCGGAATAGCCTGTGACACGAGCCAGTTTTGTTTATCTACGGACTTTCGCCTTCCACGTCTACAAACGCCACACAAACATCTCATCTCTCATCAATTAGCTTTGGAATTAAGTGATCATGGCAGTGTGAGTAAAAATTAGTGAGTTTGGCTCATATGTTGCACTGCATAGAATTCAGCGACTCCAAGGTTGAATGAAAATTATTTTCGTTACACACGATTCTCAAAAGTATCAGATTCTTTGGCTCCGAAAGAAATGGAGAAGTAGGATATTGAAACTGAGCTGACACTTAATGAAATGTTTGAGAAAGTTTCTGTATTAATGAACTGTCCTACTGTACTATCGGAAGAACATATGAAAGATCTCCCCGAAGTTTTTTTATTATTATTAAAGGAAGCAGGGCTAACTGTTAATGCATAACAATGTAAGTTCGTAACGAAATAATGACGATATTCGGGGTAGAAAATTTAGACTGAGGATTCTAAAATAAAAATAAAAATTATCCTCCGCCAAATAAGGCAAAGAAACTGTCATCTTTTCTTGGCATGTGCTCGTATTACCGTTCTTTTATCCAAAATTTGACCAATATTGTTGAACCTTTATTAGTGTTAAAACGGAAGAAATCAAAGTTTGCGTGGATAGCGGAAGCAACACGGCTTTTGAACAATTAAACACAGCTGAAATTAATGCCCTAGTGTTCAATTCATGGAAGGGGACGAGAGGTTGGAGATCGTGGCTGATGCTTCAGATTACGTCGTGGGTTCGGTTTTAATGCAAAAAAAGACATCACTTGGCATTTTTTAGCGAAACGTTAAACGATACACGACGAAATTATACAGCGGCCGAACAAGAAACGTCATCCATGTTAATGGCAGTTCAGAAGTCCAGGGTTTATTTCGGAAAAGCGCCCGTTACTGTCTATTCAGATAATGCGGTCTTAGGTAGACTATATTCTGGAAAGAATTTAACTCCCAGATTAATTAGATGAACCTTAAAGTTACAAGAGTACAACTTAATCAAGTTAATTTGAATTTCAATTTTTATTCTTTCTGAAAAATTGGTTCTAAATTTCTTTCTTTATATATTTACTGATCAATTTTTAGCAGCATAATGCACAAAAATTTTTGGAAGGATTATAAATTTTCCTTTTAAAAAATTATTTTCATATACATAGTCCAAACACATCTGTATACAGTTTAACGCGAAATATCGGTTAACACGGATTATGGATCATTCCGGATTATGGGTGTCCGAATTAACGACTTTTGACTGTACTATGTAATTTCATGCATTTTGTTTCTCTTAACACGAAAAGATATCCTTTCTGGAAATGAACAAAATACAGAAAACACTGGCATTGCTGGCGAGATTTAAGTGGGGTGTGAAATGAAAGAGAGGTGGCTTCACATGTTTCGTAGAAAAGAGGCTAATTTGACTTTGAAATACCCTCGGAATAGCCTGTGACACGAGCCAGTTTTGTTTATCTACGGACTTTCGCCTTCCACGTCTACAAACGCCACACAAACATCTCATCTCTCATCAATTAGCTTTGGAATTAAGTGATCATGGCAGTGTGAGTAAAAATTAGTGAGTTTGGCTCATATGTTGCACTGCATAGAATTCAGCGACTCCAAGGTTGAATGAAAATTATTTTCGTTACACACGATTCTCAAAAGTATCAGATTCTTTGGCTCCGAAAGAAATGGAGAAGTAGGATATTGAAACTGAGCTGACACTTAATGAAATGTTTGAGAAAGTTTCCGTATTAATGAACTGTCCTACTGTACTATCGGAAGAACATATGAAAGATCTCCCCGAAGTTTTTTTATTATTATTAAAGGAAGCAGGGCTAACTGTTAATGCATAACAATGTAAGTTCGTAACGAAATAATGACGATATTCGGGGTAGAAAATTTAGACTGAGGATTCTAAAATAAAAATAAAAATTATCCTCCGCCAAATAAGGCAAAGAAACTGTCATCTTTTCTTGGCATGTGCTCGTATTACCGTTCTTTTATCCAAAATTTGACCAATATTGTTGAACCTTTATTAGTGTTAAAACGGAAGAAATCAAAGTTTGCGTGGATAGCGGAAGCAACACGGCTTTTGAACAATTAAACACAGCTGAAATTAATGCCCTAGTGTTCAAATTCATGGAAGGGGACGAGAGGTTGGAGATCGTGGCTGATGCTTCAGATTACGCCGTGGGTTCGGTTTTAATGCAAAAAAAGACATCACTTGGCATTTTTTAGCGAAACGTTAAACGATACACGACGAAATTATACAGCGGCCGAACAAGAAACGTCATCCATGTTAATGGCAGTTCAGAAGTCCAGGGTTTATTTCGGAAAAGCGCCCGTTACTGTCTATTCAGATAATGCGGTCTTAGGTAGACTATATTCTGGAAAGAATTTAACTCCCAGATTAATTAGATGAACCTTAAAGTTACAAGAGTACAACTTAATCAAGTTAATTTGAATTTCAATTTTTATTCTTTCTGAAAAATTGGTTCTAAATTTCTTTCTTTATATATTTACTGATCAATTTTTAGCAGCATAATGCACAAAAATTTTTGGAAGGATTATAAATTTTCCTTTTAAAAAATTATTTTCATATACATAGTCCAAACACATCTGTATACAGTTTAACGCGAAATATCGGTTAACACGGATTATGGATCATTCCGGATTATGGGTGTCCGAATTAACGACTTTTGACTGTACTATGTAATTTCATGCATTTTGTTTCTCTTAACACGAAAAGATATCCTTTCTGGAAATGAACAAAATACAGAAAACACTGGCATGCTGGCGAGATTTAAGTGGGGTGTGAAATGAAAGAGAGGTGGTTTCACATGTTTCGTAGAAAAGAGGCTAATTTGACTTTGAAATACCCTCGGACTAGCCTGTGACACGAGCCAGTTTTGTTTATCTACGGACTTTCGCCTTCCACGTCTTCAAACGCCACACAAACATCTCATGTCTCATCAATTAGCTTTGGAATTAAGTGATCATGGCAGTGTGAGTAAAAATTAGTGAGTTTGGCTCATATGTTGCACTGCATAGAATTCAGCGACTCCAAGGTTGAATGAAAATTATTTTCGTTACACACGATTCTCAAAAGTATCAGATTCTTTGGCTCCGAAAGAAATGGAGAAGTAGGATATTGAAACTGAGCTGACACTTAATGAAATGTTTGAGAAAGTTTCTGTATTAATGAACTGTCCTACTGTACTATCGGAAGAACATATGAAAGATCTCCCCGAAGTTTTTTTATTATTATTAAAGGAAGCAGGGCTAACTGTTAATGCATAACAATGTAAGTTCGTAACGAAATAATGACGATATTCGGGGTAGAAAATTTAGACTGAGGATTCTAAAATAAAAATAAAAATTATCCTCCGCCAAATAAGGCAAAGAAACTGTCATCTTTTCTTGGCATGTGCTCGTATTACCGTTCTTTTATCCAAAATTTGACCAATATTGTTGAACCTTTATTAGTGTTAAAACGGAAGAAATCAAAGTTTGCGTGGATAGCGGAAGCAACACGGCTTTTGAACAATTAAACACAGCTGAAATTAATACCCTAGTGTTCAAATTCATGGAAGGGGACGAGAGGTTGGAGATCGTGGCTGATGCTTCAGATTACGCCGTGGGTTCGGTTTTAATGCAAAAAAAGACATCACTTGGCATTTTTTAGCGAAACGTTAAACGATACACGACGAAATTATACAGCGGCCGAACAAGAAACGTCATCCATGTTAATGGCAGTTCAGAAGTCCAGGGTTTATTTCGGAAAAGCGCCCGTTACTGTCTATTCAGATAATGCGGTCTTAGGTAGACTATATTCTGGAAAGAATTTAACTCCCAGATTAATTAGATGAACCTTAAAGTTACAAGAGTACAACTTAATCAAGTTAATTTGAATTTCAATTTTTATTCTTTCTGAAAAATTGGTTCTAAATTTCTTTCTTTATATATTTACTGATCAATTTTTAGCAGCATAATGCACAAAAATTTTTGGAAGGATTATAAATTTTCCTTTTAAAAAATTATTTTCATATACATAGTCCAAACACATCTGTATACAGTTTAACGCGAAATATCGGTTAACACGGATTATGGATCATTCCGGATTATGGGTGTCCGAATTAACGACTTTTGACTGTACTATGTAATTTCATGCATTTTGTTTCTCTTAACACGAAAAGATATCCTTTCTGGAAATGAACAAAATACAGAAAACACTGGCATTGCTGGCGAGATTTAAGTGGGGTGTGAAATGAAAGAGAGGTGGCTTCACATGTTTCGTAGAAAAGAGGCTAATTTGACTTTGAAATACCCTCGGAATAGCCTGTGACACGAGCCAGTTTTGTTTATCTACGGACTTTCGCCTTCCACGTCTACAAACGTCACACAAACATCTCATCTCTCATCAATTAGCTTTGGAATTAAGTGATCATGGCAGTGTGAGTAAAAATTAGTGAGTTTGGCTCATATGTTGCACTGCATAGAATTCAGCGACTCCAAGGTTGAATGAAAATTATTTTCGTTACACACGATTCTCAAAAGTATCAGATTCTTTGGCTCCGAAATAAATGGAGAAGTAGGATATTGAAACTGAGCTGACACTTAATGAAATGTTTGAGAAAGTTTCCGTATTAATGAACTGTCCTACTGTACTATCGGAAGAACATATGAAAGATCTCCCCGAAGTTTTTTTATTATTATTAAGGGAAGCAGGGCTAACTGTTAATGCATAACAATGTAAGTTCGTAACGAAATAATGACGATATTCGGGGTAGAAAATTTAGACTGAGGATTCTAAAATAAAAATAAAAATTATCCTCCGCCAAATAAGGCAAAGAAACTGTCATCTTTTCTTGGCATGTGCTCGTATTACCGTTCTTTTATCCAAAATTTGACCAATATTGTTGAACCTTTATTAGTGTTAAAACGGAAGAAATCAAAGTTTGCGTGGATAGCGGAAGCAACACGGCTTTTGAACAATTAAACACAGCTGAAATTAATGCCCTAGTGTTCAAATTCATGGAAGGGTACGAGAGGTTGGAGATCGTGGCTGATGCTTCAGATTACGCCGTGGGTTCGGTTTTAATGCAAAAAAAGACATCACTTGGCATTTTTTAGCGAAACGTTAAACGATACACGACGAAATTATACAGCGGCCGAACAAGAAACGTCATCCATGTTAATGGCAGTTCAGAAGTCCAGGGTTTATTTCGGAAAAGCGCCCGTTACTGTCTATTCAGATAATGCGGTCTTAGGTAGACTATATTCTGGAAAGAATTTAACTCCCAGATTAATTAGATGAACCTTAAAGTTACAAGAGTACAACTTAATCAAGTTAATTTGAATTTCAATTTTTATTCTTTCTGAAAAATTGGTTCTAAATTTCTTTCTTTATATATTTACTGATCAATTTTTAGCAGCATAATGCACAAAAATTTTTGGAAGGATTATAAATTTTCCTTTTAAAAAATTATTTTCATATACATAGTCCAAACACATCTGTATACAGTTTAACGCGAAATATCGGTTAACACGGATTATGGATCATTCCGGATTATGGGTGTCCGAATTAACGACTTTTGACTGTACTATGTAATTTCATGCATTTTGTTTCTCTTAACACGAAAAGATATCCTTTCTGGAAATGAACAAAATACAGAAAACACTGGCATTGCTGGCGAGATTTAAGTGGGGTGTGAAATGAAAGAGAGGTGGTTTCACATGTTTCGTAGAAAAGAGGCTAATTTGACTTTGAAATACCCTCGGAATAGCCTGTGACACGAGCCAGTTTTGTTTATCTACGGACTTTCGCCTTCCACGTCTACAAACGCCACACAAACATCTCATCTCTCATCAATTAGCTTTGGAATTAAGTGATCATGGCAGTGTGAGTAAAAATTAGTGAGTTTGGCTCATATGTTGCACTGCATAGAATTCAGCGACTCCAAGGTTGAATGAAAATTATTTTCGTTACACACGATTCTCAAAAGTATCAGATTCTTTGGCTCCGAAAGAAATGGAGAAGTAGGATATTGAAACTGAGCTGACACTTAATGAAATGTTTGAGAAAGTTTCTGTATTAATGAACTGTCCTACTGTACTATCGGAAGAACATATGAAAGATCTCCCCGAAGTTTTTTTATTATTATTAAAGGAAGCAGGGCTAACTGTTAATGCATAACAATGTAAGTTCGTAACGAAATAATGACGATATTCGGGGTAGAAAATTTAGACTGAGGATTCTAAAATAAAAATAAAAATTATCCTCCGCCAAATAAGGCAAAGAAACTGTCATCTTTTCTTGGCATGTGCTCGTATTACCGTTCTTTTATCCAAAATTTGACCAATATTGTTGAACCTTTATTAGTGTTAAAACGGAAGAAATCAAAGTTTGCGTGGATAGCGGAAGCAACACGGCTTTTGAACAATTAAACACAGCTGAAATTAATGCCCTAGTGTTCAAATTCATGGAAGGGTACGAGAGGTTGGAGATCGTGGCTGATGCTTCAGATTACGCCGTGGGTTCGGTTTTAATGCAAAAAAAGACATCACTTGGCATTTTTTAGCGAAACGTTAAACGATACACGACGAAATTATACAGCGGCCGAACAAGAAACGTCATCCATGTTAATGGCAGTTCAGAAGTCCAGGGTTTATTTCGGAAAAGCGCCCGTTACTGTCTATTCAGATAATGCGGTCTTAGGTAGACTATATTCTGGAAAGAATTTAACTCCCAGATTAATTAGATGAACCTTAAAGTTACAAGAGTACAACTTAATCAAGTTAATTTGAATTTCAATTTTTATTCTTTCTGAAAAATTGGTTCTAAATTTCTTTCTTTATATATTTACTGATCAATTTTTAGCAGCATAATGCACAAAAATTTTTGGAAGGATTATAAATTTTCCTTTTAAAAAATTATTTTCATATACATAGTCCAAACACATCTGTATACAGTTTAACGCGAAATATCGGTTAACACGGATTATGGATCATTCCGGATTATGGGTGTCCGAATTAACGACTTTTGACTGTACTATGTAATTTCATGCATTTTGTTTCTCTTAACACGAAAAGATATCCTTTCTGGAAATGAACAAAATACAGAAAACACTGGCATTGCTGGCGAGATTTAAGTGGGGTGTGAAATGAAAGAGAGGTGGTTTCACATGTTTCGTAGAAAAGAGGCTAATTTGACTTTGAAATACCCTCGGAATAGCCTGTGACACGAGCCAGTTTTGTTTATCTACGGACTTTCGCCTTCCACGTCTACAAACGCCACACAAACATCTCATCTCTCATCAATTAGCTTTGGAATTAAGTGATCATGGCAGTGTGAGTAAAAATTAGTGAGTTTGGCTCATATGTTGCACTGCATAGAATTCAGCGACTCCAAGGTTGAATGAAAATTATTTTCGTTACACACGATTCTCAAAAGTATCAGATTCTTTGGCTCCGAAAGAAATGGAGAAGTAGGATATTGAAACTGAGCTGACACTTAATGAAATGTTTGAGAAAGTTTCTGTATTAATGAACTGTCCTACTGTACTATCGGAAGAACATATGAAAGATCTCCCCGAAGTTTTTTTATTATTATTAAAGGAAGCAGGGCTAACTGTTAATGCATAACAATGTAAGTTCGTAACGAAATAATGACGATATTCGGGGTAGAAAATTTAGACTGAGGATTCTAAAATAAAAATAAAAATTATCCTCCGCCAAATAAGGCAAAGAAACTGTCATCTTTTCTTGGCATGTGCTCGTATTACCGTTCTTTTATCCAAAATTTGACCAATATTGTTGAACCTTTATTAGTGTTAAAACGGAAGAAATCAAAGTTTGCGTGGATAGCGGAAGCAACACGGCTTTTGAACAATTAAACACAGCTGAAATTAATGCCCTAGTGTTCAATTCATGGAAGGGGACGAGAGGTTGGAGATCGTGGCTGATGCTTCAGATTACGCCGTGGGTTCGGTTTTAATGCAAAAAAAGACATCACTTGGCATTTTTTAGCGAAACGTTAAACGATACACGACGAAATTATACAGCGGCCGAACAAGAAACGTCAGCCATGTTAATGGCAGTTCAGAAGTCCAGGGTTTATTTCGGAAAAGCGCCCGTTACTGTCTATTCAGATAATGCGGTCTTAGGTAGACTATATTCTGGAAAGAATTTAACTCCCAGATTAATTAGATGAACCTTAAAGTTACAAGAGTACAACTTAATCAAGTTAATTTGAATTTCAATTTTTATTCTTTCTGAAAAATTGGTTCTAAATTTCTTTCTTTATATATTTACTGATCAATTTTTAGCAGCATAATGCACAAAAATTTTTGGAAGGATTATAAATTTTCCTTTTAAAAAATTATTTTCATATACATAGTCCAAACACATCTGTATACAGTTTAACGCGAAATATCGGTTAACACGGATTATGGATCATTCCGGATTATGGGTGTCCGAATTAACGACTTTTGACTGTACTATGTAATTTCATGCATTTTGTTTCTCTTAACACGAAAAGATATCCTTTCTGGAAATGAACAAAATACAGAAAACACTGGCATTGCTGGCGAGATTTAAGTGGGGTGTGAAATGAAAGAGAGGTGGTTTCACATGTTTCGTAGAAAAGAGGCTAATTTGACTTTGAAATACCCTCGGAATAGCCTGTGACACGAGCCAGTTTTGTTTATCTACGGACTTTCGCCTTCCACGTCTACAAACGCCACACAAACATCTCATCTCTCATCAATTAGCTTTGGAATTAAGTGATCATGGCAGTGTGAGTAAAAATTAGTGAGTTTGGCTCATATGTTGCACTGCATAGAATTCAGCGACTCCAAGGTTGAATGAAAATTATTTTCGTTACACACGATTCTCAAAAGTATCAGATTCTTTGGCTCCGAAAGAAATGGAGAAGTAGGATATTGAAACTGAGCTGACACTTAATGAAATGTTTGAGAAAGTTTCTGTATTAATGAACTGTCCTACTGTACTATCGGAAGAACATATGAAAGATCTCCCCGAAGTTTTTTTATTATTATTAAAGGAAGCAGGGCTAACTGTTAATGCATAACAATGTAAGTTCGTAACGAAATAATGACGATATTCGGGGTAGAAAATTTAGACTGAGGGTTCTAAAATAAAAATAAAAATTATCCTCCGCCAAATAAGGCAAAGAAACTGTCATCTTTTCTTGGCATGTGCTCGTATTACCGTTCTTTTATCCAAAATTTGACCAATATTGTTGAACCTTTATTAGTGTTAAAACGGAAGAAATCAAAGTTTGCGTGGATAGCGGAAGCAACACGGCTTTTGAACAATTAAACACAGCTGAAATTAATGCCCTAGTGTTCAAATTCATGGAAGGGGACGAGAGGTTGGAGATCGTGGCTGATGCTTCAGATTACGCCGTGGGTTCGGTTTTAATGCCAAAAAAGACATCACTTGGCATTTTTTAGCGAAACGTTCAACGATACACGACGAAATTATACAGCGGCCGAACAAGAAACGTCATCCATGTTAATGGCAGTTCAGAAGTCCAGGGTTTATTTCGGAAAAGCGCCCGTTACTGTCTATTCAGATAATGCGGTCTTAGGTAGACTATATTCTGGAAAGAATTTAACTCCCAGATTAATTAGATGAACCTTAAAGTTACAAGAGTACAACTTAATCAAGTTAATTTGAATTTCAATTTTTATTCTTTCTGAAAAATTGGTTCTAAATTTCTTTCTTTATATATTTACTGATCAATTTTTAGCAGCATAATGCACAAAAATTTTTGGAAGGATTATAAATTTTCCTTTTAAAAAATTATTTTCATATACATAGTCCAAACACATCTGTATACAGTTTAACGCGAAATATCGGTTAACACGGATTATGGATCATTCCGGATTATGGGTGTCCGAATTAACGACTTTTGACTGTACTATGTAATTTCATGCATTTTGTTTCTCTTAACACGAAAAGATATCCTTTCTGGAAATGAACAAAATACAGAAAACACTGGCATGCTGGCGAGAATTAAGTGGGGTGTGAAATGAAAGAGAGGTGGTTTCACATGTTTCGTAGAAAAGAGGCTAATTTGACTTTGAAATACCCTCGGAATAGCCTGTGACACGAGCCAGTTTTGTTTATCTACGGACTTTCGCCTTCCACGTCTACAAACGCCACACAAACATCTCATCTCTCATCAATTAGCTTTGGAATTAAGTGATCATGGCAGTGTGAGTAAAAATTAGTGAGTTTGGCTCATATGTTGCACTGCATAGAATTCAGCGACTCCAAGGTTGAATGAAAATTATTTTCGTTACACACGATTCTCAAAAGTATCAGATTCTTTGGCTCCGAAAGAAATGGAGAAGTAGGATATTGAAACTGAGCTGACACTTAATGAAATGTTTGAGAAAGTTTCTGTATTAATGAACTGTCCTACTGTACTATCGGAAGAACATATGAAAGATCTCCCCGAAGTTTTTTTATTATTATTAAAGGAAGCAGGGCTAACTGTTAATGCATAACAATGTAAGTTCGTAACGAAATAATGACGATATTCGGGGTAGAAAATTTAGACTGAGGATTCTAAAATAAAAATAAAAATTATCCTCCGCCAAATAAGGCAAAGAAACTGTCATCTTTTCTTGGCATGTGCTCGTATTACCGTTCTTTTATCCAAAATTTGACCAATATTGTTGAACCTTTATTAGTGTTAAAACGGAAGAAATCAAAGTTTGCGTGGATAGCGGAAGCAACACGGCTTTTGAACAATTAAACACAGCTGAAATTAATGCCCTAGTGTTCAAATTCATGGAAGGGTACGAGAGGTTGGAGATCGTGGCTGATGCTTCAGATTACGCCGTGGGTTCGGTTTTAATGCAAAAAAAGACATCACTTGGCATTTTTTAGCGAAACGTTAAACGATACACGACGAAATTATACAGCGGCCGAACAAGAAACGTCATCCATGTTAATGGCAGTTCAGAAGTCCAGGGTTTATTTCGGAAAAGCGCCCGTCACTGTCTATTCAGATAATGCGGTCTTAGGTAGACTATATTCTGGAAAGAATTTAACTCCCAGATTAATTAGATGAACCTTAAAGTTACAAGAGTACAACTTAATCAAGTTAATTTGA
This sequence comes from Stegodyphus dumicola, assembly GCF_044657685.1. Taxonomy (NCBI): domain Eukaryota; kingdom Metazoa; phylum Arthropoda; class Arachnida; order Araneae; family Eresidae; genus Stegodyphus; species Stegodyphus dumicola. Next base: position 134,681,644 of record NC_140780.1, read on the forward strand.
ATTTCAATTTTTATTCTTTCTGAAAAATTGGTTCTAAATTTCTTTCTTTATATATTTACTGATCAATTTTTAGCAGCATAATGCACAAAAATTTTTGGAAGGATTATAAATTTTCCTTTTAAAAAATTATTTTCATATACATAGTCCAAACACATCTGTATACAGTTTAACGCGAAATATCGGTTAACACGGATTATGGATCATTCCGGATTATGGGTGTCCGAATTAACGACTTTTGACTGTACTATGTAATTTCATGCATTTTGTTTCTCTTAACACGAAAAGATATCCTTTCTGGAAATGAACAAAATACAGAAAACACTGGCATTGCTGGCGAGATTTAAGTGGGGTGTGAAATGAAAGAGAGGTGGTTTCACATGTTTCGTAGAAAAGAGGCTAATTTGACTTTGAAATACCCTCGGAATAGCCTGTGACACGAGCCAGTTTTGTTTATCTACGGACTTTCGCCTTCCACGTCTACAAACGCCACACAAACATCTCATCTCTCATCAATTAGCTTTGGAATTAAGTGATCATGGCAGTGTGAGTAAAAATTAGTGAGTTTGGCTCATATGTTGCACTGCATAGAATTCAGCGACTCCAAGGTTGAATGAAAATTATTTTCGTTACACACGATTCTCAAAAGTATCAGATTCTTTGGCTCCGAAAGAAATGGAGAAGTAGGATATTGAAACTGAGCTGACACTTAATGAAATGTTTGAGAAAGTTTCTGTATTAATGAACTGTCCTACTGTACTATCGGAAGAACATATGAAAGATCTCCCCGAAGTTTTTTTATTATTATTAAAGGAAGCAGGGCTAACTGTTAATGCATAAGAATGTAAGTTCGTAACGAAATAATGACGATATTCGGGGTAGAAAATTTAGACTGAGGATTCTAAAATAAAAATAAAAATTATCCTCCGCCAAATAAGGCAAAGAAACTGTCATCTTTTCTTGGCATGTGCTCGTATTACCGTTCTTTTATCCAAAATTTGACGAATATTGTTGAACCTTTATTAGTGTTAAAACGGAAGAAATCAAAGTTTGCGTGGATAGCGGAAGCAACACGGCTTTTGAACAATTAAACACAGCTGAAATTAATGCCCTAGTGTTCAATTCATGGAAGGGGACGAGAGGTTGGAGATCGTGGCTGATGCTTCAGATTACGCCGTGGGTTCGGTTTTAATGCAAAAAAAGACATCACTTGGCATTTTTTAGCGAAACGTTAAACGATACACGACGAAATTATACAGCGGCCGAACAAGAAACGTCAGCCATGTTAATGGCAGTTCAGAAGTCCAGGGTTTATTTCGGAAAAGCGCCCGTTACTGTCTATTCAGATAATGCGGTCTTAGGTAGACTATATTCTGGAAAGAATTTAACTCCCAGATTAATTAGATGAACCTTAAAGTTACAAGAGTACAACTTAATCAAGTTAATTTGAATTTCAATTTTTATTCTTTCTGAAAAATTGGTTCTAAATTTCTTTCTTTATATATTTACTGATCAATTTTTAGCAGCATAATGCACAAAAATTTTTGGAAGGATTATAAATTTTCCTTTTAAAAAATTATTTTCATATACATAGTCCAAACACATCTGTATACAGTTTAACGCGAAATATCGGTTAACACGGATTATGGATCATTCCGGATTATGGGTGTCCGAATTAACGACTTTTGACTGTACTATGTAATTTCATGCATTTTGTTTCTCTTAACACGAAAAGATATCCTTTCTGGAAATGAACAAAATACAGAAAACACTGGCATTGCTGGCGAGATTTAAGTGGGGTGTGAAATGAAAGAGAGGTGGTTTCACATGTTTCGTAGAAAAGAGGCTAATTTGACTTTGAAATACCCTCGGAATAGCCTGTGACACGAGCCAGTTTTGTTTATCTACGGACTTTCGCCTTCCACGTCTACAAACGCCACACAAACATCTCATCTCTCATCAATTAGCTTTGGAATTAAGTGATCATGGCAGTGTGAGTAAAAATTAGTGAGTTTGGCTCATATGTTGCACTGCATAGAATTCAGCGACTCCAAGGTTGAATGAAAATTATTTTCGTTACACACGATTCTCAAAAGTATCAGATTCTTTGGCTCCGAAAGAAATGGAGAAGTAGGATATTGAAACTGAGCTGACACTTAATGAAATGTTTGAGAAAGTTTCTGTATTAATGAACTGTCCTACTGTACTATCGGAAGAACATATGAAAGATCTCCCCGAAGTTTTTTTATTATTATTAAAGGAAGCAGGGCTAACTGTTAATGCATAACAATGTAAGTTCGTAACGAAATAATGACGATATTCGGGGTAGAAAATTTAGACTGAGGATTCTAAAATAAAAATAAAAATTATCCTCCGCCAAATAAGGCAAAGAAACTGTCATCTTTTCTTGGCATGTGCTCGTATTACCGTTCTTTTATCCAAAATTTGACCAATATTGTTGAACCTTTATTAGTGTTAAAACGGAAGAAATCAAAGTTTGCGTGGATAGCGGAAGCAACACGGCTTTTGAACAATTAAACACAGCTGAAATTAATGCCCTAGTGTTCAAATTCATGGAAGGGTACGAGAGGTTGGAGATCGTGGCTGATGCTTCAGATTACGCCGTGGGTTCGGTTTTAATGCAAAAAAAGACATCACTTGGCATTTTTTAGCGAAACGTTAAACGATACACGACGAAATTATACAGCGGCCGAACAAGAAACGTCATCCATGTTAATGGCAGTTCAGAAGTCCAGGGTTTATTTCGGAAAAGCGCCCGTTACTGTCTATTCAGATAATGCGGTCTTAGGTAGACTATATTCTGGAAAGAATTTAACTCCCAGATTAATTAGATGAACCTTAAAGTTACAAGAGTACAACTTAATCAAGTTAATTTGAATTTCAATTTTTATTCTTTCTGAAAAATTGGTTCTAAATTTCTTTCTTTATATATTTACTGATCAATTTTTAGCAGCATAATGCACAAAAATTTTTGGAAGGATTATAAATTTTCCTTTTAAAAAATTATTTTCATATACATAGTCCAAACACATCTGTATACAGTTTAACGCGAAATATCGGTTAACACGGATTATGGATCATTCCGGATTATGGGTGTCCGAATTAACGACTTTTGACTGTACTATGTAATTTCATGCATTTTGTTTCTCTTAACACGAAAAGATATCCTTTCTGGAAATGAACAAAATACAGAAAACACTGGCATTGCTGGCGAGATTTAAGTGGGGTGTGAAATGAAAGAGAGGTGGTTTCACATGTTTCGTAGAAAAGAGGCTAATTTGACTTTGAAATACCCTCGGAATAGCCTGTGACACGAGCCAGTTTTGTTTATCTACGGACTTTCGCCTTCCACGTCTACAAACGCCACACAAACATCTCATCTCTCATCAATTAGCTTTGGAATTAAGTGATCATGGCAGTGTGAGTAAAAATTAGTGAGTTTGGCTCATATGTTGCACTGCATAGAATTCAGCGACTCCAAGGTTGAATGAAAATTATTTTCGTTACACACGATTCTCAAAAGTATCAGATTCTTTGGCTCCGAAAGAAATGGAGAAGTAGGATATTGAAACTGAGCTGACACTTAATGAAATGTTTGAGAAAGTTTCTGTATTAATGAACTGTCCTACTGTACTATCGGAAGAACATATGAAAGATCTCCCCGAAGTTTTTTTATTATTATTAAAGGAAGCAGGGCTAACTGTTAATGCATAACAATGTAAGTTCGTAACGAAATAATGACGATATTCGGGGTAGAAAATTTAGACTGAGGATTCTAAAATAAAAATAAAAATTATCCTCCGCCAAATAAGGCAAAGAAACTGTCATCTTTTCTTGGCATGTGCTCGTATTACCGTTCTTTTATCCAAAATTTGACCAATATTGTTGAACCTTTATTAGTGTTAAAACGGAAGAAATCAAAGTTTGCGTGGATAGCGGAAGCAACACGGCTTTTGAACAATTAAACACAGCTGAAATTAATGCCCTAGTGTTCAATTCATGGAAGGGGACGAGAGGTTGGAGATCGTGGCTGATGCTTCAGATTACGCCGTGGGTTCGGTTTTAATGCAAAAAAAGACATCACTTGGCATTTTTTAGCGAAACGTTAAACGATACACGACGAAATTATACAGCGGCCGAACAAGAAACGTCAGCCATGTTAATGGCAGTTCAGAAGTCCAGGGTTTATTTCGGAAAAGCGCCCGTTACTGTCTATTCAGATAATGCGGTCTTAGGTAGACTATATTCTGGAAAGAATTTAACTCCCAGATTAATTAGATGAACCTTAAAGTTACAAGAGTACAACTTAATCAAGTTAATTTGAATTTCAATTTTTATTCTTTCTGAAAAATTGGTTCTAAATTTCTTTCTTTATATATTTACTGATCAATTTTTAGCAGCATAATGCACAAAAATTTTTGGAAGGATTATAAATTTTCCTTTTAAAAAATTATTTTCATATACATAGTCCAAACACATCTGTATACAGTTTAACGCGAAATATCGGTTAACACGGATTATGGATCATTCCGGATTATGGGTGTCCGAATTAACGACTTTTGACTGTACTATGTAATTTCATGCATTTTGTTTCTCTTAACACGAAAAGATATCCTTTCTGGAAATGAACAAAATACAGAAAACACTGGCATTGCTGGCGAGATTTAAGTGGGGTGTGAAATGAAAGAGAGGTGGTTTCACATGTTTCGTAGAAAAGAGGCTAATTTGACTTTGAAATACCCTCGGAATAGCCTGTGACACGAGCCAGTTTTGTTTATCTACGGACTTTCGCCTTCCACGTCTACAAACGCCACACAAACATCTCATCTCTCATCAATTAGCTTTGGAATTAAGTGATCATGGCAGTGTGAGTAAAAATTAGTGAGTTTGGCTCATATGTTGCACTGCATAGAATTCAGCGACTCCAAGGTTGAATGAAAATTATTTTCGTTACACACGATTCTCAAAAGTATCAGATTCTTTGGCTCCGAAAGAAATGGAGAAGTAGGATATTGAAACTGAGCTGACACTTAATGAAATGTTTGAGAAAGTTTCTGTATTAATGAACTGTCCTACTGTACTATCGGAAGAACATATGAAAGATCTCCCCGAAGTTTTTTTATTATTATTAAAGGAAGCAGGGCTAACTGTTAATGCATAACAATGTAAGTTCGTAACGAAATAATGACGATACTCGGGGTAGAAAATTTAGACTGAGGGTTCTAAAATAAAAATAAAAATTATCCTCCGCCAAATAAGGCAAAGAAACTGTCATCTTTTCTTGGCATGTGCTCGTATTACCGTTCTTTTATCCAAAATTTGACCAATATTGTTGAACCTTTATTAGTGTTAAAACGGAAGAAATCAAAGTTTGCGTGGATAGCGGAAGCAACACGGCTTTTGAACAATTAAACACAGCTGAAATTAATGCCCTAGTGTTCAAATTCATGGAAGGGGACGAGAGGTTGGAGATCGTGGCTGATGCTTCAGATTACGCCGTGGGTTCGGTTTTAATGCCAAAAAAGACATCACTTGGCATTTTTTAGCGAAACGTTAAACGATACACGACGAAATTATACAGCGGCCGAACAAGAAACGTCATCCATGTTAATGGCAGTTCAGAAGTCCAGGGTTTATTTCGGAAAAGCGCCCGTTACTGTCTATTCAGATAATGCGGTCTTAGGTAGACTATATTCTGGAAAGAATTTAACTCCCAGATTAATTAGATGAACCTTAAAGTTACAAGAGTACAACTTAATCAAGTTAATTTGAATTTCAATTTTTATTCTTTCTGAAAAATTGGTTCTAAATTTCTTTCTTTATATATTTACTGATCAATTTTTAGCAGCATAATGCACAAAAATTTTTGGAAGGATTATAAATTTTCCTTTTAAAAAATTATTTTCATATACATAGTCCAAACACATCTGTATACAGTTTAACGCGAAATATCGGTTAACACGGATTATGGATCATTCCGGATTATGGGTGTCCGAATTAACGACTTTTGACTGTACTATGTAATTTCATGCATTTTGTTTCTCTTAACACGAAAAGATATCCTTTCTGGAAATGAACAAAATACAGAAAACACTGGCATGCTGGCGAGAATTAAGTGGGGTGTGAAATGAAAGAGAGGTGGTTTCACATGTTTCGTAGAAAAGAGGCTAATTTGACTTTGAAATACCCTCGGAATAGCCTGTGACACGAGCCAGTTTTGTTTATCTACGGACTTTCGCCTTCCACGTCTACAAACGCCACACAAACATCTCATCTCTCATCAATTAGCTTTGGAATTAAGTGATCATGGCAGTGTGAGTAAAAATTAGTGAGTTTGGCTCATATGTTGCACTGCATAGAATTCAGCGACTCCAAGGTTGAATGAAAATTATTTTCGTTACACACGATTCTCAAAAGTATCAGATTCTTTGGCTCCGAAAGAAATGGAGAAGTAGGATATTGAAACTGAGCTGACACTTAATGAAATGTTTGAGAAAGTTTCTGTATTAATGAACTGTCCTACTGTACTATCGGAAGAACATATGAAAGATCTCCCCGAAGTTTTTTTATTATTATTAAAGGAAGCAGGGCTAACTGTTAATGCATAACAATGTAAGTTCGTAACGAAATAATGACGATATTCGGGGTAGAAAATTTAGACTGAGGATTCTAAAATAAAAATAAAAATTATCCTCCGCCAAATAAGGCAAAGAAACTGTCATCTTTTCTTGGCATGTGCTCGTATTACCGTTCTTTTATCCAAAATTTGACCAATATTGTTGAACCTTTATTAGTGTTAAAACGGAAGAAATCAAAGTTTGCGTGGATAGCGGAAGCAACACGGCTTTTGAACAATTAAACACAGCTGAAATTAATGCCCTAGTGTTCAATTCATGGAAGGGGACGAGAGGTTGGAGATCGTGGCTGATGCTTCAGATTACGCCGTGGGTTCGGTTTTAATGCAAAAAAAGACATCACTTGGCATTTTTTAGCGAAACGTTAAACGATACACGACGAAATTATACAGCGGCCGAACAAGAAACGTCATCCATGTTAATGGCAGTTCAGAAGTCCAGGGTTTATTTCGGAAAAGCGCCCGTTACTGTCTATTCAGATAATGCGGTCTTAGGTAGACTATATTCTGGAAAGAATTTAACTCCCAGATTAATTAGATGAACCTTAAAGTTACAAGAGTACAACTTAATCAAGTTAATTTGAATTTCAATTTTTATTCTTTCTGAAAAATTGGTTCTAAATTTCTTTCTTTATATATTTACTGATCAATTTTTAGCAGCATAATGCACAAAAATTTTTGGAAGGATTATAAATTTTCCTTTTAAAAAATTATTTTCATATACATAGTCCAAACACATCTGTATACAGTTTAACGCGAAATATCGGTTAACACGGATTATGGATCATTCCGGATTATGGGTGTCCGAATTAACGACTTTTGACTGTACTATGTAATTTCATGCATTTTGTTTCTCTTAACACGAAAAGATATCCTTTCTGGAAATGAACAAAATACAGAAAACACTGGCATTGCTGGCGAGATTTAAGTGGGGTGTGAAATGAAAGAGAGGTGGTTTCACATGTTTCGTAGAAAAGAGGCTAATTTGACTTTGAAATACCCTCGGAATAGCCTGTGACACGAGCCAGTTTTGTTTATCTACGGACTTTCGCCTTCCACGTCTACAAACGCCACACAAACATCTCATCTCTCATCAATTAGCTTTGGAATTAAGTGATCATGGCAGTGTGAGTAAAAATTAGTGAGTTTGGCTCATATGTTGCACTGCATAGAATTCAGCGACTCCAAGGTTGAATGAAAATTATTTTCGTTACACACGATTCTCAAAAGTATCAGATTCTTTGGCTCCGAAAGAAATGGAGAAGTAGGATATTGAAACTGAGCTGACACTTAATGAAATGTTTGAGAAAGTTTCTGTATTAATGAACTGTCCTACTGTACTATCGGAAGAACATATGAAAGATCTCCCCGAAGTTTTTTTATTATTATTAAAGGAAGCAGGGCTAACTGTTAATGCATAACAATGTAAGTTCGTAACGAAATAATGACGATATTCGGGGTAGAAAATTTAGACTGAGGATTCTAAAATAAAAATAAAAATTATCCTCCGCCAAATAAGGCAAAGAAACTGTCATCTTTTCTTGGCATGTGCTCGTATTACCGTTCTTTTATCCAAAATTTGACCAATATTGTTGAACCTTTATTAGTGTTAAAACGGAAGAAATCAAAGTTTGCGTGGATAGCGGAAGCAACACGGCTTTTGAACAATTAAACACAGCTGAAATTAATGCCCTAGTGTTCAAATTCATGGAAGGGGACGAGAGGTTGGAGATCGTGGCTGATGCTTCAGATTACGCCGTGGGTTCGGTTTTAATGCAAAAAAAGACATCACTTGGCATTTTTTAGCGAAACGTTAAACGATACACGACGAAATTATACAGCGGCCGAACAAGAAACGTCATCCATGTTAATGGCAGTTCAGAAGTCCAGGGTTTATTTCGGAAAAGCGCCCGTTACTGTCTATTCAGATAATGCGGTCTTAGGTAGACTATATTCTGGAAAGAATTTAACTCCCAGATTAATTAGATGAACCTTAAAGTTACAAGAGTACAACTTAATCAAGTTAATTTGAATTTCAATTTTTATTCTTTCTGAAAAATTGGTTCTAAATTTCTTTCTTTATATATTTACTGATCAATTTTTAGCAGCATAATGCACAAAAATTTTTGGAAGGATTATAAATTTTCCTTTTAAAAAATTATTTTCATATACATAGTCCAAACACATCTGTATACAGTTTAATGCGAAATATCGGTTAACACGGATTATGGATCATTCCGGATTATGGGTGTCCGAATTAACGACTTTTGACTGTACTATGTAATTTCATGCATTTTGTTTCTCTTAACACGAAAAGATATCCTTTCTGGAAATGAACAAAATACAGAAAACACTGGCATTGCTGGCGAGATTTAAGTGGGGTGTGAAATGAAAGAGAGGTGGTTTCACATGTTTCGTAGAAAAGAGGCTAATTTGACTTTGAAATACCCTCGGAATAGCCTGTGACACGAGCCAGTTTTGTTTATCTACGGACTTTCGCCTTCCACGTCTACAAACGCCACACAAACATCTCATCTCTCATCAATTAGCTTTGGAATTAAGTGATCATGGCAGTGTGAGTAAAAATTAGTGAGTTTGGCTCATATGTTGCACTGCATAGAATTCAGCGACTCCAAGGTTGAATGAAAATTATTTTCGTTACACACGATTCTCAAAAGTATCAGATTCTTTGGCTCCGAAAGAAATGGAGAAGTAGGATATTGAAACTGAGCTGACACTTAATGAAATGTTTGAGAAAGTTTCTGTATTAATGAACTGTCCTACTGTACTATCGGAAGAACATATGAAAGATCTCCCCGAAGTTTTTTTATTATTATTAAAGGAAGCAGGGCTAACTGTTAATGCATAACAATGTAAGTTCGTAACGAAATAATGACGATATTCGGGGTAGAAAATTTAGACTGAGGATTCTAAAATAAAAATAAAAATTATCCTCCGCCAAATAAGGCAAAGAAACTGTCATCTTTTCTTGGCATGTGCTCGTATTACCGTTCTTTTATCCAAAATTTGACGAATATTGTTGAACCTTTATTAGTGTTAAAACGGAAGAAATCAAAGTTTGCGTGGATAGCGGAAGCAACACGGCTTTTGAACAATTAAACACAGCTGAAATTAATGCCCTAGTGTTCAAATTCATGGAAGGGGACGAGAGGTTGGAGATCGTGGCTGATGCTTCAGATTACGCCGTGGGTTCGGTTTTAATGCAAAAAAAGACATCACTTGGCATTTTTTAGCGAAACGTTAAACGATACACGACGAAATTATACAGCGGCCGAACAAGAAACGTCAGCCATGTTAATGGCAGTTCAGAAGTCCAGGGTTTATTTCGGAAAAGCGCCCGTTACTGTCTATTCAGATAATGCGGTCTTAGGTAGACTATATTCTGGAAAGAATTTAACTCCCAGATTAATTAGATGAACCTTAAAGTTACAAGAGTACAACTTAATCAAGTTAATTTGAATTTCAATTTTTATTCTTTCTGAAAAATTGGTTCTAAATTTCTTTCTTTATATATTTACTGATCAATTTTTAGCAGCATAATGCACAAAAATTTTTGGAAGGATTATAAATTTTCCTTTTAAAAAATTATTTTCATATACATAGTCCAAACACATCTGTATACAGTTTAATGCGAAATATCGGTTAACACGGATTATGGATCATTCCGGATTATGGGTGTCCGAATTAACGACTTTTGACTGTACTATGTAATTTCATGCATTTTGTTTCTCTTAACACGAAAAGATATCCTTTCTGGAAATGAACAAAATACAGAAAACACTGGCATTGCTTTCGAGATTTAAGTGGGGTGTGAAATGAAAGAGAGGTGGTTTCACATGTTTCGTAGAAAAGAGGCTAATTTGACTTTGAAATACCCTCGGAATAGCCTGTGACACGAGCCAGTTTTGTTTATCTACGGACTTTCGCCTTCCACGTCTACAAACGCCACACAAACATCTCATCTCTCATCAATTAGCTTTGGAATTAAGTGATCATGGCAGTGTGAGTAAAAATTAGTGAGTTTGGCTCATATGTTGCACTGCATAGAATTCAGCGACTCCAAGGTTGAATGAAAATTATTTTCGTTACACACGATTCTCAAAAGTATCAGATTCTTTGGCTCCGAAAGAAATGGAGAAGTAGGATATTGAAACTGAGCTGACACTTAATGAAATGTTTGAGAAAGTTTCTGTATTAATGAACTGTCCTACTGTACTATCGGAAGAACATATGAAAGATCTCCCCGAAGTTTTTTTATTATTATTAAAGGAAGCAGGGCTAACTGTTAATGCATAACAATGTAAGTTCGTAACGAAATAATGACGATATTCGGGGTAGAAAATTTAGACTGAGGATTCTAAAATAAAAATAAAAATTATCCTCCGCCAAATAAGGCAAAGAAACTGTCATCTTTTCTTGGCATGTGCTCGTATTACCGTTCTTTTATCCAAAATTTGACCAATATTGTTGAACCTTTATTAGTGTTAAAACGGAAGAAATCAAAGTTTGCGTGGATAGCGGAAGCAACACGGCTTTTGAACAATTAAACACAGCTGAAATTAATGCCCTAGTGTTCAAATTCATGGAAGGGGACGAGAGGTTGGAGATCGTGGCTGATGCTTCAGATTACGCCGTGGGTTCGGTTTTAATGCAAAAAAAGACATCACTTGGCATTTTTTAGCGAAACGTTAAACGATACACGACGAAATTATACAGCGGCCGAACAAGAAACGTCAGCCATGTTAATGGCAGTTCAGAAGTCCAGGGTTTATTTCGGAAAAGCGCCCGTTACTGTCTATTCAGATAATGCGGTCTTAGGTAGACTATATTCTGGAAAGAATTTAACTCCCAGATTAATTAGATGAACCTTAAAGTTACAAGAGTACAACTTAATCAAGTTAATTTGAATTTCAATTTTTATTCTTTCTGAAAAATTGGTTCTAAATTTCTTTCTTTATATATTTACTGATCAATTTTTAGCAGCATAATGCACAAAAATTTTTGGAAGGATTATAAATTTTCCTTTTAAAAAATTATTTTCATATACATAGTCCAAACACATCTGTATACAGTTTAACGCGAAATATCGGTTAACACGGATTATGGATCATTCCGGATTATGGGTGTCCGAATTAACGAATTTTGACTGTACTATGTAATTTCATGCATTTTGTTTCTCTTAACACGAAAAGATATCCTTTCTGGAAATGAACAAAATACAGAAAACACTGGCATTGCTGGCGAGATTTAAGTGGGGTGTGAAATGAAAGAGAGGTGGTTTCACATGTTTCGTAGAAAAGAGGCTAATTTGACTTTGAAATACCCTCGGAATAGCCTGTGACACGAGCCAGTTTTGTTTATCTACGGACTTTCGCCTTCCACGTCTACAAACGCCACACAAACATCTCATCTCTCATCAATTAGCTTTGGAATTAAGTGATCATGGCAGTGTGAGTAAAAATTAGTGAGTTTGGCTCATATGTTGCACTGCATAGAATTCAGCGACTCCAAGGTTGAATGAAAATTATTTTCGTTACACACGATTCTCAAAAGTATCAGATTCTTTGGCTCCGAAAGAAATGGAGAAGTAGGATATTGAAACTGAGCTGACACTTAATGAAATGTTTGAGAAAGTTTCTGTATTAATGAACTGTCCTACTGTACTATCGGAAGAACATATGAAAGATCTCCCCGAAGTTTTTTTATTATTATTAAAGGAAGCAGGGCTAACTGTTAATGCATAACAATGTAAGTTCGTAACGAAATAATGACGATATTCGGGGTAGAAAATTTAGACTGAGGATTCTAAAATAAAAATAAAAATTATCCTCCGCCAAATAAGGCAAAGAAACTGTCATCTTTTCTTGGCATGTGCTCGTATTACCGTTCTTTTATCCAAAATTTGACCAATATTGTTGAACCTTTATTAGTGTTAAAACGGAAGAAATCAAAGTTTGCGTGGATAGCGGAAGCAACACGGCTTTTGAACAATTAAACACAGCTGAAATTAATGCCCTAGTGTTCAAATTCATGGAAGGGGACGAGAGGTTGGAGATCGTGGCTGATGCTTCAGATTACGCCGTGGGTTCGGTTTTAATGCAAAAAAAGACATCACTTGGCATTTTTTAGCGAAACGTTAAACGATACACGACGAAATTATACAGCGGCCGAACAAGAAACGTCAGCCATGTTAATGGCAGTTCAGAAGTCCAGGGTTTATTTCGGAAAAGCGCCCGTTACTGTCTATTCAGATAATGCGGTCTTAGGTAGACTATATTCTGGAAAGAATTTAACTCCCAGATTAATTAGATGAACCTTAAAGTTACAAGAGCACAACTTAATCAAGTTAATTTGAATTTCAATTTTTATTCTTTCTGAAAAATTGGTTCTAAATTTCTTTCTTTATATATTTACTGATCAATTTTTAGCAGCATAATGCACAAAAATTTTTGGAAGGATTATAAATTTTCCTTTTAAAAAATTATTTTCATATACATAGTCCAAACACATCTGTATACAGTTTAACGCGAAATATCGGTTAACACGGATTATGGATCATTCCGGATTATGGGTGTCCGAATTAACGACTTTTGACTGTACTATGTAATTTCATGCATTTTGTTTCTCTTAACACGAAAAGATATCCTTTCTGGAAATGAACAAAATACAGAAAACACTGGCATTGCTGGCGAGATTTAAGTGGGGTGTGAAATGAAAGAGAGGTGGTTTCACATGTTTCGTAGAAAAGAGGCTAATTTGACTTTGAAATACCCTCGGAATAGCCTGTGACACGAGCCAGTTTTGTTTATCTACGGACTTTCGCCTTCCACGTCTACAAACGCCACACAAACATCTCATCTCTCATCAATTAGCTTTGGAATTAAGTGATCATGGCAGTGTGAGTAAAAATTAGTGAGTTTGGCTCATATGTTGCACTGCATAGAATTCAGCGACTCCAAGGTTGAATGAAAATTATTTTCGTTACACACGATTCTCAAAAGTATCAGATTCTTTGGCTCCGAAAGAAATGGAGAAGTAGGATATTGAAACTGAGCTGACACTTAATGAAATGTTTGAGAAAGTTTCTGTATTAATGAACTGTCCTACTGTACTATCGGAAGAACATATGAAAGATCTCCCCGAAGATTTTTTATTATTATTAAAGGAAGCAGGGCTAACTGTTAATGCATAACAATGTAAGTTCGTAACGAAATAATGACGATATTCGGGGTAGAAAATTTAGACTGAGGATTCTAAAATAAAAATAAAAATTATCCTCCGCCAAATAAGGCAAAGAAACTGTCATCTTTTCTTGGCATGTGCTCGTATTACCGTTCTTTTATCCAAAATTTGACCAATATTGTTGAACCTTTATTAGTGTTAAAACGGAAGAAATCAAAGTTTGCGTGGATAGCGGAAGCAACACGGCTTTTGAACAATTAAACACAGCTGAAATTAATGCCCTAGTGTTCAAATTCATGGAAGGGGACGAGAGGTTGGAGATCGTGGCTGATGCTTCAGATTACGCCGTGGGTTCGGTTTTAATGCAAAAAAAGACATCACTTGGCATTTTTTAGCGAAACGTTAAACGATACACGACGAAATTATACAGCGGCCGAACAAGAAACGTCAGCCATGTTAATGGCAGTTCAGAAGTCCAGGGTTTATTTCGGAAAAGCGCCCGTTACTGTCTATTCAGATAATGCGGTCTTAGGTAGACTATATTCTGGAAAGAATTTAACTCCCAGATTAATTAGATGAACCTTAAAGTTACAAGAGTACAACTTAATCAAGTTAATTTGAATTTCAATTTTTATTCTTTCTGAAAAATTGGTTCTAAATTTCTTTCTTTATATATTTACTGATCAATTTTTAGCAGCATAATGCACAAAAATTTTTGGAAGGATTATAAATTTTCCTTTTAAAAAATTATTTTCATATACATAGTCCAAACACATCTGTATACAGTTTAACGCGAAATATCGGTTAACACGGATTATGGATCATTCCGGATTATGGGTGTCCGAATTAACGACTTTTGACTGTACTATGTAATTTCATGCATTTTGTTTCTCTTAACACGAAAAGATATCCTTTCTGGAAATGAACAAAATACAGAAAACACTGGCATTGCTGGCGAGATTTAAGTGGGGTGTGAAATGAAAGAGAGGTGGTTTCACATGTTTCGTAGAAAAGAGGCTAATTTGACTTTGAAATACCCTCGGAATAGCCTGTGACACGAGCCAGTTTTGTTTATCTACGGACTTTCGCCTTCCACGTCTACAAACGCCACACAAACATCTCATCTCTCATCAATTAGCTTTGGAATTAAGTGATCATGGCAGTGTGAGTAAAAATTAGTGAGTTTGGCTCATATGTTGCACTGCATAGAATTCAGCGACTCCAAGGTTGAATGAAAATTATTTTCGTTACACACGATTCTCAAAAGTATCAGATTCTTTGGCTCCGAAAGAAATGGAGAAGTAGGATATTGAAACTGAGCTGACACTTAATGAAATGTTTGAGAAAGTTTCTGTATTAATGAACTGTCCTACTGTACTATCGGAAGAACATATGAAAGATCTCCCCGAAGATTTTTTATTATTATTAAAGGAAGCAGGGCTAACTGTTAATGCATAACAATGTAAGTTCGTAACGAAATAATGACGATATTCGGGGTAGAAAATTTAGACTGAGGATTCTAAAATAAAAATAAAAATTATCCTCCGCCAAATAAGGCAAAGAAACTGTCATCTTTTCTTGGCATGTGCTCGTATTACCGTTCTTTTATCCAAAATTTGACCAATATTGTTGAACCTTTATTAGTGTTAAAACGGAAGAAATCAAAGTTTGCGTGGATAGCGGAAGCAACACGGCTTTTGAACAATTAAACACAGCTGAAATTAATGCCCTAGTGTTCAATTCATGGAAGGGGACGAGAGGTTGGAGATCGTGGCTGATGCTTCAGATTACGCCGTGGGTTCGGTTTTAATGCAAAAAAAGACATCACTTGGCATTTTTTAGCGAAACGTTAAACGATACACGACGAAATTATACAGCGGCCGAACAAGAAACGTCATCCATGTTAATGGCAGTTCAGAAGTCCAGGGTTTATTTCGGAAAAGCGCCCGTTACTGTCTATTCAGATAATGCGGTCTTAGGTAGACTATATTCTGGAAAGAATTTAACTCCCAGATTAATTAGATGAACCTTAAAGTTACAAGAGTACAACTTAATCAAGTTAATTTGAATTTCAATTTTTATTCTTTCTGAAAAATTGGTTCTAAATTTCTTTCTTTATATATTTACTGATCAATTTTTAGCAGCATAATGCACAAAAATTTTTGGAAGGATTATAAATTTTCCTTTTAAAAAATTATTTTCATATACATAGTCCAAACACATCTGTATACAGTTTAACGCGAAATATCGGTTAACACGGATTATGGATCATTCCGGATTATGGGTGTCCGAATTAACGACTTTTGACTGTACTATGTAATTTCATGCATTTTGTTTCTCTTAACACGAAAAGATATCCTTTCTGGAAATGAACAAAATACAGAAAACACTGGCATTGCTGGCGAGATTTAAGTGGGGTGTGGAATGAAAGAGAGGTGGTTTCACATGTTTCGTAGAAAAGAGGCTAATTTGACTTTGAAATACCCTCGGAATAGCCTGTGACACGAGCCAGTTTTGTTTATCTACGGACTTTCGCCTTCCACGTCTACAAACGCCACACAAACATCTCATCTCTCATCAATTAGCTTTGGAATTAAGTGATCATGGCAGTGTGAGTAAAAATTAGTGAGTTTGGCTCATATGTTGCACTGCATAGAATTCAGCGACTCCAAGGTTGAATGAAAATTATTTTCGTTACACACGATTCTCAAAAGTATCAGATTCTTTGGCTCCGAAAGAAATGGAGAAGTAGGATATTGAAACTGAGCTGACACTTAATGAAATGTTTGAGAAAGTTTCTGTATTAATGAACTGTCCTACTGTACTATCGGAAGAACATATGAAAGATCTCCCCGAAGATTTTTTATTATTATTAAAGGAAGCAGGGCTAACTGTTAATGCATAACAATGTAAGTTCGTAACGAAATAATGACGATATTCGGGGTAGAAAATTTAGACTGAGGATTCTAAAATAAAAATAAAAATTATCCTCCGCCAAATAAGGCAAAGAAACTGTCATCTTTTCTTGGCATGTGCTCGTATTACCGTTCTTTTATCCAAAATTTGACCAATATTGTTGAACCTTTATTAGTGTTAAAACGGAAGAAATCAAAGTTTGCGTGGATAGCGGAAGCAACACGGCTTTTGAACAATTAAACACAGCTGAAATTAATGCCCTAGTGTTCAAATTCATGGAAGGGGACGAGAGGTTGGAGATCGTGGCTGATGCTTCAGATTACGCCGTGGGTTCGGTTTTAATGCAAAAAAAGACATCACTTGGCATTTTTTAGCGAAACGTTAAACGATACACGACGAAATTATACAGCGGCCGAACAAGAAACGTCATCCATGTTAATGGCAGTTCAGAAGTCCAGGGTTTATTTCGGAAAAGCGCCCGTTACTGTCTATTCAGATAATGCGGTCTTAGGTAGACTATATTCTGGAAAGAATTTAACTCCCAGATTAATTAGATGAACCTTAAAGTTACAAGAGTACAACTTAATCAAGTTAATTTGAATTTCAATTTTTATTCTTTCTGAAAAATTGGTTCTAAATTTCTTTCTTTATATATTTACTGATCAATTTTTAGCAGCATAATGCACAAAAATTTTTGGAAGGATTATAAATTTTCCTTTTAAAAAATTATTTTCATATACATAGTCCAAACACATCTGTATACAGTTTAACGCGAAATATCGGTTAACACGGATTATGGATCATTCCGGATTATGGGTGTCCGAATTAACGACTTTTGACTGTACTATGTAATTTCATGCATTTTGTTTCTCTTAACACGAAAAGATATCCTTTCTGGAAATGAACAAAATACAGAAAACACTGGCATTGCTGGCGAGATTTAAGTGGGGTGTGAAATGAAAGAGAGGTGGTTTCACATGTTTCGTAGAAAAGAGGCTAATTTGACTTTGAAATACCCTCGGAATAGCCTGTGACACGAGCCAGTTTTGTTTATCTACGGACTTTCGCCTTCCACGTCTACAAACGCCACACAAACATCTCATCTCTCATCAATTAGCTTTGGAATTAAGTGATCATGGCAGTGTGAGTAAAAATTAGTGAGTTTGGCTCATATGTTGCACTGCATAGAATTCAGCGACTCCAAGGTTGAATGAAAATTATTTTCGTTACACACGATTCTCAAAAGTATCAGATTCTTTGGCTCCGAAAGAAATGGAGAAGTAGGATATTGAAACTGAGCTGACACTTAATGAAATGTTTGAGAAAGTTTCTGTATTAATGAACTGTCCTACTGTACTATCGGAAGAACATATGAAAGATCTCCCCGAAGATTTTTTATTATTATTAAAGGAAGCAGGGCTAACTGTTAATGCATAACAATGTAAGTTCGTAACGAAATAATGACGATATTCGGGGTAGAAAATTTAGACTGAGGATTCTAAAATAAAAATAAAAATTATCCTCCGCCAAATAAGGCAAAGAAACTGTCATCTTTTCTTGGCATGTGCTCGTATTACCGTTCTTTTATCCAAAATTTGACCAATATTGTTGAACCTTTATTAGTGTTAAAACGGAAGAAATCAAAGTTTGCGTGGATAGCGGAAGCAACACGGCTTTTGAACAATTAAACACAGCTGAAATTAATGCCCTAGTGTTCAAATTCATGGAAGGGGACGAGAGGTTGGAGATCGTGGCTGATGCTTCAGATTACGCCGTGGGTTCGGTTTTAATGCAAAAAAAGACATCACTTGGCATTTTTTAGCGAAACGTTAAACGATACACGACGAAATTATACAGCGGCCGAACAAGAAACGTCATCCATGTTAATGGCAGTTCAGAAGTCCAGGGTTTATTTCGGAAAAGCGCCCGTTACTGTCTATTCAGATAATGCGGTCTTAGGTAGACTATATTCTGGAAAGAATTTAACTCCCAGATTAATTAGATGAACCTTAAAGTTACAAGAGTACAACTTAATCAAGTTAATTTGAATTTCAATTTTTATTCTTTCTGAAAAATTGGTTCTAAATTTCTTTCTTTATATATTTACTGATCAATTTTTAGCAGCATAATGCACAAAAATTTTTGGAAGGATTATAAATTTTCCTTTTAAAAAATTATTTTCATATACATAGTCCAAACACATCTGTATACAGTTTAACGCGAAATATCGGTTAACACGGATTATGGATCATTCCGGATTATGGGTGTCCGAATTAACGACTTTTGACTGTACTATGTAATTTCATGCATTTTGTTTCTCTTAACACGAAAAGATATCCTTTCTGGAAATGAACAAAATACAGAAAACACTGGCATTGCTGGCGAGATTTAAGTGGGGTGTGAAATGAAAGAGAGGTGGTTTCACATGTTTCGTAGAAAAGAGGCTAATTTGACTTTGAAATACCCTCGGAATAGCCTGTGACACGAGCCAGTTTTGTTTATCTACGGACTTTCGCCTTCCACGTCTACAAACGCCACACAAACATCTCATCTCTCATCAATTAGCTTTGGAATTAAGTGATCATGGCAGTGTGAGTAAAAATTAGTGAGTTTGGCTCATATGTTGCACTGCATAGAATTCAGCGACTCCAAGGTTGAATGAAAATTATTTTCGTTACACACGATTCTCAAAAGTATCAGATTCTTTGGCTCCGAAAGAAATGGAGAAGTAGGATATTGAAACTGAGCTGACACTTAATGAAATGTTTGAGAAAGTTTCTGTATTAATGAACTGTCCTACTGTACTATCGGAAGAACATATGAAAGATCTCCCCGAAGATTTTTTATTATTATTAAAGGAAGCAGGGCTAACTGTTAATGCATAACAATGTAAGTTCGTAACGAAATAATGACGATATTCGGGGTAGAAAATTTAGACTGAGGATTCTAAAATAAAAATAAAAATTATCCTCCGCCAAATAAGGCAAAGAAACTGTCATCTTTTCTTGGCATGTGCTCGTATTACCGTTCTTTTATCCAAAATTTGACCAATATTGTTGAACCTTTATTAGTGTTAAAACGGAAGAAATCAAAGTTTGCGTGGATAGCGGAAGCAACACGGCTTTTGAACAATTAAACACAGCTGAAATTAATGCCCTAGTGTTCAAATTCATGGAAGGGGACGAGAGGTTGGAGATCGTGGCTGATGCTTCAGATTACGCCGTGGGTTCGGTTTTAATGCAAAAAAAGACATCACTTGGCATTTTTAGCGAAACGTTAAACGATACACGACGAAATTATACAGCGGCCGAACAAGAAACGTCAGCCATGTTAATGGCAGTTCAGAAGTCCAGGGTTTATTTCGGAAAAGCGCCCGTTACTGTCTATTCAGATAATGCGGTCTTAGGTAGACTATATTCTGGAAAGAATTTAACTCCCAGATTAATTAGATGAACCTTAAAGTTACAAGAGTACAACTTAATCAAGTTAATTTGAATTTCAATTTTTATTCTTTCTGAAAAATTGGTTCTAAATTTCTTTCTTTATATATTTACTGATCAATTTTTAGCAGCATAATGCACAAAAAATTTTGGAAGGATTATAAATTTTCCTTTTAAAAAATTATTTTCATATACATAGTCCAAACACATCTGTATACAGTTTAACGCGAAATATCGGTTAACACGGATTATGGATCATTCCGGATTATGGGTGTCCGAATTAACGAATTTTGACTGTACTATGTAATTTCATGCATTTTGTTTCTCTTAACACGAAAAGATATCCTTTCTGGAAATGAACAAAATACAGAAAACACTGGCATTGCTGGCGAGATTTAAGTGGGGTGTGAAATGAAAGAGAGGTGGTTTCACATGTTTCGTAGAAAAGAGGCTAATTTGACTTTGAAATACCCTCGGAATAGCCTGTGACACGAGCCAGTTTTGTTTATCTACGGACTTTCGCCTTCCACGTCTACAAACGCCACACAAACATCTCATCTCTCATCAATTAGCTTTGGAATTAAGTGATCATGGCAGTGTGAGTAAAAATTAGTGAGTTTGGCTCATATGTTGCACTGCATAGAATTCAGCGACTCCAAGGTTGAATGAAAATTATTTTCGTTACACACGATTCTCAAAAGTATCAGATTCTTTGGCTCCGAAAGAAATGGAGAAGTAGGATATTGAAACTGAGCTGACACTTAATGAAATGTTTGAGAAAGTTTCTGTATTAATGAACTGTCCTACTGTACTATCGGAAGAACATATGAAAGTTCTCCCCGAAGATTTTTTATTATTATTAAAGGAAGCAGGGCTAACTGTTAATGCATAACAATGTAAGTTCGTAACGAAATAATGACGATATTCGGGGTAGAAAATTTAGACTGAGGATTCTAAAATAAAAATAAAAATTATCCTCCGCCAAATAAGGCAAAGAAACTGTCATCTTTTCTTGGCATGTGCTCGTATTACCGTTCTTTTATCCAAAATTTGACCAATATTGTTGAACCTTTATTAGTGTTAAAACGGAAGAAATCAAAGTTTGCGTGGATAGCGGAAGCAACACGGCTTTTGAACAATTAAACACAGCTGAAATTAATGCCCTAGTGTTCAAATTCATGGAAGGGGACGAGAGGTTGGAGATCGTGGCTGATGCTTCAGATTACGCCGTGGGTTCGGTTTTAATGCAAAAAAAGACATCACTTGGCATTTTTTAGCGAAACGTTAAACGATACACGACGAAATTATACAGCGGCCGAACAAGAAACGTCATCCATGTTAATGGCAGTTCAGAAGTCCAGGGTTTATTTCGGGAAAGCGCCCGTTACTGTCTATTCAGATAATGCGGTCTTAGGTAGACTATATTCTGGAAAGAATTTAACTCCCAGATTAATTAGATGAACCTTAAAGTTACAAGAGTACAACTTAATCAAGTTAATTTGAATTTCAATTTTTATTCTTTCTGAAAAATTGGTTCTAAATTTCTTTCTTTATATATTTACTGATCAATTTTTAGCAGCATAATGCACAAAAATTTTTGGAAGTATTATAAATTTTCCTTTTAAAAAATTATTTTCATATACATAGTCCAAACACATCTGTATACAGTTTAACGCGAAATATCGGTTAACACGGATTATGGATCATTCCGGATTATGGGTGTCCGAATTAACGACTTTTGACTGTACTATGTAATTTCATGCATTTTGTTTCTCTTAACACGAAAAGATATCCTTTCTGGAAATGAACAAAATACAGAAAACACTGGCATGCTGGCGAGATTTAAGTGGGGTGTGAAATGAAAGAGAGGTGGTTTCACATGTTTCGTAGAAAAGAGGCTAATTTGACTTTGAAATACCCTCGGAATAGCCTGTGACACGAACCAGTTTTGTTTATCTACGGACTTTCGCCTTCCACGTCTACAAACGCCACACAAACATCTCATCTCTCATCAATTAGCTTTGGAATTAAGTGATCATGGCAGTGTGAGTAAAAATTAGTGAGTTTGGCTCATATGTTGCACTGCATAGAATTCAGCGACTCCAAGGTTGAATGAAAATTATTTTCGTTACACACGATTCTCAAAAGTATCAGATTCTTTGGCTCCGAAAGAAATGGAGAAGTAGGATATTGAAACTGAGCTGACACTTAATGAAATGTTTGAGAAAGTTTCTGTATTAATGAACTGTCCTACTGTACTATCGGAAGAACATATGAAAGATCTCCCCGAAGTTTTTTTATTATTATTAAAGGAAGCAGGGCTAACTGTTAATGCATAACAATGTAAGTTCGTAACGAAATAATGACGATATTCGGGGTAGAAAATTTAGACTGAGGATTCTAAAATAAAAATAAAAATTATCCTCCGCCAAATAAGGCAAAGAAACTGTCATCTTTTCTTGGCATGTGCTCGTATTACCGTTCTTTTATCCAAAATTTGACCAATATTGTTGAACCTTTATTAGTGTTAAAACGGAAGAAATCAAAGTTTGCGTGGATAGCGGAAGCAACACGGCTTTTGAACAATTAAACACAGCTGAAATTAATGCCCTAGTGTTCAAATTCATGGAAGGGGACGAGAGGTTGGAGATCGTGGCTGATGCTTCAGATTACGCCGTGGGTTCGGTTTTAATGCAAAAAAAGACATCACTTGGCATTTTTTAGCGAAACGTTAAACGATACACGACGAAATTATACAGCGGCCGAACAAGAAACGTCATCCATGTTAATGGCAGTTCAGAAGTCCAGGGTTTATTTCGGAAAAGCGCCCGTTACTGTCTATTCAGATAATGCGGTCTTAGGTAGACTATATTCTGGAAAGAATTTAACTCCCAGATTAATTAGATGAACCTTAAAGTTACAAGAGTACAACTTAATCAAGTTAATTTGAATTTCAATTTTTATTCTTTCTGAAAAATTGGTTCTAAATTTCTTTCTTTATATATTTACTGATCAATTTTTAGCAGCATAATGCACAAAAATTTTTGGAAGGATTATAAATTTTCCTTTTAAAAAATTATTTTCATATACATAGTCCAAACACATCTGTATACAGTTTAACGCGAAATATCGGTTAACACGGATTATGGATCATTCCGGATTATGGGTGTCCGAATTAACGACTTTTGACTGTACTATGTAATTTCATGCATTTTGTTTCTCTTAACACGAAAAGATATCCTTTCTGGAAATGAACAAAATACAGAAAACACTGGCATTGCTGGCGAGATTTAAGTGGGGTGTGAAATGAAAGAGAGGTGGTTTCACATGTTTCGTAGAAAAGAGGCTAATTTGACTTTGAAATACCCTCGGAATAGCCTGTGACACGAGCCAGTTTTGTTTATCTACGGACTTTCGCCTTCCACGTCTACAAACGCCACACAAACATCTCATCTCTCATCAATTAGCTTTGGAATTAAGTGATCATGGCAGTGTGAGTAAAAATTAGTGAGTTTGGCTCATATGTTGCACTGCATAGAATTCAGCGACTCCAAGGTTGAATGAAAATTATTTTCGTTACACACGATTCTCAAAAGTATCAGATTCTTTGGCTCCGAAAGAAATGGAGAAGTAGGATATTGAAACTGAGCTGACACTTAATGAAATGTTTGAGAAAGTTTCTGTATTAATGAACTGTCCTACTGTACTATCGGAAGAACATATGAAAGATCTCCCCGAAGTTTTTTTATTATTATTAAAGGAAGCAGGGCTAACTGTTAATGCATAACAATGTAAGTTCGTAACGAAATAATGACGATATTCGGGGTAGAAAATTTAGACTGAGGATTCTAAAATAAAAATAAAAATTATCCTCCGCCAAATAAGGCAAAGAAACTGTCCTCTTTTCTTGGCATGTGCTCGTATTACCGTTCTTTTATCCAAAATTTGACCAATATTGTTGAACCTTTATTAGTGTTAAAACGGAAGAAATCAAAGTTTGCGTGGATAGCGGAAGCAACACGGCTTTTGAACAATTAAACACAGCTGAAATTAATGCCCTAGTGTTCAAATTCATGGAAGGGGACGAGAGGTTGGAGATCGTGGCTGATGCTTCAGATTACGCCGTGGGTTCGGTTTTAATGCAAAAAAAGACATCACTTGGCATTTTTTAGCGAAACGTTAAACGATACACGACGAAATTATACAGCGGCCGAACAAGAAACGTCATCTATGTTAATGGCAGTTCAGAAGTCTAGGGTTTATTTCGGAAAAGCGCCCGTTACTGTCTATTCAGATAATGCGGTCTTAGGTAGACTATATTCTGGAAAGAATTTAACTCCCAGATTAATTAGATGAACCTTAAAGTTACAAGAGTACAACTTAATCAAGTTAATTTGAATTTCAATTTTTATTCTTTCTGAAAAATTGGTTCTAAATTTCTTTCTTTATATATTTACTGATCAATTTTTAGCAGCATAATGCACAAAAAGTTTTGGAAGGATTATAAATTTTCCTTTTAAAAAATTATTTTCATATACATAGTCCAAACACATCTGTATACAGTTTAACGCGAAATATCGGTTAACACGGATTATGGATCATTCCGGATTATGGGTGTCCGAGTTAACGACTTTTGACTGTACTATGTAATTTCATGCATTTTGTTTCTCTTAACACGAAAAGATATCCTTTCTGGAAATGAACAAAATACAGAAAACACTGGCATTGCTGGCGAGATTTAAGTGGGGTGTGAAATGAAAGAGAGGTGGTTTCACATGTTTCGTAGAAAAGAGGCTAATTTGACTTTGAAATACCCTCGGAATAGCCTGTGACACGAGCCAGTTTTGTTTATCTACGGACTTTCGCCTTCCACGTCTACAAACGCCACACAAACATCTCATCTCTCATCAATTAGCTTTGGAATTAAGTGATCATGGCAGTGTGAGTAAAAATTAGTGAGTTTGGCTCATATGTTGCACTGCATAGAATTCAGCGACTCCAAGGTTGAATGAAAATTATTTTCGTTACACACGATTCTCAAAAGTATCAGATTCTTTGGCTCCGAAAGAAATGGAGAAGTAGGATATTGAAACTGAGCTGACACTTAATGAAATGTTTGAGAAAGTTTCTGTATTAATGAACTGTCCTACTGTACTATCGGAAGAACATATGAAAGATCTCCCCGAAGATTTTTTATTATTATTAAAGGAAGCAGGGCTAACTGTTAATGCATAACAATGTAAGTTCGTAACGAAATAATGACGATATTCGGGGTAGAAAATTTAGACTGAGGATTCTAAAATAAAAATAAAAATTATCCTCCGCCAAATAAGGCAAAGAAACTGTCATCTTTTCTTGGCATGTGCTCGTATTACCGTTCTTTTATCCAAAATTTGACCAATATTGTTGAACCTTTATTAGTGTTAAAAAGGAAGAAATCAAAGTTTGCGTGGATAGCGGAAGCAACACGGCTTTTGAACAATTAAACACAGCTGAAATTAATGCCCTAGTGTTCAAATTCATGGAAGGGGACGAGAGGTTGGAGATCGTGGCTGATGCTTCAGATTACGCCGTGGGTTCGGTTTTAATGCAAAAAAAGACATCACTTGGCATTTTTTAGCGAAACGTTAAACGATACACGACGAAATTATACAGCGGCCGAACAAGAAACGTCATCCATGTTAATGGCAGTTCAGAAGTCTAGGGTTTATTTCGGAAAAGCGCCCGTTACTGTCTATTCAGATAATGCGGTCTTAGGTAGACTATATTCTGGAAAGAATTTAACTCCCAGATTAATTAGATGAACCTTAAAGTTACAAGAGTACAACTTAATGAAGTTAATTTGAATTTCAATTTTTATTCTTTCTGAAAAATTGGTTCTAAATTTCTTTCTTTATATATTTACTGATCAATTTTTAGCAGCATAATGCACAAAAAGTTTTGGAAGGATTATAAATTTTCCTTTTAAAAAATTATTTTCATATACATAGTCCAAACACATCTGTATACAGTTTAACGCGAAATATCGGTTAACACGGATTTTGGATCATTCCGGATTATGGGTGTCCGAATTAACGACTTTTGACTGTACTATGTAATTTCATGCATTTTGTTTCTCTTAACACGAAAAGATATCCTTTCTGGAAATGAACAAAATACAGAAAACACTGGCATTGCTGGCGAGATTTAAGTGGGGTGTGAAATGAAAGAGAGGTGGTTTCACATGTTTCGTAGAAAAGAGGCTAATTTGACTTTGAAATACCCTCGGAATAGCCTGTGACACGAGCCAGTTTTGTTTATCTACGGACTTTCGCCTTCCACGTCTACAAACGCCACACAAACATCTCATCTCTCATCAATTAGCTTTGGAATTAAGTGATCATGGCAGTGTGAGTAAAAATTAGTGAGTTTGGCTCATATGTTGCACTGCATAGAATTCAGCGACTCCAAGGTTGAATGAAAATTATTTTCGTTACACACGATTCTCAAAAGTATCAGATTCTTTGGCTCCGAAAGAAATGGAGAAGTAGGATATTGAAACTGAGCTGACACTTAATGAAATGTTTGAGAAAGTTTCTGTATTAATGAACTGTCCTACTGTACTATCGGAAGAACATATGAAAGATCTCCCCGAAGTTTTTTTATTATTATTAAAGGAAGCAGGGCTAACTGTTAATGCATAACAATGTAAGTTCGTAACGAAATAATGACGATATTCGGGGTAGAAAATTTAGACTGAGGATTCTAAAATAAAAATAAAAATTATCCTCCGCCAAATAAGGCAAAGAAACTGTCATCTTTTCTTGGCATGTGCTCGTATTACCGTTCTTTTATCCAAAATTTGACCAATATTGTTGAACCTTTATTAGTGTTAAAACGGAAGAAATCAAAGTTTGCGTGGATAGCGGAAGCAACACGGCTTTTGAACAATTAAACACAGCTGAAATTAATGCCCTAGTGTTCAAATTCATGGAAGGGGACGAGAGGTTGGAGATCGTGGCTGATGCTTCAGATTACGCCGTGGGTTCGGTTTTAATGCAAAAAAAGACATCACTTGGCATTTTTTAGCGAAACGTTAAACGATACACGACGAAATTATACAGCGGCCGAACAAGAAACGTCAGCCATGTTAATGGCAGTTCAGAAGTCCAGGGTTTTTTTCGGAAAAGCGCCCGTTACTGTCTATTCAGATAATGCGGTCTTAGGTAGACTATATTCTGGAAAGAATTTAACTCCCAGATTAATTAGATGAACCTTAAAGTTACAAGAGTACAACTTAATCAAGTTAATTTGAATTTCAATTTTTATTCTTTCTGAAAAATTGGTTCTAAATTTCTTTCTTTATATATTTACTGATCAATTTTTAGCAGCATAATGCACAAAAATTTTTGGAAGGATTATAAATTTTCCTTTTAAAAAATTATTTTCATATACATAGTCCAAACACATCTGTATACAGTTTAACGCGAAATATCGGTTAACACGGATTATGGATCATTCCGGATTATGGGTGTCCGAATTAACGACTTTTGACTGTACTATGTAATTTCATGCATTTTGTTTCTCTTAACACGAAAAGATATCCTTTCTGGAAATGAACAAAATACAGAAAACACTGGCATTGCTGGCGAGATTTAAGTGGGGTGTGAAATGAAAGAGAGGTGGTTTCACATGTTTCGTAGAAAAGAGGCTAATTTGACTTTGAAATACCCTCGGAATAGCCTGTGACACGAGCCAGTTTTGTTTATCTACGGACTTTCGCCTTCCACGTCTACAAACGCCACACAAACATCTCATCTCTCATCAATTAGCTTTGGAATTAAGTGATCATGGCAGTGTGAGTAAAAATTAGTGAGTTTGGCTCATATGTTTCACTGCATAGAATTCAGCGACTCCAAGGTTGAATGAAAATTATTTTCGTTACACACGATTCTCAAAAGTATCAGATTCTTTGGCTCCGAAAGAAATGGAGAAGTAGGATATTGAAACTGAGCTGGCACTTAATGAAATGTTTGAGAAAGTTTCTGTATTAATGAACTGTCCTACTGTACTATCGGAAGAACATATGAAAGATCTCCACGAAGTTTTTTTATTATTATTAAAGGAAGCAGGGCTAACTGTTAATGCATAACAATGTAAGTTCGTAACGAAATAATGACGATATTCGGGGTAGAAAATTTAGACTGAGGATTCTAAAATAAAAATAAAAATTATCCTCCGCCAAATAAGGCAAAGAAACTGTCATCTTTTCTTGGCATGTGCTCCTATTGCCGTTCTTTTATCCAAAATTTGACCAATATTGTTGAACCTTTATTAGTGTTAAAGCGGAAGAAATCAAAGTTTGCGTGGATAGCGGAAGCAACACGGCTTTTGAACAATTAAACACAGCTGAAATTAATGCCCTAGTGTTCAAATTCATGGAAGGGGACGAGAGGTTGGAGATCGTGGCTGATGCTTCAGATTACGCCGTGGGTTCGGTTTTAATGCAAAAAAAGACATCACTTGGCATTTTTTAGCGAAACGTTAAACGATACACGACGAAATTATACAGCGGCCGAACAAGAAACGTCAGCCATGTTAATGGCAGTTCAGAAGTCCAGGGTTTATTTCGGAAAAGCGCCCGTTACTGTCTATTCACATAATGCGGTCTTAGGTAGACTATATTCTGGAAAGAATTTAACTCCCAGATTAATTAGATGAACCTTAAAGTTACAAGAGTACAACTTAATCAAGTTAATTTGAATTTCAATTTTTATTCTTTCTGAAAAATTGGTTCTAAATTTCTTTCTTTATATATTTACTGATCAATTTTTAGCAGCATAATGCACAAAAATTTTTGGAAGGATTATAAATTTTCCTTTTAAAAAATTATTTTCATATACATAGTCCAAACACATCTGTATACAGTTTAACGCGAAATATCGGTTAACACGGATTATGGATCATTCCGGATTATGGGTGTCCGAATTAACGACTTTTGACTGTACTATGTAATTTCATGCATTTTGTTTCTCTTAACACGAAAAGATATCCTTTCTGGAAATGAACAAAATACAGAAAACACTGGCATTGCTGGCGAGATTTAAGTGGGGTGTGAAATGAAAGAGAGGTGGTTTCACATGTTTCGTAGAAAAGAGGCTAATTTGACTTTTAAATACCCTCGGAATAGCCTGTGACACGAGCCAGTTTTGTTTATCTACGGACTTTCGCCTTCCACGTCTACAAACGCCACACAAACATCTCATCTCTCATCAATTAGCTTTGGAATTAAGTGATCATGGCAGTGTGAGTAAAAATTAGTGAGTTTGGCTCATATGTTGCACTGCATAGAATTCAGCGACTCCAAGGTTGAATGAAAATTATTTTCGTTACACACGATTCTCAAAAGTATCAGATTCTTTGGCTCCGAAAGAAATGGAGAAGTAGGATATTGAAACTGAGCTGACACTTAATGAAATGTTTGAGAAAGTTTCTGTATTAATGAACTGTCCTACTGTACTATCGGAAGAACATATGAAAGATCTCCCCGAAGTTTTTTTATTATTATTAAAGGAAGCAGGGCTAACTGTTAATGCATAACAATGTAAGTTCGTAACGAAATAATGACGATATTCGGGGTAGAAAATTTAGACTGAGGATTCTAAAATAAAAATAAAAATTATCCTCCGCCAAATAAGGCAAAGAAACTGTCATCTTTTCTTGGCATGTGCTCGTATTACCGTTCTTTTATCCAAAATTTGACCAATATTGTTGAACCTTTATTAGTGTTAAAACGGAAGAAATCAAAGTTTGCGTGGATAGCGGAAGCAACACGGCTTTTGAACAATTAAACAGAGCTGAAATTAATGCCCTAGTGTTCAAATTCATGGAAGGGGACGAGAGGTTGGAGATCGTGGCTGATGCTTCAGATTACGCCGTGGGTTCGGTTTTAAAGCAAAAAAAGACATCACTTGGCATTTTTTAGCGAAACGTTAAACGATACACGACGAAATTATACAGCGGCCGAACAAGAAACGTCAGCCATGTTAATGGCAGTTCAGAAGTCCAGGGTTTATTTCGGAAAAGCGCCCGTTACTGTCTATTCAGATAATGCGGTCTTAGGTAGACTATATTCTGGAAAGAATTTAACTCCCAGATTAATTAGATGAACCTTAAAGTTACAAGAGTACAACTTAATCAAGTTAATTTGAATTTCAATTTTTATTCTTTCTGAAAAATTGGTTCTAAATTTCTTTCTTTATATATTTACTGATCAATTTTTAGCAGCATAATGCACAAAAATTTTTGGAAGGATTATAAATTTTCCTTTTAAAAAATTATTTTCATATACATAGTCCAAACACATCTGTATACAGTTTAACGCGAAATATCGGTTAACACGGATTATGGATCATTCCGGATTATGGGTGTCCGAATTAACGACTTTTGACTGTACTATGTAATTTCATGCATTTTGTTTCTCTTAACACGAAAAGATATCCTTTCTGGAAATGAACAAAATACAGAAAACACTGGCATTGCTGGCGAGATTTAAGTGGGGTGTGAAATGAAAGAGAGGTGGTTTCACATGTTTCGTAGAAAAGAGGCTAATTTGACTTTGAAATACCCTCGGAATAGCCTGTGACACGAGCCAGTTTTGTTTATCTACGGACTTTCGCCTTCCACGTCTACAAACGCCACACAAACATCTCATCTCTCATCAATTAGCTTTGGAATTAAGTGATCATGGCAGTGTGAGTAAAAATTAGTGAGTTTGGCTCATATGTTGCACTGCATAGAATTCAGCGACTCCAAGGTTGAATGAAAATTATTTTCGTTACACACGATTCTCAAAAGTATCAGATTCTTTGGCTCCGAAAGAAATGGAGAAGTAGGATATTGAAACTGAGCTGACACTTAATGAAATGTTTGAGAAAGTTTCTGTATTAATGAACTGTCCTACTGTACTATCGGAAGAACATATGAAAGATCTCCCCGAAGTTTTTTTATTATTATTAAAGGAAGCAGGGCTAACTGTTAATGCATAACAATGTAAGTTCGTAACGAAATAATGACGATATTCGGGGTAGAAAATTTAGACTGAGGATTCTAAAATAAAAATAAAAATTATCCTCCGCCAAATAAGGCAAAGAAACTGTCATCTTTTCTTGGCATGTGCTCGTATTACCGTTCTTTTATCCAAAATTTGACCAATATTGTTGAACCTTTATTAGTGTTAAAACGGAAGAAATCAAAGTTTGCGTGGATAGCGGAAGCAACACGGCTTTTGAACAATTAAACACAGCTGAAATTAATGCCCTAGTGTTCAAATTCATGGAAGGGGACGAGAGGTTGGAGATCGTGGCTGATGCTTCAGATTACGCCGTGGGTTCGGTTTTAAAGCAAAAAAAGACATCACTTGGCATTTTTTAGCGAAACGTTAAACGATACACGACGAAATTATACAGCGGCCGAACAAGAAACGTCAGCCATGTTAATGGCAGTTCAGAAGTCCAGGGTTTATTTCGGAAAAGCGCCCGTTACTGTCTATTCAGATAATGCGGTCTTAGGTAGACTATATTCTGGAAAGAATTTAACTCCCAGATTAATTAGATGAACCTTAAAGTTACAAGAGTACAACTTAATCAAGTTAATTTGAATTTCAATTTTTATTCTTTCTGAAAAATTGGTTCTAAATTTCTTTCTTTATATATTTACTGATCAATTTTTAGCAGCATAATGCACAAAAATTTTTGGAAGGATTATAAATTTTCCTTTTAAAAAATTATTTTCATATACATAGTCCAAACACATCTGTATACAGTTTAACGCGAAATATCGGTTAACACGGATTATGGATCATTCCGGATTATGGGTGTCCGAATTAACGACTTTTGACTGTACTATGTAATTTCATGCATTTTGTTTCTCTTAACACGAAAAGATATCCTTTCTGGAAATGAACAAAATACAGAAAACACTGGCATTGCTGGCGAGATTTAAGTGGGGTGTGAAATGAAAGAGAGGTGGTTTCACATGTTTCGTAGAAAAGAGGCTAATTTGACTTTGAAATACCCTCGGAATAGCCTGTGACACGAGCCAGTTTTGTTTATCTACGGACTTTCGCCTTCCACGTCTACAAACGCCACACAAACATCTCATCTCTCATCAATTAGCTTTGGAATTAAGTGATCATGGCAGTGTGAGTAAAAATTAGTGAGTTTGGCTCATATGTTGCACTGCATAGAATTCAGCGACTCCAAGGTTGAATGAAAATTATTTTCGTTACACACGATTCTCAAAAGTATCAGATTCTTTGGCTCCGAAAGAAACGGAGAAGTAGGATATTGAAACTGAGCTGACACTTAATGAAATGTTTGAGAAAGTTTCTGTATTAATGAACTGTCCTACTGTACTATCGGAAGAACATATGAAAGATCTCCCCGAAGTTTTTTTATTATTATTAAAGGAAGCAGGGCTAACTGTTAATGCATAACAATGTAAGTTCGTAACGAAATAATGACGATATTCGGGGTAGAAAATTTAGACTGAGGATTCTAAAATAAAAATAAAAATTATCCTCCGCCAAATAAGGCAAAGAAACTGTCATCTTTTCTTGGCATGTGCTCGTATTACCGTTCTTTTATCCAAAATTTGACCAATATTGTTGAACCTTTATTAGTGTTAAAACGGAAGAAATCAAAGTTTGCGTGGATAGCGGAAGCAACACGGCTTTTGAACAATTAAACACAGCTGAAATTAATGCCCTAGTGTTCAAATTCATGGAAGGGGACGAGAGGTTGGAGATCGTGGCTGATGCTTCAGATTACGCCGTGGGTTCGGTTTTAATGCAAAAAAAGACATCACTTGGCATTTTTTAGCGAAACGTTAAACGATACACGACGAAATTATACAGCGGCCGAACAAGAAACGTCAGCCATGTTAATGGCAGTTCAGAAGTCCAGGGTTTATTTCGGAAAAGCGCCCGTTACTGTCTATTCAGATAATGCGGTCTTAGGTAGACTATATTCTGGAAAGAATTTAACTCCCAGATTAATTAGATGAACCTTAAAGTTACAAGAGTACAACTTAATCAAGTTAATTTGAATTTCAATTTTTATTCTTTCTGAAAAATTGGTTCTAAATTTCTTTCTTTATATATTTACTGATCAATTTTTAGCAGCATAATGCACAAAAATTTTTGGAAGGATTATAAATTTTCCTTTTAAAAAATTATTTTCATATACATAGTCCAAACACATCTGTATACAGTTTAACGCGAAATATCGGTTAACACGGATTATGGATCATTCCGGATTATGGGTGTCCGAATTAACGACTTTTGACTGTACTATGTAATTTCATGCATTTTGTTTCTCTTAACACGAAAAGATATCCTTTCTGGAAATGAACAAAATACAGAAAACACTGGCATTGCTGGCGAGATTTAAGTGGGGTGTGAAATGAAAGAGAGGTGGTTTCACATGTTTCGTAGAAAAGAGGCTAATTTGACTTTGAAATACCCTCGGAATAGCCTGTGACACGAGCCAGTTTTGTTTATCTACGGACTTTCGCCTTCCACGTCTACAAACGCCACACAAACATCTCATCTCTCATCAATTAGCTTTGGAATTAAGTGATCATGGCAGTGTGAGTAAAAATTAGTGAGTTTGGCTCATATGTTGCACTGCATAGAATTCAGCGACTCCAAGGTTGAATGAAAATTATTTTCGTTACACACGATTCTCAAAAGTATCAGATTCTTTGGCTCCGAAAGAAATGGAGAAGTAGGATATTGAAACTGAGCTGACACTTAATGAAATGTTTGAGAAAGTTTCTGTATTAATGAACTGTCCTACTGTACTATCGGAAGAACATATGAAAGATCTCCCCGAAGTTTTTTTATTATTATTAAAGGAAGCAGGGCTAAC
This sequence comes from Stegodyphus dumicola, assembly GCF_044657685.1. Lineage (NCBI taxonomy): Eukaryota > Metazoa > Arthropoda > Arachnida > Araneae > Eresidae > Stegodyphus > Stegodyphus dumicola. Next base: position 134,715,765 of record NC_140780.1, read on the forward strand.
TGTTAATGCATAACAATGTAAGTTCGTAACGAAATAATGACGATATTCGGGGTAGAAAATTTAGACTGAGGATTCTAAAATAAAAATAAAAATTATCCTCCGCCAAATAAGGCAAAGAAACTGTCATCTTTTCTTGGCATGTGCTCGTATTACCGTTCTTTTATCCAAAATTTGACCAATATTGTTGAACCTTTATTAGTGTTAAAACGGAAGAAATCAAAGTTTGCGTGGATAGCGGAAGCAACACGGCTTTTGAACAATTAAACACAGCTGAAATTAATGCCCTAGTGTTCAAATTCATGGAAGGGGACGAGAGGTTGGAGATCGTGGCTGATGCTTCAGATTACGCCGTGGGTTCGGTTTTAATGCAAAAAAAGACATCACTTGGCATTTTTTAGCGAAACGTTAAACGATACACGACGAAATTATACAGCGGCCGAACAAGAAACGTCAGCCATGTTAATGGCAGTTCAGAAGTCCAGGGTTTTTTTCGGAAAAGCGCCCGTTACTGTCTATTCAGATAATGCGGTCTTAGGTAGACTATATTCTGGAAAGAATTTAACTCCCAGATTAATTAGATGAACCTTAAAGTTACAAGAGTACAACTTAATCAAGTTAATTTGAATTTCAATTTTTATTCTTTCTGAAAAATTGGTTCTAAATTTCTTTCTTTATATATTTACTGATCAATTTTTAGCAGCATAATGCACAAAAATTTTTGGAAGGATTATAAATTTTCCTTTTAAAAAATTATTTTCATATACATAGTCCAAACACATCTGTATACAGTTTAACGCGAAATATCGGTTAACACGGATTATGGATCATTCCGGATTATGGGTGTCCGAATTAACGACTTTTGACTGTACTATGTAATTTCATGCATTTTGTTTCTCTTAACACGAAAAGATATCCTTTCTGGAAATGAACAAAATACAGAAAACACTGGCATTGCTGGCGAGATTTAAGTGGGGTGTGAAATGAAAGAGAGGTGGTTTCACATGTTTCGTAGAAAAGAGGCTAATTTGACTTTGAAATACCCTCGGAATAGCCTGTGACACGAGCCAGTTTTGTTTATCTACGGACTTTCGCCTTCCACGTCTACAAACGCCACACAAACATGTCATCTCTCATCAATTAGCTTTGGAATTAAGTGATCATGGCAGTGTGAGTAAAAATTAGTGAGTTTGGCTCATATGTTGCACTGCATAGAATTCAGCGACTCCAAGGTTGAATGAAAATTATTTTCGTTACACACGATTCTCAAAAGTATCAGATTCTTTGGCTCCGAAAGAAATGGAGAAGTAGGATATTGAAACTGAGCTGACACTTAATGAAATGTTTGAGAAAGTTTCTGTATTAATGAACTGTCCTACTGTACTATCGGAAGAACATATGAAAGATCTCCCCGAAGTTTTTTTATTATTATTAAAGGAAGCAGGGCTAACTGTTAATGCATAACAATGTAAGTTCGTAACGAAATAATGACGATATTCGGGGTAGAAAATTTAGACTGAGGATTCTAAAATAAAAATAAAAATTATCCTCCGCCAAATAAGGCAAAGAAACTGTCATCTTTTCTTGGCATGTGCTCGTATTACCGTTCTTTTATCCAAAATTTGACCAATATTGTTGAACCCTTATTAGTGTTAAAACGGAAGAAATCAAAGTTTGCGTGGATAGCGGAAGCAACACGGCTTTTGAACAATTAAACACAGCTGAAATTAATGCCCTAGTGTTCAAATTCATGGAAGGGGACGAGAGGTTGGAGATCGTGGCTGATGCTTCAGATTACGCCGTGGGTTCGGTTTTAATGCAAAAAAAGACATCACTTGGCATTTTTTAGCGAAACGTTAAACGATACACGACGAAATTATACAGCGGCCGAACAAGAAACGTCAGCCATGTTAATGGCAGTTCAGAAGTCCAGGGTTTATTTCGGAAAAGCGCCCGTTACTGTCTATTCAGATAATGCGGTCTTAGGTAGACTATATTCTGGAAAGAATTTAACTCCCAGATTAATTAGATGAACCTTAAAGTTACAAGAGTACAACTTAATCAAGTTAATTTGAATTTCAATTTTTATTCTTTCTGAAAAATTGGTTCTAAATTTCTTTCTTTATATATTTACTGATCAATTTTTAGCGGCATAATGCACAAAAATTTTTGGAAGGATTATAAATTTTCCTTTTAAAAAATTATTTTCATATACATAGTCCAAACACATCTGTATACAGTTTAACGCGAAATATCGGTTAACACGGATTATGGATCATTCCGGATTATGGGTGTCCGAATTAACGACTTTTGACTGTACTATGTAATTTCATGCATTTTGTTTCTCTTAACACGAAAAGATATCCTTTCTGGAAATGAACAAAATACAGAAAACACTGGCATTGCTGGCGAGATTTAAGTGGGGTGTGAAATGAAAGAGAGGTGGTTTCACATGTTTCGTAGAAAAGAGGCTAATTTGACTTTGAAATACCCTCGGAATAGCCTGTGACACGAGCCAGTTTTGTTTATCTACGGACTTTCGCCTTCCACGTCTACAAACGCCACACAAACATCTCATCTCTCATCAATTAGCTTTGGAATTAAGTGATCATGGCAGTGTGAGTAAAAATTAGTGAGTTTGGCTCATATGTTGCACTGCATAGAATTCAGCGACTCCAAGGTTGAATGAAAATTATTTTCGTTACACACGATTCTCAAAAGTATCAGATTCTTTGGCTCCGAAAGAAATGGAGAAGTAGGATATTGAAACTGAGCTGACACTTAATGAAATGTTTGAGAAAGTTTCTGTATTAATGAACTGTCCTACTGTACTATCGGAAGAACATATGAAAGATCTCCCCGAAGTTTTTTTATTATTATTAAAGGAAGCAGGGCTAACTGTTAATGCATAACAATGTAAGTTCGTAACGAAATAATGACGATATTCGGGGTAGAAAATTTAGACTGAGGATTCTAAAATAAAAATAAAAATTATCCTCCGCCAAATAAGGCAAAGAAACTGTCATCTTTTCTTGGTATGTGCTCGTATTACCGTTCTTTTATCCAAAATTTGACCAATATTGTTGAACCTTTATTAGTGTTAAAACGGAAGAAATCAAAGTTTGCGTGGATAGCGGAAGCAACACGGCTTTTGAACAATTAAACACAGCTGAAATTAATGCCCTAGTGTTCAAATTCATTGAAGGGGACGAGAGGTTGGAGATCGTGGCTGATGCTTCAGATTACGCCGTGGGTTCGGTTTTAATGCAAAAAAAGACATCACTTGGCATTTTTTAGCGAAACGTTAAACGATACACGACGAAATTATACAGCGGCCGAACAAGAAACGTCAGCCATGTTAATGGCAGTTCAGAAGTCCAGGGTTTATTTCGGAAAAGCGCCCGTTACTGTCTATTCAGATAATGCGGTCTTAGGTAGACTATATTCTGGAAAGAATTTAACTCCCAGATTAATTAGATGAACCTTAAAGTTACAAGAGTACAACTTAATCAAGTTAATTTGAATTTCAATTTTTATTCTTTCTGAAAAATTGGTTCTAAATTTCTTTCTTTATATATTTACTGATCAATTTTTAGCGGCATAATGCACAAAAATTTTTGGAAGGATTATAAATTTTCCTTTTAAAAAATTATTTTCATATACATAGTCCAAACACATCTGTATACAGTTTAACGCGAAATATCGGTTAACACGGATTATGGATCATTCCGGATTATGGGTGTCCGAATTAACGACTTTTGACTGTACTATGTAATTTCATGCATTTTGTTTCTCTTAACACGAAAAGATATCCTTTCTGGAAATGAACAAAATACAGAAAACACTGGCATTGCTGGCGAGATTTAAGTGGGGTGTGAAATGAAAGAGAGGTGGTTTCACATGTTTCGTAGAAAAGAGGCTAATTTGACTTTGAAATACCCTCGGAATAGCCTGTGACACGAGCCAGTTTTGTTTATCTACGGACTTTCGCCTTCCACGTCTACAAACGCCACAAAAACATCTCATCTCTCATCAATTAGCTTTGGAATTAAGTGATCATGGCAGTGTGAGTAAAAATTAGTGAGTTTGGCTCATATGTTGCACTGCATAGAATTCAGCGACTCCAAGGTTGAATGAAAATTATTTTCGTTACACACGATTCTCAAAAGTATCAGATTCTTTGGCTCCGAAAGAAATGGAGAAGTAGGATATTGAAACTGAGCTGACACTTAATGAAATGTTTGAGAAAGTTTCTGTATTAATGAACTGTCCTACTGTACTATCGGAAGAACATATGAAAGATCTCCCCGAAGTTTTTTTATTATTATTAAAGGAAGCAGGGCTAACTGTTAATGCATAACAATGTAAGTTCGTAACGAAATAATGACGATATTCGGGGTAGAAAATTTAGACTGAGGATTCTAAAATAAAAATAAAAATTATCCTCCGCCAAATAAGGCAAAGAAACTGTCATCTTTTCTTGGCATGTGCTCGTATTACCGTTCTTTTATCCAAAATTTGACCAATATTGTTGAACCTTTATTAGTGTTAAAACGGAAGAAATCAAAGTTTGCGTGGATAGCGGAAGCAACACGGCTTTTGAACAATTAAACACAGCTGAAATTAATGCCCTAGTGTTCAAATTCATGGAAGGGGACGTGAGGTTGGAGATCGTGGCTGATGCTTCAGATTACGCCGTGGGTTCGGTTTTAATGCAAAAAAAGACATCACTTGGCATTTTTTTAGCGAAACGTTAAACGATACACGACGAAATTATACAGCGGCCGAACAAGAAACGTCAGCCATGTTAATGGCAGTTCAGAAGTCCAGGGTTTATTTCGGAAAAGCGCCCGTTACTGTCTATTCAGATAATGCGGTCTTAGGTAGACTATATTCTGGAAAGAATTTAACTCCCAGATTAATTAGATGAACCTTAAAGTTACAAGCGTACAACTTAATCAAGTTAATTTGAATTTCAATTTTTATTCTTTCTGAAAAATTGGTTCTAAATTTCTTTCTTTATATATTTACTGATCAATTTTTAGCAGCATAATGCACAAAAATTTTTGGAAGGATTATAAATTTTCCTTTTAAAAAATTATTTTCATATACATAGTCCAAACACATCTGTATACAGTTTAACGCGAAATATCGGTTAACACGGATTATGGATCATTCCGGATTATGGGTGTCCGAATTAACGACTTTTGACTGTACTATGTAATTTCATGCATTTTGTTTCTCTTAACACGAAAAGATATCCTTTCTGGAAATGAACAAAATACAGAAAACACTGGCATTGCTGGCGAGATTTAAGTGGGGTGTGAAATGAAAGAGAGGTGGTTTCACATGTTTCGTAGAAAAGAGGCTAATTTGACTTTGAAATACCCTCGGAATAGCCTGTGACACGAGCCAGTTTTGTTTATCTACGGACTTTCGCCTTCCACGTCTACAAACGCCACACAAACATGTCATCTCTCATCAATTAGCTTTGGAATTAAGTGATCATGGCAGTGTGAGTAAAAATTAGTGAGTTTGGCTCATATGTTGCACTGCATAGAATTCAGCGACTCCAAGGTTGAATGAAAATTATTTTCGTTACACACGATTCTCAAAAGTATCAGATTCTTTGGCTCCGAAAGAAATGGAGAAGTAGGATATTGAAACTGAGCTGACACTTAATGAAATGTTTGAGAAAGTTTCTGTATTAATGAACTGTCCTACTGTACTATCGGAAGAACATATGAAAGATCTCCCCGAAGTTTTTTTATTATTATTAAAGGAAGCAGGGCTAACTGTTAATGCATAACAATGTAAGTTCGTAACGAAATAATGACGATATTCGGGGTAGAAAATTTAGACTGAGGATTCTAAAATAAAAATAAAAATTATCCTCCGCCAAATAAGGCAAAGAAACTGTCATCTTTTCTTGGCATGTGCTCGTATTACCGTTCTTTTATCCAAAATTTGACCAATATTGTTGAACCTTTATTAGTGTTAAAACGGAAGAAATCAAAGTTTGCGTGGATAGCGGAAGCAACACGGCTTTTGAACAATTAAACACAGCTGAAATTAATGCCCTAGTGTTCAAATTCATGGAAGGGGACGAGAGGTTGGAGATCGTGGCTGATGCTTCAGATTACGCCGTGGGTTCGGTTTTAATGCAAAAAAAGACATCACTTGGCATTTTTTAGCGAAACGTTAAACGATACACGACGAAATTATACAGCGGCCGAACAAGAAACGTCAGCCATGTTAATGGCAGTTCAGAAGTCCAGGGTTTATTTCGGAAAAGCGCCCGTTACTGTCTATTCAGATAATGCGGTCTTAGGTAGACTATATTCTGGAAAGAATTTAACTCCCAGATTAATTAGATGAACCTTAAAGTTACAAGAGTACAACTTAATCAAGTTAATTTGAATTTCAATTTTTATTCTTTCTGAAAAATTGGTTCTAAATTTCTTTCTTTATATATTTACTGATCAATTTTTAGCGGCATAATGCACAAAAATTTTTGGAAGGATTATAAATTTTCCTTTTAAAAAATTATTTTCATATACATAGTCCAAACACATCTGTATACAGTTTAACGCGAAATATCGGTTAACACGGATTATGGATCATTCCGGATTATGGGTGTCCGAATTAACGACTTTTGACTGTACTATGTAATTTCATGCATTTTGTTTCTCTTAACACGAAAAGATATCCTTTCTGGAAATGAACAAAATACAGAAAACACTGGCATTGCTGGCGAGATTTAAGTGGGGTGTGAAATGAAAGAGAGGTGGTTTCACATGTTTCGTAGAAAAGAGGCTAATTTGACTTTGAAATACCCTCGGAATAGCCTGTGACACGAGCCAGTTTTGTTTATCTACGGACTTTCGCCTTCCACGTCTACAAACGCCACACAAACATGTCATCTCTCATCAATTAGCTTTGGAATTAAGTGATCATGGCAGTGTGAGTAAAAATTAGTGAGTTTGGCTCATATGTTGCACTGCATAGAATTCAGCGACTCCAAGGTTGAATGAAAATTATTTTCGTTACACACGATTCTCAAAAGTATCAGATTCTTTGGCTCCGAAAGAAATGGAGAAGTAGGATATTGAAACTGAGCTGACACTTAATGAAATGTTTGAGAAAGTTTCTGTATTAATGAACTGTCCTACTGTACTATCGGAAGAACATATGAAAGATCTCCCCGAAGTTTTTTTATTATTATTAAAGGAAGCAGGGCTAACTGTTAATGCATAACAATGTAAGTTCGTAACGAAATAATGACGATATTCGGGGTAGAAAATTTAGACTGAGGATTCTAAAATAAAAATAAAAATTATCCTCCGCCAAATAAGGCAAAGAAACTGTCATCTTTTCTTGGCATGTGCTCGTATTACCGTTCTTTTATCCAAAATTTGACCAATATTGTTGAACCTTTATTAGTGTTAAAACGGAAGAAATCAAAGTTTGCGTGGATAGCGGAAGCAACACGGCTTTTGAACAATTAAACACAGCTGAAATTAATGCCCTAGTGTTCAAATTCATGGAAGGGGACGAGAGGTTGGAGATCGTGGCTGATGCTTCAGATTACGCCGTGGGTTCGGTTTTAATGCAAAAAAAGACATCACTTGGCATTTTTTAGCGAAACGTTAAACGATACACGACGAAATTATACAGCGGCCGAACAAGAAACGTCAGCCATGTTAATGGCAGTTCAGAAGTCCAGGGTTTATTTCGGAAAAGCGCCCGTTACTGTCTATTCAGATAATGCGGTCTTAGGTAGACTATATTCTGGAAAGAATTTAACTCCCAGATTAATTAGATGAACCTTAAAGTTACAAGAGTACAACTTAATCAAGTTAATTTGAATTTCAATTTTTATTCTTTCTGAAAAATTGGTTCTAAATTTCTTTCTTTATATATTTACTGATCAATTTTTAGCGGCATAATGCACAAAAATTTTTGGAAGGATTATAAATTTTCCTTTTAAAAAATTATTTTCATATACATAGTCCAAACACATCTGTATACAGTTTAACGCGAAATATCGGTTAACACGGATTATGGATCATTCCGGATTATGGGTGTCCGAATTAACGACTTTTGACTGTACTATGTAATTTCATGCATTTTGTTTCTCTTAACACGAAAAGATATCCTTTCTGGAAATGAACAAAATACAGAAAACACTGGCATTGCTGGCGAGATTTAAGTGGGGTGTGAAATGAAAGAGAGGTGGTTTCACATGTTTCGTAGAAAAGAGGCTAATTTGACTTTGAAATACCCTCGGAATAGCCTGTGACACGAGCCAGTTTTGTTTATCTACGGACTTTCGCCTTCCACGTCTACAAACGCCACAAAAACATCTCATCTCTCATCAATTAGCTTTGGAATTAAGTGATCATGGCAGTGTGAGTAAAAATTAGTGAGTTTGGCTCATATGTTGCACTGCATAGAATTCAGCGACTCCAAGGTTGAATGAAAATTATTTTCGTTACACACGATTCTCAAAAGTATCAGATTCTTTGGCTCCGAAAGAAATGGAGAAGTAGGATATTGAAACTGAGCTGACACTTAATGAAATGTTTGAGAAAGTTTCTGTATTAATGAACTGTCCTACTGTACTATCGGAAGAACATATGAAAGATCTCCCCGAAGTTTTTTTATTATTATTAAAGGAAGCAGGGCTAACTGTTAATGCATAACAATGTAAGTTCGTAACGAAATAATGACGATATTCGGGGTAGAAAATTTAGACTGAGGATTCTAAAATAAAAATAAAAATTATCCTCCGCCAAATAAGGCAAAGAAACTGTCATCTTTTCTTGGCATGTGCTCGTATTACCGTTCTTTTATCCAAAATTTGACCAATATTGTTGAACCTTTATTAGTGTTAAAACGGAAGAAATCAAAGTTTGCGTGGATAGCGGAAGCAACACGGCTTTTGAACAATTAAACACAGCTGAAATTAATGCCCTAGTGTTCAAATTCATGGAAGGGGACGAGAGGTTGGAGATCGTGGCTGATGCTTCAGATTACGCCGTGGGTTCGGTTTTAATGCAAAAAAAGACATCACTTGGCATTTTTTTAGCGAAACGTTAAACGATACACGACGAAATTATACAGCGGCCGAACAAGAAACGTCAGCCATGTTAATGGCAGTTCAGAAGTCCAGGGTTTATTTCGGAAAAGCGCCCGTTACTGTCTATTCAGATAATGCGGTCTTAGGTAGACTATATTCTGGAAAGAATTTAACTCCCAGATTAATTAGATGAACCTTAAAGTTACAAGCGTACAACTTAATCAAGTTAATTTGAATTTCAATTTTTATTCTTTCTGAAAAATTGGTTCTAAATTTCTTTCTTTATATATTTACTGATCAATTTTTAGCAGCATAATGCACAAAAATTTTTGGAAGGATTATAAATTTTCCTTTTAAAAAATTATTTTCATATACATAGTCCAAACACATCTGTATACAGTTTAACGCGAAATATCGGTTAACACGGATTATGGATCATTCCGGATTATGGGTGTCCGAATTAACGACTTTTGACTGTACTATGTAATTTCATGCATTTTGTTTCTCTTAACACGAAAAGATATCCTTTCTGGAAATGAACAAAATACAGAAAACACTGGCATTGCTGGCGAGATTTAAGTGGGGTGTGAAATGAAAGAGAGGTGGTTTCACATGTTTCGTAGAAAAGAGGCTAATTTGACTTTGAAATACCCTCGGAATAGCCTGTGACACGAGCCAGTTTTGTTTATCTACGGACTTTCGCCTTCCACGTCTACAAACGCCACACAAACATGTCATCTCTCATCAATTAGCTTTGGAATTAAGTGATCATGGCAGTGTGAGTAAAAATTAGTGAGTTTGGCTCATATGTTGCACTGCATAGAATTCAGCGACTCCAAGGTTGAATGAAAATTATTTTCGTTACACACGATTCTCAAAAGTATCAGATTCTTTGGCTCCGAAAGAAATGGAGAAGTAGGATATTGAAACTGAGCTGACACTTAATGAAATGTTTGAGAAAGTTTCTGTATTAATGAACTGTCCTACTGTACTATCGGAAGAACATATGAAAGATCTCCCCGAAGTTTTTTTATTATTATTAAAGGAAGCAGGGCTAACTGTTAATGCATAACAATGTAAGTTCGTAACGAAATAATGACGATATTCGGGGTAGAAAATTTAGACTGAGGATTCTAAAATAAAAATAAAAATTATCCTCCGCCAAATAAGGCAAAGAAACTGTCATCTTTTCTTGGCATGTGCTCGTATTACCGTTCTTTTATCCAAAATTTGACCAATATTGTTGAACCTTTATTAGTGTTAAAACGGAAGAAATCAAAGTTTGCGTGGATAGCGGAAGCAACACGGCTTTTGAACAATTAAACACAGCTGAAATTAATGCCCTAGTGTTCAAATTCATGGAAGGGGACGAGAGGTTGGAGATCGTGGCTGATGCTTCAGATTACGCCGTGGGTTCGGTTTTAATGCAAAAAAAGACATCACTTGGCATTTTTTAGCGAAACGTTAAACGATACACGACGAAATTATACAGCGGCCGAACAAGAAACGTCAGCCATGTTAATGGCAGTTCAGAAGTCCAGGGTTTATTTCGGAAAAGCGCCCGTTACTGTCTATTCAGATAATGCGGTCTTAGGTAGACTATATTCTGGAAAGAATTTAACTCCCAGATTAATTAGATGAACCTTAAAGTTACAAGAGTACAACTTAATCAAGTTAATTTGAATTTCAATTTTTATTCTTTCTGAAAAATTGGTTCTAAATTTCTTTCTTTATATATTTACTGATCAATTTTTAGCGGCATAATGCACAAAAATTTTTGGAAGGATTATAAATTTTCCTTTTAAAAAATTATTTTCATATACATAGTCCAAACACATCTGTATACAGTTTAACGCGAAATATCGGTTAACACGGATTATGGATCATTCCGGATTATGGGTGTCCGAATTAACGACTTTTGACTGTACTATGTAATTTCATGCATTTTGTTTCTCTTAACACGAAAAGATATCCTTTCTGGAAATGAACAAAATACAGAAAACACTGGCATTGCTGGCGAGATTTAAGTGGGGTGTGAAATGAAAGAGAGGTGGTTTCACATGTTTCGTAGAAAAGAGGCTAATTTGACTTTGAAATACCCTCGGAATAGCCTGTGACACGAGCCAGTTTTGTTTATCTACGGACTTTCGCCTTCCACGTCTACAAACGCCACACAAACATGTCATCTCTCATCAATTAGCTTTGGAATTAAGTGATCATGGCAGTGTGAGTAAAAATTAGTGAGTTTGGCTCATATGTTGCACTGCATAGAATTCAGCGACTCCAAGGTTGAATGAAAATTATTTTCGTTACACACGATTCTCAAAAGTATCAGATTCTTTGGCTCCGAAAGAAATGGAGAAGTAGGATATTGAAACTGAGCTGACACTTAATGAAATGTTTGAGAAAGTTTCTGTATTAATGAACTGTCCTACTGTACTATCGGAAGAACATATGAAAGATCTCCCCGAAGTTTTTTTATTATTATTAAAGGAAGCAGGGCTAACTGTTAATGCATAACAATGTAAGTTCGTAACGAAATAATGACGATATTCGGGGTAGAAAATTTAGACTGAGGATTCTAAAATAAAAATAAAAATTATCCTCCGCCAAATAAGGCAAAGAAACTGTCATCTTTTCTTGGCATGTGCTCGTATTACCGTTCTTTTATCCAAAATTTGACCAATATTGTTGAACCTTTATTAGTGTTAAAACGGAAGAAATCAAAGTTTGCGTGGATAGCGGAAGCAACACGGCTTTTGAACAATTAAACACAGCTGAAATTAATGCCCTAGTGTTCAAATTCATGGAAGGGGACGAGAGGTTGGAGATCGTGGCTGATGCTTCAGATTACGCCGTGGGTTCGGTTTTAATGCAAAAAAAGACATCACTTGGCATTTTTTAGCGAAACGTTAAACGATACACGACGAAATTATACAGCGGCCGAACAAGAAACGTCAGCCATGTTAATGGCAGTTCAGAAGTCCAGGGTTTATTTCGGAAAAGCGCCCGTTACTGTCTATTCAGATAATGCGGTCTTAGGTAGACTATATTCTGGAAAGAATTTAACTCCCAGATTAATTAGATGAACCTTAAAGTTACAAGAGTACAACTTAATCAAGTTAATTTGAATTTCAATTTTTATTCTTTCTGAAAAATTGGTTCTAAATTTCTTTCTTTATATATTTACTGATCAATTTTTAGCGGCATAATGCACAAAAATTTTTGGAAGGATTATAAATTTTCCTTTTAAAAAATTATTTTCATATACATAGTCCAAACACATCTGTATACAGTTTAACGCGAAATATCGGTTAACACGGATTATGGATCATTCCGGATTATGGGTGTCCGAATTAACGACTTTTGACTGTACTATGTAATTTCATGCATTTTGTTTCTCTTAACACGAAAAGATATCCTTTCTGGAAATGAACAAAATACAGAAAACACTGGCATTGCTGGCGAGATTTAAGTGGGGTGTGAAATGAAAGAGAGGTGGTTTCACATGTTTCGTAGAAAAGAGGCTAATTTGACTTTGAAATACCCTCGGAATAGCCTGTGACACGAGCCAGTTTTGTTTATCTACGGACTTTCGCCTTCCACGTCTACAAACGCCACAAAAACATCTCATCTCTCATCAATTAGCTTTGGAATTAAGTGATCATGGCAGTGTGAGTAAAAATTAGTGAGTTTGGCTCATATGTTGCACTGCATAGAATTCAGCGACTCCAAGGTTGAATGAAAATTATTTTCGTTACACACGATTCTCAAAAGTATCAGATTCTTTGGCTCCGAAAGAAATGGAGAAGTAGGATATTGAAACTGAGCTGACACTTAATGAAATGTTTGAGAAAGTTTCTGTATTAATGAACTGTCCTACTGTACTATCGGAAGAACATATGAAAGATCTCCCCGAAGTTTTTTTATTATTATTAAAGGAAGCAGGGCTAACTGTTAATGCATAACAATGTAAGTTCGTAACGAAATAATGACGATATTCGGGGTAGAAAATTTAGACTGAGGATTCTAAAATAAAAATAAAAATTATCCTCCGCCAAATAAGGCAAAGAAACTGTCATCTTTTCTTGGCATGTGCTCGTATTACCGTTCTTTTATCCAAAATTTGACCAATATTGTTGAACCTTTATTAGTGTTAAAAGGGAAGAAATCAAAGTTTGCGTGGATAGCGGAAGCAACACGGCTTTTGAACAATTAAACACAGCTGAAATTAATGCCCTAGTGTTCAAATTCATGGAAGGGGACGAGAGGTTGGAGATCGTGGCTGATGCTTCAGATTACGCCGTGGGTTCGGTTTTAATGCAAAAAAAGACATCACTTGGCATTTTTTAGCGAAACGTTAAACGATACACGACGAAATTATACAGCGGCCGAACAAGAAACGTCAGCCATGTTAATGGCAGTTCAGAAGTCCAGGGTTTATTTCGGAAAAGCGCCCGTTACTGTCTATTCACATAATGCGGTCTTAGGTAGACTATATTCTGGAAAGAATTTAACTCCCAGATTAATTAGATGAACCTTAAAGTTACAAGAGTACAACTTAATCAAGTTAATTTGAATTTCAATTTTTATTCTTTCTGAAAAATTGGTTCTAAATTTCTTTCTTTATATATTTACTGATCAATTTTTAGCAGCATAATGCACAAAAAGTTTTGGAAGGATTATAAATTTTCCTTTTAAAAAATTATTTTCATATACATAGTCCAAACACATCTGTATACAGTTTAACGCGAAATATCGGTTAACACGGATTATGGATCATTCCGGAATTTGGGTGTCCGAATTAACGACTTTTGACTGTACTATGTAATTTCATGCATTTTGTTTCTCTTAACACGAAAAGATATCCTTTCTGGAAATGAACAAAATACAGAAAACACTGGCATTGCTGGCGAGATTTAAGTGGGGTGTGAAATGAAAGAGAGGTGGTTTCACATGTTTCGTAGAAAAGAGGCTAATTTGACTTTGAAATACCCTCGGAATAGCCTGTGACACGAGCCAGTTTTGTTTATCTACGGACTTTCGCCTTCCACGTCTACAAACGCCACACAAACATCTCATCTCTCATCAATTAGCTTTGGAATTAAGTGATCATGGCAGTGTGAGTAAAAATTAGTGAGTTTGGCTCATATGTTGCACTGCATAGAATTCAGCGACTCCAAGGTTGAATGAAAATTATTTTCGTTACACACGATTCTCAAAAGTATCAGATTCTTTGGCTCCGAAAGAAATGGAGAAGTAGGATATTGAAACTGAGCTGGCACTTAATGAAATGTTTGAGAAAGTTTCTGTATTAATGAACTGTCCTACTGTACTATCGGAAGAACATATGAAAGATCTCCACGAAGTTTTTTTATTATTATTTAAGGAAGCAGGGCTAACTGTTAATGCATAACAATGTAAGTTCGTAACGAAATAATGACGATATTCGGGGTAGAAAATTTAGACTGAGGATTCTAAAATAAAAATAAAAATTATCCTCCGCCAAATAAGGCAAAGAAACTGTCATCTTTTCTTGGCATGTGCTCGTATTGCCGTTCTTTTATCCAAAATTTGACCAATATTGTTGAACCTTTATTAGTGTTAAAGCGGAAGAAATCAAAGTTTGCGTGGATAGCGGAAGCAACACGGCTTTTGAACAATTAAACACAGCTGAAATTAATGCCCTAGTGTTCAAATTCATGGAAGGGGACGAGAGGTTGGAGATCGTGGCTGATGCTTCAGATTACGCCGTGGGTTCGGTTTTAATGCAAAAAAAGACATCACTTGGCATTTTTTAGCGAAACGTTAAACGATACACGACGAAATTATACAGCGGCCGAACAAGAAACGTCAGCCATGTTAATGGCAGTTCAGAAGTCCAGGGTTTATTTCGGAAAAGCGCCCGTTACTGTCTATTCACATAATGCGGTCTTAGGTAGACTATATTCTGGAAAGAATTTAACTCCCAGATTAATTAGATGAACCTTAAAGTTACAAGAGTACAACTTAATCAAGTTAATTTGAATTTCAATTTTTATTCTTTCTGAAAAATTGGTTCTAAATTTCTTTCTTTATATATTTACTGATCAATTTTTAGCAGCATAATGCACAAAAAGTTTTGGAAGGATTATAAATTTTCCTTTTAAAAAATTATTTTCATATACATAGTCCAAACACATCTGTATACAGTTTAACGCGAAATATCGGTTAACACGGATTATGGATCATTCCGGATTATGGGTGTCCGAATTAACGACTTTTGACTGTACTATGTAATTTCATGCATTTTGTTTCTCTTAACACGAAAAGATATCCTTTCTGGAAATGAACAAAATACAGAAAACACTGGCATTGCTGGCGAGATTTAAGTGGGGTGTGAAATGAAAGAGAGGTGTTTCGTAGAAAAGAGGCTAATTTGACTTTGAAATACCCTCGGAATAGCCTGTGACACGAGCCAGTTTTGTTTATCTACGGACTTTCGCCTTCCACGTCTACAAACGCCACACAAACATCTCATCTCTCATCAATTAGCTTTGGAATTAAGTGATCATGGCAGTGTGAGTAAAAATTAGTGAGTTTGGCTCATATGTTGCACTGCATAGAATTCAGCGACTCCAAGGTTGAATGAAAATTATTTTCGTTACTCACGATTCTCAAAAGTATCAGATTCTTTGGCTCCGAAAGAAATGGAGAAGTAGGATATTGAAACTGAGCTGGCACTTAATGAAATGTTTGAGAAAGTTTCTGTATTAATGAACTGTCCTACTGTACTATCGGAAGAACATATGAAAGATCTCCACGAAGTTTTTTTATTATTATTAAAGGAAGCAGGGCTAACTGTTAATGCATAACAATGTAAGTTCGTAACGAAATAATGACGATATTCGGGGTAGAAAATTTAGACTGAGGATTCTAAAATAAAAATAAAAATTATCCTCCGCCAAATAAGGCAAAGAAACTGTCATCTTTTCTTGGCATGTGCTCGTATTACCGTTCTTTTATCTAAAATTTGACCAATATTGTTGAACCTTTATTAGTGTTAAAACGGAAGAAATCAAAGTTTGCGTGGATAGCGGAAGCAACACGGCTTTTGAACAATTAAACACAGCTGAAATTAATGCCCTAGTGTTCAAATTCATGGAAGGGGACGAGAGGTTGGAGATCGTGGCTGATGCTTCAGATTACGCCGTGGGTTCGGTTTTAATGCAAAAAAAGACATCACTTGGCATTTTTTAGCGAAACGTTAAACGATACACGACGAAATTATACAGCGGCCGAACAAGAAACGTCAGCCATGTTAATGGCAGTTCAGAAGTCCAGGGTTTATTTCGGAAAAGCGCCCGTTACTGTCTATTCACATAATGCGGTCTTAGGTAGACTATATTCTGGAAAGAATTTAACTCCCAGATTAATTAGATGAACCTTAAAGTTACAAGAGTACAACTTAATCAAGTTAATTTGAATTTCAATTTTTATTCTTTCTGAAAAATTGGTTCTAAATTTCTTTCTTTATATATTTACTGATCAATTTTTATCAGCATAATGCACAAAAAGTTTTGGAAGGATTATAAATTTTCCTTTTAAAAAATTATTTTCATATACATAGTCCAAACACATCTGTATACAGTTTAACGCGAAATATCGGTTAACACGGATTATGGATCATTCCGGATTATGGGTGTCCGAATTAACGACTTTTGACTGTACTATGTAATTTCATGCATTTTGTTTCTCTTAACACGAAAAGATATCCTTTCTGGAAATGAACAAAATACAGAAAACACTGGCATTGCTGGCGAGATTTAAGTGGGGTGTGAAATGAAAGAGAGGTGGTTTCACATGTTTCGTAGAAAAGAGGCTAATTTGACTTTGAAATACCCTCGGAATAGCCTGTGACACGAGCCAGTTTTGTTTATCTACGGACTTTCGCCTTCCACGTCTACAAACGCCACACAAACATCTCATCTCTCATCAATTAGCTTTGGAATTAAGTGATCATGGCAGTGTGAGTAAAAATTAGTGAGTTTGGCTCATATGTTGCACTGCATAGAATTCAGCGACTCCAAGGTTGAATGAAAATTATTTTCGTTACACACGATTCTCAAAAGTATCAGATTCTTTGGCTCCGAAAGAAATGGAGAAGTAGGATATTGAAACTGAGCTGGCACTTAATGAAATGTTTGAGAAAGTTTCTGTATTAATGAACTGTCCTACTGTACTATCGGAAGAACATATGAAAGATCTCCACGAAGTTTTTTTATTATTATTAAAGGAAGCAGGGCTAACTGTTAATGCATAACAATGTAAGTTCGTAACGAAATAATGACGATATTCGGGGTAGAAAATTTAGACTGAGGATTCTAAAATAAAAATAAAAATTATCCTCCGCCAAATAAGGCAAAGAAACTGTCATCTTTTCTTGGCATGTGCTCGTATTGCCGTTCTTTTATCCAAAATTTGACCAATATTGTTGAACCTTTATTAGTGTTAAAGCGGAAGAAATCAAAGTTTGCGTGGATAGCGGAAGCAACACGGCTTTTGAACAATTAAACACAGCTGAAATTAATGCCCTAGTGTTCAAATTCATGGAAGGGGACGAGAGGTTGGAGATCGTGGCTGATGCTTCAGATTACGCCGTGGGTTCGGTTTTAATGCAAAAAAAGACATCACTTGGCATTTTTTAGCGAAACGTTAAACGATACACGACGAAATTATACAGCGGCCGAACAAGAAACGTCAGCCATGTTAATGGCAGTTCAGAAGTCCAGGGTTTATTTCGGAAAAGCGCCCGTTACTGTCTATTCACATAATGCGGTCTTAGGTAGACTATATTCTGGAAAGAATTTAACTCCCAGATTAATTAGATGAACCTTAAAGTTACAAGAGTACAACTTAATCAAGTTAATTTGAATTTCAATTTTTATTCTTTCTGAAAAATTGGTTCTAAATTTCTTTCTTTATATATTTACTGATCAATTTTTAGCAGCATAATGCACAAAAAGTTTTGGAAGGATTATAAATTTTCCTTTTAAAAAATTATTTTCATATACATAGTCCAAACACATCTGTATACAGTTTAACGCGAAATATCGGTTAACACGGATTATGGATCATTCCGGATTATGGGTGTCCGAATTAACGACTTTTGACTGTACTATGTAATTTCATGCATTTTGTTTCTCTTAACACGAAAAGATATCCTTTCTGGAAATGAACAAAATACAGAAAACACTGGCATTGCTGGCGGGATTTAAGTGGGGTGTGAAATGAAAGAGAGGTGGTTTCACATGTTTCGTAGAAAAGAGGCTAATTTGACTTTGAAATACCCTCGGAATAGCCTGTGACACGAGCCAGTTTTGTTTATCTACGGACTTTCGCCTTCCACGTCTACAAACGCCACACAAACATCTCATCTCTCATCAATTAGCTTTGGAATTAAGTGATCATGGCAGTGTGAGTAAAAATTAGTGAGTTTGGCTCATATGTTGCACTGCATAGAATTCAGCGACTCCAAGGTTGAATGAAAATTATTTTCGTTACACACGATTCTCAAAAGTATCAGATTCTTTGGCTCCGAAAGAAATGGAGAAGTAGGATATTGAAACTGAGCTGGCACTTAATGAAATGTTTGAGAAAGTTTCTGTATTAATGAACTGTCCTACTGTACTATCGGAAGAACATATGAAAGATCTCCACGAAGTTTTTTTATTATTATTAAAGGAAGCAGGGCTAACTGTTAATGCATAACAATGTAAGTTCGTAACGAAATAATGACGATATTCGGGGTAGAAAATTTAGACTGAGGATTCTAAAATAAAAATAAAAATTATCCTCCGCCAAATAAGGCAAAGAAACTGTCATCTTTTCTTGGCATGTGCTCGTATTGCCGTTCTTTTATCCAAAATTTGACCAATATTGTTGAACCTTTATTAGTGTTAAAACGGAAGAAATCAAAGTTTGCGTGGATAGCGGAAGCAACACGGCTTTTGAACAATTAAACACAGCTGAAATTAATGCCCTAGTGTTCAAATTCATGGAAGGGGACGAGAGGTTGGAGATCGTGGCTGATGCTTCAGATTACGCCGTGGGTTCGGTTTTAATGCAAAAAAAGACATCACTTGGCATTTTTAGCGAAACGTTAAACGATACACGACGAAATTATACAGCGGCCGAACAAGAAACGTCAGCCATGTTAATGGCAGTTCAGAAGTCCAGGGTTTATTTCGGAAAAGCGCCCGTTACTGTCTATTCAGATAATGCGGTCTTAGGTAGACTATATTCTGGAAAGAATTTAACTCCCAGATTAATTAGATGAACCTTAAAGTTACAAGAGTACAACTTAATCAAGTTAATTTGAATTTCAATTTTTATTCTTTCTGAAAAATTGGTTCTAAATTTCTTTCTTTATATATTTACTGATCAATTTTTAGCAGCATAATGCACAAAAAGTTTTGGAAGGATTATAAATTTTCCTTTTAAAAAATTATTTTCATATACATAGTCCAAACACATCTGTATACAGTTTAACGCGAAATATCGGTTAACACGGATTATGGATCATTCCGGATTATGGGTGTCCGAATTAACGACTTTTGACTGTACTATGTAATTTCATGCATTTTGTTTCTCTTAACACGAAAAGATATCCTTTCTGGAAATGAACAAAATACAGAAAACACTGGCATTGCTGGCGAGATTTAAGTGGGGTGTGAAATGAAAGAGAGGTGTTTCGTAGAAAAGAGGCTAATTTGACTTTGAAATACCCTCGGAATAGCCTGTGACACGAGCCAGTTTTGTTTATCTACGGACTTTCGCCTTCCACGTCTACAAACGCCACACAAACATCTCATCTCTCATCAATTAGCTTTGGAATTAAGTGATCATGGCAGTGTGAGTAAAAATTAGTGAGTTTGGCTCATATGTTGCACTGCATAGAATTCAGCGACTCCAAGGTTGCATGAAAATTATTTTCGTTACACACGATTCTCAAAAGTATCAGATTCTTTGGCTCCGAAAGAAATGGAGAAGTAGGATATTGAAACTGAGCTGGCACTTAATGAAATGTTTGAGAAAGTTTCTGTATTAATGAACTGTCCTACTGTACTATCGGAAGAACATATGAAAGATCTCCACGAAGTTTTTTTATTATTATTAAAGGAAGCAGGGCTAACTGTTAATGCATAACAATGTAAGTTCGTAACGAAATAATGACGATATTCGGGGTAGAAAATTTAGACTGAGGATTCTAAAATAAAAATAAAAATTATCCTCCGCCAAATAAGGCAAAGAAACTGTCATCTTTTCTTGGCATGTGCTCGTATTGCCGTTCTTTTATCCAAAATTTGACCAATATTGTTGAACCTTTATTAGTGTTAAAACGGAAGAAATCAAAGTTTGCGTGGATAGCGGAAGCAACACGGCTTTTGAACAATTAAACACAGCTGAAATTAATGCCCTAGTGTTCAAATTCATGGAAGGGGACGAGAGGTTGGAGATCGTGGCTGATGCTTCAGATTACGCCGTGGGTTCGGTTTTAATGCAAAAAAAGACATCACTTGGCATTTTTTAGCGAAACGTTAAACGATACACGACGAAATTATACAGCGGCCGAACAAGAAACGTCAGCCATGTTAATGGCAGTTCAGAAGTCCAGGGTTTATTTCGGAAAAGCGCCCGTTACTGTCTATTCACATAATGCGGTCTTAGGTAGACTATATTCTGGAAAGAATTTAACTCCCAGATTAATTAGATGAACCTTAAAGTTACAAGAGTACAACTTAATCAAGTTAATTTGAATTTCAATTTTTATTCTTTCTGAAAAATTGGTTCTAAATTTCTTTCTTTATATATTTACTGATCAATTTTTAGCAGCATAATGCACAAAAATTTTTGGAAGGATTATAAATTTTCCTTTTAAAAAATTATTTTCATATACATAGTCCAAACACATCTGTATACAGTTTAACGCGAAATATCGGTTAACACGGATTATGGATCATTCCGGATTATGGGTGTCCGAATTAACGACTTTTGACTGTACTATGTAATTTCATGCATTTTGTTTCTCTTAACACGAAAAGATATCCTTTCTGGAAATGAACAAAATACAGAAAACACTGGCATTGCTGGCGAGATTTAAGTGGGGTGTGAAATGAAAGAGAGGTGTTTCGTAGAAAAGAGGCTAATTTGACTTTGAAATACCCTCGGAATAGCCTGTGACACGAGCCAGTTTTGTTTATCTACGGACTTTCGCCTTCCACGTCTACAAACGCCACACAAACATCTCATCTCTCATCAATTAGCTTTGGAATTAAGTGATCATGGCAGTGTGAGTAAAAATTAGTGAGTTTGGCTCATATGTTGCACTGCATAGAATTCAGCGACTCCAAGGTTGCATGAAAATTATTTTCGTTACACACGATTCTCAAAAGTATCAGATTCTTTGGCTCCGAAAGAAATGGAGAAGTAGGATATTGAAACTGAGCTGGCACTTAATGAAATGTTTGAGAAAGTTTCTGTATTAATGAACTGTCCTACTGTACTATCGGAAGAACATATGAAAGATCTCCACGAAGTTTTTTTATTATTATTAAAGGAAGCAGGGCTAACTGTTAATGCATAACAATGTGAGTTCGTAACGAAATAATGACGATATTCGGGGTAGAAAATTTAGACTGAGGATTCTAAAATAAAAATAAAAATTATCCTCCGCCAAATAAGGCAAAGAAACTGTCATCTTTTCTTGGCATGTGCTCGTATTGCCGTTCTTTTATCCAAAATTTGACCAATATTGTTGAACCTTTATTAGTGTTAAAGCGGAAGAAATCAAAGTTTGCGTGGATAGCGGAAGCAACACGGCTTTTGAACAATTAAACACAGCTGAAATTAATGCCCTAGTGTTCAAATTCATGGAAGGGGACGAGAGGTTGGAGATCGTGGCTGATGCTTCAGATTACGCCGTGGGTTCGGTTTTAATGCAAAAAAAGACATCACTTGGCATTTTTTAGCGAAACGTTAAACGATACACGACGAAATTATACAGCGGCCGAACAAGAAACGTCAGCCATGTTAATGGCAGTTCAGAAGTCCAGGGTTTATTTCGGAAAAGCGCCCGTTACTGTCTATTCAGATAATGCGGTCTTAGGTAGACTATATTCTGGAAAGAATTTAACTCCCAGATTAATTAGATGAACCTTAAAGTTACAAGAGTACAACTTAATCAAGTTAATTTGAAGTTCAATTTTTATTCTTTCTGAAAAATTGGTTCTAAATTTCTTTCTTTATATATTTACTGATCAATTTTTAGCAGCATAATGCACAAAAAGTTTTGGAAGGATTATAAATTTTCCTTTTAAAAAATTATTTTCATATACATAGTCCAAACACATCTGTATACAGTTTAACGCGAAATATCGGTTAACACGGATTATGGATCATTCCGGATTATGGGTGTCCGAATTAACGACTTTTGACTGTACTATGTAATTTCATGCATTTTGTTTCTCTTAACACGAAAAGATATCCTTTCTGGAAATGAACAAAATACAGAAAACACTGGCATTAGTGGCGAGATTTAAGTGGGGTGTGAAATGAAAGAGAGGTGTTTCGTAGAAAAGAGGGTAATTTGACTTTGAAATACCCTCGGAATAGCCTGTGACACGAGCCAGTTTTGTTTATCTACGGACTTTCGCCTTCCACGTCTACAAACGCCACACAAACATCTCATCTCTCATCAATTAGCTTTGGAATTAAGTGATCATGGCAGTGTGAGTAAAAATTAGTGAGTTTGGCTCATATGTTGCACTGCATAGAATTCAGCGACTCCAAGGTTGCATGAAAATTATTTTCGTTACACACGATTCTCAAAAGTATCAGATTCTTTGGTTCCGAAAGAAATGGAGAAGTAGGATATTGAAACTGAGCTGGCACTTAATGAAATGTTTGAGAAAGTTTCTGTATTAATGAACTGTCCTACTGTACTATCGGAAGAACATATGAAAGATCTCCACGAAGTTTTTTTATTATTATTAAAGGAAGCAGGGCTAACTGTTAATGCATAACAATGTAAGTTCGTAACGAAATAATGACGATATTCGGGGTAGAAAATTTAGACTGAGGATTCTAAAATAAAAATAAAAATTATCCTCCGCCAAATAAGGCAAAGAAACTGTCATCTTTTCTTGGCATGTGCTCGTATTGCCGTTCTTTTATCCAAAATTTGACCAATATTGTTGAACCTTTATTAGTGTTAAAACGGAAGAAATCAAAGTTTGCGTGGATAGCGGAAGCAACACGGCTTTTGAACAATTAAACACAGCTGAAATTAATGCCCTAGTGTTCAAATTCATGGAAGGGGACGAGAGGTTGGAGATCGTGGCTGATGCTTCAGATTACGCCGTGGGTTCGGTTTTAATGCAAAAAAAGACATCACTTGGCATTTTTTAGCGAAACGTTAAACGATACACGACGAAATTATACAGCGGCCGAACAAGAAACGTCAGCCATGTTAATGGCAGTTCAGAAGTCCAGGGTTTATTTCGGAAAAGCGCCCGTTACTGTCTATTCAGATAATGCGGTCTTAGGTAGACTATATTCTGGAAAGAATTTAACTCCCAGATTAATTAGATGAACCTTAAAGTTACAAGAGTACAACTTAATCAAGTTAATTTGAATTTCAATTTTTATTCTTTCTGAAAAATTGGTTCTAAATTTCTTTCTTTATATATTTACTGATCAATTTTTAGCAGTATAATGCACAAAAATTTTTGGAAGGATTATAAATTTTCCTTTTAAAAAATTATTTTCATATACATAGTCCAAACACATCTGTATACAGTTTAACGCGAAATATCGGTTAACACGGATTATGGATCATTCCGGATTATGGGTGTCCGAATTAACGACTTTTGACTGTACTATGTAATTTCATGCATTTTGTTTCTCTTAACACGAAAAGATATCCTTTCTGGAAATGAACAAAATACAGAAAACACTGGCATTGCTGGCGAGATTTAAGTGGGGTGTGAAATGAAAGAGAGGTGGTTTCACATGTTTCGTAGAAAAGAGGCTAATTTGACTTTGAAATACCCTCGGAATAGCCTGTGACACGAGCCAGTTTTGTTTATCTACGGACTTTCGCCTTCCACGTCTACAAACGCCACACAAACATCTCATCTCTCATCAATTAGCTTTGGAATTAAGTGATCATGGCAGTGTGAGTAAAAATTAGTGAGTTTGGCTCATATGTTGCACTGCATAGAATTCAGCGACTCCAAGGTTGAATGAAAATTATTTTCGTTACACACGATTCTCAGAAGTATCAGATTCTTTGGCTCCGAAAGAAATGGAGAAGTAGGATATTGAAACTGAGCTGGCACTTAATGAAATGTTTGAGAAAGTTTCTGTATTAATGAACTGTCCTACTGTACTATCGGAAGAACATATGAAAGATCTCCACGAAGTTTTTTTATTATTATTAAAGGAAGCAGGGCTAACTGTTAATGCATAACAATGTAAGTTCGTAACGAAATAATGACGATATTCGGGGTAGAAAATTTAGACTGAGGATTCTAAAATAAAAATAAAAATTATCCTCCGCCAAATAAGGCAAAGAAACTGTCATCTTTTCTTGGCATGTGCTCGTATTGCCGTTCTTTTATCCAAAATTTGACCAATATTGTTGAACCTTTATTAGTGTTAAAGCGGAAGAAATCAAAGTTTGCGTGGATAGTGGAAGCAACACGGCTTTTGAACAATTAAACACAGCTGAAATTAATGCCCTACTGTTCAAATTCATGGAAGGGGACGAGAGGTTGGAGATCGTGGCTGATGCTTCAGATTACGCCGTGGGTTCGGTTTTAATGCAAAAAAAGACATCACTTGGCATTTTTTAGCGAAACGTTAAACGATACACGACGAAATTATACAGCGGCCGAACAAGAAACGTCAGCCATGTTAATGGCAGTTCAGAAGTCCAGGGTTTATTTCGGAAAAGCGCCCGTTACTGTCTATTCAGATAATGCGGTCTTGGGTAGACTATATTCTGGAAAGAATTTAACTCCCAGATTAATTAGATGAACCTTAAAGTTACAAGAGTACAACTTAATCAAGTTAATTTGAATTTCAATTTTTATTCTTTCTGAAAAATTGGTTCTAAATTTCTTTCTTTATATATTTACTGATCAATTTTTAGCAGCATAATGCACAAAAATTTTTGGAAGGATTATAAATTTTCCTTTTAAAAAATTATTTTCATATACATAGTCCAAACACATCTGTATACAGTTTAACGCGAAATATCGGTTAACACGGATTATGGATCATTCCGGATTATGGGTGTCCGAATTAACGACTTTTGACTGAACTATGTAATTTCATGCATTTTGTTTCTTTTAACACGAAAAGATATCCTTTCTGGAAATGAACAAAATACAGAAAACACTGGCATTGCTGGCGAGATTTAAGTGGGGTGTGAAATGAAAGAGAGGTGGTTTCACATGTTTCGTAGAAAAGAGGCTAATTTGACTTTGAAATACCCTCGGAATAGCCTGTGACACGAGCCAGTTTTGTTTATCTACGGACTTTCGCCTTCCACCTCTACAAACGCCACACAAACATCTCATCTCTCATCAATTAGCTTTGGAATTAAGTGATCACGGCAGTGTGAGTAAAAATTAGTGAGTTTGGCTCATATGTTGCACTGCATAGAATTCAGCGACTCCAAGGTTGAATGAAAATTATTTTCGTTACACACGATTCTCAAAAGTATCAGATTCTTTGGCTCCGAAAGAAATGGAGAAGTAGGATATTGAAACTGAGCTGGCACTTAATGAAATGTTTGAAAAAGTTTCTGTATTAATGAACTGTCCTACTGTACTATCGGAAGAACATATGAAAGATCTCCACGAAGTTTTTTTATTATTATTAAAGGAAGCAGGGCTAACTGTTAATGCATAACAATGTAAGTTCGTAACGAAATAATGACGATATTCGGGGTAGAAAATTTAGACTGAGGATTCTAAAATAAAAATAAAAATTATCCTCCGCCAAATAAGGCAAAGAAACTGTCATCTTTTCTTGGCATGTGCTCGTATTACCGTTCTTTTATCCAAAATTTGACCAATATTGTTGAACCTTTATTAGTGTTAAAACGGAAGAAATCAAAGTTTGCGTGGATAGCGGAAGCAACACGGCTTTTGAACAATTAAACACAGCTGAAATTAATGCCCTAGTGTTCAAATTCATGGAAGGGGACGAGAGGTTGGAGATCGTGGCTGATGCTTCAGATTACGCCGTGGGTTCGGTTTTAATGCAAAAAAAGACATCACTTGGCATTTTTTAGCGAAACGTTAAACGATACACGACGAAATTATACAGCGGCCGAACAAGAAACGTCATCCATGTTAATGGCAGTTCAGAAGTCCAGGGTTTATTTCGGAAAAGCGCCCGTTACTGTCTATTCAGATAATGCGGTCTTAGGTAGACTATATTCTGGAAAGAATTTAACTCCCAGATTAATTAGATGAACCTTAAAGTTACAAGAGTACAACTTAATCAAGTTAATTTGAAGTTCAATTTTTATTCTTTCTGAAAAATTGGTTCTAAATTTCTTTCTTTATATATTTACTGATCAATTTTTAGCAGCATAATGCACAAAAATTTTTGGAAGGATTATAAATTTTCCTTTTAAAAAATTATTTTCATATACATAGTCCAAACACATCTGTATACAGTTTAACGCGAAATATCGGTTAACACGGATTATGGATCATTCCGGATTATGGGTGTCCGAATTAACGACTTTTGACTGTACTATGTAATTTCATGCATTTTGTTTCTCTTAACACGAAAAGATATCCTTTCTGGAAATGAACAAAATACAGAAAACACTGGCATTGCTGGCGAGATTTAAGTGGGGTGTGAAATGAAAGAGAGGTGGCTTCACATGTTTCGTAGAAAAGAGGCTAATTTGACTTTGAAATACCCTCGGAATAGCCTGTGACACGAGCCAGTTTTGTTTATCTACGGACTTTCGCCTTCCACGTCTACAAACGCCACACAAACATCTCATCTCTCATCAATTAGCTTTGGAATTAAGTGATCACGGCAGTGTGAGTAAAAATTAGTGAGTTTGGCTCATATGTTGCACTGCATAGAATGCAGCGACTCCAAGGTTGAATGAAAATTATTTTCGTTACACACGATTCTCAAAAGTATCAGATTCTTTGGCTCCGAAAGAAATGGAGAAGTAGGATATTGAAACTGAGCTGACACTTAATGAAATGTTTGAGAAAGTTTCCGTATTAATGAACTGTCCTACTGTACTATCGGAAGAACATATGAAAGATCTCCCCGAAGTTTTTTTATTATTATTAAAGGAAGCAGGGCTAACTGTTAATGCATAACAATGTAAGTTCGTAACGAAATAATGACGATATTCGGGGTAGAAAATTTAGACTGAGGATTCTAAAATAAAAATAAAAATTATCCTCCGCCAAATAAGGCAAAGAAACTGTCATCTTTTCTTGGCATGTGCTCGTATTGCCGTTCTTTTATCCAAAATTTGACCAATATTGTTGAACCTTTATTAGTGTTAAAGCGGAAGAAATCAAAGTTTGCGTGGATAGCGGAAGCAACACGGCTTTTGAACAATTAAACACAGCTGAAATTAATGCCCTAGTGTTCAAATTCATGGAAGGGGACGAGAGGTTGGAGATCGTGGCTGATGCTTCAGATTACGCCGTGGGTTCGGTTTTAATGCAAAAAAAGACATCACTTGGCATTTTTTAGCGAAACGTTAAACGATACACGACGAAATTATACAGCGGCCGAACAAGAAACGTCAGCCATGTTAATGGCAGTTCAGAAGTCCAGGGTTTATTTCGGAAAAGCGCCCGTTACTGTCTATTCAGATAATGCGGTCTTAGGTAGACTATATTCTGGAAAGAATTTAACTCCCAGATTAATTAGATGAACCTTAAAGTTACAAGAGTACAACTTAATCAAGTTAATTTGAAGTTCAATTTTTATTCTTTCTGAAAAATTGGTTCTAAATTTCTTTCTTTATATATTTACTGATCAATTTTTAGCAGCATAATGCACAAAAAGTTTTGGAAGGATTATAAATTTTCCTTTTAAAAAATTATTTTCATATACATAGTCCAAACACATCTGTATACAGTTTAACGCGAAATATCGGTTAACACGGATTATGGATCATTCCGGATTATGGGTGTCCGAATTAACGACTTTTGACTGTACTATGTAATTTCATGCATTTTGTTTCTCTTAACACGAAAAGATATCCTTTCTGGAAATGAACAAAATACAGAAAACACTGGCATTAGTGGCGAGATTTAAGTGGGGTGTGAAATGAAAGAGAGGTGTTTCGTAGAAAAGAGGGTAATTTGACTTTGAAATACCCTCGGAATAGCCTGTGACACGAGCCAGTTTTGTTTATCTACGGACTTTCGCCTTCCACGTCTACAAACGCCACACAAACATCTCATCTCTCATCAATTAGCTTTGGAATTAAGTGATCATGGCAGTGTGAGTAAAAATTAGTGAGTTTGGCTCATATGTTGCACTGCATAGAATTCAGCGACTCCAAGGTTGCATGAAAATTATTTTCGTTACACACGATTCTCAAAAGTATCAGATTCTTTGGTTCCGAAAGAAATGGAGAAGTAGGATATTGAAACTGAGCTGGCACTTAATGAAATGTTTGAGAAAGTTTCTGTATTAATGAACTGTCCTACTGTACTATCGGAAGAACATATGAAAGATCTCCACGAAGTTTTTTTATTATTATTAAAGGAAGCAGGGCTAACTGTTAATGCATAACAATGTAAGTTCGTAACGAAATAATGACGATATTCGGGGTAGAAAATTTAGACTGAGGATTCTAAAATAAAAATAAAAATTATCCTCCGCCAAATAAGGCAAAGAAACTGTCATCTTTTCTTGGCATGTGCTCGTATTGCCGTTCTTTTATCCAAAATTTGACCAATATTGTTGAACCTTTATTAGTGTTAAAACGGAAGAAATCAAAGTTTGCGTGGATAGCGGAAGCAACACGGCTTTTGAACAATTAAACACAGCTGAAATTAATGCCCTAGTGTTCAAATTCATGGAAGGGGACGAGAGGTTGGAGATCGTGGCTGATGCTTCAGATTACGCCGTGGGTTCGGTTTTAATGCAAAAAAAGACATCACTTGGCATTTTTTAGCGAAACGTTAAACGATACACGACGAAATTATACAGCGGCCGAACAAGAAACGTCAGCCATGTTAATGGCAGTTCAGAAGTCCAGGGTTTATTTCGGAAAAGCGCCCGTTACTGTCTATTCAGATAATGCGGTCTTAGGTAGACTATATTCTGGAAAGAATTTAACTCCCAGATTAATTAGATGAACCTTAAAGTTACAAGAGTACAACTTAATCAAGTTAATTTGAATTTCAATTTTTATTCTTTCTGAAAAATTGGTTCTAAATTTCTTTCTTTATATATTTACTGATCAATTTTTAGCAGTATAATGCACAAAAATTTTTGGAAGGATTATAAATTTTCCTTTTAAAAAATTATTTTCATATACATAGTCCAAACACATCTGTATACAGTTTAACGCGAAATATCGGTTAACACGGATTATGGATCATTCCGGATTATGGGTGTCCGAATTAACGACTTTTGACTGTACTATGTAATTTCATGCATTTTGTTTCTCTTAACACGAAAAGATATCCTTTCTGGAAATGAACAAAATACAGAAAACACTGGCATTGCTGGCGAGATTTAAGTGGGGTGTGAAATGAAAGAGAGGTGGTTTCACATGTTTCGTAGAAAAGAGGCTAATTTGACTTTGAAATACCCTCGGAATAGCCTGTGACACGAGCCAGTTTTGTTTATCTACGGACTTTCGCCTTCCACGTCTACAAACGCCACACAAACATCTCATCTCTCATCAATTAGCTTTGGAATTAAGTGATCATGGCAGTGTGAGTAAAAATTAGTGAGTTTGGCTCATATGTTGCACTGCATAGAATTCAGCGACTCCAAGGTTGAATGAAAATTATTTTCGTTACACACGATTCTCAGAAGTATCAGATTCTTTGGCTCCGAAAGAAATGGAGAAGTAGGATATTGAAACTGAGCTGGCACTTAATGAAATGTTTGAGAAAGTTTCTGTATTAATGAACTGTCCTACTGTACTATCGGAAGAACATATGAAAGATCTCCACGAAGTTTTTTTATTATTATTAAAGGAAGCAGGGCTAACTGTTAATGCATAACAATGTAAGTTCGTAACGAAATAATGACGATATTCGGGGTAGAAAATTTAGACTGAGGATTCTAAAATAAAAATAAAAATTATCCTCCGCCAAATAAGGCAAAGAAACTGTCATCTTTTCTTGGCATGTGCTCGTATTGCCGTTCTTTTATCCAAAATTTGACCAATATTGTTGAACCTTTATTAGTGTTAAAGCGGAAGAAATCAAAGTTTGCGTGGATAGTGGAAGCAACACGGCTTTTGAACAATTAAACACAGCTGAAATTAATGCCCTACTGTTCAAATTCATGGAAGGGGACGAGAGGTTGGAGATCGTGGCTGATGCTTCAGATTACGCCGTGGGTTCGGTTTTAATGCAAAAAAAGACATCACTTGGCATTTTTTAGCGAAACGTTAAACGATACACGACGAAATTATACAGCGGCCGAACAAGAAACGTCAGCCATGTTAATGGCAGTTCAGAAGTCCAGGGTTTATTTCGGAAAAGCGCCCGTTACTGTCTATTCAGATAATGCGGTCTTGGGTAGACTATATTCTGGAAAGAATTTAACTCCCAGATTAATTAGATGAACCTTAAAGTTACAAGAGTACAACTTAATCAAGTTAATTTGAATTTCAATTTTTATTCTTTCTGAAAAATTGGTTCTAAATTTCTTTCTTTATATATTTACTGATCAATTTTTAGCAGCATAATGCACAAAAATTTTTGGAAGGATTATAAATTTTCCTTTTAAAAAATTATTTTCATATACATAGTCCAAACACATCTGTATACAGTTTAACGCGAAATATCGGTTAACACGGATTATGGATCATTCCGGATTATGGGTGTCCGAATTAACGACTTTTGACTGAACTATGTAATTTCATGCATTTTGTTTCTTTTAACACGAAAAGATATCCTTTCTGGAAATGAACAAAATACAGAAAACACTGGCATTGCTGGCGAGATTTAAGTGGGGTGTGAAATGAAAGAGAGGTGGTTTCACATGTTTCGTAGAAAAGAGGCTAATTTGACTTTGAAATACCCTCGGAATAGCCTGTGACACGAGCCAGTTTTGTTTATCTACGGACTTTCGCCTTCCACCTCTACAAACGCCACACAAACATCTCATCTCTCATCAATTAGCTTTGGAATTAAGTGATCACGGCAGTGTGAGTAAAAATTAGTGAGTTTGGCTCATATGTTGCACTGCATAGAATTCAGCGACTCCAAGGTTGAATGAAAATTATTTTCGTTACACACGATTCTCAAAAGTATCAGATTCTTTGGCTCCGAAAGAAATGGAGAAGTAGGATATTGAAACTGAGCTGGCACTTAATGAAATGTTTGAAAAAGTTTCTGTATTAATGAACTGTCCTACTGTACTATCGGAAGAACATATGAAAGATCTCCACGAAGTTTTTTTATTATTATTAAAGGAAGCAGGGCTAACTGTTAATGCATAACAATGTAAGTTCGTAACGAAATAATGACGATATTCGGGGTAGAAAATTTAGACTGAGGATTCTAAAATAAAAATAAAAATTATCCTCCGCCAAATAAGGCAAAGAAACTGTCATCTTTTCTTGGCATGTGCTCGTATTGCCGTTCTTTTATCCAAAATTTGACCAATATTGTTGAACCTTTATTAGTGTTAAAACGGAAGAAATCAAAGTTTGCGTGGATAGCGGAAGCAACACGGCTTTTGAACAATTAAACACAGCTGAAATTAATGCCCTAGTGTTCAAATTCATGGAAGGGGACGAGAGGTTGGAGATCGTGGCTGATGCTTCAGATTACGCCGTGGGTTCGGTTTTAATGCAAAAAAAGACATCACTTGGCATTTTTTAGCGAAACGTTAAACGATACACGACGAAATTATACAGCGGCCGAACAAGAAACGTCAGCCATGTTAATGGCAGTTCAGAAGTCCAGGGTTTATTTCGGAAAAGCGCCCGTTACTGTCTATTCAGATAATGCGGTCTTAGGTAGACTATATTCTGGAAAGAATTTAACTCCCAGATTAATTAGATGAACCTTAAAGTTACAAGAGTACAACTTAATCAAGTTAATTTGAATTTCAATTTTTATTCTTTCTGAAAAATTGGTTCTAAATTTCTTTCTTTATATATTTACTGATCAATTTTTAGCAGTATAATGCACAAAAATTTTTGGAAGGATTATAAATTTTCCTTTTAAAAAATTATTTTCATATACATAGTCCAAACACATCTGTATACAGTTTAACGCGAAATATCGGTTAACACGGATTATGGATCATTCCGGATTATGGGTGTCCGAATTAACGACTTTTGACTGTACTATGTAATTTCATGCATTTTGTTTCTCTTAACACGAAAAGATATCCTTTCTGGAAATGAACAAAATACAGAAAACACTGGCATTGCTGGCGAGATTTAAGTGGGGTGTGAAATGAAAGAGAGGTGGTTTCACATGTTTCGTAGAAAAGAGGCTAATTTGACTTTGAAATACCCTCGGAATAGCCTGTGACACGAGCCAGTTTTGTTTATCTACGGACTTTCGCCTTCCACGTCTACAAACGCCACACAAACATCTCATCTCTCATCAATTAGCTTTGGAATTAAGTGATCATGGCAGTGTGAGTAAAAATTAGTGAGTTTGGCTCATATGTTGCACTGCATAGAATTCAGCGACTCCAAGGTTGAATGAA
Source organism: Stegodyphus dumicola (assembly GCF_044657685.1). Lineage (NCBI taxonomy): Eukaryota > Metazoa > Arthropoda > Arachnida > Araneae > Eresidae > Stegodyphus > Stegodyphus dumicola. The sequence continues at coordinate 134,748,811 of NC_140780.1, forward strand.
AATTATTTTCGTTACACACGATTCTCAGAAGTATCAGATTCTTTGGCTCCGAAAGAAATGGAGAAGTAGGATATTGAAACTGAGCTGGCACTTAATGAAATGTTTGAGAAAGTTTCTGTATTAATGAACTGTCCTACTGTACTATCGGAAGAACATATGAAAGATCTCCACGAAGTTTTTTTATTATTATTAAAGGAAGCAGGGCTAACTGTTAATGCATAACAATGTAAGTTCGTAACGAAATAATGACGATATTCGGGGTAGAAAATTTAGACTGAGGATTCTAAAATAAAAATAAAAATTATCCTCCGCCAAATAAGGCAAAGAAACTGTCATCTTTTCTTGGCATGTGCTCGTATTGCCGTTCTTTTATCCAAAATTTGACCAATATTGTTGAACCTTTATTAGTGTTAAAGCGGAAGAAATCAAAGTTTGCGTGGATAGTGGAAGCAACACGGCTTTTGAACAATTAAACACAGCTGAAATTAATGCCCTACTGTTCAAATTCATGGAAGGGGACGAGAGGTTGGAGATCGTGGCTGATGCTTCAGATTACGCCGTGGGTTCGGTTTTAATGCAAAAAAAGACATCACTTGGCATTTTTTAGCGAAACGTTAAACGATACACGACGAAATTATACAGCGGCCGAACAAGAAACGTCAGCCATGTTAATGGCAGTTCAGAAGTCCAGGGTTTATTTCGGAAAAGCGCCCGTTACTGTCTATTCAGATAATGCGGTCTTGGGTAGACTATATTCTGGAAAGAATTTAACTCCCAGATTAATTAGATGAACCTTAAAGTTACAAGAGTACAACTTAATCAAGTTAATTTGAATTTCAATTTTTATTCTTTCTGAAAAATTGGTTCTAAATTTCTTTCTTTATATATTTACTGATCAATTTTTAGCAGCATAATGCACAAAAATTTTTGGAAGGATTATAAATTTTCCTTTTAAAAAATTATTTTCATATACATAGTCCAAACACATCTGTATACAGTTTAACGCGAAATATCGGTTAACACGGATTATGGATCATTCCGGATTATGGGTGTCCGAATTAACGACTTTTGACTGAACTATGTAATTTCATGCATTTTGTTTCTTTTAACACGAAAAGATATCCTTTCTGGAAATGAACAAAATACAGAAAACACTGGCATTGCTGGCGAGATTTAAGTGGGGTGTGAAATGAAAGAGAGGTGGTTTCACATGTTTCGTAGAAAAGAGGCTAATTTGACTTTGAAATACCCTCGGAATAGCCTGTGACACGAGCCAGTTTTGTTTATCTACGGACTTTCGCCTTCCACCTCTACAAACGCCACACAAACATCTCATCTCTCATCAATTAGCTTTGGAATTAAGTGATCACGGCAGTGTGAGTAAAAATTAGTGAGTTTGGCTCATATGTTGCACTGCATAGAATTCAGCGACTCCAAGGTTGAATGAAAATTATTTTCGTTACACACGATTCTCAAAAGTATCAGATTCTTTGGCTCCGAAAGAAATGGAGAAGTAGGATATTGAAACTGAGCTGGCACTTAATGAAATGTTTGAAAAAGTTTCTGTATTAATGAACTGTCCTACTGTACTATCGGAAGAACATATGAAAGATCTCCACGAAGTTTTTTTATTATTATTAAAGGAAGCAGGGCTAACTGTTAATGCATAACAATGTAAGTTCGTAACGAAATAATGACGATATTCGGGGTAGAAAATTTAGACTGAGGATTCTAAAATAAAAATAAAAATTATCCTCCGCCAAATAAGGCAAAGAAACTGTCATCTTTTCTTGGCATGTGCTCGTATTGCCGTTCTTTTATCCAAAATTTGACCAATATTGTTGAACATTTATTAGTGTTAAAGCGGAAGAAATCAAAGTTTGCGTGGATAGTGGAAGCAACACGGCTTTTGAACAATTAAACACAGCTGAAATTAATGCCCTACTGTTCAAATTCATGGAAGGGGACGAGAGGTTGGAGATCTTGGCTGATGCTTCAGATTACGCCGTGGGTTCGGTTTTAATGCAAAAAAAGACATCACTTGGCATTTTTTAGCGAAACGTTAAACGATACACGACGAAATTATACAGCGGCCGAACAAGAAACGTCAGCCATATTAATGGCAGTTCAGAAGTCCAGGGTTTATTTCGGAAAAGCGCCCGTTACTGTCTATTCAGATAATGCGGTCTTGGGTAGACTATATTCTGGAAAGAATTTAACTCCCAGATTAATTAGATGAACCTTAAAGTTACAAGAGTACAACTTAATCAAGTTAATTTGAATTTCAATTTTTATTCTTTCTGAAAAATTGGTTCTAAATTTCTTTCTTTATATATTTACTGATCAATTTTTAGCAGCATAATGCACAAAAATTTTTGGAAGGATTATAAATTTTCCTTTTAAAAAATTATTTTCATATACATAGTCCAAACACATCTGTATACAGTTTAACGCGAAATATCGGTTAACACGGATTATGGATCATTCCGGATTATGGGTGTCCGAATTAACGACTTTTGACTGAACTATGTAATTTCATGCATTTTGTTTCTTTTAACACGAAAAGATATCCTTTCTGGAAATGAACAAAATACAGAAAACACTGGCATTGCTGGCGAGATTTAAGTGGGGTGTGAAATGAAAGAGAGGTGGTTTCACATGTTTCGTAGAAAAGAGGCTAATTTGACTTTGAAATACCCTCGGAATAGCCTGTGACACGAGCCAGTTTTGTTTATCTACGGACTTTCGCCTTCCACCTCTACAAACGCCACACAAACATCTCATCTCTCATCAATTAGCTTTGGAATTAAGTGATCACGGCAGTGTGAGTAAAAATTAGTGAGTTTGGCTCATATGTTGCACTGCATAGAATTCAGCGACTCCAAGGTTGAATGAAAATTATTTTCGTTACACACGATTCTCAAAAGTATCAGATTCTTTGGCTCCGAAAGAAATGGAGAAGTAGGATATTGAAACTGAGCTGGCACTTAATGAAATGTTTGAGAAAGTTTCTGTATTAATGAACTGTCCTACTGTACTATCGGAAGAACATATGAAAGATCTCCACGAAGTTTTTTTATTATTATTAAAGGAAGCAGGGCTAACTGTTAATGCATAACAATGTAAGTTCGTAACGAAATAATGACGATATTCGGGGTAGAAAATTTAGACTGAGGATTCTAAAATAAAAATAAAAATTATCCTCCGCCAAATAAGGCAAAGAAACTGTCATCTTTTCTTGGCATGTGCTCGTATTACCGTTCTTTTATCCAAAATTTGACCAATATTGTTGAACCTTTATTAGTGTTAAAACGGAAGAAATCAAAGTTTGCGTGGATAGCGGAAGCAACACGGCTTTTGAACAATTAAACACAGCTGAAATTAATGCCCTAGTGTTCAAATTCATGGAAGGGGACGAGAGGTTGGAGATCGTGGCTGATGCTTCAGATTACGCCGTGGGTTCGGTTTTAATGCAAAAAAAGACATCACTTGGCATTTTTTAGCGAAACGTTAAACGATACACGACGAAATTATACAGCGGCCGAACAAGAAACGTCAGCCATGTTAATGGCAGTTCAGAAGTCCAGGGTTTATTTCGGAAAAGCGCCCGTTACTGTCTATTCACATAATGCGGTCTTAGGTAGACTATATTCTGGAAAGAATTTAACTCCCAGATTAATTAGATGAACCTTAAAGTTACAAGAGTACAACTTAATCAAGTTAATTTGAATTTCAATTTTTATTCTTTCTGAAAAATTGGTTCTAAATTTCTTTCTTTATATATTTACTGATCAATTTTTAGCAGCATAATGCACAAAAATTTTTGGAAGGATTATAAATTTTCCTTTTAAAAAATTATTTTCATATACATAGTCCAAACACATCTGTATACAGTTTAACGCGAAATATCGGTTAACACGGATTATGGATCATTCCGGATTATGGGTGTCCGAATTAACGACTTTTGACTGTACTATGTAATTTCATGCATTTTGTTTCTCTTAACACGAAAAGATATCCTTTCTGGAAATGAACAAAATACAGAAAACACTGGCATTGCTGGCGAGATTTAAGTGGGGTGTGAAATGAAAGAGAGGTGGTTTCACATGTTTCGTAGAAAAGAGGCTAATTTGACTTTGAAATACCCTCGGAATAGCCTGTGACACGAGCCAGTTTTGTTTATCTACGGACTTTCGCCTTCCACGTCTACAAACGCCACACAAACATCTCATCTCTCATCAATTAGCTTTGGAATTAAGTGATCATGGCAGTGTGAGTAAAAATTAGTGAGTTTGGCTCATATGTTGCACTGCATAGAATTCAGCGACTCCAAGGTTGAATGAAAATTATTTTCGTTACACACGATTCTCAAAAGTATCAGATTCTTTGGCTCCGAAAGAAATGGAGAAGTAGGATATTGAAACTGAGCTGGCACTTAATGAAATGTTTGAGAAAGTTTCTGTATTAATGAACTGTCCTACTGTACTATCGGAAGAACATATGAAAGATCTCCACGAAGTTTTTTTATTATTATTAAAGGAAGCAGGGCTAACTGTTAATGCATAACAATGTAAGTTCGTAACGAAATAATGACGATATTCGGGGTAGAAAATTTAGACTGAGGATTCTAAAATAAAAATAAAAATTATCCTCCGCCAAATAAGGCAAAGAAACTGTCATCTTTTCTTGGCATGTGCTCGTATTGCCGTTCTTTTATCCAAAATTTGACCAATATTGTTGAACCTTTATTAGTGTTAAAGCGGAAGAAATCAAAGTTTGCGTGGATAGTGGAAGCAACACGGCTTTTGAACAATTAAACACAGCTGAAATTAATGCCCTAGTGTTCAAATTCATGGAAGGGGACGAGAGGTTGGAGATCGTGGCTGATGCTTCAGATTACGCCGTGGGTTCGGTTTTAATGCAAAAAAAGACATCACTTGGCATTTTTTAGCGAAACGTTAAACGATACACGACGAAATTATACAGCGGCCGAACAAGAAACGTCAGCCATGTTAATGGCAGTTCAGAAGTCCAGGGTTTATTTCGGAAAAGCGCCCGTTACTGTCTATTCACATAATGCGGTCTTAGGTAGACTATATTCTGGAAAGAATTTAACTCCCAGATTAATTAGATGAACCTTAAAGTTACAAGAGTACAACTTAATCAAGTTAATTTGAATTTCAATTTTTATTCTTTCTGAAAAATTGGTTCTAAATTTCTTTCTTTATATATTTACTGATCAATTTTTAGCAGCATAATGCACAAAAATTTTTGGAAGGATTATAAATTTTCCTTTTAAAAAATTATTTTCATATACATAGTCCAAACACATCTGTATACAGTTTAACGCGAAATATCGGTTAACACGGATTATGGATCATTCCGGATTATGGGTGTCCGAATTAACGACTTTTGACTGTACTATGTAATTTCATGCATTTTGTTTCTCTTAACACGAAAAGATATCCTTTCTGGAAATGAACAAAATACAGAAAACACTGGCATTGCTGGCGAGATTTAAGTGGGGTGTGAAATGAAAGAGAGGTGGTTTCACATGTTTCGTAGAAAAGAGGCTAATTTGACTTTGAAATACCCTCGGAATAGCCTGTGACACGAGCCAGTTTTGTTTATCTACGGACTTTCGCCTTCCACGTCTACAAACGCCACACAAACATCTCATCTCTCATCAATTAGCTTTGGAATTAAGTGATCATGGCAGTGTGAGTAAAAATTAGTGAGTTTGGCTCATATGTTGCACTGCATAGAATTCAGCGACTCAAAGGTTGAATGAAAATTATTTTCGTTACACACGATTCTCAAAAGTATCAGATTCTTTGGCTCCGAAAGAAATGGAGAAGTAGGATATTGAAACTGAGCTGGCACTTAATGAAATGTTTGAGAAAGTTTCTGTATTAATGAACTGTCCTACTGTACTATCGGAAGAACATATGAAAGATCTCCACGAAGTTTTTTTATTATTATTAAAGGAAGCAGGGCTAACTGTTAATGCATAACAATGTAAGTTCGTAACGAAATAATGACGATATTCGGGGTAGAAAATTTAGACTGAGGATTCTAAAATAAAAATAAAAATTATCCTCCGCCAAATAAGGCAAAGAAACTGTCATCTTTTCTTGGCATGTGCTCGTATTGCCGTTTTTTTATCCAAAATTTGACCAATATTGTTGAACCTTTATTAGTGTTAAAGCGGAAGAAATCAAAGTTTGCGTGGATAGTGGAAGCAACACGGCTTTTGAACAATTAAACACAGCTGAAATTAATGCCCTACTGTTAAAATTCATGGAAGGGGACGAGAGGTTGGAGATCGTGGCTGATGCTTCAGATTACGCCGTGGGTTCGGTTTTAATGCAAAAAAAGACATCACTTGGCATTTTTTAGCGAAACGTTAAACGATACACGACGAAATTATACAGCGGCCGAACAAGAAACGTCAGCCATGTTAATGGCAGTTCAGAAGTCCAGGGTTTATTTCGGAAAAGCGCCCGTTACTGTCTATTCAGATAATGCGGTCTTGGGTAGACTATATTCTGGAAAGAATTTAACTCCCAGATTAATTAGATGAACCTTAAAGTTACAAGAGTACAACTTAATCAAGTTAATTTGAATTTCAATTTTTATTCTTTCTGAAAAATTGGTTCTAAATTTCTTTCTTTATATATTTACTGATCAATTTTTAGCAGCATAATGCACAAAAATTTTTGGAAGGATTATAAATTTTCCTTTTAAAAAATTATTTTCATATACATAGTCCAAACACATCTGTATACAGTTTAACGCGAAATATCGGTTAACACGGATTATGGATCATTCCGGATTATGGGTGTCCGAATTAACGACTTTTGACTGTACTATGTAATTTCATGCATTTTGTTTCTCTTAACACGAAAAGATATCCTTTCTGGAAATGAACAAAATACAGAAAACACTGGCATTGCTGGCGAGATTTAAGTGGGGTGTGAAATGAAAGAGAGGTGGTTTCACATGTTTCGTAGAAAAGAGGCTAATTTGACTTTGAAATACCCTCGGAATAGCCTGTGACACGAGCCAGTTTTGTTTATCTACGGACTTTCGCCTTCCACGTCTACAAACGCCACACAAACATCTCATCTCTCATCAATTAGCTTTGGAATTAAGTGATCATGGCAGTGTGAGTAAAAATTAGTGAGTTTGGCTCATATGTTGCACTGCATAGAATTCAGCGACTCCAAGGTTGAATGAAAATTATTTTCGTTACACACGATTCTCAAAAGTATCAGATTCTTTGGCTCCGAAAGAAATGGAGAAGTAGGATATTGAAACTGAGCTGGCACTTAATGAAATGTTTGAGAAAGTTTCTGTATTAATGAACTGTCCTACTGTACTATCGGAAGAACATATGAAAGATCTCCACGAAGTTTTTTTATTATTATTAAAGGAAGCAGGGCTAACTGTTAATGCATAACAATGTAAGTTCGTAACGAAATAATGACGATATTCGGGGTAGAAAATTTAGACTGAGGATTCTAAAATAAAAATAAAAATTATCCTCCGCCAAATAAGACAAAGAAACTGTCATCTTTTCTTGGCATGTGCTCGTATTGCCGTTCTTTTATCCAAAATTTGACCAATATTGTTGAACCTTTATTAGTGTTAAAACGGAAGAAATCAAAGTTTGCGTGGATAGCGGAAGCAACACGGCTTTTGAACAATTAAACACAGCTGAAATTAATGCCCTAGTGTTCAAATTCATGGAAGGGGACGAGAGGTTGGAGATCGTGGCTGATGCTTCAGATTACGCCGTGGGTTCGGTTTTAATGCAAAAAAAGACATCACTTGGCATTTTTTAGCGAAACGTTAAACGATACACGACGAAATTATACAGCGGCCGAACAAGAAACGTCAGCCATGTTAATGGCAGTTCAGAAGTCCAGGGTTTATTTCGGAAAAGCGCCCGTTACTGTCTATTCACATAATGCGGTCTTAGGTAGACTATATTCTGGAAAGAATTTAACTCCCAGATTAATTAGATGAACCTTAAAGTTACAAGAGTACAACTTAATCAAGTTAATTTGAATTTCAATTTTTATTCTTTCTGAAAAATTGGTTCTAAATTTCTTTCTTTATATATTTACTGATCAATTTTTAGCAGCATAATGCACAAAAATTTTTGGAAGGATTATAAATTTTCCTTTTAAAAAATTATTTTCATATACATAGTCCAAACACATCTGTATACAGTTTAACGCGAAATATCGGTTAACACGGATTATGGATCATTCCGGATTATGGGTGTCCGAATTAACGACTTTTGACTGTACTATGTAATTTCATGCATTTTGTTTCTCTTAACACGAAAAGATATCCTTTCTGGAAATGAACAAAATACAGAAAACACTGGCATTGCTGGCGAGATTTAAGTGGGGTGTGAAATGAAAGAGATGTGGTTTCACATGTTTCGTAGAAAAGAGGCTAATTTGACTTTGAAATACCCTCGGAATAGCCTGTGACACGAGCCAGTTTTGTTTATCTACGGACTTTCGCCTTCCACGTCTACAAACGCCACACAAACATCTCATCTCTCATCAATTAGCTTTGGAATTAAGTGATCATGGCAGTGTGAGTAAAAATTAGTGAGTTTGGCTCATATGTTGCACTGCATAGAATTCAGCGACTCCAAGGTTGAATGAAAATTATTTTCGTTACACACGATTCTCAAAAGTATCAGATTCTTTGGCTCCGAAAGAAATGGAGAAGTAGGATATTGAAACTGAGCTGGCACTTAATGAAATGTTTGAGAAAGTTTCTGTATTAATGAACTGTCCTACTGTACTATCGGAAGAACATATGAAAGATCTCCACGAAGTTTTTTTATTATTATTAAAGGAAGCAGGGCTAACTGTTAATGCATAACAATGTAAGTTCGTAACGAAATAATGACGATATTCGGGGTAGAAAATTTAGACTGAGGATTCTAAAATAAAAATAAAAATTATCCTCCGCCAAATAAGTCAAAGAAACTGTCATCTTTTCTTGGCATGTGCTCGTATTGCCGTTCTTTTATCCAAAATTTGACCAATATTGTTGAACCTTTATTAGTGTTAAAGCGGAAGAAATCAAAGTTTGCGTGGATAGTGGAAGCAACACGGCTTTTGAACAATTAAACACAGCTGAAATTAATGCCCTAGTGTTCAAATTCATGGAAGGGGACGAGAGGTTGGAGATCGTGGCTGATGCTTCAGATTACGCCGTGGGTTCGGTTTTAATGCAAAAAAAGACATCACTTGGCATTTTTTAGCGAAACGTTAAACGATACACGACGAAATTATACAGCGGCCGAACAAGAAACGTCAGCCATGTTAATGGCAGTTCAGAAGTCCAGGGTTTATTTCGGAAAAGCGCCCGTTACTGTCTATTCACATAATGCGGTCTTAGGTAGACTATATTCTGGAAAGAATTTAACTCCCAGATTAATTAGATGAACCTTAAAGTTACAAGAGTACAACTTAATCAAGTTAATTTGAATTTCAATTTTTATTCTTTCTGAAAAATTGGTTCTAAATTTCTTTCTTTATATATTTACTGATCAATTTTTAGCAGCATAATGCACAAAAATTTTTGGAAGGATTATAAATTTTCCTTTTAAAAAATTATTTTCATATACATAGTCCAAACACATCTGTATACAGTTTAACGCGAAATATCGGTTAACACGGATTATGGATCATTCCGGATTATGGGTGTCCGAATTAACGACTTTTGACTGTACTATGTAATTTCATGCATTTTGTTTCTCTTAACACGAAAAGATATCCTTTCTGGAAATGAACAAAATACAGAAAACACTGGCATTGCTGGCGAGATTTAAGTGGGGTGTGAAATGAAAGAGAGGTGGTTTCACATGTTTCGTAGAAAAGAGGCTAATTTGACTTTGAAATACCCTCGGAATAGCCTGTGACACGAGCCAGTTTTGTTTATCTACGGACTTTCGCCTTCCACGTCTACAAACGCCACACAAACATCTCATCTCTCATCAATTAGCTTTGGAATTAAGTGATCATGGCAGTGTGAGTAAAAATTAGTGAGTTTGGCTCATATGTTTCACTGCATAGAATTCAGCGACTCCAAGGTTGAATGAAAATTATTTTCGTTACACACGATTCTCAAAAGTATCAGATTCTTTGGCTCCGAAAGAAATGGAGAAGTAGGATATTGAAACTGAGCTGACACTTAATGAAATGTTTGAGAAAGTTTCTGTATTAATGAACTGTCCTACTGTACTATCGGAAGAACATATGAAAGATCTCCCCGAAGTTTTTTTATTATTATTAAAGGAAGCAGGGCTAACTGTTAATGCATAACAATGTAAGTTCGTAACGAAATAATGACGATATTCGGGGTAGAAAATTTAGACTGAGGATTCTAAAATAAAAATAAAAATTATCCTCCGCCAAATAAGTCAAAGAAACTGTCATCTTTTCTTGGCATGTGCTCGTATTACCGTTCTTTTATCCAAAATTTGACCAATATTGTTGAACCTTTATTAGTGTTAAAACGGAAGAAATCAAAGTTTGCGTGGATAGCGGAAGCAACACGGCTTTTGAACAATTAAACACAGCTGAAATTAATGCCCTAGTGTTCAAATTCATGGAAGGGGACGAGAGGTTGGAGATCGTGGCTGATGCTTCAGATTACGCCGTGGGTTCGGTTTTAATGCAAAAAAAGACATCACTTGGCATTTTTTAGCGAAACGTTAAACGATACACGACGAAATTATACAGCGGCCGAACAAGAAACGTCAGCCATGTTAATGGCAGTTCAGAAGTCCAGGGTTTATTTCGGAAAAGCGCCCGTTACTGTCTATTCAGATAATGCGGTCTTGGGTAGACTATATTCTGGAAAGAATTTAACTCCCAGATTAATTAGATGAACCTTAAAGTTACAAGAGTACAACTTAATCAAGTTAATTTGAATTTCAATTTTTATTCTTTCTGAAAAATTGGTTCTAAATTTCTTTCTTTATATATTTACTGATCAATTTTTAGCAGCATAATGCACAAAAATTTTTGGAAGGATTATAAATTTTCCTTTTAAAAAATTATTTTCATATACATAGTCCAAACACTTCTGTATACAGTTTAACGCGAAATATCGGTTAACACGGATTATGGATCATTCCGGATTATGGGTGTCCGAATTAACGACTTTTGACTGTACTATGTAATTTCATGCATTTTGTTTCTTTTAACACGAAAAGATATCCTTTCTGGAAATGAACAAAATACAGAAAACACTGGCATTGCTGGCGAGATTTAAGTGGGGTGTGAAATGAAAGAGAGGTGGTTTCACATGTTTCGTAGAAAAGAGGCTAATTTGACTTTGAAATACCCTCGGAATAGCCTCTTCGGACTTTCGCCTTCCACGTCTACAAACGCCACACAAACATCTCATCTCTCATCAATTAGCTTTGGAATTAAGTGATCATGGCAGTGTGAGTAAAAATTAGTGAGTTTGGCTCATATGTTGCACTGCATAGAATTCAGCGACTCCAAGGTTGAATGAAAATTATTTTCGTTACACACGATTCTCAAAAGTATCAGATTCTTTGGCTCCGAAAGAAATGGAGAAGTAGGATATTGAAACTGAGCTGGCACTTAATGAAATGTTTGAGAAAGTTTCTGTATTAATGAACTGTCCTACTGTACTATCGGAAGAACATATGAAAGATCTCCACGAAGTTTTTTTATTATTATTAAAGGAAGCAGGGCTAACTGTTAATGCATAACAATGTAAGTTCGTAACGAAATAATGACGATATTCGGGGTAGAAAATTTAGACTGAGGATTCTAAAATAAAAATAAAAATTATCCTCCGCCAAATAAGGCAAAGAAACTGTCATCTTTTCTTGGCATGTGCTCGTATTGCCGTTCTTTTATCCAAAATTTGACCAATATTGTTGAACCTTTATTAGTGTTAAAACGGAAGAAATCAAAGTTTGCGTGGATAGCGGAAGCAACACGGCTTTTGAACAATTAAACACAGCTGAAATTAATGCCCTAGTGTTCAAATTCATGGAAGGGGACGAGAGGTTGGAGATCGTGGCTGATGCTTCAGATTACGCCGTGGGTTCGGTTTTAATGCAAAAAAAGACATCACTTGGCATTTTTTAGCGAAACGTTAAACGATACACGACGAAATTATACAGCGGCCGAACAAGAAACGTCAGCCATGTTAATGGCAGTTCAGAAGTCCAGGGTTTATTTCGGAAAAGCGCCCGTTACTGTCTATTCACATAATGCGGTCTTAGGTAGACTATATTCTGGAAAGAATTTAACTCCCAGATTAATTAGATGAACCTTAAAGTTACAAGAGTACAACTTAATCAAGTTAATTTGAATTTCAATTTTTATTCTTTCTGAAAAATTGGTTCTAAATTTCTTTCTTTATATATTTACTGATCAATTTTTAGCAGCATAATGCACAAAAATTTTTGGAAGGATTATAAATTTTCCTTTTAAAAAATTATTTTCATATACATAGTCCAAACACATCTGTATACAGTTTAACGCGAAATATCGGTTAACACGGATTATGGATCATTCCGGATTATGGGTGTCCGAATTAACGACTTTTGACTGTACTATGTAATTTCATGCATTTTGTTTCTCTTAACACGAAAAGATATCCTTTCTGGAAATGAACAAAATACAGAAAACACTGGCATTGCTGGCGAGATTTAAGTGGGGTGTGAAATGAAAGAGAGGTGGTTTCACATGTTTCGTAGAAAAGAGGCTAATTTGACTTTGAAATACCCTCGGAATAGCCTGTGACACGAGCCAGTTTTGTTTATCTACGGACTTTCGCCTTCCACGTCTACAAACGCCACACAAACATCTCATCTCTCATCAATTAGCTTTGGAATTAAGTGATCATGGCAGTGTGAGTAAAAATTAGTGAGTTTGGCTCATATGTTGCACTGCATAGAATTCAGCGACTCCAAGGTTGAATGAAAATTATTTTCGTTACACACGATTCTCAAAAGTATCAGATTCTTTGGCTCCGAAAGAAATGGAGAAGTAGGATATTGAAACTGAGCTGGCACTTAATGAAATGTTTGAGAAAGTTTCTGTATTAATGAACTGTCCTACTGTACTATCGGAAGAACATATGAAAGATCTCCACGAAGTTTTTTTATTATTATTAAAGGAAGCAGGGCTAACTGTTAATGCATAACAATGTAAGTTCGTAACGAAATAATGACGATATTCGGGGTAGAAAATTTAGACTGAGGATTCTAAAATAAAAATAAAAATTATCCTCCGCCAAATAAGGCAAAGAAACTGTCATCTTTTCTTGGCATGTGCTCGTATTGCCGTTCTTTTATCCAAAATTTGACCAATATTGTTGAACCTTTATTAGTGTTAAAGCGGAAGAAATCAAAGTTTGCGTGGATAGTGGAAGCAACACGGCTTTTGAACAATTAAACACAGCTGAAATTAATGCCCTAGTGTTCAAATTCATGGAAGGGGACGAGAGGTTGGAGATCGTGGCTGATGCTTCAGATTACGCCGTGGGTTCGGTTTTAATGCAAAAAAAGACATCACTTGGCATTTTTTAGCGAAACGTTAAACGATACACGACGAAATTATACAGCGGCCGAACAAGAAACGTCAGCCATGTTAATGGCAGTTCAGAAGTCCAGGGTTTATTTCGGAAAAGCGCCCGTTACTGTCTATTCACATAATGCGGTCTTAGGTAGACTATATTCTGGAAAGAATTTAACTCCCAGATTAATTAGATGAACCTTAAAGTTACAAGAGTACAACTTAATCAAGTTAATTTGAATTTCAATTTTTATTCTTTCTGAAAAATTGGTTCTAAATTTCTTTCTTTATATATTTACTGATCAATTTTTAGCAGCATAATGCACAAAAATTTTTGGAAGGATTATAAATTTTCCTTTTAAAAAATTATTTTCATATACATAGTCCAAACACATCTGTATACAGTTTAACGCGAAATATCGGTTAACACGGATTATGGATCATTCCGGATTATGGGTGTCCGAATTAACGACTTTTGACTGTACTATGTAATTTCATGCATTTTGTTTCTCTTAACACGAAAAGATATCCTTTCTGGAAATGAACAAAATACAGAAAACACTGGCATTGCTGGCGAGATTTAAGTGGGGTGTGAAATGAAAGAGAGGTGGTTTCACATGTTTCGTAGAAAAGAGGCTAATTTGACTTTGAAATACCCTCGGAATAGCCTGTGACATGAGCCAGTTTTGTTTATCTACGGACTTTCGCCTTCCACGTCTACAAACGCCACACAAACATCTCATCTCTCATCAATTAGCTTTGGAATTAAGTGATCATGGCAGTGTGAGTAAAAATTAGTGAGTTTGGCTCATATGTTGCACTGCATAGAATTCAGCGACTCCAAGGTTGAATGAAAATTATTTTCGTTACACACGATTCTCAAAAGTATCAGATTCTTTGGCTCCGAAAGAAATGGAGAAGTAGGATATTGAAACTGAGCTGGCACTTAATGAAATGTTTGAGAAAGTTTCTGTATTAATGAACTGTCCTACTGTACTATCGGAAGAACATATGAAAGATCTCCACGAAGTTTTTTTATTATTATTAAAGGAAGCAGGGCTAACTGTTAATGCATAACAATGTAAGTTCGTAACGAAATAATGACGATATTCGGGGTAGAAAATTTAGACTGAGGATTCTAAAATAAAAATAAAAATTATCCTCCGCCAAATAAGGCAAAGAAACTGTCATCTTTTCTTGGCATGTGCTCGTATTGCCGTTCTTTTATCCAAAATTTGACCAATATTGTTGAACCTTTATTAGTGTTAAAGCGGAAGAAATCAAAGTTTGCGTGGATAGTGGAAGCAACACGGCTTTTGAACAATTAAACACAGCTGAAATTAATGCCCTAGTGTTCAAATTCATGGAAGGGGACGAGAGGTTGGAGATCGTGGCTGATGCTTCAGATTACGCCGTGGGTTCGGTTTTAATGCAAAAAAAGACATCACTTGGCATTTTTTAGCGAAACGTTAAACGATACACGACGAAATTATACAGCGGCCGAACAAGAAACGTCAGCCATGTTAATGGCAGTTCAGAAGTCCAGGGTTTATTTCGGAAAAGCGCCCGTTACTGTCTATTCAGATAATGCGGTCTTGGGTAGACTATATTCTGGAAAGAATTTAACTCCCAGATTAATTAGATGAACCTTAAAGTTACAAGAGTACAACTTAATCAAGTTAATTTGAATTTCAATTTTTATTCTTTCTGAAAAATTGGTTCTAAATTTCTTTCTTTATATATTTACTGATCAATTTTTAGCAGCATAATGCACAAAAATTTTTGGAAGGATTATAAATTTTCCTTTTAAAAAATTATTTTCATATACATAGTCCAAACACATCTGTATACAGTTTAACGCGAAATATCGGTTAACACGGATTATGGATCATTCCGGATTATGGGTGTCCGAATTAACGACTTTTGACTGTACTATGTAATTTCATGCATTTTGTTTCTCTTAACACGAAAAGATATCCTTTCTGGAAATGAACAAAATACAGAAAACACTGGCATTGCTGGCGAGATTTAAGTGGGGTGTGAAATGAAAGAGAGGTGGTTTCACATGTTTCGTAGAAAAGAGGCTAATTTGACTTTGAAATACCCTCGGAATAGCCTGTGACACGAGCCAGTTTTGTTTATCTACGGACTTTCGCCTTCCACGTCTACAAACGCCACACAAACATCTCATCTCTCATCAATTAGCTTTGGAATTAAGTGATCATGGCAGTGTGAGTAAAAATTAGTGAGTTTGGCTCATATGTTGCACTGCATAGAATTCAGCGACTCCAAGGTTGAATGAAAATTATTTTCGTTACACACGATTCTCAAAAGTATCAGATTCTTTGGCTCCGAAAGAAATGGAGAAGTAGGATATTGAAACTGAGCTGGCACTTAATGAAATGTTTGAGAAAGTTTCTGTATTAATGAACTGTCCTACTGTACTATCGGAAGAACATATGAAAGATCTCCACGAAGTTTTTTTATTATTATTAAAGGAAGCAGGGCTAACTGTTAATGCATAACAATGTAAGTTCGTAACGAAATAATGACGATATTCGGGGTAGAAAATTTAGACTGAGGATTCTAAAATAAAAATAAAAATTATCCTCTGCCAAATAAGGCAAAGAAACTGTCATCTTTTCTTGGCATGTGCTCGTATTGCCGTTCTTTTATCCAAAATTTGACCAATATTGTTGAACCTTTATTAGTGTTAAAACGGAAGAAATCAAAGTTTGCGTGGATAGCGGAAGCAACACGGCTTTTGAACAATTAAACACAGCTGAAATTAATGCCCTAGTGTTCAAATTCATGGAAGGGGACGAGAGGTTGGAGATCGTGGCTGATGCTTCAGATTACGCCGTGGGTTCGGTTTTAATGCAAAAAAAGACATCACTTGGCATTTTTTAGCGAAACGTTAAACGATACACGACGAAATTATACAGCGGCCGAACAAGAAACGTCAGCCATGTTAATGGCAGTTCAGAAGTCCAGGGTTTATTTCGGAAAAGCGCCCGTTACTGTCTATTCACATAATGCGGTCTTAGGTAGACTATATTCTGGAAAGAATTTAACTCCCAGATTAATTAGATGAACCTTAAAGTTACAAGAGTACAACTTAATCAAGTTAATTTGAATTTCAATTTTTATTCTTTCTGAAAAATTGGTTCTAAATTTCTTTCTTTATATATTTACTGATCAATTTTTAGCAGCATAATGCACAAAAATTTTTGGAAGGATTATAAATTTTCCTTTTAAAAAATTATTTTCATATACATAGTCCAAACACATCTGTATACAGTTTAACGCGAAATATCGGTTAACACGGATTATGGATCATTCCGGATTATGGGTGTCCGAATTAACGACTTTTGACTGTACTATGTAATTTCATGCATTTTGTTTCTCTTAACACGAAAAGATATCCTTTCTGGAAATGAACAAAATACAGAAAACACTGGCATTGCTGGCGAGATTTAAGTGGGGTGTGAAATGAAAGAGAGGTGGTTTCACATGTTTCGTAGAAAAGAGGCTAATTTGACTTTGAAATACCCTCGGAATAGCCTGTGACACGAGCCAGTTTTGTTTATCTACGGACTTTCGCCTTCCACGTCTACAAACGCCACACAAACATCTCATCTCTCATCAATTAGCTTTGGAATTAAGTGATCATGGCAGTGTGAGTAAAAATTAGTGAGTTTGGCTCATATGTTGCACTGCATAGAATTCAGCGACTCCAAGGTTGAATGAAAATTATTTTCGTTACACACGATTCTCAAAAGTATCAGATTCTTTGGCTCCGAAAGAAATGGAGAAGTAGGATATTGAAACTGAGCTGGCACTTAATGAAATGTTTGAGAAAGTTTCTGTATTAATGAACTGTCCTACTGTACTATCGGAAGAACATATGAAAGATCTCCACGAAGTTTTTTTATTATTATTAAAGGAAGCAGGGCTAACTGTTAATGCATAACAATGTAAGTTCGTAACGAAATAATGACGATATTCGGGGTAGAAAATTTAGACTGAGGATTCTAAAATAAAAATAAAAATTATCCTCCGCCAAATAAGGCAAAGAAACTGTCATCTTTTCTTGGCATGTGCTCGTATTGCCGTTCTTTTATCCAAAATTTGACCAATATTGTTGAACCTTTATTAGTGTTAAAGCGGAAGAAATCAAAGTTTGCGTGGATAGTGGAAGCAACACGGCTTTTTAACAATTAAACACAGCTGAAATTAATGCCCTAGTGTTCAAATTCATGGAAGGGGACGAGAGGTTGGAGATCGTGACTGATGCTTCAGATTACGCCGTGGGTTCGGTTTTAATGCAAAAAAAGACATCACTTGGCATTTTTTAGCGAAACGTTAAACGATACACGACGAAATTATACAGCGGCCGAACAAGAAACGTCAGCCATGTTAATGGCAGTTCAGAAGTCCAGGGTTTATTTCGGAAAAGCGCCCGTTACTGTCTATTCACATAATGCGGTCTTAGGTAGACTATATTCTGGAAAGAATTTAACTCCCAGATTAATTAGATGAACCTTAAAGTTACAAGAGTACAACTTAATCAAGTTAATTTGAATTTCAATTTCTATTCTTTCTGAAAAATTGGTTCTAAATTTCTTTCTTTATATATTTACTGATCAATTTTTAGCAGCATAATGCACAAAAATTTTTGGAAGGATTATAAATTTTCCTTTTAAAAAATTATTTTCATATACATAGTCCAAACACATCTGTATACAGTTTAACGCGAAATATCGGTTAACACGGATTATGGATCATTCCGGATTATGGGTGTCCGAATTAACGACTTTTGACTGTACTATGTAATTTCATGCATTTTGTTTCTCTTAACACGAAAAGATATCCTTTCTGGAAATGAACAAAATACAGAAAACACTGGCATTGCTGGCGAGATTTAAGTGGGGTGTGAAATGAAAGAGAGGTGGTTTCACATGTTTCGTAGAAAAGAGGCTAATTTGACTTTGAAATACCCTCGGAATAGCCTGTGACACGAGCCAGTTTTGTTTATCTACGGACTTTCGCCTTCCACCTCTACAAACGCCACACAAACATCTCATCTCTCATCAGTTAGCTTTGGAATTAAGTGATCATGGCAGTGTGAGTAAAAATTAGTGAGTTTGGCTCATATGTTGCACTGCATAGAATTCAGCGACTCCAAGGTTGAATGAAAATTATTTTCGTTACACACGATTCTCAAAAGTATCAGATTCTTTGGCTCCGAAAGAAATGGAGAAGTAGGATATTGAAACTGAGCTGACACTTAATGAAATGTTTGAGAAAGTTTCTGTATTAATGAACTGTCCTACTGTACTATCGGAAGAACATATGAAAGATCTCCACGAAGTTTTTTTATTATTATTAAAGGAAGCAGGGCTAACTGTTAATGCATAACAATGTAAGTTCGTAACGAAATAATGACGATATTCGGGGTAGAAAATTTAGACTGAGGATTCTAAAATAAAAATAAAAATTATCCTCCGCCAAATAAGGCAAAGAAACTGTCATCTTTTCTTGGCATGTGCTCGTATTGCCGTTCTTTTATCCAAAATTTGACCAATATTGTTGAACCTTTATTAGTGTTAAAGCGGAAGAAATCAAAGTTTGCGTGGATAGTGGAAGCAACACGGCTTTTGAACAATTAAACACAGCTGAAATTAATGCCCTACTGTTCAAATTCATGGAAGGGGACGAGAGGTTGGAGATCGTGGCTGATGCTTCAGATTACGCCGTGGGTTCGGTTTTAATGCAAAAAAAGACATCACTTGGCATTTTTTAGCGAAACGTTAAACGATACACGACGAAATTATACAGCGGCCGAACAAGAAACGTCAGCCATGTTAATGGCAGTTCAGAAGTCCAGGGTTTATTTCGGAAAAGCGCCCGTTACTGTCTATTCAGATAATGCGGTCTTGGGTAGACTATATTCTGGAAAGAATTTAACTCCCAGATTAATTAGATGAACCTTAAAGTTACAAGAGTACAACTTAATCAAGTTAATTTGAATTTCAATTTTTATTCTTTCTGAAAAATTGGTTCTAAATTTCTTTCTTTATATATTTACTGATCAATTTTTAGCAGCATAATGCACAAAAATTTTTGGAAGGATTATAAATTTTCCTTTTAAAAAATTATTTTCATATACATAGTCCAAACACTTCTGTATACAGTTTAACGCGAAATATCGGTTAACACGGATTATGGATCATTCCGGATTATGGGTGTCCGAATTAACGACTTTTGACTGTACTATGTAATTTCATGCATTTTGTTTCTTTTAACACGAAAAGATATCCTTTCTGGAAATGAACAAAATACAGAAAACACTGGCATTGCTGGCGAGATTTAAGTGGGGTGTGAAATGAAAGAGAGGTGGTTTCACATGTTTCGTAGAAAAGAGGCTAATTTGACTTTGAAATACCCTCGGAATAGCCTGTGACACGAGCCAGTTTTGTTTATCTTCGGACTTTCGCCTTCCACGTCTACAAACGCCACACAAACATCTCATCTCTCATCAATTAGCTTTGGAATTAAGTGATCATGGCAGTGTGAGTAAAAATTAGTGAGTTTGGCTCATATGTTGCACTGCATAGAATTCAGCGACTCCAAGGTTGAATGAAAATTATTTTCGTTACACACGATTCTCAAAAGTATCAGATTCTTTGGCTCCGAAAGAAATGGAGAAGTAGGATATTGAAACTGAGCTGGCACTTAATGAAATGTTTGAGAAAGTTTCTGTATTAATGAACTGTCCTACTGTACTATCGGAAGAACATATGAAAGATCTCCACGAAGTTTTTTTATTATTATTAAAGGAAGCAGGGCTAACTGTTAATGCATAACAATGTAAGTTCGTAACGAAATAATGACGATATTCGGGGTAGAAAATTTAGACTGAGGATTCTAAAATAAAAATAAAAATTATCCTCCGCCAAATAAGGCAAAGAAACTGTCATCTTTTCTTGGCATGTGCTCGTATTGCCGTTCTTTTATCCAAAATTTGACCAATATTGTTGAACCTTTATTAGTGTTAAAGCGGAAGAAATCAAAGTTTGCGTGGATAGTGTAAGCAACACGGCTTTTGAACAATTAAACACAGCTGAAATTAATGCCCTACTGTTCAAATTCATGGAAGGGGACGAGAGGTTGGAGATCGTGGCTGATGCTTCAGATTACGCCGTGGGTTCGGTTTTAATGCAAAAAAAGACATCACTTGGCATTTTTTAGCGAAACGTTAAACGATACACGACGAAATTATACAGCGGCCGAACAAGAAACGTCAGCCATGTTAATGGCAGTTCAGAAGTCCAGGGTTTATTTCGGAAAAGCGCCCGTTACTGTCTATTCAGATAATGCGGTCTTGGGTAGACTATATTCTGGAAAGAATTTAACTCCCAGATTAATTAGATGAACCTTAAAGTTACAAGAGTACAACTTAATCAAGTTAATTTGAATTTCAATTTTTATTCTTTCTGAAAAATTGGTTCTAAATTTCTTTCTTTATATATTTACTGATCAATTTTTAGCAGCATAATGCACAAAAATTTTTGGAAGGATTATAAATTTTCCTTTTAAAAAATTATTTTCATATACATAGTCCAAACACATCTGTATACAGTTTAACGCGAAATATCGGTTAACACGGATTATGGATCATTCCGGATTATGGGTGTCCGAATTAACGACTTTTGACTGAACTATGTAATTTCATGCATTTTGTTTCTTTTAACACGAAAAGATATCCTTTCTGGAAATGAACAAAATACAGAAAACACTGGCATTGCTGGCGAGATTTAAGTGGGGTGTGAAATGAAAGAGAGGTGGTTTCACATGTTTCGTAGAAAAGAGGCTAATTTGACTTTGAAATACCCTCGGAATAGCCTGTGACACGAGCCAGTTTTGTTTATCTACGGACTTTCGCCTTCCACCTCTACAAACGCCACACAAACATCTCATCTCTCATCAATTAGCTTTGGAATTAAGTGATCACGGCAGTGTGAGTAAAAATTAGTGAGTTTGGCTCATATGTTGCACTGCATAGAATTCAGCGACTCCAAGGTTGAATGAAAATTATTTTCGTTACACACGATTCTCAAAAGTATCAGATTCTTTGGCTCCGAAAGAAATGGAGAAGTAGGATATTGAAACTGAGCTGGCACTTAATGAAATGTTTGAGAAAGTTTCTGTATTAATGAACTGTCCTACTGTACTATCGGAAGAACATATGAAAGATCTCCACGAAGTTTTTTTATTATTATTAAAGGAAGCAGGGCTAACTGTTAATGCATAACAATGTAAGTTCGTAACGAAATAATGACGATATTCGGGGTAGAAAATTTAGACTGAGGATTCTAAAATAAAAATAAAAATTATCCTCCGCCAAATAAGGCAAAGAAACTGTCATCTTTTCTTGGCATGTGCTCGTATTGCCGTTCTTTTATCCAAAATTTGACCAATATTGTTGAACCTTTATTAGTGTTAAAGCGGAAGAAATCAAAGTTTGCGTGGATAGTGGAAGCAACACGGCTTTTGAACAATTAAACACAGCTGAAATTAATGCCCTACTGTTCAAATTCATGGAAGGGGACGAGAGGTTGGAGATCGTGGCTGATGCTTCAGATTACGCCGTGGGTTCGGTTTTAATGCAAAAAAAGACATCACTTGGCATTTTTTAGCGAAACGTTAAACGATACACGACGAAATTATACAGCGGCCGAACAAGAAACGTCAGCCATGTTAATGGCAGTTCAGAAGTCCAGGGTTTATTTCGGAAAAGCGCCCGTTACTGTCTATTCAGATAATGCGGTCTTGGGTAGACTATATTCTGGAAAGAATTTAAC
Source organism: Stegodyphus dumicola (assembly GCF_044657685.1). NCBI lineage: Eukaryota > Metazoa > Arthropoda > Arachnida > Araneae > Eresidae > Stegodyphus > Stegodyphus dumicola. Next base: position 134,771,279 of record NC_140780.1, read on the forward strand.
TCCCAGATTAATTAGATGAACCTTAAAGTTACAAGAGTACAACTTAATCAAGTTAATTTGAATTTCAATTTTTATTCTTTCTGAAAAATTGGTTCTAAATTTCTTTCTTTATATATTTACTGATCAATTTTTAGCAGCATAATGCACAAAAATTTTTGCAAGGATTATAAATTTTCCTTTTAAAAAATTATTTTCATATACATAGTCCAAACACATCTGTATACAGTTTAACGCGAAATATCGGTTAACACGGATTATGGATCATTCCGGATTATGGGTGTCCGAATTAACGACTTTTGACTGAACTATGTAATTTCATGCATTTTGTTTCTTTTAACACGAAAAGATATCCTTTCTGGAAATGAACAAAATACAGAAAACACTGGCATTGCTGGCGAGATTTAAGTGGGGTGTGAAATGAAAGAGAGGTGGTTTCACATGTTTCGTAGAAAAGAGGCTAATTTGACTTTGAAATACCCTCGGAATAGCCTGTGACACGAGCCAGTTTTGTTTATCTACGGACTTTCGCCTTCCACCTCTACAAACGCCACACAAACATCTCATCTCTCATCAATTAGCTTTGGAATTAAGTGATCACGGCAGTGTGAGTAAAAATTAGTGAGTTTGGCTCATATGTTGCACTGCATAGAATTCAGCGACTCCAAGGTTGAATGAAAATTATTTTCGTTACACACGATTCTCAAAAGTATCAGATTCTTTGGCTCCGAAAGAAATGGAGAAGTAGGATATTGAAACTGAGCTGGCACTTAATGAAATGTTTGAGAAAGTTTCTGTATTAATGAACTGTCCTACTGTACTATCGGAAGAACATATGAAAGATCTCCACGAAGTTTTTTTATTATTATTAAAGGAAGCAGGGCTAACTGTTAATGCATAACAATGTAAGTTCGTAACGAAATAATGACGATATTCGGGGTAGAAAATTTAGACTGAGGATTCTAAAATAAAAATAAAAATTATCCTCCGCCAAATAAGGCAAAGAAACTGTCATCTTTTCTTGGCATGTGCTCGTATTGCCGTTCTTTTATCCAAAATTTGACCAATATTGTTGAACCTTTATTAGTGTTAAAACGGAAGAAATCAAAGTTTGCGTGGATAGCGGAAGCAACACGGCTTTTGAACAATTAAACACAGCTGAAATTAATGCCCTAGTGTTCAAATTCATGGAAGGGGACGAGAGGTTGGAGATCGTGGCTGATGCTTCAGATTACGCCGTGGGTTCGGTTTTAATGCAAAAAAAGACATCACTTGGCATTTTTTAGCGAAACGTTAAACGATACACGACGAAATTATACAGCGGCCGAACAAGAAACGTCAGCCATGTTAATGGCAGTTCAGAAGTCCAGGGTTTATTTCGGAAAAGCGCCCGTTACTGTCTATTCAGATAATGCGGTCTTAGGTAGACTATATTCTGGAAAGAATTTAACTCCCAGATTAATTAGATGAACCTTAAAGTTACAAGAGTACAACTTAATCAAGTTAATTTGAATTTCAATTTTTATTCTTTCTGAAAAATTGGTTCTAAATTTCTTTCTTTATATATTTACTGATCAATTTTTAGCAGCATAATGCACAAAAATTTTTGGAAGGATTATAAATTTTCCTTTTAAAAAATTATTTTCATATACATAGTCCAAACAAATCTGTATACAGTTTAACGCGAAATATCGGTTAACACGGATTATGGATCATTCCGGATTATGGGTGTCCGAATTAACGACTTTTGACTGTACTATGTAATTTCATGCATTTTGTTTCTCTTAACACGAAAAGATATCCTTTCTGGAAATGAACAAAATACAGAAAACACTGGCATTGCTGGCGAGATTTAAGTGGGGTGTGAAATGAAAGAGAGGTGGTTTCACATGTTTCGTAGAAAAGAGGCTAATTTGACTTTGAAATACCCTCGGAATAGCCTGTGACACGAGCCAGTTTTGTTTATCTACGGACTTTCGCCTTCCACCTCTACAAACGCCACACAAACATCTCATCTCTCATCAATTAGCTTTGGAATTAAGTGATCATGGCAGTGTGAGTAAAAATTAGTGAGTTTGGCTCATATGTTGCACTGCATAGAATTCAGCGACTCCAAGGTTGAATGAAAATTATTTTCGTTACACACGATTCTCAAAAGTATCAGATTCTTTGGCTCCGAAAGAAATGGAGAAGTAGGATATTGAAACTGAGCTGACACTTAATGAAATGTTTGAGAAAGTTTCTGTATTAATGAACTGTCCTACTGTACTATCGGAAGAACATATGAAAGATCTCCACGAAGTTTTTTTATTATTATTAAAGGAAGCAGGGCTAACTGTTAATGCATAACAATGTAAGTTCGTAACGAAATAATGACGATATTCGGGGTAGAAAATTTAGACTGAGGATTCTAAAATAAAAATAAAAATTATCCTCCGCCAAATAAGGCAAAGAAACTGTCATCTTTTCTTGGCATGTGCTCGTATTGCCGTTCTTTTATCCAAAATTTGACCAATATTGTTGAACCTTTATTAGTGTTAAAGCGGAAGAAATCAAAGTTTGCGTGGATAGTGGAAGCAACACGGCTTTTGAACAATTAAACACAGCTGAAATTAATGCCCTACTGTTCAAATTCATGGAAGGGGACGAGAGGTTGGAGATCGTGGCTGATGCTTCAGATTACGCCGTGGGTTCGGTTTTAATGCAAAAAAAGACATCACTTGGCATTTTTTAGCGAAACGTTAAACGATACACGACGAAATTATACAGCGGCCGAACAAGAAACGTCAGCCATGTTAATGGCAGTTCAGAAGTCCAGGGTTTATTTCGGAAAAGCGCCCGTTACTGTCTATTCAGATAATGCGGTCTTGGGTAGACTATATTCTGGAAAGAATTTAACTCCCAGATTAATTAGATGAACCTTAAAGTTACAAGAGTACAACTTAATCAAGTTAATTTGAATTTCAATTTTTATTCTTTCTGAAAAATTGGTTCTAAATTTCTTTCTTTATATATTTACTGATCAATTTTTAGCAGCATAATGCACAAAAGTTTTTGGAAGGATTATAAATTTTCCTTTTAAAAAATTATTTTCATATACATAGTCCAAACACATCTGTATACAGTTTAACGCGAAATATCGGTTAACACGGATTATGGATCATTCCGGATTATGGGTGTCCGAATTAACGACTTTTGACTGAACTATGTAATTTCATGCATTTTGTTTCTTTTAACACGAAAAGATATCCTTTCTGGAAATGAACAAAATACAGAAAACACTGGCATTGCTGGCGAGATTTAAGTGGGGTGTGAAATGAAAGAGAGGTGGTTTCACATGTTTCGTAGAAAAGAGGCTAATTTGACTTTGAAATACCCTCGGAATAGCCTGTGACACGAGCCAGTTTTGTTTATCTACGGACTTTCGCCTTCCACCTCTACAAACGCCACACAAACATCTCATCTCTCATCAATTAGCTTTGGAATTAAGTGATCACGGCAGTGTGAGTAAAAATTAGTGAGTTTGGCTCATATGTTGCACTGCATAGAATTCAGCGACTCCAAGGTTGAATGAAAATTATTTTCGTTACACACGATTCTCAAAAGTATCAGATTCTTTGGCTCCGAAAGAAATGGAGAAGTAGGATATTGAAACTGAGCTGGCACTTAATGAAATGTTTGAGAAAGTTTCTGTATTAATGAACTGTCCTACTGTACTATCGGAAGAACATATGAAAGATCTCCACGAAGTTTTTTTATTATTATTAAAGGAAGCAGGGCTAACTGTTAATGCATAACAATGTAAGTTCGTAACGAAATAATGACGATATTCGGGGTAGAAAATTTAGACTGAGGATTCTAAAATAAAAATAAAAATTATCCTCCGCCAAATAAGGCAAAGAAACTGTCATCTTTTCTTGGCATGTGCTCGTATTGCCGTTCTTTTATCCAAAATTTGACCAATATTGTTGAACCTTTATTAGTGTTAAAGCGGAAGAAATCAAAGTTTGCGTGGATAGTGGAAGCAACACGGCTTTTGAACAATTAAACACAGCTGAAATTAATGCCCTACTGTTCAAATTCATGGAAGGGGACGAGAGGTTGGAGATCGTGGCTGATGCTTCAGATTACGCCGTGGGTTCGGTTTTAATGCAAAAAAAGACATCACTTGGCATTTTTTAGCGAAACGTTAAACGATACACGACGAAATTATACAGCGGCCGAACAAGAAACGTCAGCCATGTTAATGGCAGTTCAGAAGTCCAGGGTTTATTTCGGAAAAGCGCCCGTTACTGTCTATTCAGATAATGCGGTCTTGGGTAGACTATATTCTGGAAAGAATTTAACTCCCAGATTAATTAGATGAACCTTAAAGTTACAAGAGTACAACTTAATCAAGTTAATTTGAATTTCAATTTTTATTCTTTCTGAAAAATTGGTTCTAAATTTCTTTCTTTATATATTTACTGATCAATTTTTAGCAGCATAATGCACAAAAATTTTTGGAAGGATTATAAATTTTCCTTTTAAAAAATTATTTTCATATACATAGTCCAAACACATCTGTATACAGTTTAACGCGAAATATCGGTTAACACGGATTATGGATCATTCCGGATTATGGGTGTCCGAATTAACGACTTTTGACTGAACTATGTAATTTCATGCATTTTGTTTCTTTTAACACGAAAAGATATCCTTTCTGGAAATGAACAAAATACAGAAAACACTGGCATTGCTGGCGAGATTTAAGTGGGGTGTGAAATGAAAGAGAGGTGGTTTCACATGTTTCGTAGAAAAGAGGCTAATTTGACTTTGAAATACCCTCGGAATAGCCTGTGACACGAGCCAGTTTTGTTTATCTACGGACTTTCGCCTTCCACCTCTACAAACGCCACACAAACATCTCATCTCTCATCAATTAGCTTTGGAATTAAGTGATCACGGCAGTGTGAGTAAAAATTAGTGAGTTTGGCTCATATGTTGCACTGCATAGAATTCAGCGACTCCAAGGTTGAATGAAAATTATTTTCGTTACACACGATTCTCAAAAGTATCAGATTCTTTGGCTCCGAAAGAAATGGAGAAGTAGGATATTGAAACTGAGCTGACACTTAATGAAATGTTTGAGAAAGTTTCTGTATTAATGAACTGTCCTACTGTACTATCGGAAGAACATATGAAAGATCTCCCCGAAGTTTTTTTATTATTATTAAAGGAAGCAGGGCTAACTGTTAATGCATAACAATGTAAGTTCGTAACGAAATAATGACGATATTCGGGGTAGAAAATTTAGACTGAGGATTCTAAAATAAAAATAAAAATTATCCTCCGCCAAATAAGGCAAAGAAACTGTCATCTTTTCTTGGCATGTGCTCGTATTGCCGTTCTTTTATCCAAAATTTGACCAATATTGTTGAACCTTTATTAGTGTTAAAACGGAAGAAATCAAAGTTTGCGTGGATAGCGGAAGCAACACGGCTTTTGAACAATTAAACACAGCTGAAATTAATGCCCTAGTGTTCAAATTCATGGAAGGGGACGAGAGGTTGGAGATCGTGGCTGATGCTTCAGATTACGCCGTGGGTTCGGTTTTAATGCAAAAAAAGACATCACTTGGCATTTTTTAGCGAAACGTTAAACGATACACGACGAAATTATACAGCGGCCGAACAAGAAACGTCAGCCATGTTAATGGCAGTTCAGAAGTCCAGGGTTTATTTCGGAAAAGCGCCCGTTACTGTCTATTCAGATAATGCGGTCTTAGGTAGACTATATTCTGGAAAGAATTTAACTCCCAGATTAATTAGATGAACCTTAAAGTTACAAGAGTACAACTTAATCAAGTTAATTTGAATTTCAATTTTTATTCTTTCTGAAAAATTGGTTCTAAATTTCTTTCTTTATATATTTACTGATCAATTTTTAGCAGCATAATGCAGAAAAATTTTTGGAAGGATTATAAATTTTCCTTTTAAAAAATTATTTTCATATACATAGTCCAAACACATCTGTATACAGTTTAACGCGAAATATCGGTTAACACGGATTATGGATCATTCCGGATTATGGGTGTCCGAATTAACGACTTTTGACTGTACTATGTAATTTCATGCATTTTGTTTCTCTTAACACGAAAAGATATCCTTTCTGGAAATGAACAAAATACAGAAAACACTGGCATTGCTGGCGAGATTTAAGTGGGGTGTGAAATGAAAGAGAGGTGGTTTCACATGTTTCGTAGAAAAGAGGCTAATTTGACTTTGAAATACCCTCGGAATAGCCTGTGACACGAGCCAGTTTTGTTTATCTACGGACTTTCGCCTTCCACGTCTACAAACGCCACACAAACATCTCATCTCTCATCAATTAGCTTTGGAATTAAGTGATCATGGCAGTGTGAGTAAAAATTAGTGAGTTTGGCTCATATGTTGCACTGCATAGAATTCAGCGACTCCAAGGTTGAATGAAAATTATTTTCGTTACACACGATTCTCAAAAGTATCAGATTCTTTGGCTCCGAAAGAAATGGAGAAGTAGGATATTGAAACTGAGCTGACACTTAATGAAATGTTTGAGAAAGTTTCTGTATTAATGAACTGTCCTACTGTACTATCGGAAGAACATATGAAAGATCTCCCCGAAGTTTTTTTATTATTATTAAAGGAAGCAGGGCTAACTGTTAATGCATAACAATGTAAGTTCTTAACGAAATAATGACGATATTCGGGGTAGAAAATTTAGACTGAGGATTCTAAAATAAAAATAAAAATTATCCTCCGCCAAATAAGGCAAAGAAACTGTCATCTTTTCTTGGCATGTGCTCGTATTACCGTTCTTTTATCCAAAATTTGACCAATATTGTTGAACCTTTATTAGTGTTAAAACGGAAGAAATCAAAGTTTGCGTGGATAGCGGAAGCAACACGGCTTTTGAACAATTAAACACAGCTGAAATTAATGCCCTAGTGTTCAAATTCATGGAAGGGGACGAGAGGTTGGAGATCGTGGCTGATGCTTCAGATTACGCCGTGGGTTCGGTTTTAATGCAAAAAAAGACATCACTTGGCATTTTTTAGCGAAACGTTAAACGATACACGACGAAATTATACAGCGGCCGAACAAGAAACGTCAGCCATGTTAATGGCAGTTCAGAAGTCCAGGGTTTATTTCGGAAAAGCGCCCGTTACTGTCTATTCACATAATGCGGTCTTAGGTAGACTATATTCTGGAAAGAATTTAACTCCCAGATTAATTAGATGAACCTTAAAGTTACAAGAGTACAACTTAATCAAGTTAATTTGAATTTCAATTTTTATTCTTTCTGAAAAATTGGTTCTAAATTTCTTTCTTTATATATTTACTGATCAATTTTTAGCAGCATAATGCACAAAAATTTTTGGAAGGATTATAAATTTTCCTTTTAAAAAATTATTTTCATATACATAGTCCAAACACATCTGTATACAGTTTAACGCGAAATATCGGTTAACACGGATTATGGATCATTCCGGATTATGGGTGTCCGAATTAACGACTTTTGACTGTACTATGTAATTTCATGCATTTTGTTTCTCTTAACACGAAAAGATATCCTTTCTGGAAATGAACAAAATACAGAAAACACTGGCATTGCTGGCGAGATTTAAGTGGGGTGTGAAATGAAAGAGAGGTGGTTTCACATGTTTCGTAGAAAAGAGGCTAATTTGACTTTGAAATACCCTCGGAATAGCCTGTGACACGAGCCAGTTTTGTTTATCTACGGACTTTCGCCTTCCACGTCTACAAACGCCACACAAACATCTCATCTCTCATCAATTAGCTTTGGAATTAAGTGATCATGGCAGTGTGAGTAAAAATTAGTGAGTTTGGCTCATATGTTGCACTGCATAGAATTCAGCGACTCCAAGGTTGAATGAAAATTATTTTCGTTACACACGATTCTCAAAAGTATCAGATTCTTTGGCTCCGAAAGAAATGGAGAAGTAGGATATTGAAACTGAGCTGACACTTAATGAAATGTTTGAGAAAGTTTCTGTATTAATGAACTGTCCTACTGTACTATCGGAAGAACATATGAAAGATCTCCCCGAAGTTTTTTTATTATTATTAAAGGAAGCAGGGCTAACTGTTAATGCATAACAATGTAAGTTCGTAACGAAATAATGACGATATTCGGGGTAGAAAATTTAGACTGAGGATTCTAAAATAAAAATAAAAATTATCCTCCGCCAAATAAGGCAAAGAAACTGTCATCTTTTCTTGGCATGTGCTCGTATTACCGTTCTTTTATCCAAAATTTGACCAATATTCTTGAACATTTATTAGTGTTAAAACGGAAGAAATCAAAGTTTGCGTGGATAGCGGAAGCAACACGGCTTTTGAACAATTAAACACAGCTGAAATTAATGCCCTAGTGTTCAAATTCATGGAAGGGGACGAGAGGTTGGAGATCGTGGCTGATGCTTCAGATTACGCCGTGGGTTCGGTTTTAATGCAAAAAAAGACATCACTTGGCATTTTTTAGCGAAACGTTAAACGATACACGACGAAATTATACAGCTGCCGAACAAGAAACGTCAGCCATGTTAATAGCAGTTCAGAAGTCCAGGGTTTATTTCGGAAAAGCGCCCGTTACTGTCTATTCAGATAATGCGGTCTTAGGTAGACTATATTCTGGAAAGAATTTAACTCCCAGATTAATTAGATGGACCTTAAAGTTACAAGAGTACAACTTAATCAAGTTAATTTGAATTTCAATTTTTATTCTTTCTGAAAAATTGGTTCTAAATTTCTTTCTTTATATATTTACTGATCAATTTTTAGCAGCATAATGCACAAAAATTTTTGGAAGGATTATAAATTTTCCTTTTAAAAAATTATTTTCATATACATAGTCCAAACACATCTGTATACAGTTTAACGCGAAATATCGGTTAACACGGATTATGGATCATTCCGGATTATGGGTGTCCGAATTAACGACTTTTGACTGTACTATGTAATTTCATGCATTTTGTTTCTCTTAACACGAAAAGATATCCTTTCTGGAAATGAACAAAATACAGAAAACACTGGCATTGCTGGCGAGATTTAAGTGGGGTGTGAAATGAAAGAGAGGTGGTTTCACATGTTTCGTAGAAAAGAGGCTAATTTGACTTTGAAATACCCTCGGAATAGCCTGTGACACGAGCCAGTTTTGTTTATCTACGGACTTTCGCCTTCCACGTCTACAAACGCCACACAAACATCTCATCTCTCATCAATTAGCTTTGGAATTAAGTGATCATGGCAGTGTGAGTAAAAATTAGTGAGTTTGGCTCATATGTTGCACTGCATAGAATTCAGCGACTCCAAGGTTGAATGAAAATTATTTTCGTTACACACGATTCTCAAAAGTATCAGATTCTTTGGCTCCGAAAGAAATGGAGAAGTAGGATATTGAAACTGAGCTGACACTTAATGAAATGTTTGAGAAAGTTTCTGTATTAATGAACTGTCCTACTGTACTATCGGAAGAACATATGAAAGATCTCCCCGAAGTTTTTTTATTATTATTAAAGGAAGCAGGGCTAACTGTTAATGCATAACAATGTAAGTTCGTAACGAAATAATGACGATATTCGGGGTAGAAAATTTAGACTGAGGATTCTAAAATAAAAATAAAAATTATCCTCCGCCAAATAAGGCAAAGAAACTGTCATCTTTTCTTGGCATGTGCTCGTATTACCGTTCTTTTATCCAAAATTTGACCAATATTCTTGAACATTTATTAGTGTTAAAACGGAAGAAATCAAAGTTTGCGTGGATAGCGGAAGCAACACGGCTTTTGAACAATTAAACACAGCTGAAATTAATGCCCTAGTGTTCAAATTCATGGAAGGGGACGAGAGGTTGGAGATCGTGGCTGATGCTTCAGATTACGCCGTGGGTTCGGTTTTAATGCAAAAAAAGACATCACTTGGCATTTTTTAGCGAAACGTTAAACGATACACGACGAAATTATACAGCGGCCGAACAAGAAACGTCAGCCATGTTAATGGCAGTTCAGAAGTCCAGGGTTTATTTCGGAAAAGCGCCCGTTACTGTCTATTCAGATAATGCGGTCTTAGGTAGACTATATTCTGGAAAGAATTTAACTCCCAGATTAATTAGATGAACCTTAAAGTTACAAGAGTACAACTTAATCAAGTTAATTTGAATTTCAATTTTTATTCTTTCTGAAAAATTGGTTCTAAATTTCTTTCTTTATATATTTACTGATCAATTTTTAGCAGCATAATGCACAAAAATTTTTGGAAGGATTATAAATTTTCCTTTTAAAAAATTATTTTCATATACATAGTCCAAACACATCTGTATACAGTTTAACGCGAAATATCGGTTAACACGGATTATGGATCATTCCGGATTATGGGTGTCCGAATTAACGACTTTTGACTGTACTATGTAATTTCATGCATTTTGTTTCTCTTAACACGAAAAGATATCCTTTCTGGAAATGAACAAAATACAGAAAACACTGGCATTGCTGGCGAGATTTAAGTGGGGTGTGAAATGAAAGAGAGGTGGTTTCACATGTTTCGTAGAAAAGAGGCTAATTTGACTTTGAAATACCCTCGGAATAGCCTGTGACACGAGCCAGTTTTGTTTATCTACGGACTTTCGCCTTCCACGTCTACAAACGCCACACAAACATCTCATCTCTCATCAGTTAGCTTTGGAATTAAGTGATCATGGCAGTGTGAGTAAAAATTAGTGAGTTTGGCTCATATGTTGCACTGCATAGAATTCAGCGACTCCAAGGTTGAATGAAAATTATTTTCGTTACACACGATTCTCAAAAGTATCAGATTCTTTGGCTCCGAAAGAAATGGAGAAGTAGGATATTGAAACTGAGCTGACACTCAATGAAATGTTTGAGAAAGTTTCTGTATTAATGAACTGTCCTACTGTAGTATCGGAAGAACATATGAAAGATCTACCCGAAGTTTTTTTATTATTATTAAAGGAAGCAGGGCTAACTGTTAATGCATAACAATGTAAGTTCGTAACGAAATAATGACGATATTCGGGGTAGAAAATTTAGACTGAGGATTCTAAAATAAAAATAAAAATTATCCTCCGCCAAATAAGGCAAAGAAACTGTCATCTTTTCTTGGCATGTGCTCGTATTACCGTTCTTTTATCCAAAATTTGACCAATATTGTTGAACCTTTATTAGTGTTAAAACGGAAGAAATCAAAGTTTGCGTGGATAGCGGAAGCAACACGGCTTTTGAACAATTAAACACAGCTGAAATTAATGCCCTAGTGTTCAAATTCATGGAAGGGTACGAGAGGTTGGAGATCGTGGCTGATGCTTCAGATTACGCCGTGGGTTCGGTTTTAATGCAAAAAAAGACATCACTTGGCATTTTTTAGCGAAACGTTAAACGATACACGACGAAATTATACAGCGGCCGAACAAGAAACGTCAGCCATGTTAATGGCAGTTCAGAAGTCCAGGGTTTATTTCGGAAAAGCGCCCGTTACTGTCTATTCAGATAATGCGGTCTTAGGTAGACTATATTCTGGAAAGAATTTAACTCCCAGATTAATTAGATGAACCTTAAAGTTACAAGAGTACAACTTAATCAAGTTAATTTGAATTTCAATTTTTATTCTTTCTGAAAAATTGGTTCTAAATTTCTTTCTTTATATATTTACTGATCAATTTTTAGCAGCATAATGCACAAAAATTTTTGGAAGGATTATAAATTTTCCTTTTAAAAAATTATTTTCATATACATAGTCCAAACACATCTGTATACAGTTTAACGCGAAATATCGGTTAACACGGATTATGGATCATTCCGGATTATGGGTGTCCGAATTAACGACTTTTGACTGTACTATGTAATTTCATGCATTTTGTTTCTCTTAACACGAAAAGATATCCTTTTTGGAAATGAACAAAATACAGAAAACACTGGCATTGCTGGCGAGATTTAAGTGGGGTGTGAAATGAAAGAGAGGTGTTTCGTAGAAAAGAGGCTAATTTGACTTTGAAATACCCTCGGAATAGCCTGTGACACGAGCCAGTTTTGTTTATCTACGGACTTTCGCCTTCCACGTCTACAAACGCCACACAAACATCTCATCTCTCATCAATTAGCTTTGGAATTAAGTGATCATGGCAGTGTGAGTAAAAATTAATGAGTTTGGCTCATATGTTGCACTGCATTGAATTCAGCGACTCCAAGGTTGAATGAAAATTATTTTCGTTACACACGATTCTCAAAAGTATCAGATTCTTTGGCTCCGAAAGAAATGGAGAAGTAGGATATTGAAACTGAGCTGACACTTAATGAAATGTTTGAGAAAGTTTCTGTATTAATGAACTGTCCTACTGTACTATCGGAAGAACATATGAAAGATCTCCACGAAGTTTTTTTATTATTATTAAAGGAAGCAGGGCTAACTGTTAATGCATAACAATGTAAGTTCGTAACGAAATAATGACGATATTCGGGGTAGAAAATTTAGACTGAGGATTCTAAAATAAAAATAAAAATTATCCTCCGCCAAATAAGGCAAAGAAACTGTCATCTTTTCTTGGCATGTGCTCGTATTGCCGTTCTTTTATCCAAAATTTGACCAATATTGTTGAACCTTTATTAGTGTTAAAGCGGAAGAAATCAAAGTTTGCGTGGATAGTGGAAGCAACACGGCTTTTGAACAATTAAACACAGCTGAAATTAATGCCCTAGTGTTCAAATTCATGGAAGGGGACGAGAGGTTGGAGATCGTGGCTGATGCTTCAGATTACGCCGTGGGTTCGGTTTTAATGCAAAAAAAGACATCACTTGGCATTTTTTAGCGAAACGTTAAACGATACACGACGAAATTATACAGCGGCCGAACAAGAAACGTCAGCCATGTTAATGGCAGTTCAGAAGTCCAGGGTTTATTTCGGAAAAGCGCCCGTTACTGTCTATTCACATAATGCGGTCTTAGGTAGACTATATTCTGGAAAGAATTTAACTCCCAGATTAATTAGATGAACCTTAAAGTTACAAGAGTACAACTTAATCAAGTTAATTTGAATTTCAATTTTTATTCTTTCTGAAAAATTGGTTCTAAATTTCTTTCTTTATATATTTACTGATCAATTTTTAGCAGCATAATGCACAAAAATTTTTGGAAGGATTATAAATTTTCCTTTTAAAAAATTATTTTCATATACATAGTCCAAACACATCTGTATACAGTTTAACGCGAAATATCGGTTAACACGGATTATGGATCATTCCGGATTATGGGTGTCCGAATTAACGACTTTTGACTGTACTATGTAATTTCATGCATTTTGTTTCTCTTAACACGAAAAGATATCCTTTCTGGAAATGAACAAAATACAGAAAACACTGGCATTGCTGGCGAGATTTAAGTGGGGTGTGAAATGAAAGAGAGGTGGTTTCACATGTTTCGTAGAAAAGAGGCTAATTTGACTTTGAAATACCCTCGGAATAGCCTGTGACACGAGCCAGTTTTGTTTATCTACGGACTTTCGCCTTCCACGTCTACAAACGCCACACAAACATCTCATCTCTCATCAATTAGCTTTGGAATTAAGTGATCATGGCAGTGTGAGTAAAAATTAGTGAGTTTGGCTCATATGTTGCACTGCATAGAATTCAGCGACTCCAAGGTTGAATGAAAATTATTTTCGTTACACACGATTCTCAAAAGTATCAGATTCTTTGGCTCCGAAAGAAATGGAGAAGTAGGATATTGAAACTGAGCTGACACTTAATGAAATGTTTGAGAAAGTTTCTGTATTAATGAACTGTCCTACTGTACTATCGGAAGAACATATGAAAGATCTCCCCGAAGTTTTTTTATTATTATTAAAGGAAGCAGGGCTAACTGTTAATGCATAACAATGTAAGTTCGTAACGAAATAATGACGATATTCGGGGTAGAAAATTTAGACTGAGGATTCTAAAATAAAAATAAAAATTATCCTCCGCCAAATAAGTCAAAGAAACTGTCATCTTTTCTTGGCATGTGCTCGTATTACCGTTCTTTTATCCAAAATTTGACCAATATTGTTGAACCTTTATTAGTGTTAAAACGGAAGAAATCAAAGTTTGCGTGGATAGCGGAAGCAACACGGCTTTTGAACAATTAAACACAGCTGAAATTAATGCCCTAGTGTTCAAATTCATGGAAGGGGACGAGAGGTTGGAGATCGTGGCTGATGCTTCAGATTACGCCGTGGGTTCGGTTTTAATGCAAAAAAAGACATCACTTGGCATTTTTTAGCGAAACGTTAAACGATACACGACGAAATTATACAGCGGCCGAACAAGAAACGTCAGCCATGTTAATGGCAGTTCAGAAGTCCAGGGTTTATTTCGGAAAAGCGCCCGTTACTGTCTATTCAGATAATGCGGTCTTGGGTAGACTATATTCTGGAAAGAATTTAACTCCCAGATTAATTAGATGAACCTTAAAGTTACAAGAGTACAACTTAATCAAGTTAATTTGAATTTCAATTTTTATTCTTTCTGAAAAATTGGTTCTAAATTTCTTTCTTTATATATTTACTGATCAATTTTTAGCAGCATAATGCACAAAAATTTTTGGAAGGATTATAAATTTTCCTTTTAAAAAATTATTTTCATATACATAGTCCAAACACTTCTGTATACAGTTTAACGCGAAATATCGGTTAACACGGATTATGGATCATTCCGGATTATGGGTGTCCGAATTAACGACTTTTGACTGTACTATGTAATTTCATGCATTTTGTTTCTTTTAACACGAAAAGATATCCTTTCTGGAAATGAACAAAATACAGAAAACACTGGCATTGCTGGCGAGATTTAAGTGGGGTGTGAAATGAAAGAGAGGTGGTTTCACATGTTTCGTAGAAAAGAGGCTAATTTGACTTTGAAATACCCTCGGAATAGCCTGTGACACGAGCCAGTTTTGTTTATCTTCGGACTTTCGCCTTTCACGTCTACAAACGCCACACAAACATCTCATCTCTCATCAATTAGCTTTGGAATTAAGTGATCATGGCAGTGTGAGTAAAAATTAGTGAGTTTGGCTCATATGTTGCACTGCATAGAATTCAGCGACTCCAAGGTTGAATGAAAATTATTTTCGTTACACACGATTCTCAAAAGTATCAGATTCTTTGGCTCCGAAAGAAATGGAGAAGTAGGATATTGAAACTGAGCTGGCACTTAATGAAATGTTTGAGAAAGTTTCTGTATTAATGAACTGTCCTACTGTACTATCGGAAGAACATATGAAAGATCTCCACGAAGTTTTTTTATTATTATTAAAGGAAGCAGGGCTAACTGTTAATGCATAACAATGTAAGTTCGTAACGAAATAATGACGATATTCGGGGTAGAAAATTTAGACTGAGGATTCTAAAATAAAAATAAAAATTATCCTCCGCCAAATAAGGCAAAGAAACTGTCATCTTTTCTTGGCATGTGCTCGTATTGCCGTTCTTTTATCCAAAATTTGACCAATATTGTTGAACCTTTATTAGTGTTAAAACGGAAGAAATCAAAGTTTGCGTGGATAGCGGAAGCAACACGGCTTTTGAACAATTAAACACAGCTGAAATTAATGCCCTAGTGTTCAAATTCATGGAAGGGGACGAGAGGTTGGAGATCGTGGCTGATGCTTCAGATTACGCCGTGGGTTCGGTTTTAATGCAAAAAAAGACATCACTTGGCATTTTTAGCGAAACGTTAAACGATACACGACGAAATTATACAGCGGCCGAACAAGAAACGTCAGCCATGTTAATGGCAGTTCAGAAGTCCAGGGTTTATTTCGGAAAAGCGCCCGTTACTGTCTATTCAGATAATGCGGTCTTAGGTAGACTATATTCTGGAAAGAATTTAACTCCCAGATTAATTAGATGAACCTTAAAGTTACAAGAGTACAACTTAATCAAGTTAATTTGAATTTCAATTTTTATTCTTTCTGAAAAATTGGTTCTAAATTTCTTTCTTTATATATTTACTGATCAATTTTTAGCAGCATAATGCACAAAAATTTTTGGAAGGATTATAAATTTTCCTTTTAAAAAATTATTTTCATATACATAGTCCAAACACATCTGTATACAGTTTAACGCGAAATATCGGTTAACACGGATTATGGATCATTCCGGATTATGGGTGTCCGAATTAACGACTTTTGACTGTACTATGTAATTTCATGCATTTTGTTTCTCTTAACACGAAAAGATATCCTTTTTGGAAATGAACAAAATACAGAAAACACTGGCATTGCTGGCGAGATTTAAGTGGGGTGTGAAATGAAAGAGAGGTGTTTCGTAGAAAAGAGGCTAATTTGACTTTGAAATACCCTCGGAATAGCCTGTGACACGAGCCAGTTTTGTTTATCTACGGACTTTCGCCTTCCACGTCTACAAACGCCACACAAACATCTCATCTCTCATCAATTAGCTTTGGAATTAAGTGATCATGGCAGTGTGAGTAAAAATTAGTGAGTTTGGCTCATATGTTGCACTGCATAGAATTCAGCGACTCCAAGGTTGAATGAAAATTATTTTCGTTACACACGATTCTCAAAAGTATCAGATTCTTTGGCTCCGAAAGAAATGGAGAAGTAGGATATTGAAACTGAGCTGACACTTAATGAAATGTTTGAGAAAGTTTCTGTATTAATGAACTGTCCTACTGTACTATCGGAAGAACATATGAAAGATCTCCCCGAAGTTTTTTTATTATTATTAAAGGAAGCAGGGCTAACTGTTAATGCATAACAATGTAAGTTCGTAACGAAATAATGACGATATTCGGGGTAGAAAATTTAGACTGAGGATTCTAAAATAAAAATAAAAATTATCCTCCGCCAAATAAGTCAAAGAAACTGTCATCTTTTCTTGGCATGTGCTCGTATTACCGTTCTTTTATCCAAAATTTGACCAATATTGTTGAACCTTTATTAGTGTTAAAACGGAAGAAATCAAAGTTTGCGTGGATAGCGGAAGCAACACGGCTTTTGAACAATTAAACACAGCTGAAATTAATGCCCTAGTGTTCAAATTCATGGAAGGGGACGAGAGGTTGGAGATCGTGGCTGATGCTTCAGATTACGCCGTGGGTTCGGTTTTAATGCAAAAAAAGACATCACTTGGCATTTTTTAGCGAAACGTTAAACGATACACGACGAAATTATACAGCGGCCGAACAAGAAACGTCAGCCATGTTAATGGCAGTTCAGAAGTCCAGGGTTTATTTCGGAAAAGCGCCCGTTACTGTCTATTCAGATAATGCGGTCTTGGGTAGACTATATTCTGGAAAGAATTTAACTCCCAGATTAATTAGATGAACCTTAAAGTTACAAGAGTACAACTTAATCAAGTTAATTTGAATTTCAATTTTTATTCTTTCTGAAAAATTGGTTCTAAATTTCTTTCTTTATATATTTACTGATCAATTTTTAGCAGCATAATGCACAAAAATTTTTGGAAGGATTATAAATTTTCCTTTTAAAAAATTATTTTCATATACATAGTCCAAACACTTCTGTATACAGTTTAACGCGAAATATCGGTTAACACGGATTATGGATCATTCCGGATTATGGGTGTCCGAATTAACGACTTTTGACTGTACTATGTAATTTCATGCATTTTGTTTCTTTTAACACGAAAAGATATCCTTTCTGGAAATGAACAAAATACAGAAAACACTGGCATTGCTGGCGAGATTTAAGTGGGGTGTGAAATGAAAGAGAGGTGGTTTCACATGTTTCGTAGAAAAGAGGCTAATTTGACTTTGAAATACCCTCGGAATAGCCTGTGACACGAGCCAGTTTTGTTTATCTTCGGACTTTCGCCTTTCACGTCTACAAACGCCACACAAACATCTCATCTCTCATCAATTAGCTTTGGAATTAAGTGATCATGGCAGTGTGAGTAAAAATTAGTGAGTTTGGCTCATATGTTGCACTGCATAGAATTCAGCGACTCCAAGGTTGAATGAAAATTATTTTCGTTACACACGATTCTCAAAAGTATCAGATTCTTTGGCTCCGAAAGAAATGGAGAAGTAGGATATTGAAACTGAGCTGGCACTTAATGAAATGTTTGAGAAAGTTTCTGTATTAATGAACTGTCCTACTGTACTATCGGAAGAACATATGAAAGATCTCCACGAAGTTTTTTTATTATTATTAAAGGAAGCAGGGCTAACTGTTAATGCATAACAATGTAAGTTCGTAACGAAATAATGACGATATTCGGGGTAGAAAATTTAGACTGAGGATTCTAAAATAAAAATAAAAATTATCCTCCGCCAAATAAGGCAAAGAAACTGTCATCTTTTCTTGGCATGTGCTCGTATTGCCGTTCTTTTATCCAAAATTTGACCAATATTGTTGAACCTTTATTAGTGTTAAAACGGAAGAAATCAAAGTTTGCGTGGATAGCGGAAGCAACACGGCTTTTGAACAATTAAACACAGCTGAAATTAATGCCCTAGTGTTCAAATTCATGGAAGGGGACGAGAGGTTGGAGATCGTGGCTGATGCTTCAGATTACGCCGTGGGTTCGGTTTTAATGCAAAAAAAGACATCACTTGGCATTTTTAGCGAAACGTTAAACGATACACGACGAAATTATACAGCGGCCGAACAAGAAACGTCAGCCATGTTAATGGCAGTTCAGAAGTCCAGGGTTTATTTCGGAAAAGCGCCCGTTACTGTCTATTCAGATAATGCGGTCTTAGGTAGACTATATTCTGGAAAGAATTTAACTCCCAGATTAATTAGATGAACCTTAAAGTTACAAGAGTACAACTTAATCAAGTTAATTTGAATTTCAATTTTTATTCTTTCTGAAAAATTGGTTCTAAATTTCTTTCTTTATATATTTACTGATCAATTTTTAGCAGCATAATGCACAAAAATTTTTGGAAGGATTATAAATTTTCCTTTTAAAAAATTATTTTCATATACATAGTCCAAACACATCTGTATACAGTTTAACGCGAAATATCGGTTAACACGGATTATGGATCATTCCGGATTATGGGTGTCCGAATTAACGACTTTTGACTGTACTATGTAATTTCATGCATTTTGTTTCTCTTAACACGAAAAGATATCCTTTCTGGAAATGAACAAAATACAGAAAACACTGGCATTGCTGGCGAGATTTAAGTGGGGTGTGAAATGAAAGAGAGGTGGTTTCACATGTTTCGTAGAAAAGAGGCTAATTTGACTTTGAAATACCCTCGGAATAGCCTGTGACACGAGCCAGTTTTGTTTATCTACGGACTTTCGCCTTCCACGTCTACAAACGCCACACAAACATCTCATCTCTCATCAATTAGCTTTGGAATTAAGTGATCATGGCAGTGTGAGTAAAAATTAGTGAGTTTGGCTCATATGTTGCACTGCATAGAATTCAGCGACTCCAAGGTTGAATGAAAATTATTTTCGTTACACACGATTCTCAAAAGTATCAGATTCTTTGGCTCCGAAAGAAATGGAGAAGTAGGATATTGAAACTGAGCTGACACTTAATGAAATGTTTGAGAAAGTTTCTGTATTAATGAACTGTCCTACTGTACTATCGGAAGAACATATGAAAGATCTCCCCGAAGTTTTTTTATTATTATTAAAGGAAGCAGGGCTAACTGTTAATGCATAACAATGTAAGTTCGTAACGAAATAATGACGATATTCGGGGTAGAAAATTTAGACTGAGGATTCTAAAATAAAAATAAAAATTATCCTCCGCCAAATAAGTCAAAGAAACTGTCATCTTTTCTTGGCATGTGCTCGTATTACCGTTCTTTTATCCAAAATTTGACCAATATTGTTGAACCTTTATTAGTGTTAAAACGGAAGAAATCAAAGTTTGCGTGGATAGCGGAAGCAACACGGCTTTTGAACAATTAAACACAGCTGAAATTAATGCCCTAGTGTTCAAATTCATGGAAGGGGACGAGAGGTTGGAGATCGTGGCTGATGCTTCAGATTACGCCGTGGGTTCGGTTTTAATGCAAAAAAAGACATCACTTGGCATTTTTTAGCGAAACGTTAAACGATACACGACGAAATTATACAGCGGCCGAACAAGAAACGTCAGCCATGTTAATGGCAGTTCAGAAGTCCAGGGTTTATTTCGGAAAAGCGCCCGTTACTGTCTATTCAGATAATGCGGTCTTGGGTAGACTATATTCTGGAAAGAATTTAACTCCCAGATTAATTAGATGAACCTTAAAGTTACAAGAGTACAACTTAATCAAGTTAATTTGAATTTCAATTTTTATTCTTTCTGAAAAATTGGTTCTAAATTTCTTTCTTTATATATTTACTGATCAATTTTTAGCAGCATAATGCACAAAAATTTTTGGAAGGATTATAAATTTTCCTTTTAAAAAATTATTTTCATATACATAGTCCAAACACTTCTGTATACAGTTTAACGCGAAATATCGGTTAACACGGATTATGGATCATTCCGGATTATGGGTGTCCGAATTAACGACTTTTGACTGTACTATGTAATTTCATGCATTTTGTTTCTTTTAACACGAAAAGATATCCTTTCTGGAAATGAACAAAATACAGAAAACACTGGCATTGCTGGCGAGATTTAAGTGGGGTGTGAAATGAAAGAGAGGTGGTTTCACATGTTTCGTAGAAAAGAGGCTAATTTGACTTTGAAATACCCTCGGAATAGCCTGTGACACGAGCCAGTTTTGTTTATCTTCGGACTTTCGCCTTTCACGTCTACAAACGCCACACAAACATCTCATCTCTCATCAATTAGCTTTGGAATTAAGTGATCATGGCAGTGTGAGTAAAAATTAGTGAGTTTGGCTCATATGTTGCACTGCATAGAATTCAGCGACTCCAAGGTTGAATGAAAATTATTTTCGTTACACACGATTCTCAAAAGTATCAGATTCTTTGGCTCCGAAAGAAATGGAGAAGTAGGATATTGAAACTGAGCTGGCACTTAATGAAATGTTTGAGAAAGTTTCTGTATTAATGAACTGTCCTACTGTACTATCGGAAGAACATATGAAAGATCTCCACGAAGTTTTTTTATTATTATTAAAGGAAGCAGGGCTAACTGTTAATGCATAACAATGTAAGTTCGTAACGAAATAATGACGATATTCGGGGTAGAAAATTTAGACTGAGGATTCTAAAATAAAAATAAAAATTATCCTCCGCCAAATAAGGCAAAGAAACTGTCATCTTTTCTTGGCATGTGCTCGTATTGCCGTTCTTTTATCCAAAATTTGACCAATATTGTTGAACCTTTATTAGTGTTAAAACGGAAGAAATCAAAGTTTGCGTGGATAGCGGAAGCAACACGGCTTTTGAACAATTAAACACAGCTGAAATTAATGCCCTAGTGTTCAAATTCATGGAAGGGGACGAGAGGTTGGAGATCGTGGCTGATGCTTCAGATTACGCCGTGGGTTCGGTTTTAATGCAAAAAAAGACATCACTTGGCATTTTTAGCGAAACGTTAAACGATACACGACGAAATTATACAGCGGCCGAACAAGAAACGTCAGCCATGTTAATGGCAGTTCAGAAGTCCAGGGTTTATTTCGGAAAAGCGCCCGTTACTGTCTATTCAGATAATGCGGTCTTAGGTAGACTATATTCTGGAAAGAATTTAACTCCCAGATTAATTAGATGAACCTTAAAGTTACAAGAGTACAACTTAATCAAGTTAATTTGAATTTCAATTTTTATTCTTTCTGAAAAATTGGTTCTAAATTTCTTTCTTTATATATTTACTGATCAATTTTTAGCAGCATAATGCACAAAAATTTTTGGAAGGATTATAAATTTTCCTTTTAAAAAATTATTTTCATATACATAGTCCAAACACATCTGTATACAGTTTAACGCGAAATATCGGTTAACACGGATTATGGATCATTCCGGATTATGGGTGTCCGAATTAACGACTTTTGACTGTACTATGTAATTTCATGCATTTTGTTTCTCTTAACACGAAAAGATATCCTTTTTGGAAATGAACAAAATACAGAAAACACTGGCATTGCTGGCGAGATTTAAGTGGGGTGTGAAATGAAAGAGAGGTGTTTCGTAGAAAAGAGGCTAATTTGACTTTGAAATACCCTCGGAATAGCCTGTGACACGAGCCAGTTTTGTTTATCTACGGACTTTCGCCTTCCACGTCTACAAACGCCACACAAACATCTCATCTCTCATCAATTAGCTTTGGAATTAAGTGATCATGGCAGTGTGAGTAAAAATTAATGAGTTTGGCTCATATGTTGCACTGCATTGAATTCAGCGACTCCAAGGTTGAATGAAAATTATTTTCGTTACACACGATTCTCAAAAGTATCAGATTCTTTGGCTCCGAAAGAAATGGAGAAGTAGGATATTGAAACTGAGCTGACACTTAATGAAATGTTTGAGAAAGTTTCTGTATTAATGAACTGTCCTACTGTACTATCGGAAGAACATATGAAAGATCTCCACGAAGTTTTTTTATTATTATTAAAGGAAGCAGGGCTAACTGTTAATGCATAACAATGTAAGTTCGTAACGAAATAATGACGATATTCGGGGTAGAAAATTTAGACTGAGGATTCTAAAATAAAAATAAAAATTATCCTCCGCCAAATAAGGCAAAGAAACTGTCATCTTTTCTTGGCATGTGCTCGTATTGCCGTTCTTTTATCCAAAATTTGACCAATATTGTTGAACCTTTATTAGTGTTAAAGCGGAAGAAATCAAAGTTTGCGTGGATAGTGGAAGCAACACGGCTTTTGAACAATTAAACACAGCTGAAATTAATGCCCTAGTGTTCAAATTCATGGAAGGGGACGAGAGGTTGGAGATCGTGGCTGATGCTTCAGATTACGCCGTGGGTTCGGTTTTAATGCAAAAAAAGACATCACTTGGCATTTTTTAGCGAAACGTTAAACGATACACGACGAAATTATACAGCGGCCGAACAAGAAACGTCAGCCATGTTAATGGCAGTTCAGAAGTCCAGGGTTTATTTCGGAAAAGCGCCCGTTACTGTCTATTCACATAATGCGGTCTTAGGTAGACTATATTCTGGAAAGAATTTAACTCCCAGATTAATTAGATGAACCTTAAAGTTACAAGAGTACAACTTAATCAAGTTAATTTGAATTTCAATTTTTATTCTTTCTGAAAAATTGGTTCTAAATTTCTTTCTTTATATATTTACTGATCAATTTTTAGCAGCATAATGCACAAAAATTTTTGGAAGGATTATAAATTTTCCTTTTAAAAAATTATTTTCATATACATAGTCCAAACACATCTGTATACAGTTTAACGCGAAATATCGGTTAACACGGATTATGGATCATTCCGGATTATGGGTGTCCGAATTAACGACTTTTGACTGTACTATGTAATTTCATGCATTTTGTTTCTCTTAACACGAAAAGATATCCTTTCTGGAAATGAACAAAATACAGAAAACACTGGCATTGCTGGCGAGATTTAAGTGGGGTGTGAAATGAAAGAGAGGTGGTTTCACATGTTTCGTAGAAAAGAGGCTAATTTGACTTTGAAATACCCTCGGAATAGCCTGTGACACGAGCCAGTTTTGTTTATCTACGGACTTTCGCCTTCCACGTCTACAAACGCCACACAAACATCTCATCTCTCATCAATTAGCTTTGGAATTAAGTGATCATGGCAGTGTGAGTAAAAATTAGTGAGTTTGGCTCATATGTTGCACTGCATAGAATTCAGCGACTCCAAGGTTGAATGAAAATTATTTTCGTTACACACGATTCTCAAAAGTATCAGATTCTTTGGCTCCGAAAGAAATGGAGAAGTAGGATATTGAAACTGAGCTGACACTTAATGAAATGTTTGAGAAAGTTTCTGTATTAATGAACTGTCCTACTGTACTATCGGAAGAACATATGAAAGATCTCCCCGAAGTTTTTTTATTATTATTAAAGGAAGCAGGGCTAACTGTTAATGCATAACAATGTAAGTTCGTAACGAAATAATGACGATATTCGGGGTAGAAAATTTAGACTGAGGATTCTAAAATAAAAATAAAAATTATCCTCCGCCAAATAAGTCAAAGAAACTGTCATCTTTTCTTGGCATGTGCTCGTATTACCGTTCTTTTATCCAAAATTTGACCAATATTGTTGAACCTTTATTAGTGTTAAAACGGAAGAAATCAAAGTTTGCGTGGATAGCGGAAGCAACACGGCTTTTGAACAATTAAACACAGCTGAAATTAATGCCCTAGTGTTCAAATTCATGGAAGGGGACGAGAGGTTGGAGATCGTGGCTGATGCTTCAGATTACGCCGTGGGTTCGGTTTTAATGCAAAAAAAGACATCACTTGGCATTTTTTAGCGAAACGTTAAACGATACACGACGAAATTATACAGCGGCCGAACAAGAAACGTCAGCCATGTTAATGGCAGTTCAGAAGTCCAGGGTTTATTTCGGAAAAGCGCCCGTTACTGTCTATTCAGATAATGCGGTCTTGGGTAGACTATATTCTGGAAAGAATTTAACTCCCAGATTAATTAGATGAACCTTAAAGTTACAAGAGTACAACTTAATCAAGTTAATTTGAATTTCAATTTTTATTCTTTCTGAAAAATTGGTTCTAAATTTCTTTCTTTATATATTTACTGATCAATTTTTAGCAGCATAATGCACAAAAATTTTTGGAAGGATTATAAATTTTCCTTTTAAAAAATTATTTTCATATACATAGTCCAAACACTTCTGTATACAGTTTAACGCGAAATATCGGTTAACACGGATTATGGATCATTCCGGATTATGGGTGTCCGAATTAACGACTTTTGACTGTACTATGTAATTTCATGCATTTTGTTTCTTTTAACACGAAAAGATATCCTTTCTGGAAATGAACAAAATACAGAAAACACTGGCATTGCTGGCGAGATTTAAGTGGGGTGTGAAATGAAAGAGAGGTGGTTTCACATGTTTCGTAGAAAAGAGGCTAATTTGACTTTGAAATACCCTCGGAATAGCCTGTGACACGAGCCAGTTTTGTTTATCTTCGGACTTTCGCCTTTCACGTCTACAAACGCCACACAAACATCTCATCTCTCATCAATTAGCTTTGGAATTAAGTGATCATGGCAGTGTGAGTAAAAATTAGTGAGTTTGGCTCATATGTTGCACTGCATAGAATTCAGCGACTCCAAGGTTGAATGAAAATTATTTTCGTTACACACGATTCTCAAAAGTATCAGATTCTTTGGCTCCGAAAGAAATGGAGAAGTAGGATATTGAAACTGAGCTGGCACTTAATGAAATGTTTGAGAAAGTTTCTGTATTAATGAACTGTCCTACTGTACTATCGGAAGAACATATGAAAGATCTCCACGAAGTTTTTTTATTATTATTAAAGGAAGCAGGGCTAACTGTTAATGCATAACAATGTAAGTTCGTAACGAAATAATGACGATATTCGGGGTAGAAAATTTAGACTGAGGATTCTAAAATAAAAATAAAAATTATCCTCCGCCAAATAAGGCAAAGAAACTGTCATCTTTTCTTGGCATGTGCTCGTATTGCCGTTCTTTTATCCAAAATTTGACCAATATTGTTGAACCTTTATTAGTGTTAAAACGGAAGAAATCAAAGTTTGCGTGGATAGCGGAAGCAACACGGCTTTTGAACAATTAAACACAGCTGAAATTAATGCCCTAGTGTTCAAATTCATGGAAGGGGACGAGAGGTTGGAGATCGTGGCTGATGCTTCAGATTACGCCGTGGGTTCGGTTTTAATGCAAAAAAAGACATCACTTGGCATTTTTTAGCGAAACGTTAAACGATACACGACGAAATTATACAGCGGCCGAACAAGAAACGTCAGCCATGTTAATGGCAGTTCAGAAGTCCAGGGTTTATTTCGGAAAAGCGCCCGTTACTGTCTATTCACATAATGCGGTCTTAGGTAGACTATATTCTGGAAAGAATTTAACTCCCAGATTAATTAGATGAACCTTAAAGTTACAAGAGTACAACTTAATCAAGTTAATTTGAATTTCAATTTTTATTCTTTCTGAAAAATTGGTTCTAAATTTCTTTCTTTATATATTTACTGATCAATTTTTAGCAGCATAATGCACAAAAATTTTTGGAAGGATTATAAATTTTCCTTTTAAAAAATTATTTTCATATACATAGTCCAAACACATCTGTATACAGTTTAACGCGAAATATCGGTTAACACGGATTATGGATCATTCCGGATTATGGGTGTCCGAATTAACGACTTTTGACTGTACTATGTAATTTCATGCATTTTGTTTCTCTTAACACGAAAAGATATCCTTTCTGGAAATGAACAAAATACAGAAAACACTGGCATTGCTGGCGAGATTTAAGTGGGGTGTGAAATGAAAGAGAGGTGGTTTCACATGTTTCGTAGAAAAGAGGCTAATTTGACTTTGAAATACCCTCGGAATAGCCTGTGACACGAGCCAGTTTTGTTTATCTACGGACTTTCGCCTTCCACGTCTACAAACGCCACACAAACATCTCATCTCTCATCAATTAGCTTTGGAATTAAGTGATCATGGCAGTGTGAGTAAAAATTAGTGAGTTTGGCTCATATGTTGCACTGCATAGAATTCAGCGACTCCAAGGTTGAATGAAAATTATTTTCGTTACACACGATTCTCAAAAGTATCAGATTCTTTGGCTCCGAAAGAAATGGAGAAGTAGGATATTGAAACTGAGCTGGCACTTAATGAAATGTTTGAGAAAGTTTCTGTATTAATGAACTGTCCTACTGTACTATCGGAAGAACATATGAAAGATCTCCACGAAGTTTTTTTATTATTATTAAAGGAAGCAGGGCTAACTGTTAATGCATAACAATGTAAGTTCGTAACGAAATAATGACGATATTCGGGGTAGAAAATTTAGACTGAGGATTCTAAAATAAAAATAAAAATTATCCTCCGCCAAATAAGGCAAAGAAACTGTCATCTTTTCTTGGCATGTGCTCGTATTGCCGTTCTTTTATCCAAAATTTGACCAATATTGTTGAACCTTTATTAGTGTTAAAGCGGAAGAAATCAAAGTTTGCGTGGATAGTGGAAGCAACACGGCTTTTGAACAATTAAACACAGCTGAAATTAATGCCCTAGTTTTCAAATTCATGGAAGGGGACGAGAGGTTGGAGATCGTGGCTGATGCTTCAGATTACGCCGTGGGTTCGGTTTTAATGCAAAAAAAGACATCACTTGGCATTTTTTAGCGAAACGTTAAACGATACACGACGAAATTATACAGCGGCCGAACAAGAAACGTCAGCCATGTTAATGGCAGTTCAGAAGTCCAGGGTTTATTTCGGAAAAGCGCCCGTTACTGTCTATTCAGATAATGCGGTCTTAGGTAGACTATATTCTGGAAAGAATTTAACTCCCAGATTAATTAGATGAACCTTAAAGTTACAAGAGTACAACTTAATCAAGTTAATTTGAATTTCAATTTTTATTCTTTCTGAAAAATTGGTTCTAAATTTCTTTCTTTATATATTTACTGATCAATTTTTAGCAGCATAATGCACAAAAATTTTTGGAAGGATTATAAATTTTCCTTTTAAAAAATTATTTTCATATACATAGTCCAAACACATCTGTATACAGTTTAACGCGAAATATCGGTTAACACGGATTATGGATCATTCCGGATTATGGGTGTCCGAATTAACGACTTTTGACTGTACTATGTAATTTCATGCATTTTGTTTCTCTTAACACGAAAAGATATCCTTTCTGGAAATGAACAAAATACAGAAAACACTGGCATTGCTGGCGAGATTTAAGTGGGGTGTGAAATGAAAGAGAGGTGGTTTCACATGTTTCGTAGAAAAGAGGCTAATTTGACTTTGAAATACCCTCGGAATAGCCTGTGACACGAGCCAGTTTTGTTTATCTACGGACTTTCGCCTTCCACGTCTACAAACGCCACACAAACATCTCATCTCTCATCAATTAGCTTTGGAATTAAGTGATCATGGCAGTGTGAGTAAAAATTAGTGAGTTTGGCTCATATGTTGCACTGCATAGAATTCAGCGACTCCAAGGTTGAATGAAAATTATTTTCGTTACACACGATTCTCAAAAGTATCAGATTCTTTGGCTCCGAAAGAAATGGAGAAGTAGGATATTGAAACTGAGCTGGCACTTAATGAAATGTTTGAGAAAGTTTCTGTATTAATGAACTGTCCTACTGTACTATCGGAAGAACATATGAAAGATCTCCACGAAGTTTTTTTATTATTATTAAAGGAAGCAGGGCTAACTGTTAATGCATAACAATGTAAGTTCGTAACGAAATAATGACGATATTCGGGGTAGAAAATTTAGACTGAGGATTCTAAAATAAAAATAAAAATTATCCTCCGCCAAATAAGGCAAAGAAACTGTCATCTTTTCTTGGCATGTGCTCGTATTGCCGTTCTTTTATCCAAAATTTGACCAATATTGTTGAACCTTTATTAGTGTTAAAACGGAAGAAATCAAAGTTTGCGTGGATAGCGGAAGCAACACGGCTTTTGAACAATTAAACACAGCTGAAATTAATGCCCTAGTGTTCAAATTCATGGAAGGGGACGAGAGGTTGGAGATCGTGGCTGATGCTTCAGATTACGCCGTGGGTTCGGTTTTAATGCAAAAAAAGACATCACTTGGCATTTTTTAGCGAAACGTTAAACGATACACGACGAAATTATACAGCGGCCGAACAAGAAACGTCAGCCATGTTAATGGCAGTTCAGAAGTCCAGGGTTTATTTCGGAAAAGCGCCCGTTACTGTCTATTCACATAATGCGGTCTTAGGTAGACTATATTCTGGAAAGAATTTAACTCCCAGATTAATTAGATGAACCTTAAAGTTACAAGAGTACAACTTAATCAAGTTAATTTGAATTTCAATTTTTATTCTTTCTGAAAAATTGGTTCTAAATTTCTTTCTTTATATATTTACTGATCAATTTTTAGCAGCATAATGCACAAAAATTTTTGGAAGGATTATAAATTTTCCTTTTAAAAAATTATTTTCATATACATAGTCCAAACACATCTGTATACAGTTTAACGCGAAATATCGGTTAACACGGATTATGGATCATTCCGGATTATGGGTGTCCGAATTAACGACTTTTGACTGTACTATGTAATTTCATGCATTTTGTTTCTCTTAACACGAAAAGATATCCTTTCTGGAAATGAACAAAATACAGAAAACACTGGCATTGCTGGCGAGATTTAAGTGGGGTGTGAAATGAAAGAGAGGTGGTTTCACATGTTTCGTAGAAAAGAGGCTAATTTGACTTTGAAATACCCTCGGAATAGCCTGTGACACGAGCCAGTTTTGTTTATCTACGGACTTTCGCCTTCCACGTCTACAAACGCCACACAAACATCTCATCTCTCATCAATTAGCTTTGGAATTAAGTGATCATGGCAGTGTGAGTAAAAATTAGTGAGTTTGGCTCATATGTTGCACTGCATAGAATTCAGCGACTCCAAGGTTGAATGAAAATTATTTTCGTTACACACGATTCTCAAA
The DNA here is from genome assembly GCF_044657685.1 of Stegodyphus dumicola. Taxonomy (NCBI): domain Eukaryota; kingdom Metazoa; phylum Arthropoda; class Arachnida; order Araneae; family Eresidae; genus Stegodyphus; species Stegodyphus dumicola. The sequence goes on from NC_140780.1 coordinate 134,800,911, forward strand.
AGTATCAGATTCTTTGGCTCCGAAAGAAATGGAGAAGTAGGATATTGAAACTGAGCTGGCACTTAATGAAATGTTTGAGAAAGTTTCTGTATTAATGAACTGTCCTACTGTACTATCGGAAGAACATATGAAAGATCTCCACGAAGTTTTTTTATTATTATTAAAGGAAGCAGGGCTAACTGTTAATGCATAACAATGTAAGTTCGTAACGAAATAATGACGATATTCGGGGTAGAAAATTTAGACTGAGGATTCTAAAATAAAAATAAAAATTATCCTCCGCCAAATAAGGCAAAGAAACTGTCATCTTTTCTTGGCATGTGCTCGTATTGCCGTTCTTTTATCCAAAATTTGACCAATATTGTTGAACCTTTATTAGTGTTAAAGCGGAAGAAATCAAAGTTTGCGTGGATAGTGGAAGCAACACGGCTTTTGAACAATTAAACACAGCTGAAATTAATGCCCTAGTGTTCAAATTCATGGAAGGGGACGAGAGGTTGGAGATCGTGGCTGATGCTTCAGATTACGCCGTGGGTTCGGTTTTAATGCAAAAAAAGACATCACTTGGCATTTTTTAGCGAAACGTTAAACGATACACGACGAAATTATACAGCGGCCGAACAAGAAACGTCAGCCATGTTAATGGCAGTTCAGAAGTCCAGGGTTTATTTCGGAAAAGCGCCCGTTACTGTCTATTCAGATAATGCGGTCTTAGGTAGACTATATTCTGGAAAGAATTTAACTCCCAGATTAATTAGATGAACCTTAAAGTTACAAGAGTACAACTTAATCAAGTTAATTTGAATTTCAATTTTTATTCTTTCTGAAAAATTGGTTCTAAATTTCTTTCTTTATATATTTACTGATCAATTTTTAGCAGCATAATGCACAAAAATTTTTGGAAGGATTATAAATTTTCCTTTTAAAAAATTATTTTCATATACATAGTCCAAACACATCTGTATACAGTTTAACGCGAAATATCGGTTAACACGGATTATGGATCATTCCGGATTATGGGTGTCCGAATTAACGACTTTTGACTGTACTATGTAATTTCATGCATTTTGTTTCTCTTAACACGAAAAGATATCCTTTCTGGAAATGAACAAAATACAGAAAACACTGGCATTGCTGGCGAGATTTAAGTGGGGTGTGAAATGAAAGAGAGGTGGTTTCACATGTTTCGTAGAAAAGAGGCTAATTTGACTTTGAAATACCCTCGGAATAGCCTGTGACACGAGCCAGTTTTGTTTATCTACGGACTTTCGCCTTCCACGTCTACAAACGCCACACAAACATCTCATCTCTCATCAATTAGCTTTGGAATTAAGTGATCATGGCAGTGTGAGTAAAAATTAGTGAGTTTGGCTCATATGTTGCACTGCATAGAATTCAGCGACTCCAAGGTTGAATGAAAATTATTTTCGTTACACACGATTCTCAAAAGTATCAGATTCTTTGGCTCCGAAAGAAATGGAGAAGTAGGATATTGAAACTGAGCTGGCACTTAATGAAATGTTTGAGAAAGTTTCTGTATTAATGAACTGTCCTACTGTACTATCGGAAGAACATATGAAAGATCTCCACGAAGTTTTTTTATTATTATTAAAGGAAGCAGGGCTAACTGTTAATGCATAACAATGTAAGTTCGTAACGAAATAATGACGATATTCGGGGTAGAAAATTTAGACTGAGGATTCTAAAATAAAAATAAAAATTATCCTCCGCCAAATAAGGCAAAGAAACTGTCATCTTTTCTTGGCATGTGCTCGTATTGCCGTTCTTTTATCCAAAATTTGACCAATATTGTTGAACCTTTATTAGTGTTAAAGCGGAAGAAATCAAAGTTTGCGTGGATAGTGGAAGCAACACGGCTTTTGAACAATTAAACACAGCTGAAATTAATGCCCTACTGTTCAAATTCATGGAAGGGGACGAGAGGTTGGAGATCGTGGCTGATGCTTCAGATTACGCCGTGGGTTCGGTTTTAATGCAAAAAAAGACATCACTTGGCATTTTTTAGCGAAACGTTAAACGATACACGACGAAATTATACAGCGGCCGAACAAGAAACGTCAGCCATGTTAATGGCAGTTCAGAAGTCCAGGGTTTATTTCGGAAAAGCGCCCGTTACTGTCTATTCAGATAATGCGGTCTTGGGTAGACTATATTCTGGAAAGAATTTAACTCCCAGATTAATTAGATGAACCTTAAAGTTACAAGAGTACAACTTAATCAAGTTAATTTGAATTTCAATTTTTATTCTTTCTGAAAAATTGGTTCTAAATTTCTTTCTTTATATATTTACTGATCAATTTTTAGCAGCATAATGCACAAAAATTTTTGGAAGGATTATAAATTTTCCTTTTAAAAAATTATTTTCATATACATAGTCCAAACACATCTGTATACAGTTTAACGCGAAATATCGGTTAACACGGATTATGGATCATTCCGGATTATGGGTGTCCGAATTAACGACTTTTGACTGTACTATGTAATTTCATGCATTTTGTTTCTCTTAACACGAAAAGATATCCTTTCTGGAAATGAACAAAATACAGAAAACACTGGCATTGCTGGCGAGATTTAAGTGGGGTGTGAAATGAAAGAGAGGTGGTTTCACATGTTTCGTAGAAAAGAGGCTAATTTGACTTTGAAATACCCTCGGAATAGCCTGTGACACGAGCCAGTTTTGTTTATCTACGGACTTTCGCCTTCCACGTCTACAAACGCCACACAAACATCTCATCTCTCATCAATTAGCTTTGGAATTAAGTGATCATGGCAGTGTGAGTAAAAATTAGTGAGTTTGGCTCATATGTTGCACTGCATAGAATTCAGCGACTCCAAGGTTGAATGAAAATTATTTTCGTTACACACGATTCTCAAAAGTATCAGATTCTTTGGCTCCGAAAGAAATGGAGAAGTAGGATATTGAAACTGAGCTGGCACTTAATGAAATGTTTGAGAAAGTTTCTGTATTAATGAACTGTCCTACTGTACTATCGGAAGAACATATGAAAGATCTCCACGAAGTTTTTTTATTATTATTAAAGGAAGCAGGGCTAACTGTTAATGCATAACAATGTAAGTTCGTAACGAAATAATGACGATATTCGGGGTAGAAAATTTAGACTGAGGATTCTAAAATAAAAATAAAAATTATCCTCCGCCAAATAAGGCAAAGAAACTGTCATCTTTTCTTGGCATGTGCTCGTATTGCCGTTCTTTTATCCAAAATTTGACCAATATTGTTGAACCTTTATTAGTGTTAAAACGGAAGAAATCAAAGTTTGCGTGGATAGCGGAAGCAACACGGCTTTTGAACAATTAAACACAGCTGAAATTAATGCCCTAGTGTTCAAATTCATGGAAGGGGACGAGAGGTTGGAGATCGTGGCTGATGCTTCAGATTACGCCGTGGGTTCGGTTTTAATGCAAAAAAAGACATCACTTGGCATTTTTTAGCGAAACGTTAAACGATACACGACGAAATTATACAGCGGCCGAACAAGAAACGTCAGCCATGTTAATGGCAGTTCAGAAGTCCAGGGTTTATTTCGGAAAAGCGCCCGTTACTGTCTATTCACATAATGCGGTCTTAGGTAGACTATATTCTGGAAAGAATTTAACTCCCAGATTAATTAGATGAACCTTAAAGTTACAAGAGTACAACTTAATCAAGTTAATTTGAATTTCAATTTTTATTCTTTCTGAAAAATTGGTTCTAAATTTCTTTCTTTATATATTTACTGATCAATTTTTAGCAGCATAATGCACAAAAATTTTTGGAAGGATTATAAATTTTCCTTTTAAAAAATTATTTTCATATACATAGTCCAAACACATCTGTATACAGTTTAACGCGAAATATCGGTTAACACGGATTATGGATCATTCCGGATTATGGGTGTCCGAATTAACGACTTTTGACTGTACTATGTAATTTCATGCATTTTGTTTCTCTTAACACGAAAAGATATCCTTTCTGGAAATGAACAAAATACAGAAAACACTGGCATTGCTGGCGAGATTTAAGTGGGGTGTGAAATGAAAGAGAGGTGGTTTCACATGTTTCGTAGAAAAGAGGCTAATTTGACTTTGAAATACCCTCGGAATAGCCTGTGACACGAGCCAGTTTTGTTTATCTACGGACTTTCGCCTTCCACGTCTACAAACGCCACACAAACATCTCATCTCTCATCAATTAGCTTTGGAATTAAGTGATCATGGCAGTGTGAGTAAAAATTAGTGAGTTTGGCTCATATGTTGCACTGCATAGAATTCAGCGACTCCAAGGTTGAATGAAAATTATTTTCGTTACACACGATTCTCAAAAGTATCAGATTCTTTGGCTCCGAAAGAAATGGAGAAGTAGGATATTGAAACTGAGCTGGCACTTAATGAAATGTTTGAGAAAGTTTCTGTATTAATGAACTGTCCTACTGTACTATCGGAAGAACATATGAAAGATCTCCACGAAGTTTTTTTATTATTATTAAAGGAAGCAGGGCTAACTGTTAATGCATAACAATGTAAGTTCGTAACGAAATAATGACGATATTCGGGGTAGAAAATTTAGACTGAGGATTCTAAAATAAAAATAAAAATTATCCTCCGCCAAATAAGGCAAAGAAACTGTCATCTTTTCTTGGCATGTGCTCGTATTGCCGTTCTTTTATCCAAAATTTGACCAATATTGTTGAACCTTTATTAGTGTTAAAGCGGAAGAAATCAAAGTTTGCGTGGATAGTGGAAGCAACACGGCTTTTGAACAATTAAACACAGCTGAAATTAATGCCCTAGTGTTCAAATTCATGGAAGGGGACGAGAGGTTGGAGATCGTGGCTGATGCTTCAGATTACGCCGTGGGTTCGGTTTTAATGCAAAAAAAGACATCACTTGGCATTTTTTAGCGAAACGTTAAACGATACACGACGAAATTATACAGCGGCCGAACAAGAAACGTCAGCCATGTTAATGGCAGTTCAGAAGTCCAGGGTTTATTTCGGAAAAGCGCCCGTTACTGTCTATTCACATAATGCGGTCTTAGGTAGACTATATTCTGGAAAGAATTTAACTCCCAGATTAATTAGATGAACCTTAAAGTTACAAGAGTACAACTTAATCAAGTTAATTTGAATTTCAATTTTTATTCTTTCTGAAAAATTGGTTCTAAATTTCTTTCTTTATATATTTACTGATCAATTTTTAGCAGCATAATGCACAAAAATTTTTGGAAGGATTATAAATTTTCCTTTTAAAAAATTATTTTCATATACATAGTCCAAACACATCTGTATACAGTTTAACGCGAAATATCGGTTAACACGGATTATGGATCATTCCGGATTATGGGTGTCCGAATTAACGACTTTTGACTGTACTATGTAATTTCATGCATTTTGTTTCTCTTAACACGAAAAGATATCCTTTCTGGAAATGAACAAAATACAGAAAACACTGGCATTGCTGGCGAGATTTAAGTGGGGTGTGAAATGAAAGAGAGGTGGTTTCACATGTTTCGTAGAAAAGAGGCTAATTTGACTTTGAAATACCCTCGGAATAGCCTGTGACACGAGCCAGTTTTGTTTATCTACGGACTTTCGCCTTCCACGTCTACAAACGCCACACAAACATCTCATCTCTCATCAATTAGCTTTGGAATTAAGTGATCATGGCAGTGTGAGTAAAAATTAGTGAGTTTGGCTCATATGTTGCACTGCATAGAATTCAGCGACTCCAAGGTTGAATGAAAATTATTTTCGTTACACACGATTCTCAAAAGTATCAGATTCTTTGGCTCCGAAAGAAATGGAGAAGTAGGATATTGAAACTGAGCTGACACTTAATGAAATGTTTGAGAAAGTTTCTGTATTAATGAACTGTCCTACTGTACTATCGGAAGAACATATGAAAGATCTCCACGAAGTTTTTTTATTATTATTAAAGGAAGCAGGGCTAACTGTTAATGCATAACAATGTAAGTTCGTAACGAAATAATGACGATATTCGGGGTAGAAAATTTAGACTGAGGATTCTAAAATAAAAATAAAAATTATCCTCCGCCAAATAAGGCAAAGAAACTGTCATCTTTTCTTGGCATGTGCTCGTATTGCCGTTCTTTTATCCAAAATTTGACCAATATTGTTGAACCTTTATTAGTGTTAAAGCGGAAGAAATCAAAGTTTGCGTGGATAGTGGAAGCAACACGGCTTTTGAACAATTAAACACAGCTGAAATTAATGCCCTACTGTTCAAATTCATGGAAGGGGACGAGAGGTTGGAGATCGTGGCTGATGCTTCAGATTACGCCGTGGGTTCGGTTTTAATGCAAAAAAAGACATCACTTGGCATTTTTTAGCGAAACGTTAAACGATACACGACGAAATTATACAGCGGCCGAACAAGAAACGTCAGCCATGTTAATGGCAGTTCAGAAGTCCAGGGTTTATTTCGGAAAAGCGCCCGTTACTGTCTATTCAGATAATGCGGTCTTGGGTAGACTATATTCTGGAAAGAATTTAACTCCCAGATTAATTAGATGAACCTTAAAGTTACAAGAGTACAACTTAATCAAGTTAATTTGAATTTCAATTTTTATTCTTTCTGAAAAATTGGTTCTAAATTTCTTTCTTTATATATTTACTGATCAATTTTTAGCAGCATAATGCACAAAAATTTTTGGAAGGATTATAAATTTTCCTTTTAAAAAATTATTTTCATATACATAGTCCAAACACATCTGTATACAGTTTAACGCGAAATATCGGTTAACACGGATTATGGATCATTCCGGATTATGGGTGTCCGAATTAACGACTTTTGACTGAACTATGTAATTTCATGCATTTTGTTTCTTTTAACACGAAACGATATCCTTTCTGGAAATGAACAAAATACAGAAAACACTGGCATTGCTGGCGAGATTTAAGTGGGGTGTGAAATGAAAGAGAGGTGGTTTCACATGTTTCGTAGAAAAGAGGCTAATTTGACTTTGAAATACCCTCGGAATAGCCTGTGACACGAACCAGTTTTGTTTATCTTCGGACTTTCGCCTTCCACGTCTACAAACGCCACACAAACATCTCATCTCTCATCAATTAGCTTTGGAATTAAGTGATGATGGCAGTGTGAGTAAAAATTAGTGAGTTTGGCTCATATGTTGCACTGCATAGAATTCAGCGACTCCAAGGTTGAATGAAAATTATTTTCGTTACACACGATTCTCAAAAGTATCAGATTCTTTGGCTCCGAAAGAAATGGAGAAGTAGGATATTGAAACTGAGCTGGCACTTAATGAAATGTTTGAGAAAGTTTCTGTATTAATGAACTGTCCTACTGTACTATCGGAAGAACATATGAAAGATCTCCACGAAGTTTTTTTATTATTATTAAAGGAAGCAGGGCTAACTGTTAATGCATAACAATGTAAGTTCGTAACGAAATAATGACGATATTCGGGGTAGAAAATTTAGACTGAGGATTCTAAAATAAAAATAAAAATTATCCTCCGCCAAATAAGGCAAAGAAACTGTCATCTTTTCTTGGCATGTGCTCGTATTGCCGTTCTTTTATCCAAAATTTGACCAATATTGTTGAACCTTTATTAGTGTTAAAGCGGAAGAAATCAAAGTTTGCGTGGATAGTGGAAGCAACACGGCTTTTGAACAATTAAACACAGCTGAAATTAATGCCCTACTGTTCAAATTCATGGAAGGGGACGAGAGGTTGGAGATCGTGGCTGATGCTTCAGATTACGCCGTGGGTTCGGTTTTAATGCAAAAAAAGACATCACTTGGCATTTTTTAGCGAAACGTTAAACGATACACGACGAAATTATACAGCGGCCGAACAAGAAACGTCAGCCATGTTAATGGCAGTTCAGAAGTCCAGGGTTTATTTCGGAAAAGCGCCCGTTACTGTCTATTCAGATAATGCGGTCTTGGGTAGACTATATTCTGGAAAGAATTTAACTCCCAGATTAATTAGATGAACCTTAAAGTTACAAGAGTACAACTTAATCAAGTTAATTTGAATTTCAATTTTTATTCTTTCTGAAAAATTGGTTCTAAATTTCTTTCTTTATATATTTACTGATCAATTTTTAGCAGCATAATGCTCAAAAATTTTTGGAAGGATTATAAATTTTCCTTTTAAAAAATTATTTTCATATACATAGTCCAAACACATCTGTATACAGTTTAACGCGAAATATCGGTTAACACGGATTATGGATCATTCCGGATTATGGGTGTCCGAATTAACGACTTTTGACTGAACTATGTAATTTCATGCATTTTGTTTCTTTTAACACGAAAAGATATCCTTTCTGGAAATGAACAAAATACAGAAAACACTGGCATTGCTGGCGAGATTTAAGTGGGGTGTGAAATGAAAGAGAGGTGGTTTCACATGTTTCGTAGAAAAGAGGCTAATTTGACTTTGAAATACCCTCGGAATAGCCTGTGACACGAGCCAGTTTTGTTTATCTACGGACTTTCGCCTTCCACCTCTACAAACGCCACACAAACATCTCATCTCTCATCAATTAGCTTTGGAATTAGGTGATCACGGCAGTGTGAGTAAAAATTAGTGAGTTTGGCTCATATGTTGCACTGCATAGAATTCAGCGACTCCAAGGTTGAATGAAAATTATTTTCGTTACACACGATTCTCAAAAGTATCAGATTCTTTGGCTCCGAAAGAAATGGAGAAGTAGGATATTGAAACTGAGCTGGCACTTAATGAAATGTTTGAGAAAGTTTCTGTATTAATGAACTGTCCTACTGTACTATCGGAAGAACATATGAAAGATCTCCACGAAGTTTTTTTATTATTATTAAAGGAAGCAGGGCTAACTGTTAATGCATAACAATGTAAGTTCGTAACGAAATAATGACGATATTCGGGGTAGAAAATTTAGACTGAGGATTCTAAAATAAAAATAAAAATTATCCTCCGCCAAATAAGGCAAAGAAACTGTCATCTTTTCTTGGCATGTGCTCGTATTGCCGTTCTTTTATCCAAAATTTGACCAATATTGTTGAACCTTTATTAGTGTTAAAACGGAAGAAATCAAAGTTTGCGTGGATAGCGGAAGCAACACGGCTTTTGAACAATTAAACACAGCTGAAATTAATGCCCTAGTGTTCAAATTGATGGAAGGGGACGAGAGGTTGGAGATCGTGGCTGATGCTTCAGATTACGCCGTGGGTTCGGTTTTAATGCAAAAAAAGACATCACTTGGCATTTTTTAGCGAAACGTTAAACGATACACGACGAAATTATACAGCGGCCGAACAAGAAACGTCAGCCATGTTAATGGCAGTTCAGAAGTCCAGGGTTTATTTCGGAAAAGCGCCCGTTACTGTCTATTCAGATAATGCGGTCTTAGGTAGACTATATTCTGGAAAGAATTTAACTCCCAGATTAATTAGATGAACCTTAAAGTTACAAGAGTACAACTTAATCAAGTTAATTTGAATTTCAATTTTTATTCTTTCTGAAAAATTGGTTCTAAATTTCTTTATTTATATATTTACTGATCAATTTTTAGCAGCATAATGCACAAAAATTTTTGGAAGGATTATAAATTTTCCTTTTAAAAAATTATTTTCATATACATAGTCCAAACACATCTGTATACAGTTTAACGCGAAATATCGGTTAACACGGATTATGGATCATTCCGGATTATGGGTGTCCGAATTAACGACTTTTGACTGTACTATGTAATTTCATGCATTTTGTTTCTCTTAACACGAAAAGATATCCTTTCTGGAAATGAACAAAATACAGAAAACACTGGCATTGCTGGCGAGATTTAAGTGGGGTGTGAAATGAAAGAGAGGTGGTTTCACATGTTTCGTAGAAAAGAGGCTAATTTGACTTTGAAATACCCTCGGAATAGCCTGTGACACGAGCCAGTTTTGTTTATCTACGGACTTTCGCCTTCCACGTCTACAAACGCCACACAAACATCTCATCTCTCATCAATTAGCTTTGGAATTAAGTGATCATGGCAGTGTGAGTAAAAATTAGTGAGTTTGGCTCATATGTTGCACTGCATAGAATTCAGCGACTCCAAGGTTGAATGAAAATTATTTTCGTTACACACGATTCTCAAAAGTATCAGATTCTTTAGCTCCGAAAGAAATGGAGAAGTAGGATATTGAAACTGAGCTGACACTTAATGAAATGTTTGAGAAAGTTTCTGTATTAATGAACTGTCCTACTGTACTATCGGAAGAACATATGAAAGATCTCCCCGAAGTTTTTTTATTATTATTAAAGGAAGCAGGGCTAACTGTTAATGCATAACAATGTAAGTTCTTAACGAAATAATGACGATATTCGGGGTAGAAAATTTAGACTGAGGATTCTAAAATAAAAATAAAAATTATCCTCCGCCAAATAAGGCAAAGAAACTGTCATCTTTTCTTGGCATGTGCTCGTATTACCGTTCTTTTATCCAAAATTTGACCAATATTGTTGAACCTTTATTAGTGTTAAAACGGAAGAAATCAAAGTTTGCGTGGATAGCGGAAGCAACACGGCTTTTGAACAATTAAACACAGCTGAAATTAATGCCCTAGTGTTCAAATTCATGGAAGGGGACGAGAGGTTGGAGATCGTGGCTGATGCTTCAGATTACGCCGTGGGTTCGGTTTTAATGCAAAAAAAGACATCACTTGGCATTTTTTAGCGAAACGTTAAACGATACACGACGAAATTATACAGCGGCCGAACAAGAAACGTCAGCCATGTTAATGGCAGTTCAGAAGTCCAGGGTTTATTTCGGAAAAGCGCCCGTTACTGTCTATTCAGATAATGCGGTCTTAGGTAGACTATATTCTGGAAAGAATTTAACTCCCAGATTAATTAGATGAACCTTAAAGTTACAAGAGTACAACTTAATCAAGTTAATTTGAATTTCAATTTTTATTCTTTCTGAAAAATTGGTTCTAAATTTCTTTCTTTATATATTTACTGATCAATTTTTAGCAGCATAATGCACAAAAATTTTTGGAAGGATTATAAATTTTCCTTTTAAAAAATTATTTTCATATACATAGTCCAAACACATCTGTATACAGTTTAACGCGAAATATCGGTTAACACGGATTATGGATCATTCCGGATTATGGGTGTCCGAATTAACGACTTTTGACTGTACTATGTAATTTCATGCATTTTGTTTCTCTTAACACGAAAAGATATCCTTTCTGGAAATGAACAAAATACAGAAAACACTGGCATTGCTGGCGAGATTTAAGTGGGGTGTGAAATGAAAGAGAGGTGGTTTCACATGTTTCGTAGAAAAGAGGCTAATTTGACTTTGAAATACCCTCGGAATAGCCTGTGACACGAGCCAGTTTTGTTTATCTACGGACTTTCGCCTTCCACGTCTACAAACGCCACACAAACATCTCATCTCTCATCAATTAGCTTTGAAATTAAGTGATCATGGCAGTGTGAGTAAAAATTAGTGAGTTTGGCTCATATGTTGCACTGCATAGAATTCAGCGACTCCAAGGTTGAATGAAAATTATTTTCGTTACACACGATTCTCAAAAGTATCAGATTCTTTGGCTCCGAAAGAAATGGAGAAGTAGGATATTGAAACTGAGCTGACACTTAATGAAATGTTTGAGAAAGTTTCTGTATTAATGAACTGTCCTACTGTACTATCGGAAGAACATATGAAAGATCTCCCCGAAGTTTTTTTATTATTATTAAAGGAAGCAGGGCTAACTGTTAATGCATAACAATGTAAGTTCGTAACGAAATAATGACGATATTCGGGGTAGAAAATTTAGACTGAGGATTCTAAAATAAAAATAAAAATTATCCTCCGCCAAATAAGGCAAAGAAACTGTCATCTTTTCTTGGCATGTGCTCGTATTACCGTTCTTTTATCCAAAATTTGACCAATATTCTTGAACATTTATTAGTGTTAAAACGGAAGAAATCAAAGTTTGCGTGGATAGCGGAAGCAACACGGCTTTTGAACAATTAAACACAGCTGAAATTAATGCCCTAGTGTTCAAATTCATGGAAGGGGACGAGAGGTTGGAGATCGTGGCTGATGCTTCAGATTACGCCGTGGGTTCGGTTTTAATGCAAAAAAAGACATCACTTGGCATTTTTTAGCGAAACGTTAAACGATACACGACGAAATTATACAGCTGCCGAACAAGAAACGTCAGCCATGTTAATGGCAGTTCAGAAGTCCAGGGTTTATTTCGGAAAAGCGCCCGTTACTGTCTATTCAGATAATGCGGTCTTAGGTAGACTATATTCTGGAAAGAATTTAACTCCCAGATTAATTAGATGGACCTTAAAGTTACAAGAGTACAACTTAATCAAGTTAATTTGAATTTCAATTTTTATTCTTTCTGAAAAATTGGTTCTAAATTTCTTTCTTTATATATTTACTGATCAATTTTTAGCAGCATAATGCACAAAAATTTTTGGAAGGATTATAAATTTTCCTTTTAAAAAATTATTTTCATATACATAGTCCAAACACATCTGTATACAGTTTAACGCGAAATATCGGTTAACACGGATTATGGATCATTCCGGATTATGGGTGTCCGAATTAACGACTTTTGACTGTACTATGTAATTTCATGCATTTTGTTTCTCTTAACACGAAAAGATATCCTTTCTGGAAATGAACAAAATACAGAAAACACTGGCATTGCTGGCGAGATTTAAGTGGGGTGTGAAATGAAAGAGAGGTGGTTTCACATGTTTCGTAGAAAAGAGGCTAATTTGACTTTGAAATACCCTCGGAATAGCCTGTGACACGAGCCAGTTTTGTTTATCTACGGACTTTCGCCTTCCACGTCTACAAACGCCACACAAACATCTCATCTCTCATCAATTAGCTTTGGAATTAAGTGATCATGGCAGTGTGAGTAAAAATTAGTGAGTTTGGCTCATATGTTGCACTGCATAGAATTCAGCGACTCCAAGGTTGAATGAAAATTATTTTCGTTACACACGATTCTCAAAAGTATCAGATTCTTTGGCTCCGAAAGAAATGGAGAAGTAGGATATTGAAACTGAGCTGACACTTAATGAAATGTTTGAGAAAGTTTCTGTATTAATGAACTGTCCTACTGTACTATCGGAAGAACATATGAAAGATCTCCCCGAAGTTTTTTTATTATTATTAAAGGAAGCAGGGCTAACTGTTAATGCATAACAATGTAAGTTCGTAACGAAATAATGACGATATTCGGGGTAGAAAATTTAGACTGAGGATTCTAAAATAAAAATAAAAATTATCCTCCGCCAAATAAGGCAAAGAAACTGTCATCTTTTCTTGGCATGTGCTCGTATTACCGTTCTTTTATCCAAAATTTGACCAATATTGTTGAACCTTTATTAGTGTTAAAACGGAAGAAATCAAAGTTTGCGTGGATAGCGGAAGCAACACGGCTTTTGAACAATTAAACACAGCTGAAATTAATGCCCTAGTGTTCAAATTCATGGAAGGGGACGAGAGGTTGGAGATCGTGGCTGATGCTTCAGATTACGCCGTGGGTTCGGTTTTAATGCAAAAAAAGACATCACTTGGCATTTTTTAGCGAAACGTTAAACGATACACGACGAAATTATACAGCTGCCGAACAAGAAACGTCAGCCATGTTAATGGCAGTTCAGAAGTCCAGGGTTTATTTCGGAAAAGCGCCCGTTACTGTCTATTCAGATAATGCGGTCTTAGGTAGACTATATTCTGGAAAGAATTTAACTCCCAGATTAATTAGATGGACCTTAAAGTTACAAGAGTACAACTTAATCAATTTAATTTGAATTTCAATTTTTATTCTTTCTGAAAAATTGGTTCTAAATTTCTTTCTTTATATATTTACTGATCAATTTTTAGCAGCATAATGCACAAAAATTTTTGGAAGGATTATAAATTTTCCTTTTAAAAAATTATTTTCATATACATAGTCCAAACACATCTGTATACAGTTTAACGCGAAATATCGGTTAACACGGATTATGGATCATTCCGGATTATGGGTGTCCGAATTAACGACTTTTGACTGTACTATGTAATTTCATGCATTTTGTTTCTCTTAACACGAAAAGATATCCTTTCTGGAAATGAACAAAATACAGAAAACACTGGCATTGCTGGCGAGATTTAAGTGGGGTGTGAAATGAAAGAGAGGTGGTTTCACATGTTTCGTAGAAAAGAGGCTAATTTGACCTTGAAATACCCTCGGAATAGCCTGTGACACGAGCCAGTTTTGTTTATCTACGGACTTTCGCCTTCCACGTCTACAAACGCCACACAAACATCTCATCTCTCATCAATTAGCTTTGGAATTAAGTGATCATGGCAGTGTGAGTAAAAATTAATGAGTTTGGCTCATATGTTGCACTGCATTGAATTCAGCGACTCCAAGGTTGAATGAAAATTATTTTCGTTACACACGATTCTCAAAAGTATCAGATTCTTTGGCTCCGAAAGAAATGGAGAAGTAGGATATTGAAACTGAGCTGACACTTAATGAAATGTTTGAGAAAGTTTCTGTATTAATGAACTGTCCTACTGTACTATCGGAAGAACATATGAAAGATCTCCCCGAAGTTTTTTTATTATTATTAAAGGAAGCAGGGCTAACTGTTAATGCATAACAATGTAAGTTCGTAACGAAATAATGACGATATTCGGGGTAGAAAATTTAGACTGAGGATTCTAAAATAAAAATAAAAATTATCCTCCGCCAAATAAGGCAAAGAAACTGTCATCTTTTCTTGGCATGTGCTCGTATTACCGTTCTTTTATCCAAAATTTGACCAATATTCTTGAACATTTATTAGTGTTAAAACGGAAGAAATCAAAGTTTGCGTGGATAGCGGAAGCAACACGGCTTTTGAACAATTAAACACAGCTGAAATTAATGCCCTAGTGTTCAAATTCATGGAAGGGGACGAGAGGTTGGAGATCGTGGCTGATGCTTCAGATTACGCCGTGGGTTCGGTTTTAATGCAAAAAAAGACATCACTTGGCATTTTTAGCGAAACGTTAAACGATACACGACGAAATTATACAGCGGCCGAACAAGAAACGTCAGCCATGTTAATGGCAGTTCAGAAGTCCAGGGTTTATTTCGGAAAAGCGCCCGTTACTGTCTATTCAGATAATGCGGTCTTAGGTAGACTATATTCTGGAAAGAATTTAACTCCCAGATTAATTAGATGAACCTTAAAGTTACAAGAGTACAACTTAATCAAGTTAATTTGAATTTCAATTTTTATTCTTTCTGAAAAATTGGTTCTAAATTTCTTTCTTTATATATTTACTGATCAATTTTTAGCAGCATAATGCACAAAAATTTTTGGAAGGATTATAAATTTTCCTTTTAAAAAATTATTTTCATATACATAGTCCAAACACATCTGTATACAGTTTAACGCGAAATATCGGTTAACACGGATTATGGATCATTCCGGATTATGGGTGTCCGAATTAACGACTTTTGACTGTACTATGTAATTTCATGCATTTTGTTTCTCTTAACACGAAAAGATATCCTTTCTGGAAATGAACAAAATACAGAAAACACTGGCATTGCTGGCGAGATTTAAGTGGGGTGTGAAATGAAAGAGAGGTGGTTTCACATGTTTCGTAGAAAAGAGGCTAATTTGACTTTGAAATACCCTCGGAATAGCCTGTGACACGAGCCAGTTTTGTTTATCTACGGACTTTCGCCTTCCACGTCTACAAACGCCACACAAACATCTCATCTCTCATCAATTAGCTTTGGAATTAAGTGATCATGGCAGTGTGAGTAAAAATTAATGAGTTTGGCTCATATGTTGCACTGCATTGAATTCAGCGACTCCAAGGTTGAATGAAAATTATTTTCGTTACACACGATTCTCAAAAGTATCAGATTCTTTGGCTCCGAAAGAAATGGAGAAGTAGGATATTGAAACTGAGCTGACACTTAATGAAATGTTTGAGAAAGTTTCTGTATTAATGAACTGTCCTACTGTACTATCGCAAGAACATATGAAAGATCTCCCCGAAGTTTTTTTATTATTATTAAAGGAAGCAGGGCTAACTGTTAATGCATAACAAGGTAAGTTCGTAACGAAATAATGACGATATTCGGGGTAGAAAATTTAGACTGAGGATTCTAAAATAAAAATAAAAATTATCCTCCGCCAAATAAGGCAAAGAAACTGTCATCTTTTCTTGGCATGTGCTCGTATTACCGTTCTTTTATCCAAAATTTGACCAATATTGTTGAACCTTTATTAGTGTTAAAACGGAAGAAATCAAAGTTTGCGTGGATAGCGGAAGCAACACGGCTTTTGAACAATTAAACACAGCTGAAATTAATGCCCTAGTGTTCAAATTCATGGAAGGGGACGAGAGGTTGGAGATCGTGGCTGATGCTTCAGATTACGCCGTGGGTTCGGTTTTAATGCAAAAAAAGACATCACTTGGCATTTTTTAGCGAAACGTTAAACGATACACGACGAAATTATACAGCGGCCGAACAAGAAATGTCAGCCATGTTAATGGCAGTTCAGAAGTCCAGGGTTTATTTCGGAAAAGCGCCCGTTACTGTCTATTCAGATAATGCGGTCTTAGGTAGACTATATTCTGGAAAGAATTTAACTCCCAGATTAATTAGATGAACCTTAAAGTTACAAGAGTACAACTTAATCAAGTTAATTTGAATTTCAATTTTTATTCTTTCTGAAAAATTGGTTCTAAATTTCTTTCTTTATATATTTACTGATCAATTTTTAGCAGCATAATGCACAAAAATTTTTGGAAGGATTATAAATTTTCCTTTTAAAAAATTATTTTCATATACATAGTCCAAACACATCTGTATACAGTTTAACGCGAAATATCGGTTAACACGGATTATGGATCATTCCGGATTATGGGTGTCCGAATTAACGACTTTTGACTGTACTATGTAATTTCATGCATTTTGTTTCTTTTAACACGAAAAGATATCCTTTCTGGAAATGAACAAAATACAGAAAACACTGGCATTGCTGGCGAGATTTAAGTGGGGTGTGAAATGAAAGAGAGGTGGTTTCACATGTTTCGTAGAAAAGAGGCTAATTTGACTTTGAAATACCCTCGGAATAGCCTGTGACACGAGCCAGTTTTGTTTATCTACGGACTTTCGCCTTCCACCTCTACAAACGCCACACAAACATCTCATCTCTCATCAATTAGCTTTGGAATTAAGTGATCATGGCAGTGTGAGTAAAAATTAGTGAGTTTGGCTCATATGTTGCACTGCATAGAATTCAGCGACTCCAAGGTTGAATGAAAATTATTTTCGTTACACACGATTCTCAAAAGTATCAGATTCTTTGGCTCCGAAAGAAATGGAGAAGTAGGATATTGAAACTGAGCTGGCACTTAATGAAATGTTTGAGAAAGTTTCTGTATTAATGAACTGTCCTACTGTACTATCGGAAGAACATATGAAAGATCTCCACGAAGTTTTTTTATTATTATTAAAGGAAGCAGGGCTAACTGTTAATTCATAACAATGTAAGTTCGTAACGAAATAATGACGATATTCGGGGTAGAAAATTTAGACTGAGGATTCTAAAATAAAAATAAAAATTATCCTCCGCCAAATAAGGCAAAGAAACTGTCATCTTTTCTTGGCATGTGCTCGTATTACCGTTCTTTTATCCAAAATTTGACCAATATTGTTGAACCTTTATTAGTGTTAAAACGGAAGAAGTCAAAGTTTGCGTGGATAGCGGAAGCAACACGGCTTTTGAACAATTAAACACAGCTGAAATTAATGCCCTAGTGTTCAAATTCATGGAAGGGGACGAGAGGTTGGAGATCGTGGCTGATGCTTCAGATTACGCCGTGGGTTCGGTTTTAATGCAAAAAAAGACATCACTTGGCATTTTTTAGCGAAACGTTAAACGATACACGACGAAATTATACAGCGGCCGAACAAGAAACGTCAGCCATGTTAATGGCAGTTCAGAAGTCCAGGGTTTATTTCGGAAAAGCGCCCGTTACTGTCTATTCAGATAATGCGGTCTTAGGTAGACTATATTCTGGAAAGAATTTAACTCCCAGATTAATTAGATGAACCTTAAAGTTACAAGAGTACAACTTAATCAAGTTAATTTGAATTTCAATTTTTATTCTTTCTGAAAAATTGGTTCTAAATTTCTTTCTTTATATATTTACTGATCAATTTTTAGCAGCATAATGCACAAAAATTTTTGGAAGGATTATAAATTTTCCTTTTAAAAAATTATTTTCATATACATAGTCCAAACACATCTATATACAGTTTAACGCGAAATATCGGTTAACACGGATTATGGATCATTCCGGATTATGGGTGTCCGAATTAACGACTTTTGACTGTACTATGTAATTTCATGCATTTTGTTTCTCTTAACACGAAAAGATATCCTTTCTGGAAATGAACAAAATACAGAAAACACTGGCATTGCTGGCGAGATTTAAGTGGGGTGTGAAATGAAAGAGAGGTGTTTCGTAGAAAAGAGGCTAATTTGACTTTGAAATACCCTCGGAATAGCCTGTGACACGAGCCAGTTTTGTTTATCTACGGACTTTCGCCTTCCACGTCTACAAACGCCACACAAACATCTCATCTCTCATCAATTAGCTTTGGAATTAAGTGATCATGGCAGTGTGAGTAAAAATTAATGAGTTTGGCTCATATGTTGCACTGCATTGAATTCAGCGACTCCAAGGTTGAATGAAAATTATTTTCGTTACACACGATTCTCAAAAGTATCAGATTCTTTGGCTCCGAAAGAAATGGAGAAGTAGGATATTGAAACTGAGCTGACACTTAATGAAATGTTTGAGAAAGTTTCTGTATTAATGAACTGTCCTACTGTACTATCGCAAGAACATATGAAAGATCTCCCCGAAGTTTTTTTATTATTATTAAAGGAAGCAGGGCTAACTGTTAATGCATAACAAGGTAAGTTCGTAACGAAATAATGACGATATTCGGGGTAGAAAATTTAGACTGAGGATTCTAAAATAAAAATAAAAATTATCCTCCGCCAAATAAGGCAAAGAAACTGTCATCTTTTCTTGGCATGTGCTCGTATTACCGTTCTTTTATCCAAAATTTGACCAATATTGTTGAACCTTTATTAGTGTTAAAACGGAAGAAATCAAAGTTTGCGTGGATAGCGGAAGCAACACGGCTTTTGAACAATTAAACACAGCTGAAATTAATGCCCTAGTGTTCAAATTCATGGAAGGGGACGAGAGGTTGGAGATCGTGGCTGATGCTTCAGATTACGCCGTGGGTTCGGTTTTAATGCAAAAAAAGACATCACTTGGCATTTTTTAGCGAAACGTTAAACGATACACGACGAAATTATACAGCGGCCGAACAAGAAATGTCAGCCATGTTAATGGCAGTTCAGAAGTCCAGGGTTTATTTCGGAAAAGCGCCCGTTACTGTCTATTCAGATAATGCGGTCTTAGGTAGACTATATTCTGGAAAGAATTTAACTCCCAGATTAATTAGATGAACCTTAAAGTTACAAGAGTACAACTTAATCAAGTTAATTTGAATTTCAATTTTTATTCTTTCTGAAAAATTGGTTCTAAATTTCTTTCTTTATATATTTACTGATCAATTTTTAGCAGCATAATGCACAAAAATTTTTGGAAGGATTATAAATTTTCCTTTTAAAAAATTATTTTCATATACATAGTCCAAACACTTCTGTATACAGTTTAACGCGAAATATCGGTTAACACGGATTATGGATCATTCCGGATTATGGGTGTCCGAATTAACGACTTTTGACTGTACTATGTAATTTCATGCATTTTGTTTCTTTTAACACGAAAAGATATCCTTTCTGGAAATGAACAAAATACAGAAAACACTGGCATTGCTGGCGAGATTTAAGTGGGGTGTGAAATGAAAGAGAGGTGGTTTCACATGTTTCGTAGAAAAGAGGCTAATTTGACTTTGAAATACCCTCGGAATAGCCTGTGACACGAGCCAGTTTTGTTTATCTACGGACTTTCGCCTTCCACCTCTACAAACGCCACACAAACATCTCATCTCTCATCAATTAGCTTTGGAATTAAGTGATCACGGCAGTGTGAGTAAAAATTAGTGAGTTTGGCTCATATGTTGCACTGCATAGAATTCAGCGACTCCAAGGTTGAATGAAAATTATTTTCGTTACACACGATTCTCAAAAGTATCAGATTCTTTGGCTCCGAAAGAAATGGAGAAGTAGGATATTGAAACTGAGCTGGCACTTAATGAAATGTTTGAGAAAGTTTCTGTATTAATGAACTGTCCTACTGTACTATCGGAAGAACATATGAAAGATCTCCACGAAGTTTTTTTATTATTATTAAAGGAAGCAGGGCTAACTGTTAATGCATAACAATGTAAGTTCGTAACGAAATAATGACGATATTCGGGGTAGAAAATTTAGACTGAGGATTCTAAAATAAAAATAAAAATTATCCTCCGCCAAATAAGGCAAAGAAACGATCATCTTTTCTTGGCATGTGCTCGTATTGCCGTTCTTTTATCCAAAATTTGACCAATATTGTTGAACCTTTATTAGTGTTAAAACGGAAGAAATCAAAGTTTGCGTGCATAGCGGAAGCAACACGGCTTTTGAACAATTAAACACAGCTGAAATTAATGCCCTAGTGTTCAAATTCATGGAAGGGGACGAGAGGTTGGAGATCGTGGCTGATGCTTCAGATTACGCCGTGGGTTCGGTTTTAATGCAAAAAAAGACATCACTTGGCATTTTTTAGCGAAACGTTAAACGATACACGACGAAATTATACAGCGGCCGAACAAGAAACGTCAGCCATGTTAATGGCAGTTCAGAAGTCCAGGGTTTATTTCGGAAAAGCGACTGTTACTGTCTATTCAGATAATGCGGTCTTAGGTAGACTATATTCTGGAAAGAATTTAACTCCCAGATTAATTAGATGAACCTTAAAGTTACAAGAGTACAACTTAATCAAGTTAATTTGAATTTCAATTTTTATTCTTTCTGAAAAATTGGTTCTAAATTTCTTTCTTTATATATTTACTGATCAATTTTTAGCAGCATAATGCACAAAAATTTTTGGAAGGATTATAAATTTTCCTTTTAAAAAATTATTTTCATATACATAGTCCAAACACATCTGTATACAGTTTAACGCGAAATATCGGTTAACACGGATTATGGATCATTCCGGATTATGGGTGTCCGAATTAACGACTTTTGACTGTACTATGTAATTTCATGCATTTTGTTTCTCTTAACACGAAAAGATATCCTTTCTGGAAATGAACAAAATACAGAAAACACTGGCATTGCTGGCGAGATTTAAGTGGGGTGTGAAATGAAAGAGAGGTGGTTTCACATGTTTCGTAGAAAAGAGGCTAATTTGACTTTGAAATACCCTTGGAATAGCCTGTGACACGAACCAGTTTTGTTTATCTACGGACTTTCGCCTTCCACGTCTACAAACGCCACACAAACATCTCATCTCTCATCAATTAGCTTTGGAATTAAGTGATCATGGCAGTGTGAGTAAAAATTAGTGAGTTTGGCTCATATGTTGCACTGCATAGAATTCAGCGACTCCAAGGTTGAATGAAAATTATTTTCGTTACACACGATTCTCAAAAGTATCAGATTCTTTGGCTCCGAAAGAAATGGAGAAGTAGGATATTGAAACTGAGCTGGCACTTAATGAAATGTTTGAGAAAGTTTCTGTATTAATGAACTGTCCTACTGTACTATCGGAAGAACATATGAAAGATCTCCACGAAGTTTTTTTATTATTATTAAAGGAAGCAGGGCTAACTGTTAATTCATAACAATGTAAGTTCGTAACGAAATAATGACGATATTCGGGGTAGAAAATTTAGACTGAGGATTCTAAAATAAAAATAAAAATTATCCTCCGCCAAATAAGGCAAAGAAACTGTCATCTTTTCTTGGCATGTGCTCGTATTGCCGTTCTTTTATCCAAAATTTGACCAATATTGTTGAACCTTTATTAGTGTTAAAACGGAAGAAGTCAAAGTTTGCGTGGATAGCGGAAGCAACACGGCTTTTGAACAATTAAACACAGCTGAAATTAATGCCCTAGTGTTCAAATTCATGGAAGGGGACGAGAGGTTGGAGATCGTGGCTGATGCTTCAGATTACGCCGTGGGTTCGGTTTTAATGCAAAAAAAGACATCACTTGGCATTTTTTAGCGAAACGTTAAACGATACACGACGAAATTATACAGCGGCCGAACAAGAAACGTCAGCCATGTTAATGGCAGTTCAGAAGTCCAGGGTTTATTTCGGAAAAGCGCCCGTTACTGTCTATTCAGATAATGCGGTCTTAGGTAGACTATATTCTGGAAAGAATTTAACTCCCAGATTAATTAGATGAACCTTAAAGTTACAAGAGTACAACTTAATCAAGTTAATTTGAATTTCAATTTTTATTCTTTCTGAAAAATTGGTTCTAAATTTCTTTCTTTATATATTTACTGATCAATTTTTAGCAGCATAATGCACAAAAATTTTTGGAAGGATTATAAATTTTCCTTTTAAAAAATTATTTTCATATACATAGTCCAAACACATCTGTATACAGTTTAACGCGAAATATCGGTTAACACGGATTATGGATCATTCCGGATTATGGGTGTCCGAATTAACGACTTTTGACTGTACTATGTAATTTCATGCATTTTGTTTCTTTTAACACGAAAAGATATCCTTTCTGGAAATGAACAAAATACAGAAAACACTGGCATTGCTGGCGAGATTTAAGTGGGGTGTGAAATGAAAGAGAGGTGGTTTCACATGTTTCGTAGAAAAGAGGCTAATTTGACTTTGAAATACCCTCGGAATAGCCTGTGACACGAGCCAGTTTTGTTTATCTACGGACTTTCGCCTTCCACCTCTACAAACGCCACACAAACATCTCATCTCTCATCAATTAGCTTTGGAATTAAGTGATCACGGCAGTGTGAGTAAAAATTAGTGAGTTTGGCTCATATGTTGCACTGCATAGAATTCAGCGACTCCAAGGTTGAATGAAAATTATTTTCGTTACACACGATTCTCAAAAGTATCAGATTCTTTGGCTCCGAAAGAAATGGAGAAGTAGGATATTGAAACTGAGCTGGCACTTAATGAAATGTTTGAGAAAGTTTCTGTATTAATGAACTGTCCTACTGTACTATCGGAAGAACATATGAAAGATCTCCACGAAGTTTTTTTATTATTATTAAAGGAAGCAGGGCTAACTGTTAATGCATAACAATGTAAGTTCGTAACGAAATAATGACGATATTCGGGGTAGAAAATTTAGACTGAGGATTCTAAAATAAAAATAAAAATTATCCTCCGCCAAATAAGGCAAAGAAACGATCATCTTTTCTTGGCATGTGCTCGTATTGCCGTTCTTTTATCCAAAATTTGACCAATATTGTTGAACCTTTATTAGTGTTAAAACGGAAGAAATCAAAGTTTGCGTGCATAGCGGAAGCAACACGGCTTTTGAACAATTAAACACAGCTGAAATTAATGCCCTAGTGTTCAAATTCATGGAAGGGGACGAGAGGTTGGAGATCGTGGCTGATGCTTCAGATTACGCCGTGGGTTCGGTTTTAATGCAAAAAAAGACATCACTTGGCATTTTTTAGCGAAACGTTAAACGATACACGACGAAATTATACAGCGGCCGAACAAGAAACGTCAGCCATGTTAATGGCAGTTCAGAAGTCCAGGGTTTATTTCGGAAAAGCGACTGTTACTGTCTATTCAGATAATGCGGTCTTAGGTAGACTATATTCTGGAAAGAATTTAACTCCCAGATTAATTAGATGAACCTTAAAGTTACAAGAGTACAACTTAATCAAGTTAATTTGAATTTCAATTTTTATTCTTTCTGAAAAATTGGTTCTAAATTTCTTTCTTTATATATTTACTGATCAATTTTTAGCAGCATAATGCACAAAAATTTTTGGAAGGATTATAAATTTTCCTTTTAAAAAATTATTTTCATATACATAGTCCAAACACATCTGTATACAGTTTAACGCGAAATATCGGTTAACACGGATTATGGATCATTCCGGATTATGGGTGTCCGAATTAACGACTTTTGACTGTACTATGTAATTTCATGCATTTTGTTTCTCTTAACACGAAAAGATATCCTTTCTGGAAATGAACAAAATACAGAAAACACTGGCATTGCTGGCGAGATTTAAGTGGGGTGTGAAATGAAAGAGAGGTGGTTTCACATGTTTCGTAGAAAAGAGGCTAATTTGACTTTGAAATACCCTTGGAATAGCCTGTGACACGAACCAGTTTTGTTTATCTACGGACTTTCGCCTTCCACGTCTACAAACGCCACACAAACATCTCATCTCTCATCAATTAGCTTTGGAATTAAGTGATCATGGCAGTGTGAGTAAAAATTAGTGAGTTTGGCTCATATGTTGCACTGCATAGAATTCAGCGACTCCAAGGTTGAATGAAAATTATTTTCGTTACACACGATTCTCAAAAGTATCAGATTCTTTGGCTCCGAAAGAAATGGAGAAGTAGGATATTGAAACTGAGCTGGTACTTAATGAAATGTTTGAGAAAGTTTCTGTATTAATGAACTGTCCTACTGTACTATCGGAAGAACATATGAAAGATCTCCACGAAGTTTTTTTATTATTATTAAAGGAAGCAGGGCTAACTGTTAATTCATAACAATGTAAGTTCGTAACGAAATAATGACGATATTCGGGGTAGAAAATTTAGACTGAGGATTCTAAAATAAAAATAAAAATTATCCTCCGCCAAATAAGGCAAAGAAACTGTCATCTTTTCTTGGCATGTGCTCGTATTGCCGTTCTTTTATCCAAAATTTGACCAATATTGTTGAACCTTTATTAGTGTTAAAACGGAAGAAGTCAAAGTTTGCGTGGATAGCGGAAGCAACACGGCTTTTGAACAATTAAACACAGCTGAAATTAATGCCCTAGTGTTCAAATTCATGGAAGGGGACGAGAGGTTGGAGATCGTGGCTGATGCTTCAGATTACGCCGTGGGTTCGGTTTTAATGCAAAAAAAGACATCACTTGGCATTTTTTAGCGAAACGTTAAACGATACACGACGAAATTATACAGCGGCCGAACAAGAAACGTCAGCCATGTTAATGGCAGTTCAGAAGTCCAGGGTTTATTTCGGAAAAGCGCCCGTTACTGTCTATTCAGATAATGCGGTCTTAGGTAGACTATATTCTGGAAAGAATTTAACTCCCAGATTAATTAGATGAACCTTAAAGTTACAAGAGTACAACTTAATCAAGTTAATTTGAATTTCAATTTTTATTCTTTCTGAAAAATTGGTTCTAAATTTCTTTCTTTATATATTTACTGATCAATTTTTAGCAGCATAATGCACAAAAATTTTTGGAAGGATTATAAATTTTCCTTTTAAAAAATTATTTTCATATACATAGTCCAAACACATCTATATACAGTTTAACGCGAAATATCGGTTAACACGGATTATGGATCATTCCGGATTATGGGTGTCCGAATTAACGACTTTTGACTGTACTATGTAATTTCATGCATTTTGTTTCTCTTAACACGAAAAGATATCCTTTCTGGAAATGAACAAAATACAGAAAACACTGGCATTGCTGGCGAGATTTAAGTGGGGTGTGAAATGAAAGAGAGGTGGTTTCACATGTTTCGTAGAAAAGAGGCTAATTTGACTTTGAAATACCCTTGGAATAGCCTGTGACACGAGCCAGTTTTGTGTATCTACGGACTTTCGCCTTCCACGTCTACAAACGCCACACAAACATCTCATCTCTCATCAATTAGCTTTGGAATTAAGTGATCATGGCAGTGTGAGTAAAAATTAGTGAGTTTGGCTCATATGTTGCACTGCATAGAATTCAGCGACTCCAAGGTTGAATGAAAATTATTTTCGTTACACACGATTCTCAAAAGTATCAGATTCTTTGGCTCCGAAAGAAATGGAGAAGTAGGATATTGAAACTGAGCTGACACTTAATGAAATGTTTGAGAAAGTTTTTGTATTAATGAACTGTCCTACTGTACTATCGGAAGAACATATGAAAGATCTCCACGAAGTTTTTTTATTATTATTAAAGGAAGCAGGGCTAACTGTTAATGCATAACAATGTAAGTTCGTAACGAAATAATGACGATATTCGGGGTAGAAAATTTAGACTGAGGATTCTAAAATAAAAATAAAAATTATCCTCCGCCAAATAAGGCAAAGAAACTGTCATCTTTTCTTGGCATGTGCTCGTATTGCCGTTCTTTTATCCAAAATTTGACCAATATTGTTGAACCTTTATTAGTGTTAAAACGGAAGAAGTCAAAGTTTGCGTGGATAGCGGAAGCAACACGGCTTTTGAACAATTAAACACAGCTGAAATTAATGCCCTAGTGTTCAAATTCATGGAAGGGGACGAGAGGTTGGAGATCGTGGCTGATGCTTCAGATTACGCCGTGGGTTCGGTTTTAATGCAAAAAAAGACATCACTTGGCATTTTTTAGCGAAACGTTAAACGATACACGACGAAATTATACAGCGGCCGAACAAGAAACGTCATCCATGTTAATGGCAGTTCAGAAGTCCAGGGTTTATTTCGGAAAAGCGCCCTTTACTGTCTATTCAGATAATGCGGTCTTAGGTAGACTATATTCTGGAAAGAATTTAACTCCCAGATTAATTAGATGAACCTTAAAGTTACAAGAGTACAACTTAATCAAGTTAATTTGAATTTCAATTTTTATTCTTTCTGAAAAATTGGTTCTAAATTTCTTTCTTTATATATTTACTGATCAATTTTTAGCAGCATAATGCACAAAAATTTTTGGAAGGATTATAAATTTTCCTTTTAAAAAATTATTTTCATATACATAGTCCAAACACATCTGTATACAGTTTAACGCGAAATATCGGTTAACACGGATTATGGATCATTCCGGATTATGGGTGTCCGAATTAACGACTTTTGACTGTACTATGTAATTTCATGCATTTTGTTTCTCTTAACACGAAAAGATATCCTTTCTGGAAATGAACAAAATACAGAAAACACTGGCATTGCTGGCGAGATTTAAGTGGGGTGTGAAATGAAAGAGAGGTGGTTTCACATGTTTCGTAGAAAAGAGGCTAATTTGACTTTGAAATACCCTCGGAATAGCCTGTGACACGAGCCAGTTTTGTTTATCTGCGGACTTTCGCCTTCCACGTCTACAAACGCCACACAAACATCTCATCTCTCATCAATTAGCTTTGGAATTAAGTGATCATGGCAGTGTGAGTAAAAATTAGTGAGTTTGGCTCATATGTTGCACTGCATAGAATTCAGCGACTCCAAGGTTGAATGAAAATTATTTTCGTTACACACGATTCTCAAAAGTATCAGATTCTTTGGCTCCGAAAGAAATGGAGAAGTAGGATATTGAAACTGAGCTGGCACTTAATGAAATGTTTGAGAAAGTTTCTGTATTAATGAACTGTCCTACTGTACTATCGGAAGAACATATGAAAGATCTCCACGAAGTTTTTTTATTATTATTAAAGGAAGCAGGGCTAACTGTTAATGCATAACAATGTAAGTTCGTAACGAAATAATGACGATATTCGGGGTAGAAAATTTAGACTGAGGATTCTAAAATAAAAATAAAAATTATCCTCCGCCAAATAAGGCAAAGAAACTGTCATCTTTTCTTGGCATGTGCTCGTATTGCCGTTCTTTTATCCAAAATTTGACCAATATTGTTGAACCTTTATTAGTGTTAAAGCGGAAGAAATCAAAGTTTGCGTGGATAGCGGAAGCAACACGGCTTTTGAACAATTAAACACAGCTGAAATTAATGCCCTAGTGTTCAAATTCATGGAAGGGGACGAGAGGTTGGAGATCGTGGCTGATGCTTCAGATTACGCCGTGGGTTCGGTTTTAATGCAAAAAAAGACATCACTTGGCATTTTTTAGCGAAACGTTAAACGATACACGACGAAATTATACAGCGGCCGAACAAGAAACGTCAGCCATGTTAATGGCAGTTCAGAAGTCCAGGGTTTATTTCGGAAAAGCGCCCGTTACTGTCTATTCAGATAATGCGGTCTTAGGTAGACTATATTCTGGAAAGAATTTAACTCCCAGATTAATTAGATGAACCTTAATGTTACAAGAGTACAACTTAATCAAGTTAATTTGAATTTCAATTTTTATTCTTTCTGAAAAATTGGTTCTAAATTTCTTTCTTTATATATTTACTGATCAATTTTTAGCAGCATAATGCACAAAAATTTTTGGAAGGATTATAAATTTTCCTTTTAAAAAATTATTTTCATATACATAGTCCAAACACATCTGTATACAGTTTAACGCGAAATATCGGTTAACACGGATTATGGATCATTCCGGATTATGGGTGTCCGAATTAACGACTTTTGACTGTACTATGTAATTTCATGCATTTTGTTTCTCTTAACACGAAAAGATATCCTTTCTGGAAATGAACAAAATACAGAAAACACTGGCATTGCTGGCGAGATTTAAGTGGGGTGTGAAATGAAAGAGAGGTGGTTTCACATGTTTCGTAGAAAAGAGGCTAATTTGACTTTGAAATACCCTCGGAATAGCCTGTGACACGAGCCAGTTTTGTTTATCTACGGACTTTCGCCTTCCACCTCTACAAACGCCACACAAACATCTCATCTCTCATCAATTAGCTTTGGAATTAAGTGATCATGGCAGTGTGAGTAAAAATTAGTGAGTTTGGCTCATATGTTGCACTGCATAGAATTCAGCGACTCCAAGGTTGAATGAAAATTATTTTCGTTACACACGATTCTCAAAAGTATCAGATTCTTTGGCTCCGAAAGAAATGGAGAAGTAGGATATTGAAACTGAGCTGGCACTTAATGAAATGTTTGAGAAAGTTTCTGTATTAATGAACTGTCCTACTGTACTATCGGAAGAACATATGAAAGATCTCCACGAAGTTTTTTTATTATTATTAAAGGAAGCAGGGCTAACTGTTAATGCATAACAATGTAAGTTCGTAACGAAATAATGACGATATTCGGGGTAGAAAATTTAGACTGAGGATTCTAAAATAAAAATAAAAATTATCCTCCGCCAAATAAGGCAAAGAAACTGTCATCTTTTCTTGGCATGTGCTCGTATTGCCGTTCTTTTATCCAAAATTTGACCAATATTGTTGAACCTTTATTAGTGTTAAAACGGAAGAAATCAAAGTTTGCGTGGATAGCGGAAGCAACACGGCTTTTGAACAATTAAACACAGCTGAAATTAATGCCCTAGTGTTCAAATTCATGGAAGGGGACGAGAGGTTGGAGATCGTGGCTGATGCTTCAGATTACGCCGTGGGTTCGGTTTTAATGCAAAAAAAGACATCACTTGGCATTTTTTAGCGAAACGTTAAACGATACACGACGAAATTATACAGCGGCCGAACAAGAAACGTCAGCCATGTTAATGGCAGTTCAGAAGTCCAGGGTTTATTTCGGAAAAGCGCCCGTTACTGTCTATTCAGATAATGCGGTCTTAGGTAGACTATATTCTGGAAAGAATTTAACTCCCAGATTAATTAGATGAACCTTAAAGTTACAAGAGTACAACTTAATCAAGTTAATTTGAATTTCAATTTTTATTCTTTCTGAAAAATTGGTTCTAAATTTCTTTCTTTATATATTTACTGATCAATTTTTAGCAGCATAATGCACAAAAATTTTTGGAAGGATTATAAATTTTCCTTTTAAAAAATTATTTTCATATACATAGTCCAAACACATCTGTATACAGTTTAACGCGAAATATCGGTTAACACGGATTATGGATCATTCCGGATTATGGGTGTCCGAATTAACGACTTTTGACTGTACTATGTAATTTCATGCATTTTGTTTCTCTTAACACGAAAAGATATCCTTTCTGGAAATGAACAAAATACAGAAAACACTGGCATTGCTGGCGAGATTTAAGTGGGGTGTGAAATGAAAGAGAGGTGGTTTCACATGTTTCGTAGAAAAGAGGCTAATTTGACTTTGAAATACCCTCGGAATAGCCTGTGACACGAGCCAGGTTTGTTTATCTACGGACTTTCGCCTTCCACGTCTACAAACGCCACACAAACATCTCATCTCTCATCAATTAGCTTTGGAATTAAGTGATCATGGCAGTGTGAGTAAAAATTAGTGAGTTTGGCTCATATGTTGCACTGCATAGAATTCAGCGACTCCAAGGTTGAATGAAAATTATTTTCGTTACACACGATTCTCAAAAGTATCAGATTCTTTGGCTCCGAAAGAAATGGAGAAGTAGGATATTGAAACTGAGCTGACACTTAATGAAATGTTTGAGAAAGTTTCTGTATTAATGAACTGTCCTACTGTACTATCGGAAGAACATATGAAAGATCTCCCCGAAGTTTTTTTATTATTATTAAAGGAAGCAGGGCTAACTGTTAATGCATAACAATGTAAGTTCTTAACGAAATAATGACGATATTCGGGGTACAAAATTTAGACTGAGGATTCTAAAATAAAAATAAAAATTATCCTCCGCCAAATAAGGCAAAGAAACTGTCATCTTTTCTTGGCATGTGCTCGTATTACCGTTCTTTTATCCAAAATTTGACCAATATTGTTGAACCTTTATTAGTGTTAAAACGGAAGAAATCAAAGTTTGCGTGGATAGCGGAAGCAACACGGCTTTTGAACAATTAAACACAGCTGAAATTAATGCCCTAGTGTTCAAATTCATGGAAGGGGACGAGAGGTTGGAGATCGTGGCTGATGCTTCAGATTACGCCGTGGGTTCGGTTTTAATGCAAAAAAAGACATCACTTGGCATTTTTTAGCGAAACGTTAAACGATACACGACGAAATTATACAGCGGCCGAACAAGAAACGTCAGCCATGTTAATGGCAGTTCAGAAGTCCAGGGTTTATTTCGGAAAAGCGCCCGTTACTGTCTATTCAGATAATGCGGTCTTAGGTAGACTATATTCTGGAAAGAATTTAACTCCCAGATTAATTAGATGAACCTTAAAGTTACAAGAGTACAACTTAATCAAGTTAATTTGAATTTCAATTTTTATTCTTTCTGAAAAATTGGTTCTAAATTTCTTTCTTTATATATTTACTGATCAATTTTTAGCAGCATAATGCACAAAAATTTTTGGAAGGATTATAAATTTTCCTTTTAAAAAATTATTTTCATATACATAGTCCAAACACATCTGTATACAGTTTAACGCGAAATATCGGTTAACACGGATTATGGATCATTCCGGATTATGGGTGTCCGAATTAACGACTTTTGACTGTACTATGTAATTTCATGCATTTTGTTTCTCTTAACACGAAAAGATATCCTTTCTGGAAATGAACAAAATACAGAAAACACTGGCATTGCTGGCGAGATTTAAGTGGGGTGTGAAATGAAAGAGAGGTGGTTTCACATGTTTCGTAGAAAAGAGGCTAATTTGACTTTGAAATACCCTCGGAATAGCCTGTGACACGAGCCAGTTTTGTTTATCTACGGACTTTCGCCTTCCACGTCTACAAACGCCACACAAACATCTCATCTCTCATCAATTAGCTTTGGAATTAAGTGATCATGGCAGTGTGAGTAAAAATTAGTGAGTTTGGCTCATATGTTGCACTGCATAGAATTCAGCGACTCCAAGGTTGAATGAAAATTATTTTCGTTACACACGATTCTCAAAAGTATCAGATTCTTTGGCTCCGAAAGAAATGGAGAAGTAGGATATTGAAACTGAGCTGACACTTAATGAAATGTTTGAGAAAGTTTCTGTATTAATGAACTGTCCTACTGTACTATCGGAAGAACATATGAAAGATCTCCCCGAAGTTTTTTTATTATTATTAAAGGAAGCAGGGCTAACTGTTAATGCATAACAATGTAAGTTCGTAACGAAATAATGACGATATTCGGGGTAGAAAATTTAGACTGAGGATTCTAAAATAAAAATAAAAATTATCCTCCGCCAAATAAGGCAAAGAAACTGTCATCTTTTCTTGGCATGTGCTCGTATTACCGTTCTTTTATCCAAAATTTGACCAATATTGTTGAACCTTTATTAGTGTTAAAACGGAAGAAATCAAAGTTTGCGTGGATAGCGGAAGCAACACGGCTTTTGAACAATTAAACACAGCTGAAATTAATGCCCTAGTGTTCAAATTCATGGAAGGGGACGAGAGGTTGGAGATCGTGGCTGATGCTTCAGATTACGCCGTGGGTTCGGTTTTAATGCAAAAAAAGACATCACTTGGCATTTTTTAGCGAAACGTTAAACGATACACGACGAAATTATACAGCTGCCGAACAAGAAACGTCAGCCATGTTAATGGCAGTTCAGAAGTCCAGGGTTTATTTCGGAAAAGCGCCCGTTACTGTCTATTCAGATAATGCGGTCTTAGGTAGACTATATTCTGGAAAGAATTTAACTCCCAGATTAATTAGATGGACCTAAAGTTACAAGAGTACAACTTAATCAAGTTAATTTGAATTTCAATTTTTATTCTTTCTGAAAAATTGGTTCTAAATTTCTTTCTTTATATATTTACTGATCAATTTTTAGCAGCATAATGCACAAAAATTTTTGGAAGGATTATAAATTTTCCTTTTAAAAAATTATTTTCATATACATAGTCCAAACACATCTGTATACAGTTTAACGCGAAATATCGGTTAACACGGATTATGGATCATTCCGGATTATGGGTGTCCGAATTAACGACTTTTGACTGTACTATGTAATTTCATGCATTTTGTTTCTCTTAACACGAAAAGATATCCTTTCTGGAAATGAACAAAATACAGAAAACACTGGCATTGCTGGCGAGATTTAAGTGGGGTGTGAAATGAAAGAGAGGTGTTTCGTAGAAAAGAGGCTAATTTGACTTTGAAATACCCTCGGAATAGCCTGTGACACGAGCCAGTTTTGTTTATCTACGGACTTTCGCCTTCCACGTCTACAAACGCCACACAAACATCTCATCTCTCTTCAGTTAGCTTTGGAATTAAGTGATCATGGCAGTGTGAGTAAAAATTAGTGAGTTTGGCTCATATGTTGCACTGCATAGAATTCAGCGACTCCAAGGTTGAATGAAAATTATTTTCGTTACACACGATTCTCAAAAGTATCAGATTCTTTGGCTCCGAAAGAAATGGAGAAGTAGGATATTGAAACTGAGCTGACACTCAATGAAATGTTTGAGAAAGTTTCTGTATTAATGAACTGTCCTACTGTAGTATCGGAAGAACATATGAAAGATCTACCCGAAGTTTTTTTATTATTATTAAAGGAAGCAGGGCTAACTGTTAATGCATAACAATGTAAGTTCGTAACGAAATAATGACGATATTCGGGGTAGAAAATTTAGACTGAGGATTCTAAAATAAAAATAAAAATTATCCTCCGCCAAATAAGGCAAAGAAACTGTCATCTTTTCTTGGCATGTGCTCGTATTACCGTTCTTTTATCCAAAATTTGACCAATATTGTTGAACCTTTATTAGTGTTAAAACGGAAGAAATCAAAGTTTGCGTGGATAGCGGAAGCAACACGGCTTTTGAACAATTAAACACAGCTGAAATTAATGCCCTAGTGTTCAAATTCATGGAAGGGGACGAGAGGTTGGAGATCGTGGCTGATGCTTCAGATTACGCCGTGGGTTCGGTTTTAATGCAAAAAAAGACATCACTTGGCATTTTTTAGCGAAACGTTAAACGATACACGACGAAATTATACAGCGGCCGAACAAGAAACGTCAGCCATGTTAATGGCAGTTCAGAAGTCCAGGGTTTATTTCGGAAAAGCGCCCGTTACTGTCTATTCACATAATGCGGTCTTAGGTAGACTATATTCTGGAAAGAATTTAACTCCCAGATTAATTAGATGAACCTTAAAGTTACAAGAGTACAACTTAATCAAGTTAATTTGAATTTCAATTTTTATTCTTTCTGAAAAATTGGTTCTAAATTTCTTTCTTTATATATTTACTGATCAATTTTTAGCAGCATAATGCACAAAAATTTTTGGAAGGATTATAAATTTTCCTTTTAAAAAATTATTTTCATATACATAGTCCAAACACATCTGTATACAGTTTAACGCGAAATATCGGTTAACACGGATTATGGATCATTCCGGATTATGGGTGTCCGAATTAACGACTTTTGACTGTACTATGTAATTTCATGCATTTTGTTTCTCTTAACACGAAAAGATATCCTTTCTGGAAATGAACAAAATACAGAAAACACTGGCATTGCTGGCGAGATTTAAGTGGGGTGTGAAATGAAAGAGAGGTGGTTTCACATGTTTCGTAGAAAAGAGGCTAATTTGACTTTGAAATACCCTCGGAATAGCCTGTGACACGAGCCAGTTTTGTTTATCTACGGACTTTCGCCTTCCACGTCTACAAACGCCACACAAACATCTCATCTCTCATCAATTAGCTTTGGAATTAAGTGATCATGGCAGTGTGAGTAAAAATTAGTGAGTTTGGCTCATATGTTGCACTGCATAGAATTCAGCGACTCCAAGGTTGAATGAAAATTATTTTCGTTACACACGATTCTCAAAAGTATCAGATTCTTTGGCTCCGAAAGAAATGGAGAAGTAGGATATTGAAACTGAGCTGACACTTAATGAAATGTTTGAGAAAGTTTCTGTATTAATGAACTGTCCTACTGTACTATCGGAAGAACATATGAAAGATCTCCCCGAAGTTTTTTTATTATTATTAAAGGAAGCAGGGCTAACTGTTAATGCATAACAATGTAAGTTCGTAACGAAATAATGACGATATTCGGGGTAGAAAATTTAGACTGAGGATTCTAAAATAAAAATAAAAATTATCCTCCGCCAAATAAGGCAAAGAAACTGTCATCTTTTCTTGGCATGTGCTCGTATTACCGTTCTTTTATCCAAAATTTGACCAATATTGTTGAACCTTTATTAGTGTTAAAACGGAAGAAATCAAAGTTTGCGTGGATAGCGGAAGCAACACGGCTTTTGAACAATTAAACACAGCTGAAATTAATGCCCTAGTGTTCAAATTCATGGAAGGGGACGAGAGGTTGGAGATCGTGGCTGATGCTTCAGATTACGCCGTGGGTTCGGTTTTAATGCAAAAAAGACATCACTTGGCATTTTTTAGCGAAACGTTAAACGATACACGACGAAATTATACAGCGGCCGAACAAGAAACGTCAGCCATGTTAATGGCAGTTCAGAAGTCCAGGGTTTATTTCGGAAAAGCGCCCGTTACTGTCTATTCAGATAATGCGGTCTTAGGTAGACTATATTCTGGAAAGAATTTAACTCCCAGATTAATTAGATGAACCTTAAAGTTACAAGAGTACAACTTAATCAAGTTAATTTGAATTTCAATTTTTATTCTTTCTGAAAAATTGGTTCTAAATTTCTTTCTTTATATATTTACTGATCAATTTTTAGCAGCATAATGCACAAAAATTTTTGGAAGGATTATAAATTTTCCTTTTAAAAAATTATTTTCATATACATAGTCCAAACACATCTGTATACAGTTTAACGCGAAATATCGGTTAACACGGATTATGGATCATTCCGGATTATGGGTGTCCGAATTAACGACTTTTGACTGTACTATGTAATTTCATGCATTTTGTTTCTCTTAACACGAAAAGATATCCTTTCTGGAAATGAACAAAATACAGAAAACACTGGCATTGCTGGCGAGATTTAAGTGGGGTGTGAAATGAAAGAGAGGTGGTTTCACATGTTTCGTAGAAAAGAGGCTAATTTGACTTTGAAATACCCTCGGAATAGCCTGTGACACGAGCCAGTTTTGTTTATCTACGGACTTTCGCCTTCCACGTCTACAAACGCCACACAAACATCTCATCTCTCATCAATTAGCTTTGGAATTAAGTGATCATGGCAGTGTGAGTAAAAATTAGTGAGTTTGGCTCATATGTTGCACTGCATAGAATTCAGCGACTCCAAGGTTGAATGAAAATTATTTTCGTTACACACGATTCTCAAAAGTATCAGATTCTTTGGCTCCGAAAGAAATGGAGAAGTAGGATATTGAAACTGAGCTGACACTTAATGAAATGTTTGAGAAAGTTTCTGTATTAATGAACTGTCCTACTGTACTATCGGAAGAACATATGAAAGATCTCCCCGAAGTTTTTTTATTATTATTAAAGGAAGCAGGGCTAACTGTTAATGCATAACAATGTAAGTTCGTAACGAAATAATGACGATATTCGGGGTAGAAAATTTAGACTGAGGATTCTAAAATAAAAATAAAAATTATCCTCCGCCAAATAAGGCAAAGAAACTGTCATCTTTTCTTGGCATGTGCTCGTATTACCGTTCTTTTATCCAAAATTTGACCAATATTGTTGAACCTTTATTAGTGTTAAAACGGAAGAAATCAAAGTTTGCGTGGATAGCGGAAGCAACACGGCTTTTGAACAATTAAACACAGCTGAAATTAATGCCCTAGTGTTCAAATTCATGGAAGGGGACGAGAGGTTGGAGATCGTGGCTGATGCTTCAGATTACGCCGTGGGTTCGGTTTTAATGCAAAAAAAGACATCACTTGGCATTTTTTAGCGAAACGTTAAACGATACACGACGAAATTATACAGCGGCCGAACAAGAAACGTCAGCCATGTTAATGGCAGTTCAGAAGTCCAGGGTTTATTTCGGAAAAGCGCCCGTTACTGTCTATTCAGATAATGCGGTCTTAGGTAGACTATATTCTGGAAAGAATTTAACTCCCAGATTAATTAGATGAACCTTAAAGTTACAAGAGTACAACTTAATCAAGTTAATTTGAATTTCAATTTTTATTCTTTCTGAAAAATTGGTTCTAAATTTCTTTCTTTATATATTTACTGATCAATTTTTAGCAGCATAATGCACAAAAATTTTTGGAAGGATTATAAATTTTCCTTTTAAAAAATTATTTTCATATACATAGTCCAAACACATCTGTATACAGTTTAACGCGAAATATCGGTTAACACGGATTATGGATCATTCCGGATTATGGGTGTCCGAATTAACGACTTTTGACTGTACTATGTAATTTCATGCATTTTGTTTCTCTTAACACGAAAAGATATCCTTTCTGGAAATGAACAAAATACAGAAAACACTGGCATTGCTGGCGAGATTTAAGTGGGGTGTGAAATGAAAGAGAGGTGGTTTCACATGTTTCGTAGAAAAGAGGCTAATTTGACTTTGAAATACCCTCGGAATAGCCTGTGACACGAGCCAGTTTTGTTTATCTACGGACTTTCGCCTTCCACGTCTACAAACGCCACACAAACATCTCATCTCTCATCAATTAGCTTTGGAATTAAGTGATCATGGCAGTGTGAGTAAAAATTAGTGAGTTTGGCTCATATGTTGCACTGCATAGAATTCAGCGACTCCAAGGTTGAATGAAAATTATTTTCGTTACACACGATTCTCAAAAGTATCAGATTCTTTGGCTCCGAAAGAAATGGAGAAGTAGGATATTGAAACTGAGCTGACACTTAATGAAATGTTTGAGAAAGTTTCTGTATTAATGAACTGTCCTACTGTACTATCGGAAGAACATATGAAAGATCTCCCCGAAGTTTTTTTATTATTATTAAAGGAAGCAGGGCTAACTGTTAATGCATAACAATGTAAGTTCGTAACGAAATAATGACGATATTCGGGGTAGAAAATTTAGACTGAGGATTCTAAAATAAAAATAAAAATTATCCTCCGCCAAATAAGGCAAAGAAACTGTCATCTTTTCTTGGCATGTGCTCGTATTACCGTTCTTTTATCCAAAATTTGACCAATATTGTTGAACCTTTATTAGTGTTAAAACGGAAGAAATCAAAGTTTGCGTGGATAGCGGAAGCAACACGGCTTTTGAACAATTAAACACAGCTGAAATTAATGCCCTAGTGTTCAAATTCATGGAAGGGGACGAGAGGTTGGAGATCGTGGCTGATGCTTCAGATTACGCCGTGGGTTCGGTTTTAATGCAAAAAAAGACATCACTTGGCATTTTTTAGCGAAACGTTAAACGATACACGACGAAATTATACAGCGGCCGAACAAGAAACGTCAGCCATGTTAATGGCAGTTCAGAAGTCCAGGGTTTATTTCGGAAAAGCGCCCGTTACTGTCTATTCAGATAATGCGGTCTTAGGTAGACTATATTCTGGAAAGAATTTAACTCCCAGATTAATTAGATGAACCTTAAAGTTACAAGAGTACAACTTAATCAAGTTAATTTGAATTTCAATTTTTATTCTTTCTGAAAAATTGGTTCTAAATTTCTTTCTTTATATATTTACTGATCAATTTTTAGCAGCATAATGCACAAAAATTTTTGGAAGGATTATAAATTTTCCTTTTAAAAAATTATTTTCATATACATAGTCCAAACACATCTCTATACAGTTTAACGCGAAATATCGGTTAACACGGATTATGGATCATTCCGGATTATGGGTGTCCGAATTAACGACTTTTGACTGTACTATGTAATTTCATGCATTTTGTTTCTCTTAACACGAAAAGATATCCTTTCTGGAAATGAACAAAATACAGAAAACACTGGCATTGCTGGCGAGATTTAAGTGGGGTGTGAAATGAAAGAGAGGTGGTTTCACATGTTTCGTAGAAAAGAGGCTAATTTGACTTTGAAATACCCTCGGAATAGCCTGTGACACGAGCCAGTTTTGTTTATCTACGGACTTTCGCCTTCCACGTCTACAAACGCCACACAAACATCTCATCTCTCATCAATTAGCTTTGGAATTAAGTGATCATGGCAGTGTGAGTAAAAATTAGTGAGTTTGGCTCATATGTTGCACTGCATAGAATTCAGCGACTCCAAGGTTGAATGAAAATTATTTTCGTTACACACGATTCTCAAAAGTATCAGATTCTTTGGCTCCGAAAGAAATGGAGAAGTAGGATATTGAAACTGAGCTGACACTTAATGAAATGTTTGAGAAAGTTTCTGTATTAATGAACTGTCCTACTGTACTATCGGAAGAACATATGAAAGATCTCCCCGAAGTTTTTTTATTATTATTAAAGGAAGCAGGGCTAACTGTTAATGCATAACAATGTAAGTTCGTAACGAAATAATGACGATATTCGGGGTAGAAAATTTAGACTGAGGATTCTAAAATAAAAATAAAAATTATCCTCCGCCAAATAAGGCAAAGAAACTGTCATCTTTTCTTGGCATGTGCTCGTATTACCGTTCTTTTATCCAAAATTTGACCAATATTGTTGAACCTTTATTAGTGTTAAAACGGAAGAAATCAAAGTTTGCGTGGATAGCGGAAGCAACACGGCTTTTGAACAATTAAACACAGCTGAAATTAATGCCCTAGTGTTCAAATTCATGGAAGGGGACGAGAGGTTGGAGATCGTGGCTGATGCTTCAGATTACGCCGTGGGTTCGGTTTTAATGCAAAAAAAGACATCACTTGGCATTTTTTAGCGAAACGTTAAACGATACACGACGAAATTATACAGCGGCCGAACAAGAAACGTCAGCCATGTTAATGGCAGTTCAGAAGTCCAGGGTTTATTTCGGAAAAGCGCCCGTTACTGTCTATTCAGATAATGCGGTCTTAGGTAGACTATATTCTGGAAAGAATTTAACTCCCAGATTAATTAGATGAACCTTAAAGTTACAAGAGTACAACTTAATCAAGTTAATTTGAATTTCAATTTTTATTCTTTCTGAAAAATTGGTTCTAAATTTCTTTCTTTATATATTTACTGATCAATTTTTAGCAGCATAATGCACAAAAATTTTTGGAAGGATTATAAATTTTCCTTTTAAAAAATTATTTTCATATACATAGTCCAAACACATCTGTATACAGTTTAACGCGAAATATCGGTTAACACGGATTATGGATCATTCCGGATTATGGGTGTCCGAATTAACGACTTTTGACTGTACTATGTAATTTCATGCATTTTGTTTCTCTTAACACGAAAAGATATCCTTTCTGGAAATGAACAAAATACAGAAAACACTGGCATTGCTGGCGAGATTTAAGTGGGGTGTGAAATGAAAGAGAGGTGGTTTCACATGTTTCGTAGAAAAGAGGCTAATTTGACTTTGAAATACCCTCGGAATAGCCTGTGACACGAGCCAGTTTTGTTTATCTACGGACTTTCGCCTTCCACGTCTACAAACGCCACACAAACATCTCATCTCTCATCAATTAGCTTTGGAATTAAGTGATCATGGCAGTGTGAGTAAAAATTAGTGAGTTTGGCTCATATGTTGCACTGCATAGAATTCAGCGACTCCAAGGTTGAATGAAAATTATTTTCGTTACACACGATTCTCAAAAGTATCAGATTCTTTGGCTCCGAAAGAAATGGAGAAGTAGGATATTGAAACTGAGCTGACACTTAATGAAATGTTTGAGAAAGTTTCTGTATTAATGAACTGTCCTACTGTACTATCGGAAGAACATATGAAAGATCTCCCCGAAGTTTTTTTATTATTATTAAAGGAAGCAGGGCTAACTGTTAATGCATAACAATGTAAGTTCGTAACGAAATAATGACGATATTCGGGGTAGAAAATTTAGACTGAGGATTCTAAAATAAAAATAAAAATTATCCTCCGCCAAATAAGGCAAAGAAACTGTCATCTTTTCTTGGCATGTGCTCGTATTACCGTTCTTTTATCCAAAATTTGACCAATATTGTTGAACCTTTATTAGTGTTAAAACGGAAGAAATCAAAGTTTGCGTGGATAGCGGAAGCAACACGGCTTTTGAACAATTAAACACAGCTGAAATTAATGCCCTAGTGTTCAAATTCATGGAAGGGGACGAGAGGTTGGAGATCGTGGCTGATGCTTCAGATTACGCCGTGGGTTCGGTTTTAATGCAAAAAAAGACATCACTTGGCATTTTTTAGCGAAACGTTAAACGATACACGACGAAATTATACAGCGGCCGAACAAGAAACGTCAGCCATGTTAATGGCAGTTCAGAAGTCCAGGGTTTATTTCGGAAAAGCGCCCGTTACTGTCTATTCAGATAATGCGGTCTTAGGTAGACTATATTCTGGAAAGAATTTAACTCCCAGATTAATTAGATGAACCTTAAAGTTACAAGAGTACAACTTAATCAAGTTAATTTGAATTTCAATTTTTATTCTTTCTGAAAAATTGGTTCTAAATTTCTTTCTTTATATATTTACTGATCAATTTTTAGCAGCATAATGCACAAAAATTTTTGGAAGGATTATAAATTTTCCTTTTAAAAAATTATTTTCATATACATAGTCCAAACACATCTGTATACAGTTTAACGCGAAATATCGGTTAACACGGATTATGGATCATTCCGGATTATGGGTGTCCGAATTAACGACTTTTGACTGTACTATGTAATTTCATGCATTTTGTTTCTCTTAACACGAAAAGATCTCCTTTCTGGAAATGAACAAAATACAGAAAACACTGGCATTGCTGGCGAGATTTAAGTGGGGTGTGAAATGAAAGAGAGGTGGTTTCACATGTTTCGTAGAAAAGAGGCTAATTTGACTTTGAAATACCCTCGGAATAGCCTGTGACACGAGCCAGTTTTGTTTATCTACGGACTTTCGCCTTCCACGTCTACAAACGCCACACAAACATCTCATCTCTCATCAATTAGCTTTGGAATTAAGTGATCATGGCAGTGTGAGTAAAAATTAGTGAGTTTGGCTCATATGTTGCACTGCATAGAATTCAGCGACTCCAAGGTTGAATGAAAATTATTTTCGTTACACACGATTCTCAAAAGTATCAGATTCTTTGGCTCCGAAAGAAATGGAGAAGTAGGATATTGAAACTGAGCTGACACTTAATGAAATGTTTGAGAAAGTTTCTGTATTAATGAACTGTCCTACTGTACTATCGGAAGAACATATGAAAGATCTCCCCGAAGTTTTTTTATTATTATTAAAGGAAGCAGGGCTAACTGTTAATGCATAACAATGTAAGTTCGTAACGAAATAATGACGATATTCGGGGTAGAAAATTTAGACTGAGGATTCTAAAATAAAAATAAAAATTATCCTCCGCCAAATAAGGCAAAGAAACTGTCATCTTTTCTTGGCATGTGCTCGTATTACCGTTCTTTTATCCAAAATTTGACCAATATTGTTGAACCTTTATTAGTGTTAAAACGGAAGAAATCAAAGTTTGCGTGGATAGCGGAAGCAACACGGCTTTTGAACAATTAAACACAGCTGAAATTAATGCCCTAGTGTTCAAATTCATGGAAGGGGACGAGAGGTTGGAGATCGTGGCTGATGCTTCAGATTACGCCGTGGGTTCGGTTTTAATGCAAAAAAAGACATCACTTGGCATTTTTTAGCGAAACGTTAAACGATACACGACGAAATTATACAGCTGCCGAACAAGAAACGTCAGCCATGTTAATGGCAGTTCAGAAGTCCAGGGTTTATTTCGGAAAAGCGCCCGTTACTGTCTATTCAGATAATGCGGTCTTAGGTAGACTATATTCTGGAAACAATTTAACTCCCAGATTAATTAGATGGACCTTAAA
Source organism: Stegodyphus dumicola (assembly GCF_044657685.1). Lineage (NCBI taxonomy): Eukaryota > Metazoa > Arthropoda > Arachnida > Araneae > Eresidae > Stegodyphus > Stegodyphus dumicola. Next base: position 134,843,650 of record NC_140780.1, read on the forward strand.
GTTACAAGAGTACAACTTAATCAATTTAATTTGAATTTCAATTTTTATTCTTTCTGAAAAATTGGTTCTAAATTTCTTTCTTTATATATTTACTGATCAATTTTTAGCAGCATAATGCACAAAAATTTTTGGAAGGATTATAAATTTTCCTTTTAAAAAATTATTTTCATATACATAGTCCAAACACATCTGTATACAGTTTAACGCGAAATATCGGTTAACACGGATTATGGATCATTCCGGATTATGGGTGTCCGAATTAACGACTTTTGACTGTACTATGTAATTTCATGCATTTTGTTTCTCTTAACACGAAAAGATATCCTTTCTGGAAATGAACAAAATACAGAAAACACTGGCATTGCTGGCGAGATTTAAGTGGGGTGTGAAATGAAAGAGAGGTGGTTTCACATGTTTCGTAGAAAAGAGGCTAATTTGACCTTGAAATACCCTCGGAATAGCCTGTGACACGAGCCAGTTTTGTTTATCTACGGACTTTCGCCTTCCACGTCTACAAACGCCACACAAACATCTCATCTCTCATCAATTAGCTTTGGAATTAAGTGATCATGGCAGTGTGAGTAAAAATTAATGAGTTTGGCTCATATGTTGCACTGCATTGAATTCAGCGACTCCAAGGTTGAATGAAAATTATTTTCGTTACACACGATTCTCAAAAGTATCAGATTCTTTGGCTCCGAAAGAAATGGAGAAGTAGGATATTGAAACTGAGCTGACACTTAATGAAATGTTTGAGAAAGTTTCTGTATTAATGAACTGTCCTACTGTACTATCGGAAGAACATATGAAAGATCTCCCCGAAGTTTTTTTATTATTATTAAAGGAAGCAGGGCTAACTGTTAATGCATAACAATGTAAGTTCGTAACGAAATAATGACGATATTCGGGGTAGAAAATTTAGACTGAGGATTCTAAAATAAAAATAAAAATTATCCTCCGCCAAATAAGGCAAAGAAACTGTCATCTTTTCTTGGCATGTGCTCGTATTACCGTTCTTTTATCCAAAATTTGACCAATATTGTTGAACCTTTATTAGTGTTAAAACGGAAGAAATCAAAGTTTGCGTGGATAGCGGAAGCAACACGGCTTTTGAACAATTAAACACAGCTGAAATTAATGCCCTAGTGTTCAAATTCATGGAAGGGGACGAGAGGTTGGAGATCGTGGCTGATGCTTCAGATTACGCCGTGGGTTCGGTTTTAATGCAAAAAAAGACATCACTTGGCATTTTTTAGCGAAACGTTAAACGATACACGACGAAATTATACAGCTGCCGAACAAGAAACGTCAGCCATGTTAATGGCAGTTCAGAAGTCCAGGGTTTATTTCGGAAAAGCGCCCGTTACTGTCTATTCAGATAATGCGGTCTTAGGTAGACTATATTCTGGAAACAATTTAACTCCCAGATTAATTAGATGGACCTTAAAGTTACAAGAGTACAACTTAATCAATTTAATTTGAATTTCAATTTTTATTCTTTCTGAAAAATTGGTTCTAAATTTCTTTCTTTATATATTTACTGATCAATTTTTAGCAGCATAATGCACAAAAATTTTTGGAAGGATTATAAATTTTCCTTTTAAAAAATTATTTTCATATACATAGTCCAAACACATCTGTATACAGTTTAACGCGAAATATCGGTTAACACGGATTATGGATCATTCCGGATTATGGGTGTCCGAATTAACGACTTTTGACTGTACTATGTAATTTCATGCATTTTGTTTCTCTTAACACGAAAAGATATCCTTTCTGGAAATGAACAAAATACAGAAAACACTGGCATTGCTGGCGAGATTTAAGTGGGGTGTGAAATGAAAGAGAGGTGGTTTCACATGTTTCGTAGAAAAGAGGCTAATTTGACTTTGAAATACCCTCGGAATAGCCTGTGACACGAGCCAGTTTTGTTTATCTACGGACTTTCGCCTTCCACGTCTACAAACGCCACACAAACATCTCATCTCTCATCAGTTAGCTTTGGAATTAAGTGATCATGGCAGTGTGAGTAAAAATTAGTGAGTTTGGCTCATATGTTGCACTGCATAGAATTCAGCGACTCCAAGGTTGAATGAAAATTATTTTCGTTACACACGATTCTCAAAAGTATCAGATTCTTTGGCTCCGAAAGAAATGGAGAAGTAGGATATTGAAACTGAGCTGACACTCAATGAAATGTTTGAGAAAGTTTCTGTATTAATGAACTGTCCTACTGTAGTATCGGAAGAACATATGAAAGATCTCCCCGAAGTTTTTTTATTATTATTAAAGGAAGCAGGGCTAACTGTTAATGCATAACAATGTAAGTTCGTAACGAAATAATGACGATATTCGGGGTAGAAAATTTAGACTGAGGATTCTAAAATAAAAATAAAAATTATCCTCCGCCAAATAAGGCAAAGAAACTGTCATCTTTTCTTGGCATGTGCTCGTATTACCGTTCTTTTATCCAAAATTTGACCAATATTGTTGAACCTTTATTAGTGTTAAAACGGAAGAAATCAAAGTTTGCGTGGATAGCGGAAGCAACACGGCTTTTGAACAATTAAACACAGCTGAAATTAATGCCCTAGTGTTCAAATTCATGGAAGGGGACGAGAGGTTGGAGATCGTGACTGATGCTTCAGATTACGCCGTGGGTTCGGTTTTAATGCAAAAAAAGACATCACTTGGCATTTTTTAGCGAAACGTTAAACGATACACGACGAAATTATACAGCGGCCGAACAAGAAACGTCAGCCATGTTAATGGCAGTTCAGAAGTCCAGGGTTTATTTCGGAAAAGCGCCCGTTACTGTCTATTCAGATAATGCGGTCTTAGGTAGACTATATTCTGGAAAGAATTTAACTCCCAGATTAATTAGATGAACCTTAAAGTTACAAGAGTACAACTTAATCAAGTTAATTTGAATTTCAATTTTTATTCTTTCTGAAAAATTGGTTCTAAATTTCTTTCTTTATATATTTACTGATCAATTTTTAGCAGCATAATGCACAAAAATTTTTGGAAGGATTATAAATTTTCCTTTTAAAAAATTATTTTCATATACATAGTCCAAACACATCTGTATACAGTTTAACGCGAAATATCGGTTAACACGGATTATGGATCATTCCGGATTATGGGTGTCCGAATTAACGACTTCTGACTGTACTATGTAATTTCATGCATTTTGTTTCTCTTAACACGAAAAGATATCCTTTCTGGAAATGAACAAAATACAGAAAACACTGGCATTGCTGGCGAGATTTAAGTGGGGTGTAAAATGAAAGAGAGGTGTTTCGTAGAAAAGAGGCTAATTTGACTTTGAAATACCCTCGGAATAGCCTGTGACACGAGCCAGTTTTGTTTATCTACGGACTTTCGCCTTCCACGTCTACAAACGCCACACAAACATCTCATCTCTCATCAATTAGCTTTGGAATTAAGTGATCATGGCAGTGTGAGTAAAAATTAATGAGTTTGGCTCATATGTTGCACTGCATTGAATTCAGCGACTCCAAGGTTGAATGAAAATTATTTTCGTTACACACGATTCTCAAAAGTATCAGATTCTTTGGCTCCGAAAGAAATGGAGAAGTAGGATATTGAAACTGAGCTGACACTTAATGAAATGTTTGAGAAAGTTTCTGTATTAATGAACTGTCCTACTGTACTATCGGAAGAACATATGAAAGATCTCCCCGAAGTTTTTTTATTATTATGAAAGGAAGCAGGGCTAACTGTTAATGCATAACAAGGTAAGTTCGTAACGAAATAATGACGATATTCGGGGTAGAAAATTTAGACTGAGGATTCTAAAATAAAAATAAAAATTATCCTCCGCCAAATAAGGCAAAGAAACTGTCATCTTTTCTTGGCATGTGCTCGTATTACCGTTCTTTTATCCAAAATTTGACCAATATTGTTGAACCTTTATTAGTGTTAAAACGGAAGAAATCAAAGTTTGCGTGGATAGCGGAAGCAACACGGCTTTTGAACAATTAAACACAGCTGAAATTAATGCCCTAGTGTTCAAATTCATGGAAGGGGACGAGAGGTTGGAGATCGTGGCTGATGCTTCAGATTACGCCGTGGGTTCGGTTTTAATGCAAAAAAAGACATCACTTGGCATTTTTTAGCGAAACGTTAAACGATACACGACGAAATTATACAGCGGCCGAACAAGAAATGTCAGCCATGTTAATGGCAGTTCAGAAGTCCAGGGTTTATTTCGGAAAAGCGCCCGTTACTGTCTATTCAGATAATGCGGTCTTAGGTAGACTATATTCTGGAAAGAATTTAACTCCCAGATTAATTAGATGAACCTTAAAGTTACAAGAGTACAACTTAATCAAGTTAATTTGAATTTCAATTTTTATTCTTTCTGAAAAATTGGTTCTAAATTTCTTTCTTTATATATTTACTGATCAATTTTTAGCAGCATAATGCACAAAAATTTTTGGAAGGATTATAAATTTTCCTTTTAAAAAATTATTTTCATATACATAGTCCAAACACATCTGTATACAGTTTAACGCGAAATATCGGTTAACACGGATTATGGATCATTCCGGATTATGGGTGTCCGAATTAACGACTTTTGACTGTACTATGTAATTTCATGCATTTTTTTTCTTTTAACACGAAAAGATATCCTTTCTGGAAATGAACAAAATACAGAAAACACTGGCATTGCTGGCGAGATTTAAGTGGGGTGTGAAATGAAAGAGAGGTGGTTTCACATGTTTCGTAGAAAAGAGGCTAATTTGACTTTGAAATACCCTCGGAATAGCCTGTGACACGAGCCAGTTTTGTTTATCTACGGACTTTCGCCTTCCACCTCTACAAACGCCACACAAACATCTCATCTCTCATCAATTAGCTTTGGAATTAAGTGATCACGGCAGTGTGAGTAAAAATTAGTGAGTTTGGCTCATATGTTGCACTGCATAGAATTCAGCGACTCCAAGGTTGAATGAAAATTATTTTCGTTACACACGATTCTCAAAAGTATCAGATTCTTTGGCTCCGAAAGAAATGGAGAAGTAGGATATTGAAACTGAGCTGGCACTTAATGAAATGTTTGAGAAAGTTTCTGTATTAATGAACTGTCCTACTGTACTATCGGAAGAACATATGAAAGATCTCCACGAAGTTTTTTTATTATTATTAAAGGAAGCAGGGCTAACTGTTAATGCATAACAATGTAAGTTCGTAACGAAATAATGACGATATTCGGGGTAGAAAATTTAGACTGAGGATTCTAAAATAAAAAAAAAAATTATCCTCCGCCAAATAAGGCAAAGAAACGGTCATCTTTTCTTGGCATGTGCTCGTATTGCCGTTCTTTTATCCAAAATTTGACCAATATTGTTGAACCTTTATTAGTGTTAAAACGGAAGAAGTCAAAGTTTGCGTGGATAGCGGAAGCAACACGGCTTTTGAACAATTAAACACAGCTGAAATTAATGCCCTAGTGTTCAAATTCATGGAAGGGGAGACGAGAGGTTGGAGATCGTGGCTGATGCTTCAGATTACGCCGTGGGTTCGGTTTTAATGCAAAAAAAGACATCACTTGGCATTTTTTAGCGAAACGTTAAACGATACACGACGAAATTATACAGCGGCCGAACAAGAAACGTCAGCCATGTTAATGGCAGTTCAGAAGTCCAGGGTTTATTTCGGAAAAGCGCCCGTTACTGTCTATTCAGATAATGCGGTCTTAGGTAGACTATATTCTGGAAAGAATTTAACTCCCAGATTAATTAGATGAACCTTAAAGTTACAAGAGTACAACTTAATCAAGTTAATTTGAATTTCAATTTTTATTCTTTCTGAAAAATTGGTTCTAAATTTCTTTCTTTATATATTTACTGATCAATTTTTAGCAGCATAATGCACAAAAATTTTTGGAAGGATTATAAATTTTCCTTTTAAAAAATTATTTTCATATACATAGTCCAAACACATCTATATACAGTTTAACGCGAAATATCGGTTAACACGGATTATGGATCATTCCGGATTATGGGTGTCCGAATTAACGACTTTTGACTGTACTATGTAATTTCATGCATTTTGTTTCTCTTAACACGAAAAGATATCCTTTCTGGAAATGAACAAAATACAGAAAACACTGGCATTGCTGGCGAGATTTAAGTGGGGTGTGAAATGAAAGAGAGGTGGTTTCACATGTTTCGTAGAAAAGAGGCTAATTTGACTTTGAAATACCCTTGGAATAGCCTGTGACACGAGCCAGTTTTGTTTATCTACGGACTTTCGCCTTCCACGTCTACAAACGCCACACAAACATCTCATCTCTCATCAATTAGCTTTGGAATTAAGTGATCATGGCAGTGTGAGTAAAAATTAGTGAGTTTGGCTCATATGTTGCACTGCATAGAATTCAGCGACTCCAAGGTTGAATGAAAATTATTTTCGTTACACACGATTCTCAAAAGTATCAGATTCTTTGGCTCCGAAAGAAATGGAGAAGTAGGATATTGAAACTGAGCTGACACTTAATGAAATGTTTGAGAAAGTTTTTGTATTAATGAACTGTCCTACTGTACTATCGGAAGAACATATGAAAGATCTCCACGAAGTTTTTTTATTATTATTAAAGGAAGCAGGGCTAACTGTTAATGCATAACAATGTAAGTTCGTAACGAAATAATGACGATATTCGGGGTAGAAAATTTAGACTGAGGATTCTAAAATAAAAATAAAAATTATCCTCCGCCAAATAAGGCAAAGAAACTGTCATCTTTTCTTGGCATGTGCTCGTATTGCCGTTCTTTTATCCAAAATTTGACCAATATTGTTGAACCTTTATTAGTGTTAAAACGGAAGAAGTCAAAGTTTGCGTGGATAGCGGAAGCAACACGGCTTTTGAACAATTAAACACAGCTGAAATTAATGCCCTAGTGTTCAAATTCATGGAAGGGGACGAGAGGTTGGAGATCGTGGCTGATGCTTCAGATTACGCCGTGGGTTCGGTTTTAATGCAAAAAAAGACATCACTTGGCATTTTTTAGCGAAACGTTAAACGATACACGACGAAATTATACAGCGGCCGAACAAGAAACGTCATCCATGTTAATGGCAGTTCAGAAGTCCAGGGTTTATTTCGGAAAAGCGCCCTTTACTGTCTATTCAGATAATGCGGTCTTAGGTAGACTATATTCTGGAAAGAATTTAACTCCCAGATTAATTAGATGAACCTTAAAGTTACAAGAGTACAACTTAATCAAGTTAATTTGAATTTCAATTTTTATTCTTTCTGAAAAATTGGTTCTAAATTTCTTTCTTTATATATTTACTGATCAATTTTTAGCAGCATAATGCACAAAAATTTTTGGAAGGATTATAAATTTTCCTTTTAAAAAATTATTTTCATATACATAGTCCAAACACATCTGTATACAGTTTAACGCGAAATATCGGTTAACACGGATTATGGATCATTCCGGATTATGGGTGTCCGAATTAACGACTTTTGACTGTACTATGTAATTTCATGCATTTTGTTTCTCTTAACACGAAAAGATATCCTTTCTGGAAATGAACAAAATACAGAAAACACTGGCATTGCTGGCGAGATTTAAGTGGGGTGTGAAATGAAAGAGAGGTGGTTTCACATGTTTCGTAGAAAAGAGGCTAATTTGACTTTCAAATACCCTCGGAATAGCCTGTGACACGAGCCAGTTTTGTTTATCTACGGACTTTCGCCTTCCACGTCTACAAACGCCACACAAACATCTCATCTCTCATCAATTAGCTTTGGAATTAAGTGATCATGGCAGTGTGAGTAAAAATTAGTGAGTTTGGCTCATATGTTGCACTGCATAGAATTCAGCGACTCCAAGGTTGAATGAAAATTATTTTCGTTACACACGATTCTCAAAAGTATCAGATTCTTTGGCTCCGAAAGAAATGGAGAAGTAGGATATTGAAACTGAGCTGGCACTTAATGAAATGTTTGAGAAAGTTTCTGTATTAATGAACTGTCCTACTGTACTATCGGAAGAACATATGAAAGATCTCCACGAAGTTTTTTTATTATTATTAAAGGAAGCAGGGCTAACTGTTAATGCATAACAATGTAAGTTCGTAACGAAATAATGACGATATTCGGGGTAGAAAATTTAGACTGAGGATTCTAAAATAAAAATAAAAATTATCCTCCGCCAAATAAGGCAAAGAAACTGTCATCTTTTCTTGGCATGTGCTCGTATTGCCGTTCTTTTATCCAAAATTTGACCAATATTGTTGAACCTTTATTAGTGTTAAAGCGGAAGAAATCAAAGTTTGCGTGGATAGCGGAAGCAACACGGCTTTTGAACAATTAAACACAGCTGAAATTAATGCCCTAGTGTTCAAATTCATGGAAGGGGACGAGAGGTTGGAGATCGTGGCTGATGCTTCAGATTACGCCGTGGGTTCGGTTTTAATGCAAAAAAAGACATCACTTGGCATTTTTTAGCGAAACGTTAAACGATACACGACGAAATTATACAGCGGCCGAACAAGAAACGTCAGCCATGTTAATGGCAGTTCAGAAGTCCAGGGTTTATTTCGGAAAAGCGCCCGTTACTGTCTATTCAGATAATGCGGTCTTAGGTAGACTATATTCTGGAAAGAATTTAACTCCCAGATTAATTAGATGAACCTTAAAGTTACAAGAGTACAACTTAATCAAGTTAATTTGAATTTCAATTTTTATTCTTTCTGAAAAATTGGTTCTAAATTTCTTTCTTTATATATTTACTGATCAATTTTTAGCAGCATAATGCACAAAAATTTTTGGAAGGATTATAAATTTTCCTTTTAAAAAATTATTTTCATATACATAGTCCAAACACATCTATATACAGTTTAACGCGAAATATCGGTTAACACGGATTATGGATCATTCCGGATTATGGGTGTCCGAATTAACGACTTTTGACTGTACTATGTAATTTCATGCATTTTGTTTCTCTTAACACGAAAAGATATCCTTTCTGGAAATGAACAAAATACAGAAAACACTGGCATTGCTGGCGAGATTTAAGTGGGGTGTGAAATGAAAGAGAGGTGGTTTCACATGTTTCGTAGAAAAGAGGCTAATTTGACTTTGAAATACCCTTGGAATAGCCTGTGACACGAGCCAGTTTTGTTTATCTACGGACTTTCGCCTTCCACGTCTACAAACGCCACACAAACATCTCATCTCTCATCAATTAGCTTTGGAATTAAGTGATCATGGCAGTGTGAGTAAAAATTAGTGAGTTTGGCTCATATGTTGCACTGCATAGAATTCAGCGACTCCAAGGTTGAATGAAAATTATTTTCGTTACACACGATTCTCAAAAGTATCAGATTCTTTGGCTCCGAAAGAAATGGAGAAGTAGGATATTGAAACTGAGCTGGCACTTAATGAAATGTTTGAGAAAGTTTCTGTATTAATGAACTGTCCTACTGTACTATCGGAAGAACATATGAAAGATCTCCACGAAGTTTTTTTATTATTATTAAAGGAAGCAGGGCTAACTGTTAATGCATAACAATGTAAGTTCGTAACGAAATAATGACGATATTCGGGGTAGAAAATTTAGACTGAGGATTCTAAAATAAAAATAAAAATTATCCTCCGCCAAATAAGGCAAAGAAACTGTCATCTTTTCTTGGCATGTGCTCGTATTGCCGTTCTTTTATCCAAAATTTGACCAATATTGTTGAACCTTTATTAGTGTTAAAGCGGAAGAAATCAAAGTTTGCGTGGATAGCGGAAGCAACACGGCTTTTGAACAATTAAACACAGCTGAAATTAATGCCCTAGTGTTCAAATTCATGGAAGGGGACGAGAGGTTGGAGATCGTGGCTGATGCTTCAGATTACGCCGTGGGTTCGGTTTTAATGCAAAAAAAGACATCACTTGGCATTTTTTAGCGAAACGTTAAACGATACACGACGAAATTATACAGCGGCCGAACAAGAAACGTCAGCCATGTTAATGGCAGTTCAGAAGTCCAGGGTTTATTTCGGAAAAGCGCCCGTTACTGTCTATTCAGATAATGCGGTCTTAGGTAGACTATATTCTGGAAAGAATTTAACTCCCAGATTAATTAGATGAACCTTAAAGTTACAAGAGTACAACTTAATCAAGTTAATTTGAATTTCAATTTTTATTCTTTCTGAAAAATTGGTTCTAAATTTCTTTCTTTATATATTTACTGATCAATTTTTAGCAGCATAATGCACAAAAATTTTTGGAAGGATTATAAATTTTCCTTTTAAAAAATTATTTTCATATACATAGTCCAAACACATCTATATACAGTTTAACGCGAAATATCGGTTAACACGGATTATGGATCATTCCGGATTATGGGTGTCCGAATTAACGACTTTTGACTGTACTATGTAATTTCATGCATTTTGTTTCTCTTAACACGAAAAGATATCCTTTCTGGAAATGAACAAAATACAGAAAACACTGGCATTGCTGGCGAGATTTAAGTGGGGTGTGAAATGAAAGAGAGGTGGTTTCACATGTTTCGTAGAAAAGAGGCTAATTTGACTTTGAAATACCCTTGGAATAGCCTGTGACACGAGCCAGTTTTGTTTATCTACGGACTTTCGCCTTCCACGTCTACAAACGCCACACAAACATCTCATCTCTCATCAATTAGCTTTGGAATTAAGTGATCATGGCAGTGTGAGTAAAAATTAGTGAGTTTGGCTCATATGTTGCACTGCATAGAATTCAGCGACTCCAAGGTTGAATGAAAATTATTTTCGTTACACACGATTCTCAAAAGTATCAGATTCTTTGGCTCCGAAAGAAATGGAGAAGTAGGATATTGAAACTGAGCTGACACTTAATGAAATGTTTGAGAAAGTTTTTGTATTAATGAACTGTCCTACTGTACTATCGGAAGAACATATGAAAGATCTCCACGAAGTTTTTTTATTATTATTAAAGGAAGCAGGGCTAACTGTTAATGCATAACAATGTAAGTTCGTAACGAAATAATGACGATATTCGGGGTAGAAAATTTAGACTGAGGATTCTAAAATAAAAATAAAAATTATCCTCCGCCAAATAAGGCAAAGAAACTGTCATCTTTTCTTGGCATGTGCTCGTATTGCCGTTCTTTTATCCAAAATTTGACCAATATTGTTGAACCTTTATTAGTGTTAAAACGGAAGAAGTCAAAGTTTGCGTGGATAGCGGAAGCAACACGGCTTTTGAACAATTAAACACAGCTGAAATTAATGCCCTAGTGTTCAAATTCATGGAAGGGGACGAGAGTTTGGAGATCGTGGCTGATGCTTCAGATTACGCCGTGGGTTCGGTTTTAATGCAAAAAAAGACATCACTTGGCATTTTTTAGCGAAACGTTAAACGATACACGACGAAATTATACAGCGGCCGAACAAGAAACGTCATCCATGTTAATGGCAGTTCAGAAGTCCAGGGTTTATTTCGGAAAAGCGCCCTTTACTGTCTATTCAGATAATGCGGTCTTAGGTAGACTATATTCTGGAAAGAATTTAACTCCCAGATTAATTAGATGAACCTTAAAGTTACAAGAGTACAACTTAATCAAGTTAATTTGAATTTCAATTTTTATTCTTTCTGAAAAATTGGTTCTAAATTTCTTTCTTTATATATTTACTGATCAATTTTTAGCAGCATAATGCACAAAAATTTTTGGAAGGATTATAAATTTTGCTTTTAAAAAATTATTTTCATATACATAGTCCAAACACATCTGTATACAGTTTAACGCGAAATATCGGTTAACACGGATTATGGATCATTCCGGATTATGGGTGTCCGAATTAACGACTTTTGACTGTACTATGTAATTTCATGCATTTTGTTTCTCTTAACACGAAAAGATATCCTTTCTGGAAATGAACAAAATACAGAAAACACTGGCATTGCTGGCGAGATTTAAGTGGGGTGTGAAATGAAAGAGAGGTGGTTTCACATGTTTCGTAGAAAAGAGGCTAATTTGACTTTCAAATACCCTCGGAATAGCCTGTGACACGAGCCAGTTTTGTTTATCTACGGACTTTCGCCTTCCACGTCTACAAACGCCACACAAACATCTCATCTCTCATCAATTAGCTTTGGAATTAAGTGATCATGGCAGTGTGAGTAAAAATTAGTGAGTTTGGCTCATATGTTGCACTGCATAGAATTCAGCGACTCCAAGGTTGAATGAAAATTATTTTCGTTACACACGATTCTCAAAAGTATCAGATTCTTTGGCTCCGAAAGAAATGGAGAAGTAGGATATTGAAACTGAGCTGGCACTTAATGAAATGTTTGAGAAAGTTTCTGTATTAATGAACTGTCCTACTGTACTATCGGAAGAACATATGAAAGATCTCCACGAAGTTTTTTTATTATTATTAAAGGAAGCAGGGCTAACTGTTAATGCATAACAATGTAAGTTCGTAACGAAATAATGACGATATTCGGGGTAGAAAATTTAGACTGAGGATTCTAAAATAAAAATAAAAATTATCCTCCGCCAAATAAGGCAAAGAAACTGTCATCTTTTCTTGGCATGTGCTCGTATTGCCGTTCTTTTATCCAAAATTTGACCAATATTGTTGAACCTTTATTAGTGTTAAAGCGGAAGAAATCAAAGTTTGCGTGGATAGCGGAAGCAACACGGCTTTTGAACAATTAAACACAGCTGAAATTAATGCCCTAGTGTTCAAATTCATGGAAGGGGACGAGAGTTTGGAGATCGTGGCTGATGCTTCAGATTACGCCGTGGGTTCGGTTTTAATGCAAAAAAAGACATCACTTGGCATTTTTTAGCGAAACGTTAAACGATACACGACGAAATTATACAGCGGCCGAACAAGAAACGTCATCCATGTTAATGGCAGTTCAGAAGTCCAGGGTTTATTTCGGAAAAGCGCCCTTTACTGTCTATTCAGATAATGCGGTCTTAGGTAGACTATATTCTGGAAAGAATTTAACTCCCAGATTAATTAGATGAACCTTAAAGTTACAAGAGTACAACTTAATCAAGTTAATTTGAATTTCAATTTTTATTCTTTCTGAAAAATTGGTTCTAAATTTCTTTCTTTATATATTTACTGATCAATTTTTAGCAGCATAATGCACAAAAATTTTTGGAAGGATTATAAATTTTGCTTTTAAAAAATTATTTTCATATACATAGTCCAAACACATCTGTATACAGTTTAACGCGAAATATCGGTTAACACGGATTATGGATCATTCCGGATTATGGGTGTCCGAATTAACGACTTTTGACTGTACTATGTAATTTCATGCATTTTGTTTCTCTTAACACGAAAAGATATCCTTTCTGGAAATGAACAAAATACAGAAAACACTGGCATTGCTGGCGAGATTTAAGTGGGGTGTGAAATGAAAGAGAGGTGGTTTCACATGTTTCGTAGAAAAGAGGCTAATTTGACTTTCAAATACCCTCGGAATAGCCTGTGACACGAGCCAGTTTTGTTTATCTACGGACTTTCGCCTTCCACGTCTACAAACGCCACACAAACATCTCATCTCTCATCAATTAGCTTTGGAATTAAGTGATCATGGCAGTGTGAGTAAAAATTAGTGAGTTTGGCTCATATGTTGCACTGCATAGAATTCAGCGACTCCAAGGTTGAATGAAAATTATTTTCGTTACACACGATTCTCAAAAGTATCAGATTCTTTGGCTCCGAAAGAAATGGAGAAGTAGGATATTGAAACTGAGCTGGCACTTAATGAAATGTTTGAGAAAGTTTCTGTATTAATGAACTGTCCTACTGTACTATCGGAAGAACATATGAAAGATCTCCACGAAGTTTTTTTATTATTATTAAAGGAAGCAGGGCTAACTGTTAATGCATAACAATGTAAGTTCGTAACGAAATAATGACGATATTCGGGGTAGAAAATTTAGACTGAGGATTCTAAAATAAAAATAAAAATTATCCTCCGCCAAATAAGGCAAAGAAACTGTCATCTTTTCTTGGCATGTGCTCGTATTGCCCTTCTTTTATCCAAAATTTGACCAATATTGTTGAACCTTTATTAGTGTTAAAGCGGAAGAAATCAAAGTTTGCGTGGATAGCGGAAGCAACACGGCTTTTGAACAATTAAACACAGCTGAAATTAATGCCCTAGTGTTCAAATTCATGGAAGGGGACGAGAGGTTGGAGATCGTGGCTGATGCTTCAGATTACGCCGTGGGTTCGGTTTTAATGCAAAAAAAGACATCACTTGGCATTTTTTAGCGAAACGTTAAACGATACACGACGAAATTATACAGCGGCCGAACAAGAAACGTCAGCCATGTTAATGGCAGTTCAGAAGTCCAGGGTTTATTTCGGAAAAGCGCCCGTTACTGTCTATTCAGATAATGCGGTCTTAGGTAGACTATATTCTGGAAAGAATTTAACTCCCAGATTAATTAGATGAACCTTAATGTTACAAGAGTACAACTTAATCAAGTTAATTTGAATTTCAATTTTTATTCTTTCTGAAAAATTGGTTCTAAATTTCTTTCTTTATATATTTACTGATCAATTTTTAGCAGCATAATGCACAAAAATTTTTGGAAGGATTATAAATTTTCCTTTTAAAAAATTATTTTCATATACATAGTCCAAACACATCTGTATACAGTTTAACGCGAAATATCGGTTAACACGGATTATGGATCATTCCGGATTATGGGTGTCCGAATTAACGACTTTTGACTGTACTATGTAATTTCATGCATTTTGTTTCTCTTAACACGAAAAGATATCCTTTCTGGAAATGAACAAAATACAGAAAACACTGGCATTGCTGGCGAGATTTAAGTGGGGTGTGAAATGAAAGAGAGGTGGTTTCACATGTTTCGTAGAAAAGAGGCTAATTTGACTTTGAAATACCCTCGGAATAGCCTGTGACACGAGCCAGTTTTGTTTATCTACGGACTTTCGCCTTCCACCTCTACAAACGCCACACAAACATCTCATCTCTCATCAATTAGCTTTGGAATTAAGTGATCATGGCAGTGTGAGTAAAAATTAGTGAGTTTGGCTCATATGTTGCACTGCATAGAATTCAGCGACTCCAAGGTTGAATGAAAATTATTTTCGTTACACACGATTCTCAAAAGTATCAGATTCTTTGGCTCCGAAAGAAATGGAGAAGTAGGATATTGAAACTGAGCTGGCACTTAATGAAATGTTTGAGAAAGTTTCTGTATTAATGAACTGTCCTACTGTACTATCGGAAGAACATATGAAAGATCTCCACGAAGTTTTTTTATTATTATTAAAGGAAGCAGGGCTAACTGTTAATGCATAACAATGTAAGTTCGTAACGAAATAATGACGATATTCGGGGTAGAAAATTTAGACTGAGGATTCTAAAATAAAAATAAAAATTATCCTCCGCCAAATAAGGCAAAGAAACTGTCATCTTTTCTTGGCATATGCTCGTATTGCCGTTCTTTTATCCAAAATTTGACCAATATTGTTGAACCTTTATTAGTGTTAAAGCGGAAGAAATCAAAGTTTGCGTGGATAGCGGAAGCAACACGGCTTTTGAACAATTAAACACAGCTGAAATTAATGCCCTAGTGTTCAAATTCATGGAAGGGGACGAGAGGTTGGAGATCGTGGCTGATGCTTCAGATTACGCCGTGGGTTCGGTTTTAATGCAAAAAAAGACATCACTTGGCATTTTTTAGCGAAACGTTAAACGATACACGACGAAATTATACAGCGGCCGAACAAGAAACGTCAGCCATGTTAATGGCAGTTCAGAAGTCCAGGGTTTATTTCGGAAAAGCGCCCGTTACTGTCTATTCAGATAATGCGGTCTTAGGTAGACTATATTCTGGAAAGAATTTAACTCCCAGATTAATTAGATGAACCTTAATGTTACAAGAGTACAACTTAATCAAGTTAATTTGAATTTCAATTTTTATTCTTTCTGAAAAATTGGTTCTAAATTTCTTTCTTTATATATTTACTGATCAATTTTTAGCAGCATAATGCACAAAAATTTTTGGAAGGATTATAAATTTTCCTTTTAAAAAATTATTTTCATATACATAGTCCAAACACATCTGTATACAGTTTAACGCGAAATATCGGTTAACACGGATTATGGATCATTCCGGATTATGGGTGTCCGAATTAACGACTTTTGACTGTACTATGTAATTTCATGCATTTTGTTTCTCTTAACACGAAAAGATATCCTTTCTGGAAATGAACAAAATACAGAAAACACTGGCATTGCTGGCGAGATTTAAGTGGGGTGTGAAATGAAAGAGAGGTGGTTTCACATGTTTCGTAGAAAAGAGGCTAATTTGACTTTGAAATACCCTCGGAATAGCCTGTGACACGAGCCAGTTTTGTTTATCTACGGACTTTCGCCTTCCACCTCTACAAACGCCACACAAACATCTCATCTCTCACACATTTTGTTTTCCAAAATAAATATTACAAGCAAACTGAGGGATTAGCCATGGGAAGCCCCCTCAGTCCCATCCTGGCTGATATCTACATGCATTATTATGAATCAAAATTGTTTGAAACTTTAAACTTCCCGGCATGGTTTCGCTACGTAGACGATACTTTTACCCTGTTTGAAGGTAATAAAGATGATTTAAATAGAGTTCTTTCAACAATGAATTCTATTGATCCTGCTATTCAGTTCACTTTTGAACTTGAGACTCGCAATTCTCTTCCGTTTCTGGACATTCTGGTCACACGTAACACATCCAACTTCAGTACTACAGTTTACCGTAAACCTTCATCGGTTTGCCTTCCACCACACTTTAAATCATGTCATCCGACTAAACAAAAGTTAGCTTCATTTTATTCCTATGTTTTCCGTGCTCTTCAAGTTTGCTCCTCCAAACTAGCCCTTGACGAAGAACTAAATTATTTAAAAGCAATAGCTATTGACAGGGGCTTTTCACCCAACATTATTAATCAAGCAGTTAAAAAATTCTCATCTCAACACACTAAAAGCCACACTCTTATTTTAGGAGATTATAAAAATTCTGTTGTCATTCCCTTCTTTCCATCAATTAGCTATAAAGTTGCACATATTTTGCAGAAATTTAACTTTCGGGTTGTTTACTCTCCCATCAATAAAATTCCAACTTCTATACTCAAGGACCCCATTCCGGATATGAATTCCTGGGGTATTTATAGGATTCCTTGCCAGTGCGGTTTAATTTACATTGGCCAAACTAAGAGAGCCTTAAAATTTCGCGTCAAAGAACATGAGGCATATGTTAGAAAAAAGGAAACACAGAAGTCTTCTGTTGCTCAACATTGTTGGTCCGAAAATCACACTTTCAATTTTTCTGCTGCCAAAATTATTCAAAAAACATCTTCCATTGGAGAACTGGATTTTCTAGAGGCATTTCACATTCATAAAAATCTTTCTGTTCTAGTTAACGATCCTAATTCCAATCCAAATTTGCCTTCGGCTTTTAGAGAAATTATGTTTTAGTTCTGGTTTCGCCAACAGATGGCGCCACTTGCTTATTCTTGTCCAGGCTTTCTTATCTTATCTAAACATTATTTCCCATCTTGTTCATTTGCGGTTTTGCAGCTGAAGATGATGGTTCGGTAAAACCATCGAAACTAGTCCTGTGAAAATTTTGTAAATTAACGCTGATTTTTGTTGTTTGACTTCTGAATTAGTATTTATTCGGCGTGTTATTGTGTCTTAATTATCTCATCTCTCATCAATTAGCTTTGGAATTAAGTGATCATGGCAGTGTGAGTAAAAATTAGTGAGTTTGGCTCATATGTTGCACTGCATAGAATTCAGCGACTCCAAGGTTGAATGAAAATTATTTTCGTTACACACGATTCTCAAAAGTATCAGATTCTTTGGCTCCGAAAGAAATGGAGAAGTAGGATATTGAAACTGAGCTGGCACTTAATGAAATGTTTGAGAAAGTTTCTGTATTAATGAACTGTCCTACTGTACTATCGGAAGAACATATGAAAGATCTCCACGAAGTTTTTTTATTATTATTAAAGGAAGCAGGGCTAACTGTTAATGCATAACAATGTAAGTTCGTAACGAAATAATGACGATATTCGGGGTAGAAAATTTAGACTGAGGATTCTAAAATAAAAATAAAAATTATCCTCCGCCAAATAAGGCAAAGAAACTGTCATCTTTTCTTGGCATGTGCTCGTATTGCCGTTCTTTTATCCAAAATTTGACCAATATTGTTGAACCTTTATTAGTGTTAAAGCGGAAGAAATCAAAGTTTGCGTGGATAGCGGAAGCAACACGGCTTTTGAACAATTAAACACAGCTGAAATTAATGCCCTAGTGTTCAAATTCATGGAAGGGGACGAGAGGTTGGAGATCGTGGCTGATGCTTCAGATTACGCCGTGGGTTCGGTTTTAATGCAAAAAAAGACATCACTTGGCATTTTTTAGCGAAACGTTAAACGATACACGACGAAATTATACAGCGGCCGAACAAGAAACGTCAGCCATGTTAATGGCAGTTCAGAAGTCCAGGGTTTATTTCGGAAAAGCGCCCGTTACTGTCTATTCAGATAATGCGGTCTTAGGTAGACTATATTCTGGAAAGAATTTAACTCCCAGATTAATTAGATGAACCTTAATGTTACAAGAGTACAACTTAATCAAGTTAATTTGAATTTCAATTTTTATTCTTTCTGAAAAATTGGTTCTAAATTTCTTTCTTTATATATTTACTGATCAATTTTTAGCAGCATAATGCACAAAAATTTTTGGAAGGATTATAAATTTTCCTTTTAAAAAATTATTTTCATATACATAGTCCAAACACATCTGTATACAGTTTAACGCGAAATATCGGTTAACACGGATTATGGATCATTCCGGATTATGGGTGTCCGAATTAACGACTTTTGACTGTACTATGTAATTTCATGCATTTTGTTTCTCTTAACACGAAAAGATATCCTTTCTGGAAATGAACAAAATACAGAAAACACTGGCATTGCTGGCGAGATTTAAGTGGGGTGTGAAATGAAAGAGAGGTGGTTTCACATGTTTCGTAGAAAAGAGGCTAATTTGACTTTGAAATACCCTCGGAATAGCCTGTGACACGAGCCAGTTTTGTTTATCTACGGACTTTCGCCTTCCACCTCTACAAACGCCACACAAACATCTCATCTCTCATCAATTAGCTTTGGAATTAAGTGATCATGGCAGTGTGAGTAAAAATTAGTGAGTTTGGCTCATATGTTGCACTGCATAGAATTCAGCGACTCCAAGGTTGAATGAAAATTATTTTCGTTACACACGATTCTCAAAAGTATCAGATTCTTTGGCTCCGAAAGAAATGGAGAAGTAGGATATTGAAACTGAGCTGGCACTTAATGAAATGTTTGAGAAAGTTTCTGTATTAATGAACTGTCCTACTGTACTATCGGAAGAACATATGAAAGATCTCCACGAAGTTTTTTTATTATTATTAAAGGAAGCAGGGCTAACTGTTAATGCATAACAATGTAA
The DNA here is from genome assembly GCF_044657685.1 of Stegodyphus dumicola. Lineage (NCBI taxonomy): Eukaryota > Metazoa > Arthropoda > Arachnida > Araneae > Eresidae > Stegodyphus > Stegodyphus dumicola. The sequence continues at coordinate 134,863,184 of NC_140780.1, forward strand.
GTTCGTAACGAAATAATGACGATATTCGGGGTAGAAAATTTAGACTGAGGATTCTAAAATAAAAATAAAAATTATCCTCCGTCAAATAAGGCAAAGAAACTGTCATCTTTTCTTGGCATGTGCTCGTATTGCCGTTCTTTTATCCAAAATTTGACCAATATTGTTGAACCTTTATTAGTGTTAAAGCGGAAGAAATCAAAGTTTGCGTGGATAGCGGAAGCAACACGGCTTTTGAACAATTAAACACAGCTGAAATTAATGCCCTAGTGTTCAAATTCATGGAAGGGGACGAGAGGTTGGAGATCGTGGCTGATGCTTCAGATTACGCCGTGGGTTCGGTTTTAATGCAAAAAAAGACATCACTTGGCATTTTTTAGCGAAACGTTAAACGATACACGACGAAATTATACAGCGGCCGAACAAGAAACGTCAGCCATGTTAATGGCAGTTCAGAAGTCCAGGGTTTATTTCGGAAAAGCGCCCGTTACTGTCTATTCAGATAATGCGGTCTTAGGTAGACTATATTCTGGAAAGAATTTAACTCCCAGATTAATTAGATGAACCTTAATGTTACAAGAGTACAACTTAATCAAGTTAATTTGAATTTCAATTTTTATTCTTTCTGAAAAATTGGTTCTAAATTTCTTTCTTTATATATTTACTGATCAATTTTTAGCAGCATAATGCACAAAAATTTTTGGAAGGATTATAAATTTTCCTTTTAAAAAATTATTTTCATATACATAGTCCAAACACATCTGTATACAGTTTAACGCGAAATATCGGTTAACACGGATTATGGATCATTCCGGATTATGGGTGTCCGAATTAACGACATTTGACTGTACTATGTAATTTCATGCATTTTGTTTCTCTTAACACGAAAAGATATCCTTTCTGGAAATGAACAAAATACAGAAAACACTGGCATTGCTGGCGAGATTTAAGTGGGGTGTGAAATGAAAGAGAGGTGGTTTCACATGTTTCGTAGAAAAGAGGCTAATTTGACTTTGAAATACCCTCGGAATAGCCTGTGACACGAGCCAGTTTTGTTTATCTACGGACTTTCGCCTTCCACCTCTACAAACGCCACACAAACATCTCATCTCTCATCAATTAGCTTTGGAATTAAGTGATCATGGCAGTGTGAGTAAAAATTAGTGAGTTTGGCTCATATGTTGCACTGCATAGAATTCAGCGACTCCAAGGTTGAATGAAAATTATTTTCGTTACACACGATTCTCAAAAGTATCAGATTCTTTGGCTCCGAAAGAAATGGAGAAGTAGGATATTGAAACTGAGCTGGCACTTAATGAAATGTTTGAGAAAGTTTCTGTATTAATGAACTGTCCTACTGTACTATCGGAAGAACATATGAAAGATCTCCACGAAGTTTTTTTATTATTATTAAAGGAAGCAGGGCTAACTGTTAATGCATAACAATGTAAGTTCGTAACGAAATAATGACGATATTCGGGGTAGAAAATTTAGACTGAGGATTCTAAAATAAAAATAAAAATTATCCTCCGCCAAATAAGGCAAAGAAACTGTCATCTTTTCTTGGCATGTGCTCGTATTGCCGTTCTTTTATCCAAAATTTGACCAATATTGTTGAACCTTTATTAGTGTTAAAGCGGAAGAAATCAAAGTTTGCGTGGATAGCGGAAGCAACACGGCTTTTGAACAATTAAACACAGCTGAAATTAATGCCCTAGTGTTCAAATTCATGGAAGGGGACGAGAGGTTGGAGATCGTGGCTGATGCTTCAGATTACGCCGTGGGTTCGGTTTTAATGCAAAAAAAGACATCACTTGGCATTTTTTAGCGAAACGTTAAACGATACACGACGAAATTATACAGCGGCCGAACAAGAAACGTCAGCCATGTTAATGGCAGTTCAGAAGTCCAGGGTTTATTTCGGAAAAGCGCCCGTTACTGTCTATTCACATAATGCGGTCTTAGGTAGACTATATTCTGGAAAGAATTTAACTCCCAGATTAATTAGATGAACCTTAAAGTTACAAGAGTACAACTTAATCAAGTTAATTTGAATTTCAATTTTTATTCTTTCTGAAAAATTGGTTCTAAATTTCTTTCTTTATATATTTACTGATCAATTTTTAGCAGCATAATGCACAAAAATTTTTGGAAGGATTATAAATTTTCCTTTTAAAAAATTATTTTCATATACATAGTCCAAACACATCTGTATACAGTTTAACGCGAAATATCGGTTAACACGGATTATGGATCATTCCGGATTATGGGTGTCCGAATTAACGACTTTTGACTGTACTATGTAATTTCATGCATTTTGTTTCTCTTAACACGAAAAGATATCCTTTCTGGAAATGAACAAAATACAGAAAACACTGGCATTGCTGGCGAGATTTAAGTGGGGTGTGAAATGAAAGAGAGGTGGTTTCACATGTTTCGTAGAAAAGAGGCTAATTTGACTTTGAAATACCCTCGGAATAGCCTGTGACACGAGCCAGTTTTGTTTATCTACGGACTTTCGCCTTCCACGTCTACAAACGCCACACAAACATCTCATCTCTCATCAATTAGCTTTGGAATTAAGTGATCATGGCAGTGTGAGTAAAAATTAGTGAGTTTGGCTCATATGTTGCACTGCATAGAATTCAGCGACTCCAAGGTTGAATGAAAATTATTTTCGTTACACACGATTCTCAAAAGTATCAGATTCTTTGGCTCCGAAAGAAATGGAGAAGTAGGATATTGAAACTGAGCTGGCACTTAATGAAATGTTTGAGAAAGTTTCTGTATTAATGAACTGTCCTACTGTAGTATCGGAAGAACATATGAAAGATCTCCACGAAGTTTTTTTATTATTATTAAAGGAAGCAGGGCTAACTGTTAATGCATAACAATGTAAGTTCGTAACGAAATAATGACGATATTCGGGGTAGAAAATTTAGACTGAGGATTCTAAAATAAAAATAAAAATTATCCTCCGCCAAATAAGGCAAAGAAACTGTCATCTTTTCTTGGCATGTGCTCGTATTGCCGTTCTTTTATCCAAAATTTGACCAATATTGTTGAACCTTTATTAGTGTTAAAACGGAAGAAATCAAAGTTTGCGTGGATAGCGGAAGCAACACGGCTTTTGAACAATTAAACACAGCTGAAATTAATGCCCTAGTGTTCAAATCCATGGAAGGGGACGAGAGGTTGGAGATCGTGGCTGATGCTTCAGATTACGCCGTGGGTTCGGTTTTAATGCATAAAAAGACATCACTTGGCATTTTTTAGCGAAACGTTAAACGATACACGACGAAATTATACAGCGGCCGAACAAGAAACGTCAGCCATGTTAATGGCAGTTCAGAAGTCCAGGGTTTATTTCGGAAAAGCGCCCGTTACTGTCTATTCAGATAATGCGGTCTTGGGTAGACTATATTCTGGAAAGAATTTAACTCCCAGATTAATTAGATGAACCTTAAAGTTACATGAGTACAACTTAATCAAGTTAATTTGAATTTCAATTTTTATTCTTTCTGAAAAATTGGTTTTAAATTTCTTTCTTTATATATTTACTGATCAATTTTTAGCAGCATAATGCACAAAAATTTTTGGAAGGATTATAAATTTTCCTTTTAAAAAATTATTTTCATATACATAGTCCAAACACATCTGTATACAGTTTAACGCGAAATATCGGTTAACACGGATTATGGATCATTCCGGATTATGGGTGTCCGAATTAACGACTTTTGACTGTACTATGTAATTTCATGCATTTTGTTTCTCTTAACACGAAAAGATATCCTTTCTGGAAATGAACAAAATACAGAAAACACTGGCATTGCTGGCGAGATTTAAGTGGGGTGTGAAATGAAAGAGAGGTGGTTTCACATGTTTCGTAGAAAAGAGGCTAATTTGACTTTGAAATACCCTCGGAATAGCCTGTGACACGAGCCAGTTTTGTTTATCTACGGACTTTCGCCTTCCACGTCTACAAACGGCACACAAACATCTCATCTCTCATCAATTAGCTTTGGAATTAAGTGATCATGGCAGTGTGAGTAAAAATTAGTGAGTTTGGCTCATATGTTGCACTGCATAGAATTCAGCGACTCCAAGGTTGAATGAAAATTATTTTCGTTACACACGATTCTCAAAAGTATCAGATTCTTTGGCTCCGAAAGAAATGGAGAAGTAGGATATTGAAACTGAGCTGACACTTAATGAAATGTTTGAGAAAGTTTCTGTATTAATGAACTGTCCTACTGTACTATCGGAAGAACATATGAAAGATCTCCCCGAAGTTTTTTTATTATTATTAAAGGAAGCAGGGCTAACTGTTAATGCATAACAATGTAAGTTCGTAACGAAATAATGACGATATTCGGGGTAGAAAATTTAGACTGAGGATTCTAAAATAAAAATAAAAATTATCCTCCGCCAAATAAGGCAAAGAAACTGTCATCTTTTCTTGGCATGTGCTCGTATTACCGTTCTTTTATCCAAAATTTGACCAATATTGTTGAACCTTTATTAGTGTTAAAACGGAAGAAATCAAAGTTTGCGTGGATAGCGGAAGCAACACGGCTTTTGAACAATTAAACACAGCTGAAATTAATGCCCTAGTGTTCAAATTCATGGAAGGGGACGAGAGGTTGGAGATCGTGGCTGATGCTTCAGATTACGCCGTGGGTTCGGTTTTAATGCAAAAAAAGACATCACTTGGCATTTTTTAGCGAAACGTTAAACGATACACGACGAAATTATACAGCGGCCGAACAAGAAACGTCAGCCATGTTAATGGCAGTTCAGAAGTCCAGGGTTTATTTCGGAAAAGCGCCCGTTACTGTCTATTCAGATAATGCGGTCTTAGGTAGACTATATTCTGGAAAGAATTTAACTCCCAGATTAATTAGATGAACCTTAAAGTTACAAGAGTACAACTTAATCAAGTTAATTTGAATTTCAATTTTTATTCTTTCTGAAAAATTGGTTCTAAATTTCTTTCTTTATATATTTACTGATCAATTTTTAGCAGCATAATGCACAAAAATTTTTGGAAGGATTATAAATTTTCCTTTTAAAAAATTATTTTCATATACATAGTCCAAACACATCTGTATACAGTTTAACGCGAAATATCGGTTAACACGGATTATGGATCATTCCGGATTATGGGTGTCCGAATTAACGACTTTTGACTGTACTATGTAATTTCATGCATTTTGTTTCTCTTAACACGAAAAGATATCCTTTCTGGAAATGAACAAAATACAGAAAACACTGGCATTGCTGGCGAGATTTAAGTGGGGTGTGAAATGAAAGAGAGGTGGTTTCACATGTTTCGTAGAAAAGAGGCTAATTTGACTTTGAAATACCCTCGGAATAGCCTGTGACACGAGCCAGTTTTGTTTATCTACGGACTTTCGCCTTCCACGTCTACAAACGCCACACAAACATCTCATCTCTCATCAATTAGCTTTGGAATTAAGTGATCATGGCAGTGTGAGTAAAAATTAGTGAGTTTGGCTCATATGTTGCACTGCATAGAATTCAGCGACTCCAAGGTTGAATGAAAATTATTTTCGTTGCACACGATTCTCAAAAGTATCAGATTCTTTGGCTCCGAAAGAAATGGAGAAGTAGGATATTGAAACTGAGCTGACACTTAATGAAATGTTTGAGAAAGTTTCTGTATTAATGAACTGTCCTACTGTACTATCGGAAGAACATATGAAAGATCTCCCCGAAGTTTTTTTTATTATTATTAAAGGAAGCAGGGCTAACTGTTAATGCATAGCAATGTAAGTTCGTAACGAAATAATGACGATATTCGGGGTAGAAAATTTAGACTGAGGATTCTAAAATAAAAATAAAAATTATCCTCCGCCAAATAAGGCAAAGAAACTGTCATCTTTTCTTGGCATGTGCTCGTATTACCGTTCTTTTATCCAAAATTTCACCAATATTGTTGAACCTTTATTAGTGTTAAAACGGAAGAAATCAAAGTTTGCGTGGATACCGGAAGCAACACGGCTTTTGAACAATTAAACACAGCTGAAATTAATGCCCTAGTGTTCAAATTCATGGAAGGGGACGAGAGGTTGGAGATCGTGGCTGATGCTTCAGATTACGCCGTGAGTTCGGTTTTAATGCAAAAAAAGACATCACTTGGCATTTTTTAGCGAAACATTAAACGATACACGACGAAATTATACAGCGGCCGAACAAGAAACGTCAGCCATGTTAATGGCAGTTCAGAAGTCCAGGGTTTATTTCGGAAAAGCGCCCGTTACTGTCTATTCAGATAATGCGGTCTTAGGTAGACTATATTCTGGAAAGAATTTAACTCCCAGATTAATTAGATGGACCTTAAAGTTACAAGAGTACAACTTAATCAAGTTAATTTGAATTTCAATTTTTATTCTTTCTGAAAAATTGGTTCTAAATTTCTTTCTTTATATATTTACTGATCAATTTTTAGCAGCATAATGCACAAAAATTTTTGGAAGGATTATAAATTTTCCTTTTAAAAAATTATTTTCATATACATAGTCCAAACACATCTGTATACAGTTTAACGCGAAATATCGGTTAACACGGATTATGGATCATTCCGGATTATGGGTGTCCGAATTAACGACTTTTGACTGTACTATGTAATTTCATGCATTTTGTTTCTCTTAACACGAAAAGATATCCTTTCTGGAAATGAACAAAATACAGAAAACACTGGCATTGCTGGCGAGATTTAAGTGGGGTGTGAAATGAAAGAGAGGTGGTTTCACATGTTTCGTAGAAAAGAGGCTAATTTGACTTTGAAATACCCTCGGAATAGCCTGTGACACGAGCCAGTTTTGTTTATCTACGGACTTTCGCCTTCCACGTCTACAAACGCCACACAAACATCTCATCTCTCATCAATTAGCTTTGGAATTAAGTGATCATGGCAGTGTGAGTAAAAATTAGTGAGTTTGGCTCATATGTTGCACTGCATAGAATTCAGCGACTCCAAGGTTGAATGAAAATTATTTTCGTTGCACACGATTCTCAAAAGTATCAGATTCTGTGGCTCCGAAAGAAATGGAGAAGTAGGATATTGAAACTGAGCTGACACTTAATGAAATGTTTGAGAAAGTTTCTGTATTAATGAACTGTCCTACTGTACTATCGGAAGAACATATGAAAGATCTCCCCGAAGTTTTTTTATTATTATTAAAGGAAGCAGGGCTAACTGTTAATGCATAACAATGTAAGTTCGTAACGAAATAATGACGATATTCGGGGAAGAAAATTTAGACTGAGGATTCTAAAATAAAAATAAAAATTATCCTCCGCCAAATAAGGCAAAGAAACTGTCATCTTTTCTTGGCATGTGCTCGTATTACCATTCTTTTATCCAAAATTTGACCAATATTGTTGAACCTTTATTAGTGTTAAAACGGAAGAAATCAAAGTTTGCGTGGATAGCGGAAGCAACACGGCTTTTGAACAATTAAACACAGCTGAAATTAATGCCCTAGTGTTCAAATTCATGGAAGGGGACGAGAGGTTGGAGATCGTGGCTGATGCTTCAGATTACGCCGTGGGTTCGGTTTTAATGCAAAAAAAAAGACATCACTTGGCATTTTTTAGCGAAACGTTAAACGATACACAACGAAATTATACAGCGGCCGAACAAGAAACGTCAGCCATGTTAATGGCAGTTCAGAAGTCCAGGGTTTATTTCGGAAAAGCGCCCGTTACTGTCTATTCAGATAATGCGGTCTTAGGTAGACTATATTCTGGAAAGAATTTAACTCCCAGATTAATTAGATGAACCTTAAAGTTACAAGAGTACAACTTAATCAAGTTAATTTGAATTTCAATTTTTATTCTTTCTGAAAAATTGGTTCTAAATTTCTTTCTTTATATATTTACTGATGAATTTTTAGCAGCATAATGCACAAAAATTTTTGGTAGGATTATAAATTTTCCTTTTAAAAAATTATTTTCATATACATAGTCCAAACACATCTGTATACAGTTTAACGCGAAATATCGGTTAACACGGATTATGGATCATTCCGGATTATGGGTGTCCGAATTAACGACTTTTGACTGTACTATGTAATTTCATACATTTTGTTTCTCTTAACACGAAAAGATATCCTTTCTGGAAATGAACAAAATACAGAAAACACTGGCATTGCTGGCGAGATTTAAGTGGGGTGTGAAATGAAAGAGAGGTGGTTTCACATGTTTCGTAGAAAAGAGGCTAATTTGACTTTGAAATACCCTCGGAATAGCCTGTGACACGAGCCAGTTTTGTTTATCTACGGACTTTCGCCTTCCACGTCTACAAACGCCACACAAACATCTCATCTCTCATTAATTAGCTTTGGAATTAAGTGATGATGGCAGTGTGAGTAAAAATTAGTGAGTTTGGCTCATATGTTGCACTGCATAGAATTCAGCGACTCCAAGGTTGAATGAAAATTATTTTCGTTACACACGATTCTCAAAAGTATCAGATTCTTTGGCTCCGAAAGAAATGGAGAAGTAGGATATTGAAACTGAGCTGACACTTAATGAAATGTTTGAGAAAGTTTCTGTATTAATGAACTGTCCTACTGTACTATCGGAAGAACATATGAAAGATCTCCCCGAAGTTTTTTTATTATTATTAAAGGAAGCAGGGCTAACTGTTAATGCATAGCAATGTAAGTTCGTAACGAAATAATGACGATATTCGGGGTAGAAAATTTAGACTGAGGATTCTAAAATAAAAATAAAAATTATCCTCCGCCAAATAAGGCAAAGGAACTGTCATCTTTTCTTGGCATGTGCTCGTATTACCGTTCTTTTATCCAAAATTTGACCAATATTGTTGAACCTTTATTAGTGTTAAAACGGAAGAAATCAAAGTTTGCGTGGATAGCGGAAGCAACACGGCTTTTGAACAATTAAACACAGCTGAAATTAATGCCCTAGTGTTCAAATTCATGGAAGGGGACGAGAGGTTGGAGATCGTGGCTGATGCTTCAGATTACGCCGTGAGTTCGGTTTTAATGCAAAAAAAGAATCACTTGGCATTTTTAGCGAAACGTTAAACGATACACGACGAAATTATACAGCGGCCGAACAAGAAACGTCAGCCATGTTAATGGCAGTTCAGAAGTCCAGGGTTTATTTCGGAAAAGCGCCCGTTACTGTCTATTCAGATAATGCGGTCTTAGGTAGACTATATTCTGGAAAGAATTTAACTCCCAGATTAATTAGATGGACCTTAAAGTTACAAGAGTACAACTTAATCAAGTTAATTTGAATTTCAATTTTTATTCTTTCTGAAAAATTGGTTCTAAATTTCTTTCTTTATATATTTACTGATCAATTTTTAGCAGCATAATGCACAAAAATTTTTGGAAGGATTATAAATTTTCCTTTTAAAAAATTATTTTCATATACATAGTCCAAACACATCTGTATACAGTTTAACGCGAAATATCGGTTAACACGGATTATGGATCATTCCGGATTATGGGTGTCCGAATTAACGACTTTTGACTGTACTATGTAATTTCAAGCATTTTGTTTCTCTTAACACGAAAAGATATCCTTTCTGGAAATGAACAAAATACAGAAAACACTGGCATTGCTGGCGAGATTTAAGTGGGGTGTGAAATGAAAGAGAGGTGGTTTCACATGTTTCGTAGAAAAGAGGCTAATTTGACTTTCAAATACCCTCGGAATAGCCTGTGACACGAGCCAGTTTTGTTTATCTACGGACTTTCGCCTTCCACGTCTACAAACGCCACACAAACATCTCATCTGTCATCAATTAGCTTTGGAATTAAGTGATCATGGCAGTGTGAGTAAAAATTAGTGAGTTTGGCTCATATGTTGCACTGCATAGAATTCAGCGACTCCAAGGTTGAATGAAAATTATTTTCGTTACACACGATTCTCAAAATTATCAGATTCTGTGGCTCCGAAAGAAATGGAGAAGTAGGATATTGAAACTGAGCTGACACTTAATGAAATGTTTGAGAAAGTTTCTGTATTAATGAACTGTCCTACTGTACTATCGGAAGAACATATGAAAGATCTCCCCGAAGTTTTTTTATTATTATTAAAGGAAGCAGGGCTAACTGTTAATGCATAACAATGTAAGTTCGTAACGAAATAATGACGATATTCGGGGAAGAAAATTTAGACTGAGGATTCTAAAATAAAAATAAAAATTATCCTCCGCCAAATAAGGCAAAGAAACTGTCATCTTTTCTTCGCATGTGCTCGTATTACCATTCTTTTATCCAAAATTTGACCAATATTGTTGAACCTTTATTAGTGTTAAAACGGAAGAAATCAAAGTTTGCGTGGATAGCGGAAGCAACACGGCTTTTGAGCAATTAAACACAGCTGAAATTAATGCCCTAGTGTTCAAATTCATGGAAGGGGACGAGAGGTTGGAGATCGTGGCTGATGCTTCAGATTACGCCGTGGGTTCGGTTTTAATGCAAAAAAAAGACATCACTTGGCATTTTTTAGCGAAACGTTAAACGATACACAACGAAATTATACAGCGGCCGAACAAGAAACGTCAGCCATGTTAATGGCAGTTCAGAAGTCCAGGGTTTATTTCGGAAAAGCGCCCGTTACTGTCTATTCAGATAATGCGGTCTTAGGTAGACTATATTCTGGAAAGAATTTAACTCCCAGATTAATTAGATGAACCTTAAAGTTACAAGAGTACAACTTAATCAAGTTAATTTGAATTTCAATTTTTATTCTTTCTGAAAAATTGGTTCTAAATTTCTTTCTTTATATATTTACTGATGAATTTTTAGCAGCATAATGCACAAAAATTTTTGGTAGGATTATAAATTTTCCTTTTAAAAAATTATTTTCATATACATAGTCCAAACACATCTGTATACAGTTTAACGCGAAATATCGGTTAACACGGATTATGGATCATTCCGGATTATGGGTGTCCGAATTAACGACTTTTGACTGTACTATGTAATTTCATACATTTTGTTTCTCTTAACACGAAAAGATATCCTTTCTGGAAATGAACAAAATACAGAAAACACTGGCATTGCTGGCGAGATTTAAGTGGGGTGTGAAATGAAAGAGAGGTGGTTTCACATGTTTCGTAGAAAAGAGGCTAATTTGACTTTGAAATACCCTCGGAATAGCCTGTGACACGAGCCAGTTTTGTTTATCTACGGACTTTCGCCTTCCACGTCTACAAACGCCACACAAACATCTCATCTCTCATTAATTAGCTTTGGAATTAAATGATGATGGCAGTGTGAGTAAAAATTAGTGAGTTTGGCTCATATGTTGCACTGCATAGAATTCAGCGACTCCAAGGTTGAATGAAAATTATTTTCGTTACACACGATTCTCAAAAGTATCAGATTCTTTGGCTCCGAAAGAAATTGAGAAGTAGGATATTGAAACTGAGCTGACACTTAATGAAATGTTTGAGAAAGTTTCTGTATTAATGAACTGTCCTACTGTACTATCGGAAGAACATATGAAAGATCTCCCCGAAGTTTTTTTATTATTATTAAAGGAAGCAGGGCTAACTGTTAATGCATAACAATGTAAGTTCGTAACGAAATAATGACGATATTCGGGGAAGAAAATTTAGACTGAGGATTCTAAAATAAAAATAAAAATTATCCTCCGCCAAATAAGGCAAAGAAACTGTCATCTTTTCTTGGCATGTGCTCGTATTACCATTCTTTTATCCAAAATTTGACCAATATTGTTGAACCTTTATTAGTGTTAAAACGGAAGAAATCAAAGTTTGCGTGGATAGCGGAAGCAACACGGCTTTTGAACAATTAAACACAGCTGAAATTAATGCCCTAGTGTTCAAATTCATGGAAGGGGACGAGAGGTTGGAGATCGTGGCTGATGCTTCAGATTACGCCGTGGGTTCGGTTTTAATGCAAAAAAAAGACATCACTTGGCATTTTTTAGCGAAACGTTAAACGATACACAACGAAATTATACAGCGGCCGAACAAGAAACGTCAGCCATGTTAATGGCAGTTCAGAAGTCCAGGGTTTATTTCGGAAAAGCGCCCGTTACTGTCTATTCAGATAATGCGGTCTTAGGTAGACTATATTCTGGAAAGAATTTAACTCCCAGATTAATTAGATGAACCTTAAAGTTACAAGAGTACAACTTAATCAAGTTAATTTGAATTTCAATTTTTATTCTTTCTGAAAAATTGGTTCTAAATTTCTTTCTTTATATATTTACTGATGAATTTTTAGCAGCATAATGCACAAAAATTTTTGGTAGGATTATAAATTTTCCTTTTAAAAAATTATTTTCATATACATAGTCCAAACACATCTGTATACAGTTTAACGCGAAATATCGGTTAACACGGATTATGGATCATTCCGGATTATGGGTGTCCGAATTAACGACTTTTGACTGTACTATGTAATTTCATACATTTTGTTTCTCTTAACACGAAAAGATATCCTTTCTGGAAATGAACAAAATACAGAAAACACTGGCATTGCTGGCGAGATTTAAGTGGGGTGTGAAATGAAAGAGAGGTGGTTTCACATGTTTCGTAGAAAAGAGGCTAATTTGACTTTGAAATACCCTCGGAATAGCCTGTGACACGAGCCAGTTTTGTTTATCTACGGACTTTCGCCTTCCACGTCTACAAACGCCACACAAACATCTCATCTCTCATTAATTAGCTTTGGAATTAAATGATGATGGCAGTGTGAGTAAAAATTAGTGAGTTTGGCTCATATGTTGCACTGCATAGAATTCAGCGACTCCAAGGTTGAATGAAAATTATTTTCGTTACACACGATTCTCAAAAGTATCAGATTCTTTGGCTCCGAAAGAAATTGAGAAGTAGGATATTGAAACTGAGCTGACACTTAATGAAATGTTTGAGAAAGTTTCTGTATTAATGAACTGTCCTACTGTACTATCGGAAGAACATATGAAAGATCTCCCCGAAGTTTTTTTATTATTATTAAAGGAAGCAGGGCTAACTGTTAATGCATAGCAATGTAAGTTCGTAACGAAATAATGACGATATTCGGGGTAGAAAATTTAGACTGAGGATTCTAAAATAAAAATAAAAATTATCCTCCGCCAAATAAGGCAAAGGAACTGTCATCTTTTCTTGGCATGTGCTCGTATTACCGTTCTTTTATCCAAAATTTGACCAATATTGTTGAACCTTTATTAGTGTTAAAACGGAAGAAATCAAAGTTTGCGTGGATAGCGGAAGCAACACGGCTTTTGAACAATTAAACACAGCTGAAATTAATGCCCTAGTGTTCAAATTCATGGAAGGGGACGAGAGGTTGGAGATCGTGGCTGATGCTTCAGATTACGCCGTGAGTTCGGTTTTAATGCAAAAAAGAATCACTTGGCATTTTTAGCGAAACGTTAAACGATACACGACGAAATTATACAGCGGCCGAACAAGAAACGTCAGCCATGTTAATGGCAGTTCAGAAGTCCAGGGTTTATTTCGGAAAAGCGCCCGTTACTGTCTATTCAGATAATGCGGTCTTAGGTAGACTATATTCTGGAAAGAATTTAACTCCCAGATTAATTAGATGAACCTTAAAGTTACAAGAGTACAACTTAATCAAGTTAATTTGAATTTCAATTTTTATTCTTTCTGAAAAATTGGTTCTAAATTTCTTTCTTTATATATTTACTGATGAATTTTTAGCAGCATAATGCACAAAAATTTTTGGAAGGATTATAAATTTTCCTTTTAAAAAATTATTTTCATATACATAGTCCAAACACATCTGTATACAGTTTAACGCGAAATATCGGTTAACACGGATTATGGATCATTCCGGATTATGGGTGTCCGAATTAACGACTTTTGACTGTACTATGTAATTTCAAGCATTTTGTTTCTCTTAACACGAAAAGATATCCTTTCTGGAAATGAACAAAATACAGAAAACACTGGCATTGCTGGCGAGATTTAAGTGGGGTGTGAAATGAAAGAGAGGTGGTTTCACATGTTTCGTAGAAAAGAGGCTAATTTGACTTTCAAATACCCTCGGAATAGCCTGTGACACGAGCCAGTTTTGTTTATCTACGGACTTTCGCCTTCCACGTCTACAAACGCCACACAAACATCTCATCTGTCATCAATTAGCTTTGGAATTAAGTGATCATGGCAGTGTGAGTAAAAATTAGTGAGTTTGGCTCATATGTTGCACTGCATAGAATTCAGCGACTCCAAGGTTGAATGAAAATTATTTTCGTTACACACGATTCTCAAAAGTATCAGATTCTGTGGCTCCGAAAGAAATGGAGAAGTAGGATATTGAAACTGAGCTGACACTTAATGAAATGTTTGAGAAAGTTTCTGTATTAATGAACTGTCCTACTGTACTATCGGAAGAACATATGAAAGATCTCCCCGAAGTTTTTTTATTATTATTAAAGGAAGCAGGGCTAACTGTTAATGCATAACAATGTAAGTTCGTAACGAAATAATGACGATATTCGGGGAAGAAAATTTAGACTGAGGATTCTAAAATAAAAATAAAAATTATCCTCCGCCAAATAAGGCAAAGAAACTGTCATCTTTTCTTGGCATGTGCTCGTATTACCATTCTTTTATCCAAAATTTGACCAATATTGTTGAACCTTTATTAGTGTTAAAACGGAAGAAATCAAAGTTTGTGTGGATAGCGGAAGCAACACGGCTTTTGAACAATTAAACACAGCTGAAATTAATGCCCTAGTGTTCAAATTCATGGAAGGGGACGAGAGGTTGGAGATCGTGGCTGATGCTTCAGATTACGCCGTGGGTTCGGTTTTAATGCAAAAAAAAGACATCACTTGGCATTTTTTAGCGAAACGTTAAACGATACACAACGAAATTATACAGCGGCCGAACAAGAAACGTCAGCCATGTTAATGGCAGTTCAGAAGTCCAGGGTTTATTTCGGAAAAGCGCCCGTTACTGTCTATTCAGATAATGCGGTCTTAGGTAGACTATATTCTGGAAAGAATTTAACTCCCAGATTAATTAGATGAACCTTAAAGTTACAAGAGTACAACTTAATCAAGTTAATTTGAATTTCAATTTTTATTCTTTCTGAAAAATTGGTTCTAAATTTCTTTCTTTATATATTTACTGATGAATTTTTAGCAGCATAATGCACAAAAATTTTTGGAAGGATTATAAATTTTCCTTTTAAAAAATTATTTTCATATACATAGTCCAAACACATCTGTATACAGTTTAACGCGAAATATCGGTTAACACGGATTATGGATCATTCCGGATTATGGGTGTCCGAATTAACGACTTTTGACTGTACTATGTAATTTCATACATTTTGTTTCTCTTAACACGAAAAGATATCCTTTCTGGAAATGAACAAAATACAGAAAACACTGGCATTGCTGGCGAGATTTAAGTGGGGTGTGAAATGAAAGAGAGGTGGTTTCACATGTTTCGTAGAAAAGAGGCTAATTTGACTTTGAAATACCCTCGGAATAGCCTGTGACACGAGCCAGTTTTGTTTATCTACGGACTTTCGCCTTCCACGTCTACAAACGCCACACAAACATCTCATCTCTCATCAATTAGCTTTGGAATTAAGTGATGATGGTAGTGTGAGTAAAAATTAGTGAGTTTGGCTCATATGTTGCACTGCATAGAATTCAGCGACTCCAAGGTTGAATGAAAATTATTTTCGTTACACACGATTCTCAAAAGTATCAGATTCTTTGGCTCCGAAAGAAATGGAGAAGTAGGATATTGAAACTGAGCTGACACTTAATGAAATGTTTGAGAAAGTTTCTGTATTAATGAACTGTCCTACTGTACTATCGCAAGAACATATGAAAGATCTCCACGAAGTTTTTTTATTATTATTAAAGGAAGCAGGGCTAACTGTTAATGCATAACAATGTAAGTTCGTAACGAAATAATGACGATATTCGGGGTAGAAAATTTAGACTGAGGATTCTAAAATAAAAATAAAAATTATCCTCCGCCAAATAAGGCAAAGAAACTGTCATCTTTTCTTGGCATGTGCTCGTATTGCCGTTCTTTTATCCAAAATTTGACCAATATTGTTGAACCTTTATTAGTGTTAAAACGGAAGAAATCAAAGTTTGCGTGGATAGCGGAAGCAACACGGCTTTTGAACAATTAAACACAGCTGAAATTAATGCCCTAGTGTTCAAATTCATGGAAGGGGACGAGAGGTTGGAGATCGTGGCTGATGCTTCAGATTACGCCGTGGGTTCGGTTTTAATGCAAAAAAAGACATCACTTGGCATTTTTTAGCGAAACGTTAAACGATACACGACGAAATTATACAGCGGCCGAACAAGAAACGTCAGCCATGTTAATGGCAGTTCAGAAGTCCAGGGTTTATTTCGGAAAAGCGCCCGTTACTGTCTATTCAGATAATGCGGTCTTAGGTAGACTATATTCTGGAAAGAATTTAACTCCCAGATTAATTAGATGAACCTTAAAGTTACAAGAGTACAACTTAATCAAGTTAATTTGAATTTCAATTTTTATTCTTTCTGAAAAATTGGTTCTAAATTTCTTTATATATTTACTGATCAATTTTTAGCAGCATAATGCACAAAAATTTTTGGAAGGATTATAAATTTTCCTTTTAAAAAATTATTTTCATATACATAGTCCAAACACATCTGTATACAGTTTAACGCGAAATATCGGTTAACACGGATTATGGATCATTCCGGATTATGGGTGTCCGAATTAACGACTTTTGACTGTACTATGTAATTTCCTACATTTTGTTTCTCTTAACACGAAAAGATATCCTTTCTGGAAATGAACAAAATACAGAAAACACTGGCATTGCTGGCGAGATTTAAGTGGGGTGTGAAATGAAAGAGAGGTGGTTTCACATGTTTCGTAGAAAAGAGGCTAATTTGACTTTGAAATACCCTCGGAATAGCCTGTGACACGAGCCAGTTTTGTTTATCTACGGACTTTCGCCTTCCACGTCTACAAACGCCACACAAACATCTCATCTCTCATCAATTAGCTTTGGAATTAAGTGATGATGGTAGTGTGAGTAAAAATTAGTGAGTTTGGCTCATATGTTGCACTGCATAGAATTCAGCGACTCCAAGGTTGAATGAAAATTATTTTCGTTACACACGATTCTCAAAAGTATCAGATTCTTTGGCTCCGAAAGAAATGGAGAAGTAGGATATTGAAACTGAGCTGACACTTAATGAAATGTTTGAGAAAGTTTCTGTATTAATGAACTGTCCTACTGTACTATCGGAAGAACATATGAAAGATCTCCACGAAGTTTTTTTATTATTATTAAAGGAAGCAGGGCTAACTGTTAATGCATAACAATGTAAGTTCGTAACGAAATAATGACGATATTCGGGGTAGAAAATTTAGACTGAGGATTCTAAAATAAAAATAAAAATTATCCTCCGCCAAATAAGGCAAAGAAACTGTCATCTTTTCTTGGCATGTGCTCGTATTGCCGTTCTTTTATCCAAAATTTGACCAATATTGTTGAACCTTTATTAGTGTTAAAACCGAAGAAATCAAAGTTTGCGTGGATAGCGGAAGCAACACGGCTTTTGAACAATTAAACACAGCTGAAATTAATGCCCTAGTGTTCAAATTCATGGAAGGGGACGAGAGGTTGGAGATCGTGGCTGATGCTTCAGATTACGCCGTGGGTTCGGTTTTAATGCAAAAAAAGACATCACTTGGCATTTTTTAGCGAAACGTTAAACGATACACGACGAAATTATACAGCGGCCGAACAAGAAACGTCAGCCATGTTAATGGCAGTTCAGAAGTCCAGGGTTTATTTCGGAAAAGCGCCCGTTACTGTCTATTCAGATAATGCGGTCTTAGGTAGACTATATTCTGGAAAGAATTTAACTCCCAGATTAATTAGATGAACCTTAAAGTTACAAGAGTACAACTTAATCAAGTTAATTTGAATTTCAATTTTTATTCTTTCTGAAAAATTGGTTCTAAATTTCTTTATATATTTACTGATCAATTTTTAGCAGCATAATGCACAAAAATTTTTGGAAGGATTATAAATTTTCCTTTTAAAAAATTATTTTCATATACATAGTCCAAACACATCTGTATACAGTTTAACGCGAAATATCGGTTAACACGGATTATGGATCATTCCGGATTATGGGTGTCCGAATTAACGACTTTTGACTGTACTATGTAATTTCATGCATTTTGTTTCTCTTAACACGAAAAGATATCCTTTCTGGAAATGAACAAAATACAGAAAACACTGGCATTGCTGGCGAGATTTAAGTGGGGTGTGAAATGAAAGAGAGGTGGTTTCACATGTTTCGTAGAAAAGAGGCTAATTTGACTTTGAAATACCCTCGGAATAGCCTGTGACACGAGCCAGTTTTGTTTATCTACGGACTTTCGCCTTCCACGTCTACAAACGCCACACAAACATCTCATCTCTCATCAATTAGCTTTGGAATTAAGTGATCATGGCAGTGTGAGTAAAAATTAGTGAGTTTGGCTCATATGTTGCACTGCATAGAATTCAGCGACTCCAAGGTTGAATGAAAATTATTTTCGTTACACACGATTCTCAAAAGTATCAGATTCTTTGGCTCCGAAAGAAATGGAGAAGTAGGATATTGAAACTGAGCTGACACTTAATGAAATGTTTGAGAAAGTTTCTGTATTAATGAACTGTCCTACTGTACTATCGGAAGAACATATGAAAGATCTCCACGAAGTTTTTTTATTATTATTAAAGGAAGCAGGGCTAACTGCTAATGCATAACAATGTAAGTTCGTAACGAAATAATGACGATATTCGGGGTAGAAAATTCAGACTGAGGATTCTAAAATAAAAATAAAAATTATCCTCCGCCAAATAAGGCAAAGAAACTGTCATCTTTTCTTGGCATGTGCTCGTATTGCCGTTCTTTTATCCAAAATTTGACCAATATTGTTGAATCTTTATTAGTGTTAAAACGGAAGAAATCAAAGTTTGCGTGGATAGCGGAAGCAACACGGCTTTTGAACAATTAAACACAGCTGAAATTAATGCCCTAGTGTTCAAATTCATGGAAGGGGACGAGAGGTTGGAGATCGTGGCTGATGCTTCAGATTACGCCGTGGGTTCGGTTTTAATGCAAAAAAAGACATCACTTGGCATTTTTTAGCGAAACGTTAAACGATACACGACGAAATTATACAGCGGCCGAACAAGAAACGTCAGCCATGTTAATGGCAGTTCAGAAGTCCAGGGTTTATTTCGGAAAAGCGCCCGTTACTGTCTATTCAGATAATGCGGTCTTGGGTAGACTATATTCTGGAAAGAATTTAACTCCCAGATTAATTAGATGAACCTTAAAGTTACATGAGTACAACTTAATCAAGTTAATTTGAATTTCAATTTTTATTCTTTCTGTAAAATTGGTTTTAAATTTCTTTCTTTATATATTTACTGATCAATTTTTAGCAGCATAATGCACAAAAATTTTTGGAAGGATTATAAATTTTCCTTTTAAAAAATTATTTTCATATACATAGTCCAAACACATCTGTATACAGTTTAACGCGAAATATCGGTTAACACGGATTATGGATCATTCCGGATTATGGGTGTCCGAATTAACGACTTTTGACTGTACTATGTAATTTCATGCATTTTGTTTCTCTTAACACGAAAAGATATCCTTTCTGGAAATGAACAAAATACAGAAAACACTGGCATTGCTGGCGAGATTTAAGTGGGGTGTGAAATGAAAGAGAGGTGGTTTCACATGTTTCGTAGAAAAGAGGCTAATTTGACTTTGAAATACCCTCGGAATAGCCTGTGACACGAGCCAGTTTTGTTTATCTACGGACTTTCGCCATCCACGTCTACAAACGCCACACAAACATCTCATCTCTCATCAATTAGCTTTGGAATTAAGTGATCATGGCAGTGTGAGTAAAAATTAGTGAGTTTGGCTCATATGTTGCACTGCATAGAATTCAGCGACTCCAAGGTTGAATGAAAATTATTTTCGTTGCACACGATTCTCAAAAGTATCAGATTCTTTGGCTCCGAAAGAAATGGAGAAGTAGGATATTGAAACTGAGCTGACACTTAATGAAATGTTTGAGAAAGTTTCTGTATTAATGAACTGTCCTACTGTACTATCGGAAGAACATATGAAAGATCTCCCCGAAGTTTTTTTATTATTATTAAAGGAAGCAGGGCTAACTGTTAATGCATAGCAATGTAAGTTCGTAACGAAATAATGACGATATTCGGGGTAGAAAATTTAGACTGAGGATTCTAAAATAAAAATAAAAATTATCCTCCGCCAAATAAGGCAAAGAAACTGTCATCTTTTCTTGGCATGTGCTCGTATTACCGTTCTTTTATCCAAAATTTGACCAATATTGTTGAACCTTTATTAGTGTTAAAACGGAAGAAATCAAAGTTTGCGTGGATAGCGGAAGCAACACGGCTTTTGAACAATTAAACACAGCTGAAATTAATGCCCTAGTGTTCAAATTCATGGAAGGGGACGAGAGGTTGGAGATCGTGGCTGATGCTTCAGATTACGCCGTGAGTTCGGTTTTAATGCAAAAAAAGACATCACTTGGCATTTTTTAGCGAAACGTTAAACGATACACGACGAAATTATACAGCGGCCGAACAAGAAACGTCAGCCATGTTAATGGCAGTTCAGAAGTCCAGGGTTTATTTCGGAAAAGCGCCCGTTACTGTCTATTCAGATAATGCGGTCTTAGGTAGACTATATTCTGGAAAGAATTTAACTCCCAGATTAATTAGATGGACCTTAAAGTTACAAGAGTACAACTTAATCAAGTTAATTTGAATTTCAATTTTTATTCTTTCTGAAAAATTGGTTCTAAATTTCTTTCTTTATATATTTACTGATCAATTTTTAGCAGCATAATGCACAAAAATTTTTGGAAGGATTATAAATTTTCCTTTTAAAAAATTATTTTCATATACATAGTCCAAACACATCTGTATACAGTTTAACGCGAAATATCGGTTAACACGGATTATGGGTGTCCGAATTAACGACTTTTGACTGTACTATGTAATTTCATGCATTTTGTTTCTCTTAACACGAAAAGATATCCTTTCTGGAAATGAACAAAATACAGAAAACACTGGCATTGCTGGCGAGATTTAAGTGGGGTGTGAAATGAAAGAGAGGTGGTTTCACATGTTTCGTAGAAAAGAGGCTAATTTGACTTTGAAATACCCTCGGAATAGCCTGTGACACGAGCCAGTTTTGTTTATCTACGGAGTTTCGCCTTCCACGTCTACAAACGCCACACAAACATCTCATCTCTCATCAATTAGCTTTGGAATTAAGTGATCATGGCAGTGTGAGTAAAAATTAGTGAGTTTGGCTCATATGTTGCACTGCATAGAATTCAGCGACTCCAAGGTTGAATGAAAATTATTTTCGTTACACACGATTCTCAAAAGTATCAGATTCTTTGGCTCCGAAAGAAATGGAGAAGTAGGATATTGAAACTGAGCTGACACTTAATGAAATGTTTGAGAAAGTTTCTGTATTAATGAACTGTCCTACTGTACTATCGGAAGAACATATGAAAGATCTCCACGAAGTTTTTTTATTATTATTAAAGGAAGCAGGGCTAACTGCTAATGCATAACAATGTAAGTTCGTAACGAAATAATGACGATATTCGGGGTAGAAAATTCAGACTGAGGATTCTAAAATAAAAATAAAAATTATCCTCCGCCAAATAAGGCAAAGAAACTGTCATCTTTTCTTGGCATGTGCTCGTATTGCCGTTCTTTTATCCAAAATTTGACCAATATTGTTGAACCTTTATTAGTGTTAAAACGGAAGAAATCAAAGTTTGCGTGGATAGCGGAAGCAACACGGCTTTTGAACAATTAAACACAGCTGAAATTAATACCCTAGTGTTCAAATTCATGGAAGGGGACGAGAGGTTGGAGATCGTGGCTGATGCTTCAGATTACGCCGTGGGTTCGGTTTTAATGCAAAAAAAGACATCACTTGGCATTTTTTAGCGAAACGTTAAACGATACACGACGAAATTATACAGCGGCCGAACAAGAAACGTCAGCCATGTTAATGGCAGTTCAGAAGTCCAGGGTTTATTTCGGAAAAGCGCCCGTTACTGTCTATTCAGATAATGCGGTCTTAGGTAGACTATATTCTGGAAAGAATTTAACTCCCAGATTAATTAGATGAACCTTAAAGTTACAAGAGTACAACTTAATCAAGTTAATTTGAATTTCAGTTTTTATTCTTTCTGAAAAATTGGTTCTAAATTTCTTTCTTTATATATTTACTGATCAATTTTTAGCAGCATAATGCACAAAAATTTTTGGAAGGATTATAAATTTTCCTTTTAAAAAATTATTTTCATATACATAGTCGAAACACATCTGTATACAGTTTAACGCGAAATATCGGTTAACAAGGATTATGGATCATTCCGGATTATGGGTGTACGAGTTAACGACTTTTGACTGTACTATGTAATTTCATGCATTTTGTTTCTCTTAACACGAAAAGATATCCTTTCTGGAAATGAACAAAATACAGAAAACACTGGCATTGCTGGCGAGATTTAAGTGGGGTGTGAAATGAAAGAGAGGTGGTTTCACATGTTTCGTAGAAAAGAGGCTAATTTGACTTTGAAATACCCTCGGAATAGCCTGTGACACGAGCCAGTTTTGTTTATCTACGGAGTTTCGCCTTCCACGTCTACAAACGCCACACAAACATCTCATCTCTCATCAATTAGCTTTGGAATTAAGTGATCATGGCAGTGTGAGTAAAAATTAGTGAGTTTGGCTCATATGTTGCACTGCATAGAATTCAGCGACTCCAAGGTTGAATGAAAATTATTTTCGTTACACACGATTCTCAAAAGTATCAGATTCTTTGGCTCCGAAAGAAATGGAGAAGTAGGATATTGAAACTGAGCTGACACTTAATGAAATGTTTGAGAAATTTTCTGTATTAATGAACTGTCCTACTGTACTATCGGAAGAACATATGAAAGATCTCCCCGAAGTTTTTTTATTATTATTAAAGGAAGCAGGGCTAACTGTTAATGCATAACAATGTAAGTTCGTAACGAAATAATGACGATATTCGGGGTAGAAAATTTAGACTGAGGATTCTAAAATAAAAATAAAAATTATCCTCCGCCAAATAAGGCAAAGAAACTGTCATCTTTTCTTGGCATGTGCTCGTATTACCGTTCTTTTATCCAAAATTTGACCAATATTGTTGAACCTTTATTAGTGTTAAAACGGAAGAAATCAAAGTTTGCGTGGATAGCGGAAGCAACACGGCTTTTGAACAATTAAACACAGCTGAAATTAATGCCCTAGTGTTCAAATTCATGGAAGGGGACGAGAGGTTGGAGATCGTGGCTGATGCTTCAGATTACGCCGTGGGTTCGGTTTTAATGCAAAAAAAGACATCACTTGGCATTTTTTAGCGAAACGTTAAACGATACACGACGAAATTATACAGCGGCCGAACAAGAAACGTCAGCCATGTTAATGGCAGTTCAGAAGTCCAGGGTTTATTTCGGAAAAGCGCCCGTTACTGTCTATTCAGATAATGCGGTCTTAGGTAGACTATATTCTGGAAAGAATTTAACTCCCAGATTAATTAGATGAACCTTAAAGTTACAAGAGTACAACTTAATCAAGTTAATTTGAATTTCAATTTTTATTCTTTCTGAAAAATTGGTTCTAAATTTCTTTCTTTATATATTTACTGATCAATTTTTAGCAGCATAATGCACAAAAATTTTTGGAAGGATTATAAATTTTCCTTTTAAAAAATTATTTTCATATACATAGTCCAAACACATCTGTATACAGTTTAACGCGAAATATCGGTTAACACGGATTATGGATCATTCCGGATTATGGGTGTCCGAGTTAACGACTTTTGACTGTACTATGTAATTTCATGCATTTTGTTTCTCTTAACACGAAAACATATCCTTTCTGGAAATGAACAAAATACAGAAAACACTGGCATTGCTGGCGAGATTTAAGTGGGGTGTGAAATGAAAGAGAGGTGGTTTCACATGTTTCGTAGAAAAGAGGCTAATTTGACTTTGAAATACCCTCGGAATAGCCTGTGACACGAGCCAGTTTGGTTTATCTACGGACTTTCGCCTTCCACGTCTACAAACGCCACACAAACATCTCATCTCTCATCAATTAGCTTTGGAATTAAGTGATCATGGCAGTGTGAGTAAAAATTAGTGAGTTTGGCTCATATGTTGCACTGCATAGAATTCAGCGACTCCAAGGTTGAATGAAAATTATTTTCGTTACACACGATTCTCAAAAGTATCAGATTCTTTGGCTCCGAAAGAAATGGAGAAGTAGGATATTGAAACTGAGCTGACACTTAATGAAATGTTTGAGAAAGTTTCTGTATTAATGAACTGTCCTACTGTACTATCGGAAGAACATATGAAAGATCTCCCCGAAGTTTTTTTATTACTATTAAAGGAAGCAGGGCTAACTGTTAATGCATAACAATGTAAGTTCGTAACGAAATAATGACGATATTCGGGGTAGAAAATTTAGACTGAGGATTCTAAAATAAAAATAAAAATTATCCTCCGTCAAATAAGGCAAAGAAACTGTCATCTTTTCTTGGCATGTGCTCGTATTACCGTTCTTTTATCCAAAATTTGACCAATATTGTTGAACCTTTATTAGTGTTAAAACGGAAGAAATCAAAGTTTGCGTGGATAGCGGAAGCAACACGGCTTTTGAACAATTAAACACAGCTGAAATTAATGCCCTAGTGTTCATATTCATGGAAGGGGACGAGAGGTTGGAGATCGTGGCTGATGCTTCAGATTACGCCGTGGGTTCGGTTTTAATGCAAAAAAAGACATCACTTGGCATTTTTTAGCGAAACGTTAAACGATACACGACGAAATTATACAGCGGCCGAACAAGAAACGTCAGCCATGTTAATGGCAGTTCAGAAGTCCAGGGTTTATTTCGGAAAAGCGCCCGTTACTGTCTATTCAGATAATGCGGTCTTAGGTAGACTATATTCTGGAAAGAATTTAACTCCCAGATTAATTAGATGAACCTTAAAGTTACAAGAGTACAACTTAATCAAGTTAATTTGAATTTCAATTTTTATTCTTTCTGAAAAATTGGTTCTATATTTCTTTCTTTATATATTTACTGATCAATTTTTAGCAGCATAATGCACAAAAATTTTTGGAAGGATTATAAATTTTCCTTTTAAAAAATTATTTTCATATACATAGTCCAAACACATCTGTATACAGTTTAACGCGAAATATCGGTTAACACGGATTATGGATCATTCCGGATTATGGGTGTCCGAGTTAACGACTTTTGACTGTACTATGTAATTTCATGCATTTTGTTTCTCTTAACACGAAAAGATATCCTTTCTGGAAATGAACAAAATACAGAAAACACTGGCATTGCTGGCGAGATTTAAGTGGGGTGTGAAATGAAAGAGAGGTGGTTTCACATGTTTCGTAGAAAAGAGGCTAATTTGACTTTGAAATACCCTCGGAATAGCCTGTGACACGAGCCAGTTTGGTTTATCTACGGACTTTCGCCTTCCACGTCTACAAACGCCACACAAACATCTCATCTCTCATCAATTAGCTTTGGAATTAAGTGATCATGGCAGTGTGAGTAAAAATTAGTGAGTTTGGCTCATATGTTGCACTGCATAGAATTCAGCGACTCCAAGGTTGAATGAAAATTATTTTCGTTACACACGATTCTCAAAAGTATCAGATTCTTTGGCTCCGAAAGAAATGGAGAAGTAGGATATTGAAACTGAGCTGACACTTAATGAAATGTTTGAGAAAGTTTCTGTATTAATGAACTGTCCTACTGTACTATCGGAAGAACATATGAAAGATCTCCCCGAAGTTTTTTTATTATTATTAAAGGAAGCAGGGCTAACTGTTAATGCATAACAATGTAAGTTCGTAACGAAATAATGACGATATTCGGGGTAGAAAATTTAGACTGAGGATTCTAAAATAAAAATAAAAATTATCCTCCGCCAAATAAGGCAAAGAAACTGTCATCTTTTCTTGGCATGTGCTCGTATTACCGTTCTTTTATCCAAAATTTGACCAATATTGTTGAACCTTTATTAGTGTTAAAACGGAAAAAATCAAAGTTTGCGTGGATAGCGGAAGCAACACGGCTTTTGAACAATTAAACACAGCTGAAATTAATGCCCTAGTGTTCATATTCATGGAAGGGGACGAGAGGTTGGAGATCGTGGCTGATGCTTCAGATTACGCCGTGGGTTCGGTTTTAATGCAAAAAAAGACATCACTTGGCATTTTTTAGCGAAACGTTAAACGATACACGACGAAATTATACAGCGGCCGAACAAGAAACGTCAGCCATGTTAATGGCAGTTCAGAAGTCCAGGGTTTATTTCGGAAAAGCGCCCGTTACTGTCTATTCAGATAATGCGGTCTTAGGTAGACTATATTCTGGAAAGAATTTAACTCCCAGATTAATTAGATGAACCTTAAAGTTACAAGAGTACAACTTAATCAAGTTAATTTGAATTTCAATTTTTATTCTTTCTGAAAAATTGGTTCTAAATTTCTTTCTTTATATATTTACTGATCAATTTTTAGCAGCATAATGCACAAAAATTTTTGGAAGGATTATAAATTTTCCTTTTAAAAAATTATTTTCATATACATAGTCCAAACACATCTGTATACAGTTTAACGCGAAATATCGGTTAACACGGATTATGGGTGTCCGAATTAACGACTTTTGACTGTACTATGTAATTTCATGCATTTTGTTTCTCTTAACACGAAAAGATATCCTTTCTGGAAATGAACAAAATACAGAAAACACTGGCATTGCTGGCGAGATTTAAGTGGGGTGTGAAATGAAAGAGAGGTGGTTTCACATGTTTCGTAGAAAAGAGGCTAATTTGACTTTGAAATACCCTCGGAATAGCCTGTGACACGAGCCAGTTTTGTTTATCTACGGAGTTTCGCCTTCCACGTCTACAAACGCCACACAAACATCTCATCTCTCATCAATTAGCTTTGGAATTAAGTGATCATGGCAGTGTGAGTAAAAATTAGTGAGTTTGGCTCATATGTTGCACTGCATAGAATTCAGCGACTCCAAGGTTGAATGAAAATTATTTTCGTTACACACGATTCTCAAAAGTATCAGATTCTTTGGCTCCGAAAGAAATGGAGAAGTAGGATATTGAAACTGAGCTGACACTTAATGAAATGTTTGAGAAAGTTTCTGTATTAATGAACTGTCCTACTGTACTATCGGAAGAACATATGAAAGATCTCCACGAAGTTTTTTTATTATTATTAAAGGAAGCAGGGCTAACTGTTAATGCATAACAATGTAAGTTCGTAACGAAATAATGACGATATTCGGGGTAGAAAATTTAGACTGAGGATTCTAAAATAAAAATAAAAATTATCCTCCGCCAAATAAGGCAAAGAAACTGTCATCTTTTCTTGGCATGTGCTCGTATTACCGTTCTTTTATCCAAAATTTGACCAATATTGTTGAACCTTTATTAGTGTTAAAACGGAAGAAATCAAAGTTTGCGTGGATAGCGGAAGCAACACGGCTTTTGAACAATTAAACACAGCTGAAATTAATGCCCTAGTGTTCAAATTCATGGAAGGGGACGAGAGGTTGGAGATCGTGGCTGATGCTTCAGATTACGCCGTGGGTTCGGTTTTAATGCAAAAAAAGACATCACTTGGCATTTTTTAGCGAAACGTTAAACGATACACGACGAAATTATACAGCGGCCGAACAAGAAACGTCAGCCATGTTAATGGCAGTTCAGAAGTCCAGGGTTTATTTCGGAAAAGCGCCCGTTACTGTCTATTCAGATAATGCGGTCTTAGGTAGACTATATTCTGGAAAGAATTTAACTCCCAGATTAATTAGATGAACCTTAAAGTTACAAGAGTACAACTTAATCAAGTTAATTTGAATTTCAATTTTTATTCTTTCTGAAAAATTGGTTCTAAATTTCTTTCTTTATATATTTACTGATCAATTTTTAGCAGCATAATGCACAAAAATTTTTGGAAGGATTATAAATTTTCCTTTTAAAAAATTATTTTCATATACATAGTCCAAACACATCTGTATACAGTTTAACGCGAAATATCGGTTAACACGGATTATGGATCATTCCGGATTATGGGTGTCCGAGTTAACGACTTTTGACTGTACTATGTAATTTCATGCATTTTGTTTCTCTTAACACGAAAAGATATCCTTTCTGGAAATGAACAAAATACAGAAAACACTGGCATTGCTGGCGAGATTTAAGTGGGGTGTGAAATGAAAGAGAGGTGGTTTCACATGTTTCGTAGAAAAGAGGCTAATTTGACTTTGAAATACCCTCGGAATAGCCTGTGACACGAGCCAGTTTGGTTTATCTACGGACTTTCGCCTTCCACGTCTACAAACGCCACACAAACATCTCATCTCTCATCAATTAGCTTTGGAATTAAGTGATCATGGCAGTGTGAGTAAAAATTAGTGAGTTTGGCTCATATGTTGCACTGCATAGAATTCAGCGACTCCAAGGTTGAATGAAAATTATTTTCGTTACACACGATTCTCAAAAGTATCAGATTCTTTGGCTCCGAAAGAAATGGAGAAGTAGGATATTGAAACTGAGCGGACACTTAATGAAATGTTTGAGAAAGTTTCTGTATTAATGAACTGTCCTACTGTACTATCGGAAGAACATATGAAAGATCTCCCCGAAGTTTTTTTATTACTATTAAAGGAAGCAGGGCTAACTGTTAATGCATAACAATGTAAGTTCGTAACGAAATAATGACGATATTCGGGGTAGAAAATTTAGACTGAGGATTCTAAAATAAAAATAAAAATTATCCTCCGTCAAATAAGGCAAAGAAACTGTCATCTTTTCTTGGCATGTGCTCGTATTACCGTTCTTTTATCCAAAATTTGACCAATATTGTTGAACCTTTATTACTGTTAAAACGGAAGAAATCAAAGTTTGCGTGGATAGCGGAAGCAACACGGCTTTTGAACAATTAAACACAGCTGAAATTAATGCCCTAGTGTTCATATTCATGGAAGGGGACGAGAGGTTGGAGATCGTGGCTGATGCTTCAGATTACGCCGTGGGTTCGGTTTTAATGCAAAAAAAGACATCACTTGGCATTTTTTAGCGAAACGTTAAACGATACACGACGAAATTATACAGCGGCCGAACAAGAAACGTCAGCCATGTTAATGGCAGTTCAGAAGTCCAGGGTTTATTTCGGAAAAGCGCCCGTTACTGTCTATTCAGATAATGCGGTCTTAGGTAGACTATATTCTGGAAAGAATTTAACTCCCAGATTAATTAGATGAACCTTAAAGTTACAAGAGTACAACTTAATCAAGTTAATTTGAATTTCAATTTTTATTCTTTCTGAAAAATTGGTTCTAAATTTCTTTCTTTATATATTTACTGATCAATTTTTAGCAGCATAATGCACAAAAATTTTTGGAAGGATTATAAATTTTCCTTTTAAAAAATTATTTTCATATACATAGTCCAAACACATCTGTATACAGTTTAACGCGAAATATCGGTTAACACGGATTATGGATCATTCCGGATTATGGGTGTCCGAGTTAACGACTTTTGACTGTACTATGTAATTTCATGCATTTTGTTTCTCTTAACACGAAAAGATATCCTTTCTGGAAATGAACAAAATACAGAAAACACTGGCATTGCTGGCGAGATTTAAGTGGGGTGTGAAATGAAAGAGAGGTGGTTTCACATGTTTCGTAGAAAAGAGGCTAATTTGACTTTGAAATACCCTCGGAATAGCCTGTGACACGAGCCAGTTTGGTTTATCTACGGACTTTCGCCTTCCACGTCTACAAACGCCACACAAACATCTCATCTCTCATCAATTAGCTTTGGAATTAAGTGATCATGGCAGTGTGAGTAAAAATTAGTGAGTTTGGCTCATATGTTGCACTGCATAGAATTCAGCGACTCCAAGGTTGAATGAAAATTATTTTCGTTACACACGATTCTCAAAAGTATCAGATTCTTTGGCTCCGAAAGAAATGGAGAAGTAGGATATTGAAACTGAGCTGACACTTAATGAAATGTTTGAGAAAGTTTCTGTATTAATGAACTGTCCTACTGTACTATCGGAAGAACATATGAAAGATCTCCCCGAAGTTTTTTTATTATTATTAAAGGAAGCAGGGCTAACTGTTAATGCATAACAATGTAAGTTCGTAACGAAATAATGACGATATTCGGGGTAGAAAATTTAGACTGAGGATTCTAAAATAAAAATAAAAATTATCCTCCGCCAAATAAGGCAAAGAAACTGTCATCTTTTCTTGGCATGTGCTCGTATTACCGTTCTTTTATCCAAAATTTGACCAATATTGTTGAACCTTTATTAGTGTTAAAACGGAAAAAATCAAAGTTTGCGTGGATAGCGGAAGCAACACGGCTTTTGAACAATTAAACACAGCTGAAATTAATGCCCTAGTGTTCAAATTCATGGAAGGGGACGAGAGGTTGGAGATCGTGGCTGATGCTTCAGATTACGCCGTGGGTTCGGTTTTAATGCAAAAAAAGACATCACTTGGCATTTTTTAGCGAAACGTTAAACGATACACGACGAAATTATACAGCGGCCGAACAAGAAACGTCAGCCATGTTAATGGCAGTTCAGAAGTCCAGGGTTTATTTCGGAAAAGCGCCCGTTACTGTCTATTCAGATAATGCGGTCTTAGGTAGACTATATTCTGGAAAGAATTTAACTCCCAGATTAATTAGATGGACCTTAAAGTTACAAGAGTACAACTTAATCAAGTTAATTTGAATTTCAATTTTTATTCTTTCTGAAAAATTGGTTCTAAATTTCTTTCTTTATATATTTACTGATCAATTTTTAGCAGCATAATGCACAAAAATTTTTGGAAGGATTATAAATTTTCCTTTTAAAAAATTATTTTCATATACATAGTCCAAACACATCTGCATACAGTTTAACGCGAAATATCGGTTAACACGGATTATGGATCATTCCGGATTATGGGTGTACGAGTTAACGACTTTTGACTGTACTATGTAATTTCATGCATTTTGTTTCTCTTAACACGAAAAGATATCCTTTCTGGAAATGAACAAAATACAGAAAACACTGGCATTGCTGGCGAGATTTAAGTGGGGTGTGAAATGAAAGAGAGGTGGTTTCACATGTTTCGTAGAAAAGAGGCTAATTTGACTTTGAAATACCCTCGGAATAGCCTGTGACACGAGCCAGTTTTGTTTATCTACGGACTTTCGCCTTCCACGTCTACAAACGCCACACAAACATCTCATCTCTCATCAATTAGCTTTGGAATTAAGTGATGATGGCAGTGTGAGTAAAAATTAGTGAGTTTGGCTCATATGTTGCACTGCATAGAATTCAGCGACTCAAAGGTTCAATGAAAATTATTTTCGTTACACACGATTCTCAAAAGTATCAGATTCTTTGGCTCCGAAAGAAATGGAGAAGTAGGATATTGAAACTGAGCTGACACTTAATGAAATGTTTGAGAAAGTTTCTGTATTAATGAACTGTCCTACTGTACTATCGGAAGAACATATGAAAGATCTCCCCGAAGTTTTTTTATTATTATTAAAGGAAGCAGGGCTAACTGTTAATGCATAACAATGTAAGTTCGTAACGAAATAATGACGATATTCGGGGTAGAAAATTTAGACTGAGGATTCTAAAATAAAAATAAAAATTATCCTCCGCCAAATAAGGCAAAGAAACGGTCATCTTTTCTTGGCATGTGCTCGTATTACCGTTCTTTTATCCAAAATTTGACCAATATTGTTGAACCTTTATTAGTGTTAAAACGGAAGAAATCAAAGTTTGCGTGGATAGCGGAAACAACACGGCTTTTGAACAATTAAACACAGCTGAAATTAATGCCCTAGTGTTCAAATTCATGGAAGGGGACGAGAGGTTGGAGATCGTGGCTGATGCTTCAGATTACGCCGTGGGTTCGGTTTTAATGCAAAAAAAGACATCACTTGGCATTTTTAGCGAAACGCTAAACGATACACGACGAAATTATACAGCGGACGAACAAGAAACGTCAGCCATGTTAATGGCAGTTCAGAAGTCCAGGGTTTATTTCGGAAAAGCGCCCGTTACTGTCTATTCAGATAATGCGGTCTTAGGTAGACTATATTCTGGAAAGAATTTAACTCCCAGATTAATTAGATGAACCTTAAAGTTACAAGAGTACAACTTAATCAAGTTAATTTGAATTTCAATTTTTATTCTTTCTGAAAAATTGGTTCTAAATTTCTTTCTTTATATATTTACTGATCAATTTTTAGCAGCATAATGCACAAAAATTTTTGGAAGGATTATAAATTTTCCTTTTAAAAAATTATTTTCATATACATAGTCCAAACACATCTGTATACAGTTTAACGCGAAATATCGGTTAACACGGATTATGGATCATTCCGGATTATGGGTGTCCGAATTAACGACTTTTGACT
This sequence comes from Stegodyphus dumicola, assembly GCF_044657685.1. NCBI lineage: Eukaryota > Metazoa > Arthropoda > Arachnida > Araneae > Eresidae > Stegodyphus > Stegodyphus dumicola. The sequence goes on from NC_140780.1 coordinate 134,895,842, forward strand.
GTACTATGTAATTTCATGCATTTTGTTTCTCTTAACACGAAAAGATATCCTTTCTGGAAATGAACAAAATACAGAAAACACTGGCATTGCTGGCGAGATTTAAGTGGGGTGTGAAATGAAAGAGAGGTGGTTTCACATGTTTCGTAGAAAAGAGGCTAATTTGACTTTGAAATACCCTCGGAATAGCCTGTGACACGAGCCAGTTTTGTTTATCTACGGACTTTCGCCTTCCACGTCTACAAACGCCACACAAACATCTCATCTCTCATCAATTAGCTTTGGAATTAAGTTATCATGGCAGTGTGAGTAAAAATTAGTGAGTTTGGCTCATATGTTGCACTGCATAGAATTCAGCGACTCCAAGGTTCAATGAAAATTATTTTCGTTACACACGATTCTCAAAAGTATCAGATTCTTTGGCTCCGAAAGAAATGGAGAAGTAGGATATTGAAACTGAGCTGACACTTAATGAAATGTTTGAGAAAGTTTCTGTATTAATGAACTGTCCTACTGTACTATCGGAAGAACATATGAAAGATCTCCCCGAAGTTTTTTTATTATTATTAAAGGAAGCAGGGCTAACTGTTAATGCATAACAATGTAAGTTCGTAACGAAATAATGACGATATTCGGGGTAGAAAATTTAGACTGAGGATTCTAAAATAAAAATAAAAATTATCCTCCGCCAAATAAGGCAAAGAAACGGTCATCTTTTCTTGGCATGTGCTCGTATTACCGTTCTTTTATCCAAAATTTGACCAATATTGTTGAACCTTTATTAGTGTTAAAACGGAAGAAATCAAAGTTTGCGTGGATAGCGGAAACAACACGGCTTTTGAACAATTAAACACAGCTGAAATTAATGCCCTAGTGTTCAAATTCATGGAAGGGGACGAGAGTTTGGAGATCGTGGCTGATGCTTCAGATTACGCCGTGGGTTCGGTTTTAATGCAAAAAAAGACATAACTTGGCATTTTTTAGCGAAACGTTAAACGATACACGACGAAATTATACAGCGGCCGAACAAGAAACGTCAGCCATGTTAATGGCAGTTCAGAAGTCCAGGGTTTATTTCGGAAAAGCGCCCGTTACTGTCTATTCAGATAATGCGGTCTTAGGTAGACTATATTCTGGAAAGAATTTAACTCCCAGATTAATTAGATGGACCTTAAAGTTACAAGAGTACAACTTAATCAAGTTAATTTGAATTTCAATTTTTATTCTTTCTGAAAAATTGGTTCTAAATTTCTTTCTTTATATATTTACTGATCAATTTTTAGCAGCATAATGCACAAAAATTTTTGGAAGGATTATAAATTTTCCTTTTAAAAAATTATTTTCATATACATAGTCCAAACACATCTGTATACAGTTTAACGCGAAATATCGGTTAACACGGATTATGGATCATTCCGTATTATGGGTGTACGAGTTAACGACTTTTGACTGTACTATGTAATTTCATGCATTTTGTTTCTCTTAACACGAAAAGATATCCTTTCTGGAAATGAACAAAATACAGAAAACACTGGCATTGCTGGCGAGATTTAAGTGGGGTGTGAAATGAAAGAGAGGTGGTTTCACATGTTTCGTAGAAAAGAGGCTAATTTGACTTTGAAATACCCTCGGAATAGCCTGTGACACGAGCCAGTTTTGTTTATCTACGGACTTTCGCCTTCCACGTCTACAAACGCCACACAAACATCTCATCTCTCATCAATTAGCTTTGGAATTAAGTGATCATGGCAGTGTGAGTAAAAATTAGTGAGTTTGGCTCATATGTTGCACTGCATAGAATTCAGCGACTCCAAGGTTCAATGAAAATTATTTTCGTTACACACGATTCTCAAAAGTATCAGATTCTTTGGCTCCGAAAGAAATGGAGAAGTAGGATACTGAAACTGAGCTGACACTTAATGAAATGTTTGAGAAAGTTTCTGTATTAATGAACTGTCCTACTGTACTATCGGAAGAACATATGAAAGATCTCCCCGAAGTTTTTTTATTATTATTAAAGGAAGCAGGGCTAACTGTTAATGCATAACAATGTAAGTTCGTAACGAAATAATGACGATATTCGGGGTAGAAAATTTAGACTGAGGATTCTAAAATAAAAATAAAAATTATCCTCCGCCAAATAAGGCAAAGAAACGGTCATCTTTTCTTGGCATGTGCTCGTATTACCGTTCTTTTATCCAAAATTTGACCAATATTGTTGAACCTTTATTAGTGTTAAAACGGAAGAAATCAAAGTTTGCGTGGATAGCGGAAACAACACGGCTTTTGAACAATTAAACACAGCTGAAATTAATGCCCTAGTGTTCAAATTCATGGAAGGGGACGAGAGGTTGGAGATCGTGGCTGATGCTTCAGATTACGCCGTGGGTTCGGTTTTAATGCAAAAAAAGACATCACTTGGCATTTTTTAGCGAAACGTTAAACGATACACGACGAAATTATACAGCGGCCGAACAAGAAACGTCAGCCATGTTAATGGCAGTTCAGAAGTCCAGGGTTTATTTCGGAAAAGCGCCCGTTACTGTCTATTCAGATAATGCGGTCTTAGGTAGACTATATTCTGGAAAGAATTTAACTCCCAGATTAATTAGATGAACCTTAAAGTTACAAGAGTACAACTTAATCAAGTTAATTTGAATTTCAATTTTTATTCTTTCTGAAAAATTGGTTCTAAATTTCTTTCTTTATATATTTACTGATCAATTTTTAGCAGCATAATGCACAAAAATTTTTGGAAGGATTATAAATTTTCCTTTTAAAAAATTATTTTCATATACATAGTCCAAACACATCTGTATACAGTTTAACGCGAAATATCGGTTAACACGGATTATGGATCATTCCGGATTATGGGTGTCCGAATTAACGACTTTTGACTGTACTATGTAATTTCATGCATTTTGTTTCTCTTAACACGAAAAGATATCCTTTCTGGAAATGAACAAAATACAGAAAACACTGGCATTGCTGGCGAGATTTAAGTGGGGTGTGAAATGAAACAGAGGTGGTTTCACATGTTTCGTAGAAAAGAGGCTAATTTGACTTTGAAATACCCTCGGAATAGCCTGTGACACGAGCCAGTTTTGTTTATCTACGGACTTTCGCCTTCCACGTCTACAAACGCCACACAAACATCTCATCTCTCATCAATTAGCTTTGGAATTAAGTGATCATGGCAGTGTGAGTAAAAATTAGTGAGTTTGGCTCATATGTTGCACTGCATAGAATTCAGCGACTCCAAGGTTGAATGAAAATTATTTTCGTTACACACGATTCTCAAAAGTATCAGATTCTTTGGCTCCGAAAGAAATGGAGAAGTAGGATATTGAAACTGAGCTGACACTTAATGAAATGTTTGAGAAAGTTTCCGTATTAATGAACTGTCCTACTGTACTATCGGAAGAACATATGAAAGATCTCCCCGAAGTTTTTTTATTATTATTAAAGGAAGCAGGGCTAACTGTTAATGCATAACAATGTAAGTTCGTAACGAAATAATGACGATATTCGGGGTAGAAAATTTAGACTGAGGATTCTAAAATAAAAATAAAAATTATCCTCCGCCAAATAAGGCAAAGAAACTGTCATCTTTTCTTGGCATGTGCTCGTATTACCGTTCTTTTATCCAAAATTTGACCAATATTGTTGAACCTTTATTAGTGTTAAAACGGAAGAAATCAAAGTTTGCGTGGATAGCGGAAGCAACACGGCTTTTGAACAATTAAACACAGCTGAAATTAATGCCCTAGTGTTCAAATTCATGGAAGGGGACGAGAGGTTGGAGATCGTGGCTGATGCTTCAGATTACGCCGTGGGTTCGGTTTTAATGCAAAAAAAGACATCACTTGGCATTTTTTAGCGAAACGTTAAACGATACACGACGAAATTATACAGCGGCCGAACAAGAAACGTCAGCCATGTTAATGGCAGTTCAGAAGTCCAGGGTTTATTTCGGAAAAGCGCCCGTTACTGTCTATTCAGATAATGCGGTCTTAGGTAGACTATATTCTGGAAAGAATTTAACTCCCAGATTAATTAGATGGACCTTAAAGTTACAAGAGTACAACTTAATCAAGTTAATTTGAATTTCAATTTTTATTCTTTCTGAAAAATTGGTTCTAAATTTCTTTCTTTATATATTTACTGATCAATTTTTAGCAGCATAATGCACAAAAATTTTTGGAAGGATTATAAATTTTCCTTTTAAAAAATTATTTTCATATACATAGTCCAAACACATCTGTATACAGTTTAACGCGAAATATCGGTTAACACGGATTATGGATCATTCCGGATTATGGGTGTACGAGTTAACGACTTTTGACTGTACTATGTAATTTCATGCATTTTGTTTCTCTTAACACGAAAAGATATCCTTTCTGGAAATGAACAAAATACAGAAAACACTGGCATTGCTGGCGAGATTTAAGTGGGGTGTGAAATGAAAGAGAGGTGGTTTCACATGTTTCGTAGAAAAGAGGCTAATTTGACTTTGAAATACCCTCGGAATAGCCTGTGACACGAGCCAGTTTTGTTTATCTACGGACTTTCGCCTTCCACGTCTACAAACGCCACACAAACATCTCATCTCTCATCAATTAGCTTTGGAATTAAGTGATCATGGCAGTGTGAGTAAAAATTAGTGAGTTTGGCTCATATGTTGCACTGCATAGAATTCAGCGACTCCAAGGTTCAATGAAAATTATTTTCGTTACACACGATTCTCAAAAGTATCAGATTCTTTGGCTCCGAAAGAAATGGAGAAGTAGGATATTGAAACTGAGCTGACACTTAATGAAATGTTTGAGAAAGTTTCTGTATTAATGAACTGTCCTACTGTACTATCGGAAGAACATATGAAAGATCTCCCCGAAGTTTTTTTATTATTATTAAAGGAAGCAGGGCTAACTGTTAATGCATAACAATGTAAGTTCGTAACGAAATAATGACGATATTCGGGGTAGAAAATTTAGACTGAGGATTCTAAAATAAAAATAAAAATTATCCTCCGCCAAATAAGGCAAAGAAACTGTCATCTTTTCTTGGCATGTGCTCGTATTACCGTTCTTTTATCCAAAATTTGACCAATATTGTTGAACCTTTATTAGTGTTAAAACGGAAGAAATCAAAGTTTGCGTGGATAGCGGAAGCAACACGGCTTTTGAACAATTAAACACAGCTGAAATTAATGCCCTAGTGTTCAAATTCATGGAAGGGGACGAGAGGTTGGAGATCGTGGCTGATGCTTCAGATTACGCCGTGGGTTCGGTTTTAATGCAAAAAAAGACATCACTTGGCATTTTTTAGCGAAACGTTAAACGATACACGACGAAATTATACAGCGGCCGAACAAGAAACGTCAGCCATGTTAATGGCAGTTCAGAAGTCCAGGGTTTATTTCGGAAAAGCGCCCGTTACTGTCTATTCAGATAATGCGGTCTTAGGTAGACTATATTCTGGAAAGAATTTAACTCCCAGATTAATTAGATGGACCTTAAAGTTACAAGAGTACAACTTAATCAAGTTAATTTGAATTTCAATTTTTATTCTTTCTGAAAAATTGGTTCTAAATTTCTTTCTTTATATATTTACTGATCAATTTTTAGCAGCATAATGCACAAAAATTTTTGGAAGGATTATAAATTTTCCTTTTAAAAAATTATTTTCATATACATAGTCCAAACACATCTGTATACAGTTTAACGCGAAATATCGGTTAACACGGATTATGGATCATTCCGGATTATGGGTGTACGAGTTAACGACTTTTGACTGTACTATGTAATTTCATGCATTTTGTTTCTCTTAACACGAAAAGATATCCTTTCTGGAAATGAACAAAATACAGAAAACACTGGCATTGCTGGCGAGATTTAAGTGGGGTGTGAAATGAAAGAGAGGTGGTTTCACATGTTTCGTAGAAAAGAGGCTAATTTGACTTTGAAATACCCTCGGAATAGCCTGTGACACGAGCCAGTTTTGTTTATCTACGGACTTTCGCCTTCCACGTCTACAAACGCCACACAAACATCTCATCTCTCATCAATTAGCTTTGGAATTAAGTGATCATGGCAGTGTGAGTAAAAATTAGTGAGTTTGGCTCATATGTTGCACTGCATAGAATTCAGCGACTCCAAGGTTCAATGAAAATTATTTTCGTTACACACGATTCTCAAAAGTATCAGATTCTTTGGCTCCGAAAGAAATGGAGAAGTAGGATATTGAAACTGAGCTGACACTTAATGAAATGTTTGAGAAAGTTTCTGTATTAATGAACTGTCCTACTGTACTATCGGAAGAACATATGAAAGATCTCCCCGAAGTTTTTTTATTATTATTAAAGGAAGCAGGGCTAACTGTTAATGCATAACAATGTAAGTTCGTAACGAAATAATGACGGTATTCGGGGTAGAAAATTTAGACTGAGGATTCTAAAATAAAAATAAAAATTATCCTCCGCCAAATAAGGCAAAGAAACGGTCATCTTTTCTTGGCATGTGCTCGTATTACCGTTCTTTTATCCAAAATTTGACCAATATTGTTGAACCTTTATTAGTGTTAAAACGGAAGAAATCAAAGTTTGCGTGGATAGCGGAAACAACACGGCTTTTGAACAATTAAACACAGCTGAAATTAATGCCCTAGTGTTCAAATTCATGGAAGGGGACGAGAGGTTGGAGATCGTGGCTGATGCTTCAGATTACGCCGTGGGTTCGGTTTTAATGCAAAAAAAGACATCACTTGGCATTTTTTAGCGAAACGTTAAACGATACACGACGAAATTATACAGCGGCCGAACAAGAAACGTCAGCCATGTTAATGGCAGTTCAGAAGTCCAGGGTTTATTTCGGAAAAGCGCCCTTTACTGTCTATTCAGATAATGCGGTCTTAGGTAGACTATATTCTGGAAAGAATTTAACTCCCAGATTAATTAGATGAACCTTAAAGTTACAAGAGTACAACTTAATCAAGTTAATTTGAATTTCAATTTTTATTCTTTCTGAAAAATTGGTTCTAAATTTCTTTCTTTATATATTTACTGATCAATTTTTAGCAGCATAATGCACAAAAATTTTTGGAAGGATTATAAATTTTCCTTTTAAAAAATTATTTTCATATACATAGTCCAAACACATCTGTATACAGTTTAACGCGAAATATCGGTTAACACGGATTATGGATCATTCCGGATTATGGGTGTCCGAATTAACGACTTTTGACTGTACTATGTAATTTCATGCATTTTGTTTCTCTTAACACGAAAAGATATCCTTTCTGGAAATGAACAAAATACAGAAAACACTGGCATTGCTGGCGAGATTTAAGTGGGGTGTGAAATGAAAGAGAGGTGGTTTCACATGTTTCGTAGAAAAGAGGCTAATTTGACTTTGAAATACCCTCGGAATAGCCTGTGACACGAGCCAGTTTTGTTTATCTACGGACTTTCGCCTTCCACGTCTACAAACGCCACACAAACATCTCATCTCTCATCAATTAGCTTTGGAATTAAGTGATCATGGCAGTGTGAGTAAAAATTAGTGAGTTTGGCTCATATGTTGCACTGCATAGAATTCAGCGACTCCAAGGTTGAATGAAAATTATTTTCGTTACACACGATTCTCAAAAGTATCAGATTCTTTGGCTCCGAAAGAAATGGAGAAGTAGGATATTGAAACTGAGCTGACACTTAATGAAATGTTTGAGAAAGTTTCCGTATTAATGAACTGTCCTACTGTACTATCGGAAGAACATATGAAAGATCTCCCCGAAGTTTTTTTATTATTATTAAAGGAAGCAGGGCTAACTGTTAATGCATAACAATGTAAGTTCGTAACGAAATAATGACGATATTCGGGGTAGAAAATTTAGACTGAGGATTCTAAAATAAAAATAAAAATTATCCTCCGCCAAATAAGGCAAAGAAACTGTCATCTTTTCTTGGCATGTGCTCGTATTACCGTTCTTTTATCCAAAATTTGACCAATATTGTTGAACCTTTATTAGTGTTAAAACGGAAGAAATCAAAGTTTGCGTGGATAGCGGAAGCAACACGGCTTTTGAACAATTAAACACAGCTGAAATTAATGCCCTAGTGTTCAAATTCATGGAAGGGGACGAGAGGTTGGAGATCGTGGCTGATGCTTCAGATTACGCCGTGGGTTCGGTTTTAATGCAAAAAAAGACATCACTTGGCATTTTTTAGCGAAACGTTAAACGATACACGACGAAATTATACAGCGGCCGAACAAGAAACGTCAGCCATGTTAATGGCAGTTCAGAAGTCCAGGGTTTATTTCGGAAAAGCGCCCGTTACTGTCTATTCAGATAATGCGGTCTTAGGTAGACTATATTCTGGAAAGAATTTAACTCCCAGATTAATTAGATGGACCTTAAAGTTACAAGAGTACAACTTAATCAAGTTAATTTGAATTTCAATTTTTATTCTTTCTGAAAAATTGGTTCTAAATTTCTTTCTTTATATATTTACTGATCAATTTTTAGCAGCATAATGCACAAAAATTTTTGGAAGGATTATAAATTTTCCTTTTAAAAAATTATTTTCATATACATAGTCCAAACACATCTGTATACAGTTTAACGCGAAATATCGGTTAACACGGATTATGGATCATTCCGGATTATGGGTGTACGAGTTAACGACTTTTGACTGTACTATGTAATTTCATGCATTTTGTTTCTCTTAACACGAAAAGATATCCTTTCTGGAAATGAACAAAATACAGAAAACACTGGCATTGCTGGCGAGATTTAAGTGGGGTGTGAAATGAAAGAGAGGTGGTTTCACATGTTTCGTAGAAAAGAGGCTAATTTGACTTTGAAATACCCTCGGAATAGCCTGTGACACGAGCCAGTTTTGTTTATCTACGGACTTTCGCCTTCCACGTCTACAAACGCCACACAAACATCTCATCTCTCATCAATTAGCTTTGGAATTAAGTGATCATGGCAGTGTGAGTAAAAATTAGTGAGTTTGGCTCATATGTTGCACTGCATAGAATTCAGCGACTCCAAGGTTCAATGAAAATTATTTTCGTTACACACGATTCTCAAAAGTATCAGATTCTTTGGCTCCGAAAGAAATGGAGAAGTAGGATATTGAAACTGAGCTGACACTTAATGAAATGTTTGAGAAAGTTTCTGTATTAATGAACTGTCCTACTGTACTATCGGAAGAACATATGAAAGATCTCCCCGAAGTTTTTTTATTATTATTAAAGGAAGCAGGGCTAACTGTTAATGCATAACAATGTAAGTTCGTAACGAAATAATGACGATATTCGGGGTAGAAAATTTAGACTGAGGATTCTAAAATAAAAATAAAAATTATCCTCCGCCAAATAAGGCAAAGAAACGGTCATCTTTTCTTGGCATGTGCTCGTATTACCGTTCTTTTATCCAAAATTTGACCAATATTGTTGAACCTTTATTAGTGTTAAAACGGAAGAAATCAAAGTTTGCGTGGATAGCGGAAACAACACGGCTTTTGAACAATTAAACACAGCTGAAATTAATGCCCTAGTGTTCAAATTCATGGAAGGGGACGAGAGGTTGGAGATCGTGGCTGATGCTTCAGATTACGCCGTGGGTTCGGTTTTAATGCAAAAAAAGACATCACTTGGCATTTTTTAGCGAAACGTTAAACGATACACGACGAAATTATACAGCGGCCGAACAAGAAACGTCAGCCATGTTAATGGCAGTTCAGAAGTCCAGGGTTTATTTCGGAAAAGCGCCCGTTACTGTCTATTCAGATAATGCGGTCTTAGGTAGACTATATTCTGGAAAGAATTTAACTCCCAGATTAATTAGATGAACCTTAAAGTTACAAGAGTACAACTTAATCAAGTTAATTTGAATTTCAATTTTTATTCTTTCTGAAAAATTGGTTCTAAATTTCTTTCTTTATATATTTACTGATCAATTTTTAGCAGCATAATGCACAAAAATTTTTGGAAGGATTATAAATTTTCCTTTTAAAAAATTATTTTCATATACATAGTCCAAACACATCTGTATACAGTTTAACGCGAAATATCGGTTAACACGGATTATGGATCATTCCGGATTATGGGTGTCCGAATTAACGACTTTTGACTGTACTATGTAATTTCATGCATTTTGTTTCTCTTAACACGAAAAGATATCCTTTCTGGAAATGAACAAAATACAGAAAACACTGGCATTGCTGGCGAGATTTAAGTGGGGTGTGAAATGAAAGAGAGGTGGTTTCACATGTTTCGTAGAAAAGAGGCTAATTTGACTTTGAAATACCCTCGGAATAGCCTGTGACACGAGCCAGTTTTGTTTATCTACGGACTTTCGCCTTCCACGTCTACAAACGCCACACAAACATCTCATCTCTCATCAATTAGCTTTGGAATTAAGTGATCATGGCAGTGTGAGTAAAAATTAGTGAGTTTGGCTCATATGTTGCACTGCATAGAATTCAGCGACTCCAAGGTTCAATGAAAATTATTTTCGTTACACACGATTCTCAAAAGTATCAGATTCTTTGGCTCCGAAAGAAATGGAGAAGTAGGATATTGAAACTGAGCTGACACTTAATGAAATGTTTGAGAAAGTTTCTGTATTAATGAACTGTCCTACTGTACTATCGGAAGAACATATGACAGATCTCCCCGAAGTTTTTTTATTATTATTAAAGGAAGCAGGGCTAACTGTTAATGCATAACAATGTAAGTTCGTAACGAAATAATGACGATATTCGGGGTAGAAAATTTAGACTGAGGATTCTAAAATAAAAATAAAAATTATCCTCCGCCAAATAAGGCAAAGAAACGGTCATCTTTTCTTGGCATGTGCTCGTATTACCGTTCTTTTATCCAAAATTTGACCAATATTGTTGAACCTTTATTAGTGTTAAAACGGAAGAAATCAAAGTTTGCGTGGATAGCGGAAACAACACGGCTTTTGAACAATTAAACACAGCTGAAATTAATGCCCTAGTGTTCAAATTCATGGAAGGGGACGAGAGGTTGGAGATCGTGGCTGATGCTTCAGATTACGCCGTGGGTTCGGTTTTAATGCAAAAAAAGACATCACTTGGCATTTTTTAGCGAAACGTTAAACGATACACGACGAAATTATACAGCGGCCGAACAAGAAACGTCAGCCATGTTAATGGCAGTTCAGAAGTCCAGGGTTTATTTCGGAAAAGCGCCCGTTACTGTCTATTCAGATAATGCGGTCTTAGGTAGACTATATTCTGGAAAGAATTTAACTCCCAGATTAATTAGATGAACCTTAAAGTTACAAGAGTACAACTTAATCAAGTTAATTTGAATTTCAATTTTTATTCTTTCTGAAAAATTGGTTCTAAATTTCTTTCTTTATATATTTACTGATCAATTTTTAGCAGCATAATGCACAAAAATTTTTGGAAGGATTATAAATTTTCCTTTTAAAAAATTATTTTCATATACATAGTCCAAACACATCTGTATACAGTTTAACGCGAAATATCGGTTAACACGGATTATGGATCATTCCGGATTATGGGTGTCCGAATTAACGACTTTTGACTGTACTATGTAATTTCATGCATTTTGTTTCTCTTAACACGAAAAGATATCCTTTCTGGAAATGAACAAAATACAGAAAACACTGGCATTGCTGGCGAGATTTAAGTGGGGTGTGAAATGAAAGAGAGGTGGTTTCACATGTTTCGTAGAAAAGAGGCTAATTTGACTTTGAAATACCCTCGGAATAGCCTGTGACACGAGCCAGTTTTGTTTATCTACGGACTTTCGCCTTCCACGTCTACAAACGCCACACAAACATCTCATCTCTCATCAATTAGCTTTGGAATTAAGTGATCATGGCAGTGTGAGTAAAAATTAGTGAGTTTGGCTCATATGTTGCACTGCATAGAATTCAGCGACTCCAAGGTTGAATGAAAATTATTTTCGTTACACACGATTCTCAAAAGTATCAGATTCTTTGGCTCCGAAAGAAATGGAGAAGTAGGATATTGAAACTGAGCTGACACTTAATGAAATGTTTGAGAAAGTTTCCGTATTAATGAACTGTCCTACTGTACTATCGGAAGAACATATGAAAGATCTCCCCGAAGTTTTTTTATTATTATTAAAGGAAGCAGGGCTAACTGTTAATGCATAACAATGTAAGTTCGTAACGAAATAATGACGATATTCGGGGTAGAAAATTTAGACTGAGGATTCTAAAATAAAAATAAAAATTATCCTCCGCCAAATAAGGCAAAGAAACTGTCATCTTTTCTTGGCATGTGCTCGTATTACCGTTCTTTTATCCAAAATTTGACCAATATTGTTGAACCTTTATTAGTGTTAAAACGGAAGAAATCAAAGTTTGCGTGGATAGCGGAAGCAACACGGCTTTTGAACAATTAAACACAGCTGAAATTAATGCCCTAGTGTTCAAATTCATGGAAGGGGACGAGAGGTTGGAGATCGTGGTTGATGCTTCAGATTACGCCGTGGGTTCGGTTTTAATGCAAAAAAAGACATCACTTGGCATTTTTTAGCGAAACGTTAAACGATACACGACGAAATTATACAGCGGCCGAACAAGAAACGTCAGCCATGTTAATGGCAGTTCAGAAGTCCAGGGTTTATTTCGGAAAAGCGCCCGTTACTGTCTATTCAGATAATGCGGTCTTAGGTAGACTATATTCTGGAAAGAATTTAACTCCCAGATTAATTAGATGGACCTTAAAGTTACAAGAGTACAACTTAATCAAGTTAATTTGAATTTCAATTTTTATTCTTTCTGAAAAATTGGTTCTAAATTTCTTTCTTTATATATTTACTGATCAATTTTTAGCAGCATAATGCACAAAAATTTTTGGAAGGATTATAAATTTTCCTTTTAAAAAATTATTTTCATATACATAGTCCAAACACATCTGTATACAGTTTAACGCGAAATATCGGTTAACACGGATTATGGATCATTCCGGATTATGGGTGTACGAGTTAACGACTTTTGACTGTACTATGTAATTTCATGCATTTTGTTTCTCTTAACACGAAAAGATATCCTTTCTGGAAATGAACAAAATACAGAAAACACTGGCATTGCTGGCGAGATTTAAGTGGGGTGTGAAATGAAAGAGAGGTGGTTTCACATGTTTCGTAGAAAAGAGGCTAATTTGACTTTGAAATACCCTCGGAATAGCCTGTGACACGAGCCAGTTTTGTTTATCTACGGACTTTCGCCTTCCACGTCTACAAACGCCACACAAACATCTCATCTCTCACCAATTAGCTTTGGAATTAAGTGATCATGGCAGTGTGAGTAAAAATTAGTGAGTTTGGCTCATATGTTGCACTGCATAGAATTCAGCGACTCCAAGGTTCAATGAAAATTATTTTCGTTACACACGATTCTCAAAAGTATCAGATTCTTTGGCTCCGAAAGAAATGGAGAAGTAGGATATTGAAACTGAGCTGACACTTAATGAAATGTTTGAGAAAGTTTCTGTATTAATGAACTGTCCTACTGTACTATCGGAAGAACATATGAAAGATCTCCCCGAAGTTTTTTTATTATTATTAAAGGAAGCAGGGCTAACTGTTAATGCATAACAATGTAAGTTCGTAACGAAATAATGACGATATTCGGGGTAGAAAATTTAGACTGAGGATTCTAAAATAAAAATAAAAATTATCCTCCGCCAAATAAGGCAAAGAAACGGTCATCTTTTCTTGGCATGTGCTCGTATTACCGTTCTTTTATCCAAAATTTGACCAATATTGTTGAACCTTTATTAGTGTTAAAACGGAAGAAATCAAAGTTTGCGTGGATAGCGGAAACAACACGGCTTTTGAACAATTAAACACAGCTGAAATTAATGCCCTAGTGTTCAAATTCATGGAAGGGGACGAGAGGTTGGAGATCGTGGCTGATGCTTCAGATTACGCCGTGGGTTCGGTTTTAATGCAAAAAAAGACATCACTTGGCATTTTTTAGCGAAACGTTAAACGATACACGACGAAATTATACAGCGGCCGAACAAGAAACGTCAGCCATGTTAATGGCAGTTCAGAAGTCCAGGGTTTATTTCGGAAAAGCGCCCGTTACTGTCTATTCAGATAATGCGGTCTTAGGTAGACTATATTCTGGAAAGAATTTAACTCCCAGATTAATTAGATGAACCTTAAAGTTACAAGAGTACAACTTAATCAAGTTAATTTGAATTTCAATTTTTATTCTTTCTGAAAAATTGGTTCTAAATTTCTTTCTTTATATATTTACTGATCAATTTTTAGCAGCATAATGCACAAAAATTTTTGGAAGGATTATAAATTTTCCTTTTAAAAAATTATTTTCATATACATAGTCCAAACACATCTGTATACAGTTTAACGCGAAATATCGGTTAACACGGATTATGGATCATTCCGGATTATGGGTGTCCGAATTAACGACTTTTGACTGTACTATGTAATTTCATGCATTTTGTTTCTCTTAACACGAAAAGATATCCTTTCTGGAAATGAACAAAATACAGAAAACACTGGCATTGCTGGCGAGATTTAAGTGGGGTGTGAAATGAAAGAGAGGTGGTTTCACATGTTTCGTAGAAAAGAGGCTAATTTGACTTTGAAATACCCTCGGAATAGCCTGTGACACGAGCCAGTTTGGTTTATCTACGGACTTTCGCCTTCCACGTCTACAAACGCCACACAAACATCTCATCTCTCATCAATTAGTTTTGGAATTAAGTGATCATGGCAGTGTGAGTAAAAACTAGTGAGTTTGGCTCATATGTTGCACTGCATAGAATTCAGCGACTCCAAGGTTGAATGAAAATTATTTTCGTTACACACGATTCTCAAAAGTATCAGATTCTTTGGCTCCGAAAGAAATGGAGAAGTAGGATATTGAAACTGAGCTGACACTTAATGAAATGTTTGAGAAAGTTTCCGTATTAATGAACTGTCCTACTGTACTATCGGAAGAACATATGAAAGATCTCCCCGAAGTTTTTTTATTATTATTAAAGGAAGCAGGGCTAACTGTTAATGCATAACAATGTAAGTTCGTAACGAAATAATGACGATATTCGGGGTAGAAAATTTAGACTGAGGATTCTAAAATAAAAATAAAAATTATCCTCCGCGAAATAAGGCAAAGAAACTGTCATCTTTTCTTGGCATGTGCTCGTATTACCGTTCTTTTATCCAAAATTTGACCAATATTGTTGAACCTTTATTAGTGTTAAAACGGAAGAAATCAAAGTTTGCGTGGATAGCGGAAGCAACACGGCTTTTGAACAATTAAACACAGCTGAAATTAATGCCCTAGTGTTCAAATTCATGGAAGGGGACGAGAGGTTGGAGATCGTGGCTGATGCTTCAGATTACGCCGTGGGTTCGGTTTTAATGCAAAAAAAGACATCACTTGGCATTTTTTAGCGAAACGTTAAACGATACACGACGAAATTATACAGCGGCCGAACAAGAAACGTCAGCCATGTTAATGGCAGTTCAGAAGTCCAGGGTTTATTTCGGAAAAGCGCCCGTTACTGTCTATTCAGATAATGCGGTCTTAGGTAGACTATATTCTGGAAAGAATTTAACTCCCAGATTAATTAGATGGACCTTAAAGTTACAAGAGTACAACTTAATCAAGTTAATTTGAATTTCAATTTTTATTCTTTCTGAAAAATTGGTTCTAAATTTCTTTCTTTATATATTTACTGATCAATTTTTAGCAGCATAATGCACAAAAATTTTTGGAAGGATTATAAATTTTCCTTTTAAAAAATTATTTTCATATACATAGTCCAAACACATCTGTATACAGTTTAACGCGAAATATCGGTTAACACGGATTATGGATCATTCCGGATTATGGGTGTCCGAATTAACGACTTTTGACTGTACTATGTAATTTCATGCATTTTGTTTCTCTTAACACGAAAAGATATCCTTTCTGGAAATGAACAAAATACAGAAAACACTGGCATTGCTGGCGAGATTTAAGTGGGGTGTGAAATGAAAGAGAGGTGGTTTCACATGTTTCGTAGAAAAGAGGCTAATTTGACTTTGAAATACCCTCGGAATAGCCTGTGACACGAGCCAGTTTGGTTTATCTACGGACTTTCGCCTTCCACGTCTACAAACGCCACACAAACATCTCATCTCTCATCAATTAGCTTTGGAATTAAGTGATCATGGCAGTGTGAGTAAAAATTAGTGAGTTTGGCTCATATGTTGCACTGCATAGAATTCAGCGACTCCAAGGTTGAATGAAAATTATTTTCGTTACACACGATTCTCAAAAGTATCAGATTCTTTGGCTCCGAAAGAAATGGAGAAGTAGGATATTGAAACTGAGCTGACACTTAATGAAATGTTTGAGAAAGTTTCTGTATTAATGAACTGTCCTACTGTACTATCGGAAGAACATATGAAAGATCTCCCCGAAGTTTTTTTATTATTATTAAAGGAAGCAGGGCTAACTGTTAATGCATAACAATGTAAGTTCGTAACGAAATAATGACGATATTCGGGGTAGAAAATTTAGACTGAGGATTCTAAAATAAAAATAAAAATTATCCTCCGTCAAATAAGGCAAAGAAACTGTCATCTTTTCTTGGCATGTGCTCGTATTACCGTTCTTTTATCCAAAATTTGACCAATATTGTTGAACCTTTATTAGTGTTAAAACGGAAGAAATCAAAGTTTGCGTGGATAGCGGAAGCAACACGGCTTTTGAACAATAAAACACAGCTGAAATTAATGCCCTAGTGTTCAAATTCATGGAAGGGGACGAGAGGTTGGAGATCGTGGCTGATGCTTCAGATTACGCCGTGGGTTCGGTTTTAATGCAAAAAAAGACATCACTTGGCATTTTTAGCGAAACGTTAAACGATACACGACGAAATTATACAGCGGCCGAACAAGAAACGTCAGCCATGTTAATGGCAGTTCAGAAGTCCAGGGTTTATTTCGGAAAAGCGCCCGTTACTGTCTATTCAGATAATGCGGTCTTAGGTAGACTATATTCTGGAAAGAATTTAACTCCCAGATTAATTAGATGAACCTTAAAGTTACAAGAGTACAACTTAATCAAGTTAATTTGAATTTCAATTTTTATTCTTTCTGAAAAATTGGTTCTAAATTTCTTTCTTTATATATTTACTGATCAATTTTTAGCAGCATAATGCACAAAAATTTTTGGAAGGATTATAAATTTTCCTTTTAAAAAATTATTTTCATATACATAGTCCAAACACATCTGTATACAGTTTAACGCGAAATATCGGTTAACACGGATTATGGATCATTCCGGATTATGGGTGTCCGAGTTAACGACTTTTGACTGTACTATGTAATTTCATGCATTTTGTTTCTCTTAACACGAAAAGATATCTTTTCTGGAAATGAACAAAATACAGAAAACACTGGCATTGCTGGCGAGATTTAAGTGGGGTGTGAAATGAAAGAGAGGTGGTTTCACATGTTTCGTAGAAAAGAGGCTAATTTGACTTTGAAATACCCTCGGAATAGCCTGTGACACGAGCCAGTTTTGTTTATCTACGGACTTTCGCCTTCCACGTCTACAAACGCCACACAAACATCTCATCTCTCATCAATTAGCTTTGGAATTAAGTGATCATGGCAGTGTGAGTAAAAATTAGTGAGTTTGGCTCATATGTTGCACTGCATAGAATTCAGCGACTCCAAGGTTCAATGAAAATTATTTTCGTTACACACGATTCTCAAAAGTATCAGATTCTTTGGCTCCGAAAGAAATGGAGAAGTAGGATATTGAAACTGAGCTGACACTTAATGAAATGTTTGAGAAAGTTTCTGTATTAATGAACTGTCCTACTGTACTATCGGAAGAACATATGAAAGATCTCCCCGAAGTTTTTTTATTATTATTAAAGGAAGCAGGGCTAACTGTTAATGCATAACAATGTAAGTTCGTAACGAAATAATGACGATATTCGGGGTAGAAAATTTAGACTGAGGATTCTAAAATAAAAATAAAAATTATCCTCCGCCAAATAAGGCAAAGAAACGGTCATCTTTTCTTGGCATGTGCTCGTATTACCGTTCTTTTATCCAAAATTTGACCAATATTGTTGAACCTTTATTAGTGTTAAAACGGAAGAAATCAAAGTTTGCGTGGATAGCGGAAGCAACACGGCTTTTGAACAATTAAACACAGCTGAAATTAATGCCCTAGTGTTCAAATTCATGGAAGGGGACGAGAGGTTGGAGATCGTGGCTGATGCTTCAGATTACGCCGTGGGTTCGGTTTTAATGCAAAAAAAGACATCACTTGGCATTTTTTAGCGAAACGTTAAACGATACACGACGAAATTATACAGCGGCCGAACAAGAAACGTCAGCCATGTTAATGGCAGTTCAGAAGTCCAGGGTTTATTTCGGAAAAGCGCCCGTTACTGTCTATTCAGATAATGCGGTCTTAGGTAGACTATATTCTGGAAAGAATTTAACTCCCAGATTAATTAGATGAACCTTAAAGTTACAAGAGTACAACT
Organism: Stegodyphus dumicola; assembly: GCF_044657685.1. NCBI lineage: Eukaryota > Metazoa > Arthropoda > Arachnida > Araneae > Eresidae > Stegodyphus > Stegodyphus dumicola. The sequence continues at coordinate 134,914,407 of NC_140780.1, forward strand.
TAATCAAGTTAATTTGAATTTCAATTTTTATTCTTTCTGAAAAATTGGTTCTAAATTTCTTTCTTTATATATTTACTGATCAATTTTTAGCAGCATAATGCACAAAAATTTTTGGAAGGATTATAAATTTTCCTTTTAAAAAATTATTTTCATATACATAGTCCAAACACATCTGTATACAGTTTAACGCGAAATATCGGTTAACACGGATTATGGATCATTCCGGATTATGGGTGTCCGAATTAACGACTTTTGACTGTACTATGTAATTTCATGCATTTTGTTTCTCTTAACACGAAAAGATATCCTTTCTGGAAATGAACAAAATACAGAAAACACTGGCATTGCTGGCGAGATTTAAGTGGGGTGTGAAATGAAAGAGAGGTGGTTTCACATGTTTCGTAGAAAAGAGGCTAATTTGACTTTGAAATACCCTCGGAATAGCCTGTGACACGAGCCAGTTTTGTTTATCTACGGACTTTCGCCTTCCACGTCTACAAACGCCACACAAACATCTCATCTCTCATCAATTAGTTTTGGAATTAAGTGATCATGGCAGTGTGAGTAAAAACTACTGAGTTTGGCTCATATGTTGCACTGCATAGAATTCAGCGACTCCAAGGTTGAATGAAAATTATTTTCGTTACACACGATTCTCAAAAGTATCAGATTCTTTGGCTCCGAAAGAAATGGAGAAGTAGGATATTGAAACTGAGCTGACACTTAATGAAATGTTTGAGAAAGTTTCCGTATTAATGAACTGTCCTACTGTACTATCGGAAGAACATATGAAAGATCTCCCCGAAGTTTTTTTATTATTATTAAAGGAAGCAGGGCTAACTGTTAATGCATAACAATGTAAGTTCGTAACGAAATAATGACGATATTCGGGGTAGAAAATTTAGACTGAGGATTCTAAAATAAAAATAAAAATTATCCTCCGCGAAATAAGGCAAAGAAACTGTCATCTTTTCTTGGCATGTGCTCGTATTACCGTTCTTTTATCCAAAATTTGACCAATATTGTTGAACCTTTATTAGTGTTAAAACGGAAGAAATCAAAGTTTGCGTGGATAGCGGAAGCAACACGGCTTTTGAACAATTAAACACAGCTGAAATTAATGCCCTAGTGTTCAAATTCATGGAAGGGGACGAGAGGTTGGAGATCGTGGCTGATGCTTCAGATTACGCCGTGGGTTCGGTTTTAATGCAAAAAAAGACATCACTTGGCATTTTTTAGCGAAACGTTAAACGATACACGACGAAATTATACAGCGGCCGAACAAGAAACGTCAGCCATGTTAATGGCAGTTCAGAAGTCCAGGGTTTATTTCGGAAAAGCGCCCGTTACTGTCTATTCAGATAATGCGGTCTTAGGTAGACTATATTCTGGAAAGAATTTAACTCCCAGATTAATTAGATGGACCTTAAAGTTACAAGAGTACAACTTAATCAAGTTAATTTGAATTTCAATTTTTATTCTTTCTGAAAAATTGGTTCTAAATTTCTTTCTTTATATATTTACTGATCAATTTTTAGCAGCATAATGCACAAAAATTTTTGGAAGGATTATAAATTTTCCTTTTAAAAAATTATTTTCATATACATAGTCCAAACACATCTGTATACAGTTTAACGCGAAATATCGGTTAACACGGATTATGGGTGTACGAGTTAACGACTTTTGACTGTACTATGTAATTTCATGCATTTTGTTTCTCTTAACACGAAAAGATATCCTTTCTGGAAATGAACAAAATACAGAAAACACTGGCATTGCTGGCGAGATTTAAGTGGGGTGTGAAATGAAAGAGAGGTGGTTTCACATGTTTCGTAGAAAAGAGGCTAATTTGACTTTGAAATACCCTCGGAATAGCCTGTGACACGAGCCAGTTTGGTTTATCTACGGACTTTCGCCTTCCACGTCTACAAACGCCACACAAACATCTCATCTCTCATCAATTAGCTTTGGAATTAAGTGATCATGGCAGTGTGAGTAAAAATTAGTGAGTTTGGCTCATATGTTGCACTGCATAGAATTCAGCGACTCCAAGGTTGAATGAAAATTATTTTCGTTACACACGATTCTCAAAAGTATCAGATTCTTTGGCTCCGAAAGAAATGGAGAAGTAGGATATTGAAACTGAGCTGACACTTAATGAAATGTTTGAGAAAGTTTCTGTATTAATGAACTGTCCTACTGTACTATCGGAAGAACATATGAAAGATCTCCCCGAAGTTTTTTTATTATTATTAAAGGAAGCAGGGCTAACTGTTAATGCATAACAATGTAAGTTCGTAACGAAATAATGACGATATTCGGGGTAGAAAATTTAGACTGAGGATTCTAAAATAAAAATAAAAATTATCCTCCGTCAAATAAGGCAAAGAAACTGTCATCTTTTCTTGGCATGTGCTCGTATTACCGTTCTTTTATCCAAAATTTGACCAATATTGTTGAACCTTTATTAGTGTTAAAACGGAAGAAATCAAAGTTTGCGTGGATAGCGGAAGCAACACGGCTTTTGAACAATAAAACACAGCTGAAATTAATGCCCTAGTGTTCAAATTCATGGAAGGGGACGAGAGGTTGGAGATCGTGGCTGATGCTTCAGATTACGCCGTGGGTTCGGTTTTAATGCAAAAAAAGACATCACTTGGCATTTTTTAGCGAAACGTTAAACGATACACGACGAAATTATACAGCGGCCGAACAAGAAACGTCAGCCATGTTAATGGCAGTTCAGAAGTCCAGGGTTTATTTCGGAAAAGCGCCCGTTACTGTCTATTCAGATAATGCGGTCTTAGGTAGACTATATTCTGGAAAGAATTTAACTCCCAGATTAATTAGATGAACCTTAAAGTTACAAGAGTACAACTTAATCAAGTTAATTTGAATTTCAATTTTTATTCTTTCTGAAAAATTGGTTCTAAATTTCTTTCTTTATATATTTACTGATCAATTTTTAGCAGCATAATGCACAAAAATTTTTGGAAGGATTATAAATTTTCCTTTTAAAAAATTATTTTCATATACATAGT